>NC_141818.1:20235551-20847718 GCF_982586985.1 Callionymus lyra
TTCTCAAATGGCGTCGTGTGTGGGATTGCTCATCATTAAAGCAATCATTTGGTGCACTAAGGAGAGATTTTTAGCAACAAATGAAAACAAGTAACATATTTATACACAATTCTTTGTATAAAAAAGTTGTTTATGTAAAAAAAGAAGAGAATAATAATTAAAAACAAATTAATAAAATCTTTTTTAGGGCTTGTTGGTTACTCTTTTCATGACTAGACTTAGTTTTAGCAAGTCTTTTTAAAAATAAATCAACAGCCGTGACGAATAAACTGCCAGAAGAAACAGACAAAGAGAATATTACACACACGTGTGAGTCAATGGTTGGGAACTATTTGACTTCTTTGTTTATTTAATGAATGGTAATAAAGCATGTTTTTTTCAATATTGAATAAATTCATTCAATTTTTCAATATTGAATAAATTGATGAATCTGCTTAAAATATGTTTGAGAAAAGGCTGCGTTCATAATCCTTTAACGATTAACAAAAAGAACCCCTAACAGTCTGAATTGAGGGTTTCTTATCTATTAATGTATTCAAATAAATACAAACACACAAATGTGGTGAACATAAAAAAAACAGAAAAAATAAAAGCATACATGGGATTCTAAAATGTATCTCGCAAAAAGATGTGAAAAAATGTTTATAAAAGGATGTAACAAATATACAAGGATATTAAACTGTGTATTAAAAAGACGTTAAAAATATACAAGAATATTAAAATGTGTCATAAGAAGATGATACAAATATACAAGAATATTAAAATGTGTTTTAAAAATGTGATAAACATATACAAGTATATTAAAATGTATCTTAAAAAGATATTAAAAATATACAAGAATGTTAAAATGTGTTTAAAAGGTGTTCAAAGCATTTAAAAATCTGTTTAAAAAGATAGGTGGCTATTAAAAACGTGAACTTATTTAATTAGCTACGATTATGTGATTTTCTGCATCACAAAATCCCTACATATCTTAGGAAACCATATAGATTATGTTTGTTTGTCTTGCGATACAAATGATTAAATTACAACAATGAAATTAAAATACATCTTTATTGTTTTCAACCAGTCTTAGCTCCCGGTTACAAGTGATTGGAGCAGGAGAACATAAGGACTCGACCCGACACGGTTAACAATTTATTACAAATACTTAACACTTGATAAAAAGGAAGGACAAAAGGCATCATCAAAGTGGTAGAAAAAAAACACACGTTCTTAAGGGAGGAAATCTTGATCACAGAATAAATACTACAAAATAATATATTAAAAGATAAACCTAAAACAAAAGAAATAGGCGGAGAATCAAAATAACAATGTGGACAATAGGGGGGTCATAGGAAGTAGGAGGACCTGACACTACGGACTGGAACCAGGAGGTAGAGTCAAAGAACAAATCGGTTCTAGATGGGTAAACACAGGGAAAAGGTATACAAAAGATTAGGGACATAATGAAAGAAAATATATATAAAGTAAAACGTATATCAATGTGTGTTGATTTTCCTTTTAGAATTCTTGCACACTGGAGAGAAACTGATGTTTTCAACTACTTCATTATCAGCAAAAGAACAAAAATAGCCCTGGGAGAAGAATCGACCCACTCGCAGGCATGCCGGTGCCAGCAAAGCGCGGCCTCTTTGTCCTCCTCCTCATTTCCTGACTTTTAGCCAGACTAAATAATCATCAATCATACTTTCTGAAATGAAATGTGATTCACTGAAGCTGCTTTCATCATTGTGGAGCGCATTGTGATTTAGGGCAGCTTTTAACTCATCATTGTTAACACATTTTTCAGAAATATGGGACAATAAACTTTGTTTTATTTATTTCTAAACCAGTTACACAAACAAGTCAATTATCGTCTAGTTCCAGTGAATGCTGCACTAATGGTGTTACAATGAATGTTTTTTTATTGAACTAGAGGTTCAGTACATGATACAGAAAATTTAACAACAATTATATCTAGTTTAATATAATGATCTTAAATGGAATAAAGCTTCTTGAACTGATCACTACACAAAAGTGGAATACTAAAGCTCACTAAAGCTTCAAGTTCACACAAAAGCTCATAAGTTATCTCCCTCCAGACCTGAAAGTGAACCAGCAACCTTCCTGATGTTAGGTGATCACACCACTGCGCCACCGTGCGTCCAGGTTGTGATAATTTTCAGAGTAATATGTATCTTTTTTAGAGTTATTAGTCGATTGTCTAAAATAATTAATCAACAAACATGTCATGTCTTGTCTCATGATTTTATTTTGAAACTTGTTTACGTATCCCTGAGCTCCACGGCGCCTGTTGCTCTCACAGCAGCTGCAGCTCAACACCAAATCACCACCTCGGCAGCAGATCTTAAAGCCACCTCTCCTGCAGCAACAGGCGCCAGATTATAATCGTCACTCCCTGATATGTACTGTAGGTTCTATACATTCTCCTCGTGGATTACAGTTTTTCTTGTTTTTAGGTGTTTTTGTCCTTTGTGCCTGAGTCTACTTTTTGTCGTTCAACCAGCATGTGTTTTTTTTCTAATCACTGCTGTATTGTTTTTTCATTCCTGTAGAGTTTTTGTGCTCTGCCCGCGAACAGTGATATGAACACTTGAACTTTGTTTTGTTTTTTGGAACGATTGTGATTAAAACCTTTTTTTATTCATTCAATTTTGCCTGCTGTTTGGTTGTTTGCTTCAAGCTCTAGTCCCAACCTCACAAAACAAATGGTAGAAGAAAAAAAAACAAGGGTACACACTAAACAACAGAAAAGCAGACTTTAGACTTGTATCGTGAGCAACACAGCTTACTCTGTGACATCATCTCCATTGCAAAAACATCATTAGAGTTCTCTTAAAAACACTTAATTTGAAGCTCCCTCAAGTGTTTCAGATGCTGGTATAAAAAATTGTTGGCTCACATCACTGAGCAATCATAAATCCTCCGCCTGCTTGAAGTCTTCTGTCGTTAATATGAATTATTCTGTTGCAGCTGAGGCGCTTGCTGCCAATCCTGTCTGTGTTTTTTAAAGAGTTCTGTTCCTCTTACTCTGTTCCTCTTAAGACTCGTCAGCTAGCAGGCGTCTGTTCTTTCACTCCAAAGTAAATCCTGTAAAACGTGCATCAATGAATGATTGAATATATACTCATGTTGGTTGTTGCACGCTAAAGACTGTTATTGTTTCTGCTCTCTGTGTGAAAATATTTCCAGATGTGAGAGGTCGACACACCAGCTGGAATGTGTATCAGTCTCTTTATTGTAGTCCATTCTAAGGAGGCCTTTTGCTGGTGATAGTGACAGTGTTTTAATCAGTCATGTGACTCCTGAATGCTTCACTCCCCACAGGGCTGCAGAAGATTTCAGGGAGTGTCTGTGATTAATAATCCTGACAAGGGAGCCTATTATTATGAGCGTTTAACCAGCATAGCAGCATGTGTCAGAGCATATCAGCAGGAAAGGGAAAAAAAAGACATGGATGTTAGATAAGATGCCTGTTCTACAGTAGATCATACAAATGAATCGCAACTGTTTTCCCACTACACTGTACTTCTGCTCTTTCATATTAATGACTGGAATTCAAATTGCAAGTGTAGGTTTTAACACTTCAAACTGTTAGAGAACAAAACTATTTTAAGTTCAACATGAATGAAGCTAACAAGGAAATGTTTCCACTTATCCAAAATCGCAAGTCAAAACAATAATCTAAGACAGACCTGGGCATAGTGCAGTACGGGGGCCGCATGCTGCCCTTTGACTGTATTTATGCGGCCCTCATGTCAGAGTTGAACTAATATAGATGGATGGATGGATGGATGGATGGATGGATGGATGGATGGATGGATGGATGGATGGATGGATGGACTTTATTAATCCCTCTGGAGGTCTCCTTCAGGACTACGATTAATTGTTGTGTTATAAGGGTGTCAACTTTAAAGAAATTTTGCTTATGTTCTTTTTTTAAGCCTTTCTTAATCGTCTTTTTGGTGAATATATATTAGCCTTTTAAATTATTTGAGTGGATTTTGAGATCATATGTATATCCGTTATTTCATTTTTACTTTCTATGAAATGTTTATAATCGTTTAATTGGCATAGTTTGGTTTGTTTCGGGATTTTTAAATTCCTCTCTTGTACTGTATGGTCACAGTAAAAATGTGGCCCAGCCCTGATCCAAGGGTATGTCAGGTTAGGAATCTGAGCTAGAACTTTAACTTAAACAAAGAATAGAAATCAGAGCTGGTTTTAAGTGTCACATATAGTATTTACGTGCAAGGAGAAAGAAGAACAGAGAGTTTGTCAGCCTGAATAATTTCTGAACAATAGCAGCAACTATCAACATTTTTTTAATGCTTACATCTCAAGTGCAGGAATAATCTTCCGGGATCTGATTTTGCCTGAATAATTTCTGAACAATAGCTGGGAGGTTTCTGATATATCTCCGTCACAGTTTCACAAGCTAGTAATGATCTTACACTTAAGTAAAGTAAACGAAACACAAACTTCGTTATTAGTGATGGTTTGATGAAGCTTCATGAAGCAGTGTCATTATTTTCAGAGTCCACTAGATGGCAGTCTGTGCACTACTTTCTTCTGTTTTGAACAACTGTTCTAATGAAACATCACATCATTTTAAAACTGATGGCACCACTTACTGATCTCTAAACAACGTGACACTGCTTCATGAAGCTTCATCAGACCATCACAGGTTTTTATTGCTAAAGTTAACTGTTCACTTCTTCAGAGATCGCACCTGGCACAGAGAAATCTAACCTCCAACATTCCTTACTTACGTAAACAGTGATTAAACATGCAATCAGTGTGATAATAACATTATACATGGTTTAGTACAGTTTAAAAAACATATATATATATATATTTGTGTTGTCTGAGTAACTTAATAAAAAAATAACTTTACAATTGCAAATATACATTTCTGAATTGTTTTCTTTTGTCATGTTATTTTTTCATCAACAACTGAGTCGTAAAATACATGTTTTTGTTTCTGATAGAGTTTTCTAAAGATCAAGAACACGGCAGTAACACAACTACAATAATCCAAGATGGTTGACAGATGTATTTGTCAAATAAGAGGTTAAAATGCAGCAGCAACTATCAACATTTTTTTAATGCTTACATCTCAAGTGCAGGAATAATCTTCCGGGATCTGATTTTGCCATGACATTGACGAGTGGCAAAGACATGTTTCGCTGTTCCCTTTCCTCTTTGAACTGAATTTGGAATTGAAGTGATGTCTAAATTCCCACAAAAAAAAAGTTACTTTTCTTGCCCATCCTCAAATGTGCTGACAACACAATCACATTGATATTTATGACTCTCTACTATGCTTTTGAATTTGAGATTTTCTCATTGATACAATGATGAAGCTATTCTACGCATTTTTACAGGTAAAAGACCTCCAGGAGGCGCTCTAGTAGGTAGAGTTCTCATATAAACTCCATCATTTTTAATCCTGTTTTGAACAGTCAGGCACACACAGCTGTGATGGAAAAATACACAGAGAAGTTAAAGGTGGTTTATCTGGTTGGCTGGTTCTTCTTTTATCAGGCCGTTTTACTGCCATATTACAATCACTGTTCGGAAAAAAGCATTTTTTGATTAAACTTTATTTTATCTCTGTAAATATCTCTTTTTAGATTATATTCGGCTGTGAACTATGTATTTAATTGTTGCCAATGTAGCTCGTGCAGGTAATATTCAGATACATTCTGTATTCTGGATATGACATTCGTAAAATATTGTTTTTATTTTTTATTAAGTCAGCAAAGCTTTCCATAGCTAAATGTTTCTGAATTCTAATGCTAGTAGAGTTCAGCTGTGAAATCTGTGCTCCATCTGTTTGCCAACGTCACGCTGCTGTGTTTTTACGCTCAAAATCTATTTCAATCTCACCGGTCACTGTCTCATTTGGCTGCTTTGTAATTTCCCATTTTGAGTTCAAACTGATCAGATATGTATTTGAGGATATAAACATCGCCCTGTTGTTTCCATTCACACTGTCTCTGAAATCAATCAACGTGGTCCTCCCAACCCTGCTGATGGATCTATTATTAATGAAGCCCCCCAGCACTACACTAAATTTAGTGCATAAACTCCACTTGGAGAGGCAGAGTGAGAGATCAATAGGAGCCACAGCAACACTCATTTAGCTCTTTGAAACAGCAGGATGTGGAAACACTGACCCTGAGTGCAGCACAAACAGAGCAGGAAAGACTCTGCAATAAAAAAGGGCAGGAGGTTCTGACAATACGCAGCCAATTTCAGCGGGTCATTACTCTGCATTTGTTACCTTGTAGATAATCTTTCCGAGAGATAGAGGATCGTTGACGAGGTGACGCTTGGAGTTAATAGGTTTATACAAGGAAAGAGTTATTGCGTTTTCAGGACGCCGCTTGTAAAGAATGAATCAACGTCTCTGGCTGATCATTAACGACACTTACACAACTAAGCCTTCGAACACATATTGAAGAAAAAGTAGCTTTTAGTGAGAATTTATGTTTTTGTCCTTTTTAAAATCATTCAAACTTTCCTTGTCAAACTATTTAGATAGAATTACATTCTTTTTTAGAATTATATCTTCTACATATTGTTCACATATAGTCACGAACGGTGGGTAGAGACAGAGACTGAAAGAAAAAGATGGCAGGTACAGGTGGTCAAAATGAGTTTTCTCCATAGGGTAGCTCTTAGAGAAAGAAGCAGAAGCAAGGTCTTCTGGGAGAGGCTAAGATTAGAACTGCTTCCCCTTTGCATTGATAGGAGTCAGTTAAAGGCTTGGGTATCTGATTAGGAAGCTTCTGGGACGCCTTGTTGGAAGGTCTGTAGGAAAGGCATCGTAATCCATGTGTTTACTAGATCTTCCACTTCTTATAGTGTGTGTTGTGGGGGAAGAAGTCGGAGCAATGAAGCACAGACTTCCTTCTGCAGCTCGTTTTTGAATCTCAAAGTGTTCACAGGCCAAGCAAGAGATATAGTCCATTAACTATGTCCTGATTCCTCCTCAGAATTTGACATTGCATTGCATTGGTCATCCATAAGATTTTGTCATTGAAAATGTTGGTTTGGGAAAATACTGACCAAGGTGAAGATTATAGAGTGTGGACAAAGATGACCATAGTTCTTAAATCTGATGTTTAATATTTGGGGGGTGGACAGGAAAGGATGATTTATCTCATATAATATGGGTTAGAATCTTCTCTGCATCACTTTTTCGATTTCAATAGGATTGTTCATGCAGGAAGTGTTTACATAAACATTACTTATTCATGTAAATGTGACTTGTTAATTATGTATTTATGCCTCAAACTATGAAACTATTGGGTTTTTGTGAACGGAATTCATTTGAAAAAAACAATGTTGTTCAGTTTTTACACAGAGGGAACTGAATATACCTCCTGGAAAAAAAGGCAGAAACATTGAGCAGAACTTGACTCATAACAAACTGTTTGCTGCCGTGGCCAGCTGGGAAGCAGGGGAAAGACAGGAAGAAGTAGGGAAAAGTGGAAGATGTCAGAAAACAGTGTAAGGCACAGCATCTTCATATGTTGACACTGTCAGTGACAACATAAAGTTCCTGGTCATGGTTAAGAATAGGAATAAAGATCGAACAGTTAATCAATTGCATTTAGACAGCTCTTTGCTTCTGAACATTTTTGGAAAGTGTTTTACCATTTGAACCTTTGATTAAAAGCTTGGGACATTGTCTTTTATATTGTATCCATATAGTTCTTTAAAATGGTCTAGAAATATCAAAGTATTATCCTTTGTGTTATCTCTGGGCCACATGTGACCCAGTGACCCGGTGGACATTCACCACTGCATATGTATTTCTGGTAGCCAGGGAGGTCAAACATCTTGGCCCAGAGACAACACAAGGGATACCACAAACACATTTGTGTTTTCGGACCTTCGGGTTACCTTGACACTGCGATAACACAAGCATTAATCAGTAACTATGTGGTAAGACACTATAAAGTATAGATTTAGGTAGTCATGTGAATAACAGTGTTAGGGGGGAAATTATTAAATATATAAATGGATACAAAAGAAGAAGAATTATTACGTAAAATTCTAATTATAAGAAGTGTTGCAAACCAAAATACAACCAACAATTTGATGTGTGGATGCATTCAAAAGTCAACTTGTGTTGGATAAAATACCTGTAAAACGCTTAATAAGCAGACATTAAGTCAGAGATCATGTGTTACAATGGGATTGTTAACACAAGAAAAGATATAAAATAAACACATTATTTATTTTTTTATTGATATAAAAAACAAACATTCATATTGCATTGATAGGACAGGTATGATGGAGAATTCAATGAATAAGATATCATACTCACGATAGAAACGTCGGATTGATTTTAACAGTGACCTCTTGTAAATTTTCCTCTCCTGCCTCTGGATATATTTGCTCCGTCTATTGCACTCAAGGGTAAATCAATATTAAGCAAATATATTCAGGCTAACAGGAGTGTTTGAAGGACTACATAATAATTGTCTTCATCTGAAGCGTATAAAGCCTGCGGGCGCAGCTGCAGTCATAATCAGTCGAGAAAATTGCCAGTGTTATGCACTCTAACATCTCTTTGTTTTTAAACACACTCTTCAGCAGAATTAGCTCCTCTAAGAAGGTCATAAATAACCTGCTCTGTGATTCATTAGGTCTCTGTTAGAGAGGAACCCTACTGCAGGCACCCCGGCACTCTCTGCTTATTCAATTTCTGTTCAAAATAGTTCTCCTCTCAGCAATTTACTATCTCCATGGCGACTGGTCGTCTCTTAGGGATCGCTAGAATGAATATTAAGTTTGTAAAACAGATTCACGGACCCAAATGGTGCACATTTTCTCTGCATGTTTAATAGTTTTGTGTGGGTGTTAGTAGTAGTGAAGCTTTATGAAGCAGTGTCCTGTTTTTAGAGTCCTATGGGTGGCATAATCAGTTTAAAAAAATCTGTGAAGTTTGAATAGAAAAGCTGCCATTTAGTGCAGTATGAAAAAAGACGACTGTTTCATGAAGGCTCGTCAATCCAACACTAGTTGGTAACATGTCTTCCTGGCAAAGTTAATGACACTGTTTGAAGATGATTTAAAAGTATATATTAAAAACTATCCAACCAATCATCCCACTCATTGATGGGAAAGTCGTGAGCCAAAGTATATTTATCATATTTACCAACATCCATTATAACGAAAGTTACGTATGTAACTACGGTTCTATGAGTCCCGGATGACCGCCAGAGGCGGTGCTTCAAGCACTGAATGTATCCATCTCGCGCATGCGCAGTTCGAGTTTAATACCAACAAAGTCACCTGTGACCCCTGATGACCCCGGAAGGGGTATAACTTCCGGTGACATCAGAGGATCTATTCCTGCAGAATCTTCTCGCGAAAACACAAGGATTCTGAGTGACAGAACGCTCTGGCGGTCATCCGGGACTCATAGAACCGTAGTTACATACGTAACTTTCGTTCTATTTCGTCCCTACTGACCGCCAGAGGCGGTGCTTCAAGCACTGGATGACCCATAACAACAAGGTCACAAAGAATCACAGTACGTACCTCATTGAGGGGAAGCAACAGAGTCGGGCAACAGGACCACACCTAATGGATGAGGAGTGGTGACGTTCACCCGATAGAACCTGAAAAAAGTGCTTGGTGAGGCCCAAGATGCTGCCTCACAGATGTCCTCCAGGGGTACCCCGCGTAGGGCTGCCCATGACGTAGACATCGCTCTGGTAGAGTGGCACCTCACCCCGAATGGCGGGGGGTGACCACTTCCTTTATATGCGTGGGTAATCACATCCACGATCCAGTGAGACAGTCGCTGTTTGGAAAGAGCAGAGCCTTTCCTAGGGCCACCATAGCAAATGAAGAGCTGGTCCGACCGTCTTATACTTGCGGTTGCAGCTATATAGGTTCTTAGAGCCCGCACAGGGCACAGCAGTCCCAACCTGTCTTCCCCTTCCGGGGGAATAAATTGTGCCACTTGAATGGGACGGTTGAGGCTCGATAGTGACAGAACCTTTGGGAGAAAAGCCATATTTGGCCAGAGGGTAACCCCTGAGCCGTCTGAGCTCCACCGCAGACATGACTCACTCACAGACAGGGCATGTAGTTCCCCAACACGCTTCGCTGAAGCGATGGCAAGGAGAAAAGCAGTCTTAGCAGAAACCCACTTCAGCTCTGTCTGAGCCAGGGGTTCAAAGGGAGGCAGACACAAAGCGTCGAGCACCAGGTGCAAATCCCATGCTGGGGCGCGCTGTGTGCGTGGGGGGCGTAATCGCCACGCGCCCTTTAGAAAGAGGGACACCAGTCTGTGGGACCCCACTGTGTTATCATCTACCCGAGCATGTTGAGAGGAAATGGCTGCTGCGTATACCCTCAGTGTGGCAGGAGACCGGCCACTGTCCAATAGTGACTGGAGGAACTCCAGAATCTTTGGGACTGAACAGTGCACAGGGTCCTCACCCCTGTCTGAACACCATGCAGTAAACAGTTGCCACCTATTTGCATACTGCAGCCGTGTAGAAGGCGCCCTGGCATTTAGTATAGTGTCGCAGACAGCATCTGAACACTGCGTCAGAAGCGGGTTGGGCCCTGCAGCGGCCAGACCCATAGTTGCAGGCGAAGAGGGTCGGGATGCCAAATCTGGCCCTCTAGCTGAGACAGGAGATCGTTCCTGTCGGGGAGGCGCCATGGTGAGCTGCGGCAGAGCCTGCGCAGCAGTGGAAACCATGTTCTCCCTGGCCAGAAGGGGGCTACCAACAGCAGCCTGTGACCCTGCTGGAGGACCCTCTGCAGTGTTGAGAATATCAGAGGTATTGGGGGAAAAGCGTAGAGGAGACCTTCTGGCCAGTCGTGCGCAAGAGCATCCTGGCCCAGAGGACTGCTTTCCTCCTTCAGGGAGAACCAGAGGGGACAATGGGTCGACTCCCTTGTGGCAAACAGATCTACCTCTGCTCTGCCGAATGTGTCCCAGATATTGAGCACCACCTCTGGGTGAAGCCGCCATTCCCCCGATGGGGGCTTGCCCCGAGAGAGCAGGTCTGCGACCTGATTCCGGTCCCCGGGCAAATACATTGCTCTTAGGCTGTCCAGGCGTGGAGCCGCCCACAGCAAGAGGTCCCGGGATGCTTGCAACAGCTGTGCAGACCGGGTGCCCCCCTGGTGGTTTATATGCGATACGGTCGACACATTGTCTGACCGCACAAGCACATGTCGCCCTCTCAGGAAGGGGAGAAAGTAGTGCAGGGCCATATACACAGCTCGTAGCTCTAGAACATTGATGTGCACCGAGCAGTCTCGAGCAGACCACAGCCCCTGGGCTGTACGGTTTTGCCACACTGCACCCCACCCTGAGAGGGAGGCGTCTGTTGTGATGGCCTCTCGGCGGAATGCAACCAAACCCATCTGCACGCCCTGGAGGAGAAAACCTCTCTCTCTCCATGGAGCCAGAGCAAGAAGGCAACGGTGTGAGACCTTGAGTCTCCTGTGCCGGTGCCACCTGACATCCAAATGAAAGTCGTTCAGCCACCTCTGAAGGGGGCGTAGCGACAACAGCCCCAAAGGGACCACGGTGGCGGCAGCCGTCAGTTTGCCTAGGAGTCGTAGGAACTCCACGTAATGCAACCACGTGCCCCTGCGAAAGAGGGGAAGGAGGCGGAGGATGTCGTCCACCCGCTGTGGTGAAGGCCAGGCCTTCATTGAAACTGTATCGAGAGTTATCCCGAGAAAAATTGTCCTCTGTGAGGGAACTAGGCAACTCTTTGTAGAGTTCACCCTGAGACCTAGTCGAGACACATGGGAAAGGAGGCTTGTGGTGTCCAGGGTCGCCCGAGACCGGGACGAAGCACAGATGAGCCAATCGTCTAGGTAGGGCAGGATCTTCATGCCCTGCGACTGCAGGGGCGAAAGGGCTGCCATTACAACCCTGGTAAATACCCGTGGCGAAAGGGAGAGGCCGAACGGGAGCACCCTGAACTGAAAATGACGTCCCTGAAAGGCGAACCTCAGGAACCGTCTGTGGTGTTGTGCTATGGGCACATGAAAGTAAGCATCCTTCAGGTCTATTGAAGTAAACCACTCCTGCCTGGAGACAGTGCGCAGAACCTCTGCAGGGCTGAGCATGTGGAATCTCAAGACTTTCAGGAACTTGTTGACTCCCCTTAGGTCGAGGATAGGGCGGAGTCCGCCATCTCTCTTTGCAACCAGAAAATAAGTCGAGTAGACCCCTCCTGGTTGTAACAGGGGATCTATCTGCTCGATTGCACCCTTGTCCAGGAGGACGGACAACTCCTGGGTGAGGGTTTGGGCTTTTGCCGGGTCGCATATGATGGTCATCTTGACCCGGCCAATGGTTGGGGGCCGGCGTCGGAACTGAAGCTTGTACCCGTTGGTCAAGGTGGAGAGCACCCAAGGGTCCCGGGTGGAAGCAGCCCAATAGCTGAGCTGCTGTTGGGAAAAACAGCCGACGGCCGACCCCAATGCCTCAGCGCTGGGTCCCCCGGCCTCGAAAGGCTCTGGGGGTACGACGGACAGTATGTGGGGCCTGAGGTTGCCTAGAGGGCAGCCGCTCAGGGGCTCGAAAGGTCTGTGCCGCCTGCTGAGCAGGCTGTGGGCTTGGGCGCTGAGACCTGAGGTAGCCTCTGGGGTAAGCCTGTGGCTGAGAACGGCGCTGGGGGGGAGCTGAAGATCCCCTAGGTCTGCCCGGAGGAGGCCGACTCCTGCGAAGCCCGGACAGCTGCTGTTGAGTCTGTCTGGCTTGGACAGTTCGTTCAAGTGCCTCTAGCGCTGCAGGTCCAAACAGTTCCCCCGGTTCCACTGGAACACTGCGGAGGGTTCTCCTGCATGCCTCTGTCAGAGGTGATTGTGCCAGCCAGACCTGGCGGCGAGCCTGGACAAGAGTAGACATCAACCGCCCCAGCTCTCTAGACATCAGCGCGAATGCCTGCAGGGAAGCGTCGCTGAAATTATGGACGGAAGCATCCAGTGGGGTCTCCTGTATAGATGCTGATAAAGCAAGCATCAGGTGGGACATAGAATTACCTATGCGTCCCATGCGTGCCGCTGCGTCATAGGTTTTGGAGAGCAGGTCATCTGTTACCCGACACTGGGAACGAGGACACCTCACATCCGGTCTCAGCGCCTCATCGGGTGAGACAATTAACGCAGCTATTGCCGGCTCGACGGCTGGTATGCGGCCCAACCCAAACTTGGGTGCATCCTGCATGGCTGCCAGGGTCCGGGCGTCTGAGTTTGCACGAGAGAGGGCTCTAGAGTCCCTCCAGCATGCATGCAACTCTCTCAAATATTCGTTAGATGGAGGCACAGTAAAGTTGACGGGAGCTGATCCGCGTCTGAAAAAGGCACTGGCCGAAGCTGGCTGAGCCTGCGGGATATCCAACTGCAGGCGAGCCAGGGCCGTACGAATGATGGCCCCCATAGAGCCGTCTCCAGAACCGACAGTAGAGCTGTGGGCTGAAGAACGGGAGGCCGCCGCAGAGGCGTGGGAGGCTACACGCTGTGGTACCACCTCCTCTCCATATTCGGCGAACTCAGTGGCTGAAGCTGCCATGGAGATTATATCTTCCTCCGGTTCCAAGATGGCTGGAGGAGGAGCAAGATCACCCAACTCTCTTTCACCAGTCCCAGACTTGAAGGCCAGGAAGAAGGATCTCATTTGATCAACTTCCTCCGTTAATTGGTCCACCTTGGAAGCAAGTCCGGACTCTCTAACCTTCTTCCTAGAAGTGGGGCCTCTAGTCTCAGCAGCCCGCCGTTTAGATCGGCGGGATTGAGCTGGAGTCTGCCGCTGGGCTGAGGTTAACTGCTCGGGCAACGAAACGAGGCCCAACAGTTGCTCTACCTCAGCAAGTCTGGCAGCCCTTATTCCCCGGGGCATGAAGCTGCAGTTCATGCAGGGATCTTCTGAAAGACCTTCCCTCAGATGCTCGAGACCAAGGCATGAGGGGCACATATCGTGGCCGTCTTCGGGCTGCAGAGAAGCCATACAGACCGAGCAGGAGTGGCCGCCAAGCATGTTAGCAACAGGCGAAGGCCACACAGAGAAAAACAACAAACGCTGGGAGCGGGGGCGAAAGCGCAGCCTTCACCAACGAGTGTTTACATATATGAGAGGAGTATACAAACGCTGGGAGCGGGTGCGAAAACACAGCCTTCACCAACGAGTGTTTACATGTATGTGAGAAGTATTACAAACGCTGGGAGCGGGTGCGAAAACACAGCCTTCACCAACGAGTGTTTACACATGTGGGATGAAGTAGCACAAATGCTGGGATAGGAAGCGAATACGCAGTCGTCCCCAACAAATATGAGGAATCCACTTCGGTAGCTGAAGGCAGCAGTACAAATGTTGGAAGAGAAAACACTGTCTTGACCAACAAATGTAAGGAACCAAGAGTGAAAAAGTTGCACCGGCACTCAAGGGCAGTTTGTACCGATATATAAACAAAGAATACAAAGCCGGGAGAGGGAGCGAACACACTTCGTCACCGAAAGAAATCAACTACAACCAATGGCGAGTACAGCAGGTTGTACTGATATTCAAAGATATATAATGAAGAGTACAAAGTCGGGAGGGGGAGCGAACCCACTTAGTCACCGAAATAAATCAAATACAACCAATGGCGAGTACAGCAAGTTGTACTGATATTCAAGATATATAATAAAGAGTACAAGTCGGGAGAGGGAGCGAACCCACTTCGTCACCGAAATAAATCAAATACAACCAATGGCGAGTACAGCAGGTTGTACTGATATTCAAAGCTATATAATAAAGAGTACAAAGTCGGGAGAGGGAGCGAACCCACTTCGTCACCGAAATAAAACAAAATACAACCAATGGCGAGCACAACAGGTTGTAATGATATTCAATGAAAAGAAAATTGGTACTCAGCCAAACGAAGACGATCTCCGGACGTTTCCACGGCGAACCGCTACAACTTCTCCGGGTCGAAAGTTCGTTGCAGTCTCTGGAGGGCGAAAGTTTCGCAGCTCCGACAGAAGTCGCGTGACTACCGGCAACGAAAGAGCTAGTCCTTGAGCTAGCTCGGTGACATGCTACTTGCGCAGCGAGAAGATGAAAAGGAACAGATCCTCTGATGTCACCGGAAGTTATACCCCTTCCGGGGTCATCAGGGGTCACAGGTGACTTTGTTGGTATTAAACTCGAACTGCGCATGCGCGAGATGGATACATTCAGTGCTTGAAGCACCGCCTCTGGCGGTCAGTAGGGACGAAATAGAACTATAATGATATACCTGCTGGTGTTTTCATCACTGATTGTGTGGGATTAAATGACTTTGTGTCAGGTACGATCTCTGAGGCAGTAAGCCTTGAGGGATAATAACTCATCCAAGTTTGTCTTTTTGCATACCGTTGGTGTAAGATAAGGCTTGTGAAACTGCACCAATGATTTAGCTGCAAACTAAAAGCTCTGCTGAAAACCAGTCGGACCGGAAAGTTCTGTATTAATCTCTCCTTGCAAGTAAAATGATTGCAACAGTCATGAAAATAACATAGTTTTGGATCAAAACTTCAGATAGCAATACTTTTCCCGAACTTATATTATACTAGTAGCCACTACAAACCCTCGAAGCAGACATATATACAATTCTACATATTACCTAAGATTACCTGAATCTTCTTCTCCAAATCCTATAAAAACTAAAGAATAGTCAACGTACATTTTGTAAATACTGTATATCTCAAATGGCAACATGAACAGCATGTAGAACGATACAAAATGATACAAAATAAAACAAACACCTTGTTGGTTGTATGCATCAATCTTAACTTTTATATGTCTTTCCTCTTATACTTAATGAACTCTTGTTAACGTGTAACTCATTTGTCAGATGCTCTAAGCTGTAGTTTGTTTTCTTGTAGCTTAATTGACTCTATTCTCGCAAGAATCTGCGACAACTAAAGAAACTATAAAGTAAAAAAAACGTATCTATATCCTAAACTGTACATATCTCGGATAAACAGGAATTAGCCCAATAATCCAAATAAGAAAAAACTTATGCAAAGTAATATAAACCACAGTTACAGCTACTTTGCTGCTAAGATAATCCTAATAAAGGGTTTCACTGTGTTAAATGTTTTATTTATTTTTATTCATCAATTTATATTAAGTGCAATAGTACAACATGAGATGAAAAAAGAAGCAATATTACTGACTAATTTCCGATGGTGTCCAAAATCAAATTCCTTAAATGTGTTAAAAGTAACTAGATACTGAAGCTTGAACTGCTTCTGCATCTTATTCCATAAAGACGGCGCAGAAAGCTTGAAAGCTGTTTTTCCCAGCTCTGTATGAACATGAATGTGTTACTGCCTGAAATGATCTAAAAATAAAGTCAAATTTTTTTCTTATGTTGATTTTTGTCCAATTTTTTATTTGCATTTTAATCTCTGGAGGTTTGATCAAGTCAAGCTGTTCCTTTTATTAGAAGCTAACAGTGTCGACAACAATGAGTAGAGATGTTTTAAAGTAGGAGTGGATGAGAGAAGCCACAATAAAGGATCGCTGGAAGCATCACATGCAACTGTTGTAACATTCCTGTCCGGCGATCCTTGTAACCGACTCAAAACACAGTCCAGAGTCATCTTTTCATCCTGTTGGAGCAGTAGATCTGTCACTTTTCTGTGGCTTAATAACTCTAATTTCAGTGTAAAAGGATATCTCCTTGTACTTACTTTATCAGTTATCCCACAGTACTTAAATAACTTGCAACCAAGAAATGCGTCAGCTGAGAGACCTGACCTTAGGAATGAGTCTACACTCTAAATAATCTCCCGGATACAGAAATAATATTATTTTTGCTGCCTTGGCTTTTTGAACAAATCCTTTTCATTTTGTTAATATTATGAAGGATGCTGCTATAAAGCTTTCTGTTTTATTTTGCTGCTATTTCTTTGTCACAGATTCCCCCTCTTGTTTGTCTCCACCTGCTTCAGCCTTACTGCACTCTTCTCTTCACCTCCTGTTATACTCAGCAGTTTTCAATGCCTCTACGTCTGGAGTCTACGCTCTTCCTCCCGCCTCCCTCCTGTTCACTCATACAGCAAACTGTGGTCATTATGTTGATCGATTTGAACCCTTATTCAGCCCACATAGTTAAAGGCTTGTTTAATTGTCTTATTGTGTTAATTTCTATTATTCATCACTGGTTTATTAATATTACTTACATATCTTTGTTTTAAAACGTTTAACCTCCGTTTTCATCCTTTTTATAGTAAGTAAGATGGTAAAACAGTATTTATTGTCCCTCAAAACATTTTTTTTAATCCAATTTTTAGCACATTTAACATGATTATATTACTAATTAATTTTATACATTTCTCTATGTTATTTTTTGTTTGATGGCCCCTTACAACAGCCACTGCATTAAAATGTTGCCCCTGACGGAATTTCATTGCAACACCACTGATACAAAAAGTGCTGCTTTTTTTTTTGTTTTTATTTATTGGTTTTCCTTAAAGGGCAACTAATGTGAAAACCCAAAATCTAAAATTCTAAAAAATCGGCGAACGAGAGGCTACGAGAGCGAAGTCCATTAAGATGTAATAGTGGGCCTCACTCTTCCTCCTGCCAGCTGTAATCACAACTTGCTTAGTTTATACAACAAGTCCCATGGAAGTGGAGACTTCAGGGATCAATGACACTCAGTGAAAAACCTTGATGCTTAACCAATCACAGCAGAGTGGGTGTGGTTATATTAAACAAGATTTAATCTCCAACAAAGTTGTTTTCAGTGGGCTGGGCTTAAGAACATTTTCTAATGTAAATATTTCAATGAAGAGAGAGTTTTGTACAAACAGACACATACTGATGAGTACAATAGAGATCCGACATCAATTTAACAGACACTTAAATCAACACATTGGTTTCCCTTTAAAGAACAACGCGTTAAATTCCTAATGTTTGTATTTAGCATCACATTTCGTACTTTGAGTCCTGCTTCCTTGAAAACCAAATATTTGTAAAGATTTAGTGTGTAAATGTTTTAATAGCTGTCAGCGAGATGATCAGTTGATGAGCCAAATATTATCTTCTACTGAGTTAGAGTGGGAAGGGAAAATATTAAAATCTAGTTTTAGGAAACAAATTGACTTATAATGTAAACTGAATGGTCCTTCGTGATTGATGTCTTTTCCACTCGTTTTAGCTGTACTTCATTTGTTCCAATTATATAGAAGTATTGATGATGATGATGAGAGTGGTTAACATCCGAAAAAAAGTACGCTAGTATAAGATGAATTGACTTGACAAGAAATAAAACAGACGTGGAGATGATAGAGAGTGAAATATCAAAGCCTCCTTTAGCTGGGTAAACCGAGGAGAGGCTGCCGCAACCGTTTGATCAATCAAGCTGACTTTTTACTAAAAGCTTTGGAGCATCCTTTGGGTTTCTCTCCCTCCTTCTATCTCTGTCAGTTTTGTTTCTTCACTTTGACTTTTGCCTGCCTCTCTTAACTATAACACCAGGGAAACAATATCGCTGGCACAGCATTCAAGGAAACGTCTACACATTCTTCTACCTGATTTTGTTCCTGCGGAGATAAAAGTTCATCACACAACACAATCTTCTCTGCTGGGGGAGCAAACAGCAGATGAGAGTGGATACAAACATGTAGAGTGCTTTCTAGGTGGCAGAGCGCATCAGCTGTCTCAACAGGAGGCAAACAGGAAGATCAGTGAGCGAAGCCTGCAGCAGAACATGGTGATGCAGTCGCTTTGACTGGATGAACAGCATCATGTGATGGAACCGGGGAGGTCTAGGTGTCAATAAAATGGTCTGGTAACTTAATATTTAACATTTAGATCGTTATATAGAATACACTTTTTTAAAGATCTGTTTGTATTCATTAGGCTAGTGTAAGCCAAGCTTCTCTGATAAATATATTTATTTAGCAAGTCGTTTCTTAAAAACACGTGTACTATTCACTTCAAATGATTTTCAGTTCAATTACAGTATGTTCCATTCAATAATAAGTAGAGCTGATGTCAAAACTGATGTGAAAACATGTATTGTACTATGTGACATACGCATGATCTGGCAATTTATGCTTAACATAAACTAGAAGCTGTGCTTTTGTGCCTTTGGAATTCAATAAGAATGTCTCGCGTCTACACTTTAGCACTAATTAAAGGATAAACTGTCTGGTTGAATTAGGAATATCAGAAGTTCACATTTGTCCCTGAAACTTAAACGCTATATCTCAGCTAATGAACTTTTATAAGCGAAAGTACATTTCACCATCACATATTAATCTATATTTTGGAATCAATAGTGTTGTTTTTTTTGACAAAATCAAAATCACTCAATTACATCAGTGCGCGATACATTAAAATCTAAAGTATTTAAGTCAAGTTGTTGATCTGTTACATATGGTGTAACGCCTTATAAAGTAATACAAAGCAGCTGTTATTCCCACAGAAAAGGGTTTTGAAATAAAATATAAGAGCTCACACAAAGTAACTGTAAAGTCACGATTATTGAAAAGGCCGGTAGAGAGTCGGTAGAGAGACAAACATTGTTGTTAATGTACAAAAAATAGAATGTTATCCGGGCCATCTTTAAACATTATTCAAACTTACACCTGCTGAAGAGCAAAACAGACGTAAATGGAATTTTCATCAACCATGTGTTTAAACTACTGTTAGTCATATAAACACATCAGTAAAACGAGTAAAAACCTGCAACACTCTACCTACTGGTTTGGAAATATGATTTGAAACAAGGGAAGCACCAAATAATATATAGACACATTGAATGATAATAATAATTATCAAAATAATTAACATAACTAACATAAACACCATACATAAGAACAAAATGTAATGACTATATTATAATAAAAGACATCACATAATGTCTATTGGGAATATTGATATTAAGAATTAGTAATATCAAAGTTATCACATGAGCAACATTATGTAAAACAATCATTTAAGTGAAAAGTAAAAAAAATATATATTTAATGTAAGAATGAAAAAAGGAAAAAATAATGACTGTCATTTTCTCTGCTCAATTTCAATCTCATTATCAAACATTTTGTTTAATCACTGTAAATTGAAGGACTATAAGTGTAAGGTTTACACAAACCATTTCAATTGTACAATTCTATGTGAATGACTGTAAAGTCAAGTAAATGATGATCATGGTGAGATGAATTATTTTGTGTATGTATGTATTATATATTCAGGGATCTAAACACTGTATCTTTTATATTTGCAATTTAAAACCCCGCTAGACAAGAAGCAGGGTGTTAAAAATTCACACATATTTTGCAAACACAAGTCTCATAAAACACCAGCGTTGCTAAATGTGTCACCAAATGCTAAGCGCTAGTATTTTTAAACAAGGACTGACAGGACAACAAATGAATGATCATTCATTTAAGAGAGGAAATTATTTTGAGCAAGACTTCATGGGGCTAATTATGGCTACGAGCGCGGTGCTGGACCTTGTGTCCATAAAGTCAGTGTAATTTTAAGTCAGTCAAGTGTGGACCATGTTTTTTTTTTAGTATAGCTCAGATGTGATTAGAGTGCATGCATTAAGAACGATTAATGAAGTGTCTATTAAAGCTTTATTATGTAAGGATATATTCTGAAATGCCTTGGAGGAGCTTAATAATTAAAGAGCAAGAATACTATTCTCATAATATGTGGTCCGAGTTGACCACCAAGTGTGCCTGCAGGCGAAACTCAAGCCGCTCATTAACACGGCTTGATCGAGTAAAAAGGAGGGAATAATAGATGAAAATGAATGAATAGTTCATTAAAACAAATGCTCGCCTGTGTTCCTATAGCAGTAACGAATGGCTCATTCATCATAACTCTTCTCTATACACACCAGTAATGGAGGTGAATTGCATGTCAATAACTAAAAAACTAGGCCAGGGATTTACACCATTCTGTGCTGCAGACCGCAAATTAAAAAACAGGTGTTTCAAAACAGCATTAAATACGATTGCACAAAAGCTATTAACAGCCTCTTGCTAGATTAGGCACATCAAAACAGCAACGGTAAAATCCCAGAGTGCATTCCGGGCGAGTAAACATTGTAGGAGAGACTATTCATGTAAAAACACACTCGCTATAATCACATGAGCCAGTCAAGTCTTGCCAATGTTTTGGGCATAGAATTTCTCTCCAGGGAGCTTTAACTGTTTGCAGCATACATGGGCTCCAGCAACTAGTACCTTCCCTTCTCTGTGTTTTTTTTTTTTTCTTTGTCATTTCCTCCCACCAGAGACCTCAAACAGATTAGAGTTCAGAAGGGAGTAATCTCTGCAGAGACAAACACTCACTAAAGAGAAACACTTCAGGTTAGTGACTGGCTGACTGGCCTTCACAGCTACTGTTTTTCTTTAGAAGTTTTTGAGCAAACATCATGTTTTCAATCACTTGCATAGAGATAACTTACATACATAATTATATCGATTTTATATAATGCTCATCAATCAATACTTGCTCAAATGTCTGCCTTCTTTATTGGTTTTAATTATATTTTTAATATTTTCCTTTTAGAGATATAGACAAACATGTACGTCTATTTGAGTTAAGTGATTGATGTTTGTATATTTTAAGCTTGTTTGTGGCAGAAAGAATAACAAGCGATACAGAGCAGACGCACTCCGGGTAAATATCGCTAGCGCTTCCAGTATAGATAGTAGACTGTATGAGCTCTGGAAGCGTTCCCATATTTACTCTGTGTACTTTAATTTTTTTCCAGAACAATTCCTCTCGTCGGGGCTTCAACACAAGATGAACATTACAGAAGAGCAGTAAAAAAGGTATTTAGAGGAAGATAAATACAAGACCACTGAACATCTTTTGCTTCATAGAAATGGATGTACATTTTGCCTATAAGATCAAGGATTACTCTGAAGATAATCCCAACCCTTAGTCAACCTGAGGGTGCGTAGAAATTTTGGTTTAAATTTGACTTTTGGGTGAAATATCACTTTAATCTAGATTTGATTCAGATTTTGCTGTTTTAACTGTGAATTTAGGCCATTTTACATGTTTATGTTTTTGGATATTTCCTCAGTCAAAGGTACAATATAAAAAGGATCACATTTCAGATTATTATATGTATTCCTTAACCATCTAACATTGTACAAGATGCAATATTTTCTCACTCAAAAAATGTAGGGCCGAAGAATATAGTCTTACTGGCCAATGGGTCTCAAGATCTGTACTGCGTTGACTTGGTACATAGTAACATGTGGTTTCTTCCGCTGGTCTTGAAGTAAAACATCTATCTCACCTTTTCCTTAATCTCTTTACCCTCCTTTCAATATTCATTCCGACAACATCTCAGCGTTGAGGCCGGAATTATTAAAAATGGAATAGTTTCTATAGAAATATAAAATCCCTTTCCCCCACAGCAATTACATCCCTGTTGGAAACCAAACTGCCTTCCCCAATATGCGCCATGCTGCCAAAAATCCCACTGCTCTTGGAACCCTCAACCGTCCCTTAATTACCTCCAGACTCAACTACAGCAACATCATCCTCATGGCATTTCTTTAACAGTCTTGAAAAGTAGAAACATTCAAATTTCTCTTTCACATATGTTAGAATCATACATATGTCACAACCGCCATGGCCTAAAATAACTGCATCAGTCTTAAAACTCTCCAAAACTAGTGATATAACAATGCAAATGTGTTTGCATTTAGAAGAAACATATGTAAAAGATTGTTGAGGTCTAATTCTAATAGTTTTGTGTAATTTTTTTCATGCAAAGTTAACTTATGAATTACTCTTAGAATCCTTCAGCAAACAAACAGAAACAAAGGAATATAAGGCTCTTCTTCATCCCTTTTTTATTTTGGTTTGACAGCCCCTTAAACATACATAAAGTATAATGTGACTTAAGTGTATGAAGTTGATTTGTGGTACTCAGATTAAGGGTCCAGGGTGGTACTGAGGCTGGTCCTAGGGCAGGTCATAATCATCAATACTTAAAATAATTGTTGTCTTTTTAATACTGTTGATTTTGAAACAATCTTTAAAAGTGAATAAGATGTTGAACTATTTTGATCCAAAAACATTTAAATTACTTGTATAAATATATAAAGTATTTTTTTATTATTATAATTCCAAATGTGTAGATAAAAATATAATTATCTCCATTTTAATGTGCATGTCCATTTAACTGTGGGATCATTAATACTCATCTAACCACCATTACCATCTCTAAAATATTCTTGATCTAATATCTATAACATAAATGCTGTAAAAACTTTTCGTTGCTCATAAAACACCTTGATTGAAGGGTACAACATGGGCTATTATTGTTCACCTTTCAGCTTAGCATGTCTATGAAATTCATACTGTATCATCATCCATCTCTGATCATTGTGTTGCTTTCAAGCGCAAGTCTATTACATGCAAAGGAGTGTGTCGCCGCCGTCACAAGGATTTCTAAATCACTGAACGATCAATCATTTATTCCCTCCCTCTGTTCAGCTGCAGTTTCGGAACACTGCTACCTCAGCAGGTTGCCTTCAGCCGGATCGCTACATATTTAACAAGAAGCGGTCGTGAGTTAAGGCTCCTCAAAATCTTTGAAGAAAAGAGAGCCGGGCTTAAGCTAGAACGGGCAGAATAATTGCATCTGACCATTTCCTGCAGTACTTGGTGAATCTGGGTGAATAGAGTTTCTCTTCCAAAAACTGATTAAAGATTTGTTTTTAGGGATCTGGAGATAACTTAAATGTTGAAACCTTAAATCAACAAACAGAAGATGGTAGAGAGGAAAATCTTTTAAAACTGTACAGGATTGAATTTTAATGTTGTGTCACCTGTGTCTAGCAACAACAATAAGTTATCTTGTTGTTCTTAAATAGTCTTAAAACTTTCTCTCTTCCTGAACCTCCATTGTAATCGATCTTGCCCTCATTGGTTACTAAAGTATATAAGCTTAAACTAAATGCTAGTGATTGGCAGATGAAGCTTCATGATGCTGTGTTTAATTATGAGATCATGCGTTGGTGCCTTCATTTTAAAAATGATCTGTTGATTCAATAAAATAGGGGCTCTAAGTCATATGTTCTAGAGCAGAGAGGGAGACCTAGGGGGGTTTGTAAGAAAACATCGACCCAGCACCCCTTCTCATGTAAAAACGTATTATATTTGATATGCTTAAAATATTTTATACGCACTTCATTTATAATCTGTATCCCATTGGTGTGTGACTTGAATTCTATATTCAAATAAAAGCTTCTGGAAGCAGTGACCTTGTATTGATTTTTGGTTTAAAAGTTATATCATGTTTAAATACATGAGGTGTTCAAAGTTCAAAATTATACAGCACAGAAAGTGCAATCTAATAGGGTATTAAAACATATCATACTGCCCATTAGTTTGTTTAACCCAAATTAGAGCTATTGTTAAAGCCAAACACGTATTTGTTCTTTGTTGTTATATAATTGTGTCAACTGCTGTTAAGTTGGCTTAAGATGTATAAGCACTTCTGTATCACCATGGAAGCTCTCCAAAAGGATAAGAAGAGTTTGCTCACTGGAGGGGTTGAGCGGAGCATTTGCATATGTAATGGAAATTATTCCTGACGTTCGGAGGAAGAGAACTGGGAGAAGGAGCACTGCGAACAAAATCAGAGTGCTCCAAGGCTTTCAGGAAGAAAGGAAAGCCGACCCACTGTTGGACGGAGTGTTGCAGAAAGCAGCCCTGCAAAGTGTGAGGTCCGACTAAGCTTAGTGGGAGGAGTGGGTCCTGGGGGGCCTGATAAGAAGCAGCAGGTTGGACTGAAACGTTTGTGGGATGAGTGCCTGGACGGAGACGAGGAGAGTCTGATGCCTCTACAGTAAGAAATGCATCTGAACATAAAACATCTAAAACCGGGTTTATAGGGTTTATGTGGGAGTTAACTGGGAATGCTGCAGTGCCCCCACACATGCCTGTTTAAAAATCTCTCTCCATGCTCTTCTATTCTTTTCAAAATACAGTTGGGTGATTCTCGGAATTATGGAATCATATTATACCAATGAAAGATCAAGGTCATATTGCTAATACATGTACCGATACGAACACATTTTACTCCACTCTGCTTATTTGACATTGCTTCATTACAATTTAAAAGAGAAGATTAATTAATGCTGAAAATTAAGTAAGTGTAAATGATCACACTTTTACTCCGGCACTGTTTTCTTTTTGGTAAAGGATGTTTTCTTACAGTAGCTTGAAGACAGTTTTAACTGTACTGAAATCTTTCTATGAGCTTTTGTTTTTTTCTTCCGTTGTGACGTCTGTTGCCGTTGGCAGAGTACTTTGAAAGTTGCTCGGCTCAATCAGCTGTTTTGAAAAACAAGTCATATCGGAAGAAAACAGAAGGAAGACTAGATCACAGCAAGAGTGTTTGATAATAAGAAACCATTAAAATAATAAAAGAAGACTGTAAGGACACTATTGATGTATTATCAAAAGGGTGGAAAAATGGTTACATAAGTCCACCTGCTGCGGGGGTGTGTTGTACCTTCAAGCATAAGCAGGTGCAAGCAGCCTGTTCTTGAGTTGTTTACTGCATTGCTGCTCATGCTCATGTCAGACAAGATTGCCAGAGGCGTTGCATGCATTGGGAAGTGAACAAATATTGGAGGGAGATTAGCGGTTGAGGTAAGAAGATGTCACCTTTCAAGCTCATTAAGCCGTGGAAGGTGATTCTGGTTCATCTGAAAGCACTTTAACAGCAGCCCGAGGACAACAATGACTCAAATCATGTCAGTCCTGAATGGAATGAGTCCAAGACTGAGCACAAAGCTTTATTGTCTGAGCTAACAGCACTTTAATGGAACTGTAATATATTTCCCCGGGCTATAAATCAGGACCAGATCTTGACCCTTAAGTATTGAAATGAAAACCAAGTAGCATCTACATCAGCATGTTCCTTCATTTGCCTGAAGAGGTTGCATGCATGACGAGCTCCAACTCTCTTTACATGCAAATCCATTCTGTTATTATCTGGAGGGCTGCTGTTTGCTAATCAAGAGCCTTGTGAAAGTCACAACAGCGTTAGAAGCAGGCTAGAATAATAGACCGGCTCACAGCCTCTCTGTCATTCTCCATCTGAACACACACTTATTTTACAGCCTTTTAACTTTCAATCTGCCTGTCGTTGATTTTATATTCTTTCCGCCTCCCTGAATACAGGCGCTGTTGTTGCACATGAGATATTTATGCACAGCAGTGTAGCCCAAAGAGACGGAATGCTGTGGAGCACTGCAGGGATTGTGTTTGATGCCAGGTCTGGCTTTATGCTGTCAGTAATTGCCACCCAAAACGTCCAAATTAGTGAGTGAGAAAAAAAAAAAGGTTTATTGGATCAGTGATGGACTCAATATGTGTTAACATACAAATTGTGTTAGTTATTTGATTTTTGTCGAAAATTGTAACTATTCTGATTCTTGCAGGCGGATTAAATTGTATTATGAAAAAAAAAAAAAATTCAAAGACACAAGGAAAACAAAAGAAGGTTACTTCTAAATGTTTACCCTGGGTTGCGTATAAAAAATAAATTAAGTTAACATTTCTAAATATACAATAATAATAAACACAATAAATATAATTAAAAATGAGTATATGATAAAAAGGTAATTGTGAATTATACTTATTAAACGCAATTGCAGATTAGTTCACAACTAAGACCAAGAACAAATAATATGAATAGTTGTTTTCAGTGTAACCTGGTGAGTGATCAAGTCAAGGCTACCAAATACTGTAAGCTGTTGCATGTATTTTTGGCATCGATGAACCACTGGTGAGACATTGGCGACGAAAGCTCAAAGAACTGACTTCAGACAAAAGCTTACAGAAGTATTAAAAGTAGATGACCTGAACTTGACAATGACTGTTCTCGGTTATTTTTTAACTAGCTGTGTTACTGTCCGTGTTACAAGCACTGTGAAAATATACCCAAAAATCATCTATTTCAGTGAATATAGCATGTAACATAGATGCCTGCAACATATCGTGCATATATATTTATTGATTTAGTTGTTGCTCCATATGTGGTAAGTCATGACAATTGTGTTAATAAATCACTAGAATCAGTAGAGTTCAAACCTGGTTAAAAATTGAAATGTGTAATAATGTCTGAAAGGATGTGAGTCAAAATAAGATTGTAACAATCACATGTAGGACAATATGAGAGTATCTACTATAGGTGCAATTTGACATATTAAAAAAACTAGTTTAGAGCTGGTATATAATATAATGTGCACTGATTTCCTACCTTTCCTGGTTTAACTTCAAAATGATGAAGTAGCTTAAAACACCATGGGCTTATTGTATTGCTTATTAGTGATGGTATGATGAAGATTCATGAAGCCGTGTTATTATTTTCAGAGTCCACCAGATGGCGGTCTCTGCACTATTTTCATTTGTTTTCATCACTACTAATTGGTCTTCCAAGCCAACTGTCCGACCTGGAGTGTGAGGAGTAGGTGTAGTCGTTGCCAGTTGCATCAGCAAAACAACAATTTCAGAATGTTACATCTATTAGGCCATGGAAATGTTTTTGCATATGACTCACTTTGGCAAACAAAACAGACATCAGCTTGTTATTTCTGCCATGAATGTTTACTCGGGCTGACAACATCGTGCTCATTATGCTGCTTTGGTTTCAAAGAGACCAAGTCTGAGAGAATACTGCCATCCTCTCTTGCAGACTTAAGTGGAACAAGTGTGGGTAGACTTGTTACTTGTTGACCTTTTCGGGGATTTGGCATTAATATAGCAATAACCATGTTTACCCTTCCTCAAATTGTAGAGCCAATAACAACTCAGTGCTTTTGTTCTCAGATACACGCTAACAGGCATCAATTATGAGCAATGTTGAGTTCAGTTGAATGTTTTAACTTCGATTACTGCAGCAATTTGTACAGAATTACACAAACTTTATTAGACAAGAGCTGGTCTTGAATTCCAATTAGGGATAGGTTGAATCCCCTAACAGTAACGATATAATGTACTTTAAACGTTTCAGAATGGGATATATATATTCCCAGGCCCAGGTGACAGATTTTGTACCAACATCGCGATAAATGTTATAGATCGCTAAAATCTGTCTCCAATGTAAATAATGTACTTGTTGTTGAAATATTTGTCTAATTAATATAGAGACAAGAAGACTGGTTAGTTCTGCCTCCCTCTCCCCTGCCCGTGACATCATGGAGATTAGAACCCAATAATTTCATTCTAGCCGGGTTCGTACTGGCCCACAACACAATAAATGTTATGTATTTATCAACAGAATTTGTTTTAAACTAATACCTGAGGGTCTGACGGCGGTGTAACGAGTAAATGCGTGAGGGAATTGAATACATAAAATACATCTCAAAAGTTTAGTTCAGATTTTAATAGCTCCTAAAAACTCATTTTAATCCATCTCCCTCACATTATTTAGCTTTGTTTGCTTCAGGAAACCACCAGTAATTAAGAAGTGGTTGAATATTTTAGAAAAAGGCATTTGTTTATCTTGCCAAATAACAGACTTTTATCTTCAAGTAACCTTGATAATGGACAAGATCCAAAACATTTTTCTGGTTTTCCGGCTTCAGGAAGTTTTTTTGAGGATTCATTGCAAGGGGACTGGGACACATTTACATCGGGTGGTCTTCATAGTCATGCTAGTTGAAGACCAGCCAATACCTTGTAGCAATGCTGTCCATGAAGGCTGCTGAATCCGATCATGTGGGTAAGGTAAGGTAAGCGCACCGGGGGGGCATCGGTTGGCTCGAAATGGTCACGGTAACAGAGAAGCAATTCAAGATAAAATAACCCAACAGAGCATTATTTTGTATTTGTGCTGATGTCTCACCTCATGAATAGATTTCAGAGTGTGAGACTCGGGGAGATCAACAAACATCGTCATCGTCTTCAGCGTATCCTTTTTACCACCAGTGAAAATTGAAGACACGGTCCTGGCCAGACATCAAATGAAAAGCTTTTGCTGTCACCACGTCTGTTAAAGCGATTTGAGAAAAGAGAGCGGGCGAAAGAGAGAGCATAGTTACTTTGGCTGCTGACAGAGCTCCAGACATCAAGGATCAATAAAAACCATTATGGCATTTCACTCAAAGTGAAGCAAATCCTCGAACTGAAAACAAGAAGAGTGAGGATTTCTGACTGAGCGATCTTCAAAGTGAAGCGAAAGGGATAGAGAAAATAAAGTGTCCAAAAAAACAGGATTGTAATAATTCAAAGGAGCATCTTGCTTTAGACTACAACATCCACTGTCATATTGCAGTAAAGTAGCAGCTCACGTTGCTAATTCTGCTGCTAATAAATACCCGGGTGGCTCCTTAAGGGCGGCCTATAAATTCAGCTCTCCACCCTCGCAGCTTAGAGAACTGTATCTCTGTTTGATTAAACTTTGCTCTCGAATGATATGAAATATCCAAAGGCACTTAGATTAACAACCGCCTTTGTTGAATATTGACACGCTGTGCTATTGCTTCCTTGATAATCCACCCTTGTAACCTTCCCTACTTGTGGCGGTGACTTCCACTTGACTTTCAGCGATAAAACCACCACGGAGTGATTCATTAGCACTTGCTGGCGGCGGCGATGAGAATGTTTACATTACACGGGCAATAACCGAAAGGCTTACGCCGCGTCCTAAAAATAGTTGTCTGTGTTCGACATGAAGCAAACAGCTGTTGTCTTTGAAGAGGAAGGTGCGATACCACAAGGGTAACAAATACACAAACAAGTTCTGAGAGAAAGAAAAAAAAAGCCTCATGATAAGAGAGATGGTTGGGGAGAACAAGGGGGGAAGGCATGAAACAGTGTGTGTGTGTGTGTGTGTGTGTGTGTGTGTGTGTGTGTGTGTGTGTGTGTGTGTGTGTGTGTAAGCTCTCATGAAGCTTCAACTTGTATGATTATACTCTGTTGGATACTTTTTCATGCAGTGCCCAGCTATAGAAACAGTATAGCCACCCTCAGTTTCCCTGGAGAGAGTTCATTGAAAGAGGCCCTCGGGCATATTTTGTCTTTCCACAAAACTAGTAAATCACTCAGTGATACTTTAAAGAGGCATCTGAAAGACTGGTAGGCAAAAAAAAGTCACTGTCTTATCTCCTCCCTTGCAATAAGTCATCTGTGACAGCTTGGCCAGAGCCTTAAGATGCCTTAGTTAAAATTCATCAGATCAATACTCACAGCTGTTTGTCGCCTCTGACTCCAGAATCACACACGGAAACATTGATCAAAACCAGAGGTTTATCACAGGGCTGCAAATGTATCTCTTGGTGAGGAGAACCAGATGTTATTGCCTTCACCAGAGCCCACACTCACCGTTAAAGCAACCTGCGGCAGCCTTTTGACTAGAAAATAAAATCTATATTATCATGAATTATACATACAAAAAAACTGCTGTTTTTGATTTCATATTTATAACTGAAAAATGACTTGCTTCATGAATATTTAATTGAATTTAATAGTTCGAATGCAACTGCCCTAACGACAAGTTTGTGTTCTTGTAAAGAAAAAAAGCAAACTTTTATGCCATGAACCGACGCGAAGATCAACTCAAATAAATAGCTAATTGATATGATAAATTTAGCCCCTTGGTTAAGGTATGGGTTCTCTCAGTGCTTCAGGTGTGTTTTTATTTATTTATCTTCTCTTTTTCCATTTTTATTACAATATAATATGTTTAACAGGATAAGATGCTTGATATAATTTTTAACCTTTCCTACGTCTTTAACTACTCCTACTTAAATGGTCAATTAAAAATCGTACATACTTACAACTTTCCAAGGTATTGATCATATTCTGATGTTTACGTGTTTTTGGTGGAATTGTCAAACATTTTTTCAATTTAATGATTTTTAACACAGTAATATCACGTAATAAAATATTTATTTATTGTATATATTCATCTAAATTATAACGTATTATCTACTTTGTCATTTTCAATGAAATCCTTTTTCGTAAATAATGTTAAAGACTAATATATGATTTTGAAAAATATATAAATATAAAACTTAGTGAGTTTAATGCATTCTACTCTCAAAAATATGATGAATATGATAGTTTCAGACATTAGGGGTTTTTAATTGTTTTTTTGAAGGTCTGTCAATACTGCTAGTAGTAGTTACTTCTGACAGTTTGGCCACTTTGGATGTTTACAGAATCAGCCTAAAAAAATCCTCAACTAGTGTGTTAGCTCAGGGTCAAGGTGACCCAAATGAATGAAAAACAAATGTGTTTGCGGGATCCCTTGTGTTGTCTCTGGGTCAAGGTTAATGAAATAACACAAGGGCTAAATGACATTTTTGTACAAATGATTTAAACATGTTTACTCTTAGTGTATTTACCCATCATGTGTGTTGCTTTGAAGAGCACAGCTTTAATCTAATCTGTTTCTACTTGTGTCTCAAGTAGTACCCCCCGATTGCTTTCCATGGTTCATCTGAGATGCTGTGTTACCATCACTCTGTGAGTGTGTGACTGGTGATAATTGTAAGCCAAAAACACGTGTAAATATTTTGACTTATTCATCTCTAATTGCTAGTCAAATGCCTCGACAGTCTGAGGCGAGTGATTTGTCAATGATTGGCAATTTAGTCTTCCGATATAAAAAAAACAACATTTGAAAACCAAGTTAAAAGGGAGAAATAGACTGTATAAGTTGGATCCATTTACATGATGAAGTTATATTCTTGAGGCTTTTAAAAAATTCCTGTTTCAGTTAATACAGCTCTACACATGTTTGATCATCCTAGTAGAACCAGTGAAGCAGTTTATTGGCCATCACTACTTTCTTCCAGACAGAAGTAATCGATCCGGCACAGAAAAGGCAAGTGGCTGCCAGTGGCTTTTGGTGTTGGTAATGTCCTTTCCAAGCACTTGAATCATACAAAACCCATCTGTCAGGAATTATTCAGCGGTTTAAAATGACTACTTGTGTGGAGTTAATTGAAATAACTATAAAACTCAGTTGCTGAATTTGGAGGTCATGGCTTCTTTTTCACAGATTCCCTTCAATTGGTCATCCTACTTAGCTCTTGTTTTCCAAGTGCAACTACAGGTCAGAATACATGTTCTTATCTTATTCACAGCCTGGAGAGGAGCCTTCGCTTACATTTTCCAGTGTGAATTCGTATTGATTTCTCGGCTACAATTCTCACCAAGGATCTGCTGTGCATTTTTTTTTTATTCTCTTCTCCTTCACCTCTGACCTCATGAACACACTACATTGCGGCGAGAATCTTACCCAAAAAAAAAGAAAAAGTAACCCCTGGAGTGAGTGTCGGCTCGACCCTGGCGACACGAAGTGAGGCCAAGGCAACAATGAGGCTCCTTCAACGTCATAGAAGCATGACAGGCTTCCTCCTGCACAGCGACGGCTAAACGTTTCCGAGGAGTAGGCCGTTTGAATGACGACTACGTGGGGGCTCACCGACTGTAGCTATGGATTAAGCTCACAGCAAATACTGTAAGAAACAGAAGTAATCTCTTCCCCTCTCCTCCGCGGCCCCTACCTGTTCCCACTCATTTTAATCTCCTGCCGAATTAGCTCCTGCAAAGCTGTTCAAACAGAGAGTTTATTCAGAGTGGCTATGGAGGTTAAAGGAACATGAAAATGATATCGTCTCCGGTTCCCCAAAGCTCCATTTGCTCGAAGATTGATGTGCTCATTTCCTGGTTTTGGGTCTCCATTGTAACATCCAGGTAGAATAATACACTTGCTGCCATCCTTTAATTTGCTACTTGGATGTAAAAGGACGCCGGGGAGCCTCGGCGAGCCTTGAACTACAGCCAGTAATGAGCAGAGACAATGTGTGTGCGTTTTGATTTGAACATTTTGATTACACAGTGTAATCGGGCACAGCAGTGTATCATAAAATCTTCATCACATCCACTCGCTGAGTGACTGTAGTCTCCGGTTTAATCACCTACAGAGCTCCAGATAATTTACCCGGCAGCGCTCGGTATTTGCATAAAAGCCGTTCGCTTTTTTTTTTTTGCATTTTGATGCGTCGCCGAGCGGTTCCAGGGAAGATTCCAGCCATAAAAGTAAATTCCCGCACCTGAACCGAGACACTTGACTGCCTAAATATTCACTCTCCCCCCCCCCCCCCACCCGTTGCTTTCTGTCGCCTCCCGAGCGTCAGAGATGAAATAAGGACTTTGTAATATTTCCCTCTCGCTGAAGCTGCTCATTACTCCTGCCGCTCACACGAAGATATGAATCACGCCTCGTACACGTTTCACTCTAATTGCCGGAGCGTGTCTGTTGTTAATAGACGGCGGGCCTTTTTTTCTTAACAACCCTGTGTGGTGTTATCATCCGTCAACTGTTGCGTTTCTGTTTGCAGCTCGGGCCGGTGTCGCGGGTCAACATTTCATTAGCCGAGCCGGGGAAATCCACCCGGGAGTGACACGACGCTCTCGCGGAACACAAAAGAAATCGATGGATAATGGTTATTCCTTGATGAAGCGCCTTCGGGATCAAACCGTCTGATTTTTTTCCATCCTCAGGTGTTTCAAGGACAGCGAGCCTCAAATGAACTCCTCATCATCAGAGCTAATCTTCGTCTTTAGCAGTTTCGCTTTCCGAGATGTGACCTCGGCTGTCTTTGAAGATCTCTGGTAATTCAGCAGGATTTGTACGTACTGCGGGTCATTGATGGGACGTTATGTGATAATTAGCCAATAAATCAGACAACACTTCTTTCCTCTTTAGAACAGCTAGCAAGGGTTAGAGGGCTAATGTATTATTAAGGAACATCATCCATTGATATTACAAGTACATTTCAAGGTTTTACATTCAACCGCTTTCAGAACCTTTAAGAATCTTTATGGCCTTTCTTATCAGTTCATGTCAATCAGGGAAGATTTTAATTTCCCTTTCAAATAAAACTGTGACTTCCAATGAAGAATATATATTTCTTCCATACTTATCCATTGTAACTAGTTTATAGATCAATAGTAAAAGGTTAATTTATTCATTATTATTGAATTCTGATAGTTGTGAGTGCATTAATAAACTGTTTATAAGTGACTATTAAAATAACAGTTCATAGCTGAGCTTTATAAGTAGCCAATAGATAACTTACAGGCTATTAGTTAACAAGTTATAAATTACTTGTTTACATTATGTTAATGATTTACAACTATACTTTATAAATTAGCAATAGTTTAAAACAAACTATTAGTAAATTACTTACTAATGACATACTAAGCATCAGTTAATAGTTTATACACGTTATTGGGACATTATTTTAAAGTTCCAACTGTTTTTCATTTACTAATAGTTAGTAAATGAGGAATAGTTGCAAGTAATTAATTAATCAATAACTTATCAGTTTACTTATTATCTATTAACTAGCTATAATGGATAGTTATTCTAAAGAGTAACCCACTTTCGTTGCATGAATATGTCATGATTGCTTAAAAGTTTTGTTTTTCTTGAGATGAAATCTTGTTTTTTCTGCTATGGTTGGTCAAGCACTGAGATTTGTCACTCAGCTTCATTAATCCCAGAAGTCTCCACTTCCAAGCGACTCGTTTTATAAACAAAGCGGGTGTGATTACAGCTCACTGGAGGAGAAGGGAAGATCATTATTACATCATTATGGACTCCGCTCTTGTAACCTCTCATTAGCTGAGATTTCAGAAGGGGATTGTGCTCCTTTTTTACTTGTTGTTGTATTTTGAATGTGTTGTGGTGCAGAAGTGACAAGTGACTAAAAGTTAGTTTATGTGTTTAGTATCGTCTTAAATAAGACTGACGAGTGTGAGAATTGTGTGTGTTTTTGTTGTGAGTTTCCTTCTTGTGAATTTTATGTTTAAGGAGTTTTTCAAAAAGAATAAAAGTAAGTTTTATTATGAAGGTTTGGGTGTTAGTACCTCTTTTTAACTATTCATTGTTTTATTGTGTTGATATCATTATTCAGTTCTTATTTGTGTTCTTTGTTGTATCGACTGTGTTAATGAGAATGTGTGTGTTCTTTGGGTGTTTAAAATAAGAACATTTGAGTGAATAGATGTGTTTAATGGACTGGATGGTATTTATATGTGTTTTTCATTTGTTGACTAGAAGTTAAGAATGTTTTGACGCGTGTGGTTTAGCCTCATAATTACTATTTAAGTGTTTATTCTGACAGGTGATTCAGTGTTGATGTGTTTGGTAAGTCAAGAAAGTAGTAGAGTTAGTACATGATGTGTAGTATTATTGTTTAGATTGTGCATGCCTTCACTCGAGAACCAGAGTCCAGGTGAGATGAAGACCCGGAGCTGCCAGACGAGAACAGCTGAAGATAACAATGTGTGACTAAGGAGCACTAATGTGATATAACATGAGTGAAAGAGTGATGCTTTCATTTCTCTCTCTCTCTCTCTCATGTGTGTGTGTGTGTGTGCTTGTGTGCACGCTTCCTTACTTTTAGTAAAAATTAGGGGCGAGAGGTGGCGGAAATACGTCAGTTCTGTGGGTTCTCTGAAGCCTTGACAGTCTCTTCATTTCAGATGAAGGGATAGTCTCCACTTCAAGGGAATTGTTGTATAAACAAAGTGGGCGTGATTACAACTGGCTGGAAGTGAAGGGAATTATTACATCACAATGGACTCTGCTCTTGTAACCTCTCGTTCGCTGAGATTTCAGACAGGGATTGAGCTCATTTTTAACTTGTTGTTGCATGTTTTATTTTGAATGTGTTGTGGTGCAGAAGTGACAAGTGACTTGAAGTTAGTTTGTGTGTTTGTGGTGTGTGTTAACTGTGATGTTCCTCAATGTGCCTCATCCAGTATAATCTTAAATAAAACTGACTAGTGTAAGGATTGTGAGAGTTTTTGTTGTGAGTTTCCTTCTCGTGAATTTTATGTTTAAAAAGTTTTTCAAAAAGAATACAAGTAAGTTTTAACATGCAGGTTTTGGTGTTTGTACCTGTTTTTTAACTATTTATTGTATTATTGTGTTTATATCATTATTTATTTTTTATTTGTGTTCTTTGTTGTATTGGCTGTGTTAATGGGGATGTGTGTGTTATTTGGGTGTTCAAGAGAAGAACATTTGAGTGAATAGATGTGTTTAATGGACTGGACGGTATTTATATGTGTTTTTCATTTGTTGACTAGAAGTTAACAATGTTTTGACGCGTGTGGTTTAGCCTCATAATTACTGTTTAAGTGTTTATTCTGACAGGTGATCCAGTGCTGACGTGTTTGGTAAGTCAAGAAAGTAGTAGAGTTAGTACATGGTGTGTAGTATTATTGTTTAGATTGTGCATGCCTTCACTCAAGAACCAGAGTCCAGGTTAGAGCTGCCAGACGAGAACAGCTGAAGATAACAACGTGTGACTAAGGAGCACTAATGTGACATAACATGAGTGAAAAGAGTGATGCTTTCCTTTCTCTCTCTCTCTCGCTCTCTCTCATGTGTGTGTGTGAGTGTGCGTGTGCGCGCTTCCTTCCTTTTGGTAAAAAAAATTTGGGGCGAGAGGTGGCGGAAATACGTCAGTTCTGTGGGTTCTCTGAAGCCTTGACAGTCTCTTCATTTCGGATGAAGGGATCGAGATGGAGGCAGATTTGAATCCCCTCCTGTCGCTTTAAGGACACTTATCTCAGCGCGATTATGCGAGGAGACAACACCGGGAGCCGCTGAAGCCGAACCGAGAGGCACGGACCGGAGTGTTGGAAAAACGGGAAAACCCACCATCGGGATCCAAAGGGGCTGGAATAGAACCGCTTCATCGCCTCCACGGGAGTTTTTGGATCGGGATCATTTGGAAGGGAATATCGCTCGGACTTCTTCCTCCTCCATAGGAATACGTTTCTCCCCCTAAAAAAAACTCGGATTATTCGCTGGAACGCGGCGGCTCTTCGGAGTTGCTCGGGTGTTCGGGTCCGGGGGGCTCGGGTTGGTTGTTTTGACAGGGCTCGGGATCATGGAGGAAAAAACAACAGCGACGTGATTCCTTTTTACGGCATGTATGGCGAGCTTCGCGTCGCCTGCGATCCCTGCTGCGAGGCGAGAGAAAAGTTCCGAGGCGAGAGTGTCATGCGTGGACTGGAACTGTTCCGCTCGTTTGCACCTGCTTGGACGGAACCGCGTCGACATTATCGTGACGGGGAATTAAATAAATAAAGCGGTTTTTTTTTGTTTGTTTATCGTTGTGGATACCGTACAGTCAAGGTCATATGTGGGGGGTTTATTTGTTTTAAAAACACCGGGTTGTGAGAGTCTGGAAAATTCTATCTTCCAAAAAAACAAACACCAAAACAAACATGGATGGTAAACTGAAGCCGGGTCGGAGATGCAAGCCCAAAAGGGAGCGGGTGCGGAGGTTGCGGGACGCGGGAGGCAGGGACCCCAACTCCTCCTGCTCCGACAGGGAGGGACACAGCCCAGGGAGGGACGCCGGTAAAAAGGCGCAACGCCCGGCCGTCGCCGCGGCCAGAGCGCCGCGTGGCCCCCGGAGGAAGAGGCGGGAGTCCAGCTCGCAGGAGGAGGACATCATCGATGGCTTCTCCATCGCCAGCTTCACCAGTCTGGACCGTCTGGAGGTGAGAGAGCTGTGTTACCTGCGTGTGTTTGTGTGTGTGTGTGTGTCACCTCGCAGGTGGAGGCCTGTGATGAAGTTGAACTTGACATCAGTGCCAGGTGTGTGTGTGTGTGTGTGTGTGTGTGACCGCACGCAGCTGAACTGCAGTGCTGCTGTCGTTACACATCTCGTTAAGGTTGTCTATGGATTGTGTTTGTTCCAAAAGATGGTGGTCAATTTGTGCACACCTCACACTTTGGGATCCATTATCTAAAAATAACTTCAGATCATTTCACTTTAAAAGGCAACACATGTGGAAAACCAAACTCTCCCGACTTACCCCCTCTGAAATCTCAGTGAACGAGAGGTTATGAGAGCAGAGTCCATTATGACATAATAATAGCTTCACTTCTCCTCCAGCCACCTGTAATGACTCCCCTGCTTTGTTTATACAACGAGTCCAATGAGTTGGAGGTGGGCACTTCAGTGATTGATGACGTGCGGTAACAAACCTCGATGCTTGACCAATCACAGCAGAGAAGTTGTGGTTATAGAATGGTAGAGAGTTTTCATCTCCAGAAAAAGGTAATCAGTGGTCAGGGCTCAAGTACGTTTTCTTAAGTAAATATTCTTAATGAATAGAGAGTTTAGTATAAACAGACACATACTGATGAGCACAATAGAGGTTCAAGATAAATGTTAAAGACACTAAAATCAACACATTAGTTACACTTTAACTACACTATAGTGTAACATTTGACAACACCTACAAACTTAAAGATACTATCAAATTATTAGCACCAATGGTCATGATCTGAAATAAATAACAACAATCCAAAAAACTTGTTGGACCAATTGTACCTTAGAGGGATAGTTCATCCAAAATTAAAATGTATTTTCCATTTCTTTTTGGAGTTACAGGGGGGTCCGGGGAGTATTCTATATCCATATATCGGTCGCTAATAGAGCTCACTTTTTTTTTGTGCATAAAGACAAACCAGAAAACTTCCAAATACCTTCACACTGCTTTTCTAAAATAGATAAAAGCCCAGAGAAAGTAAGCAAGTGTATATTTAAGCTTGTTTGTAGTGGAAGCCAAGCATGGGCATTGACACAGGCATGCACAAGACTTACTTCTGCTACAAACAAGATTAAAATACAGACTTTTTTCAGAACAATTTTTAACATATTTTTATTCATTTTAACTTAGCAAGCTAGGTTTACAGTCATATTCACCGATCTAGGTCAGTATAACCTATTCAAACAAGCCACACTGGGTCAAATATTGCTAACAATTTCATGGAATTATAGCGTTCAATTATGTGAAAACACTAGAACTAATTGAGAATATTAAAATAAACTACACATTGTTAATGGAGGGTATCAACGAATGTCCATCTTTACCAGCCAGGGCATTACCTGCGCGACTGTGTAGGTGTATTTGCTTGGGTTAAAGTGGTCTAAGAGGGTTTGGCGTGACCGATGTCGGCTTCAGGTTACACGTTGTATGATCTATCCTTTCCCAGACTCACATTTTTTCTGTGCGGACAGTTGATAGCTTCAATACCTCTTTGCTAAATGTGTGAAGTTCAATTCCGATGTGAATGAGATTTTTTACCACTGCAGGTGAAAATGATGTTGCTGTGTGAGAAATGGCTCTGACTTGCTTTGCTTTGTAAACCGATTCACTCTGGAGTTGTAAGCACCCTCCTGACATTTTGCTCTTTAATAAACTGCCTGTTGCTACAGTCATCTGTTACAGGCTGATACACTATTTGCTGATAACGCTGCTGCTGTCATTACTTTCTTGGTATTTCAGCCGGTAGAGGGTTTTGCTCTCAGATATATAAGAGCTTCTCTCATGACATCCTCTTACTTCTTTTATCTCATTACGCTCCAAATGACAAATAAAGCCTCGCTCTCATGGGAGGAATACCGGGGATGTTTTGTTTGATACATGTAGTGAAAAGCGGGTCCTCAAACTACCGTCTGCTTCTCTTAAGATGATGGCCTGATTTCAAACGTCCACACAATTATATCGCCGTCCACCTCATTACGATGACAACCTCCCATGTGGCTCAGCCAAAGAATTAATCAGTCATGATTGAACGCCTCCTCCTACATGCTGCGAGTGTAATGTCATCGCTGAAGGCGAGTTGCAGCGGATGTAAACGACAGCGATGCGATAGCGAAAGAGAAAAGTGGATCAAGGACTATCATGTTGCAGATGATCACTCGTTGCTATCCACCATCTGTTCGTCTATATAAGCTGCCATAGTAGACAGTAATTATATTGCGATTCACTGTTGGAGTACATGTTGATATGAGCGATATATGAAATGTAGAGCTCATTTGCTCCTGCAGCCAAACTCTCATTAACTAGTGTCTGAAACTAATTCTATTTATAGAAATGAAAACAGCAGGAACTTGTCACTATTATGATTTTCTACAATGCTGTACTGAATACCGGGAACGTTTACTGTATTTGTTAGAGTAAAAAAACGGGACTAAAACCAGCGAAATGGTTTCTGCTTGGATTCACACTTAAATACTAATGAGTACAAAATAAACTCACATACTTGTGGCTGTATATGAATGAAACAGTGTTTTAGGTTTGAACAACATAGTTAATGTAGATGTTGTTCAAATAATAATTGTTAACAGATCAATAAGAAAGATGTTAGACTGACAATATTGTAAAAACTGTCCCTTATCAGTCTAGATAGGATCCTCATACTTGCCATTGGCCAATTGCAGTCTACTGGATAATATTGTTCAGGATTGTAGCCCGGGACACAGAATCTGTATTTGTACAGTTTCAGATGGTTAAGGAATACAATATGCTTTATAGCCTTTACTATACATTAAAAATGGGACAGATTAAGACAATTCTGATTTCGTATGTACATTATGTGCATTACCATCAATTCACAGTCACATAAAACCCACATTGCACAACAAATTATAAATGGAATTATGTTTGCAAGAAAAACAACATCAAAATAATTGTTAGCAGTTCTATTGAATTACGAAGTCAAAGACCCTGCGGTTAATTCTCGGCCAATTGAGTTTGACTTGAATATCTATGAACCTTGCAGTTACACAAACAGGATTGTCTTTCAACTCTAGTTTCGATCAGTTTACCATAACAAGTAAGATATAGGTTAACCATTAAACATGCAGGAACAATTTGAAGAAACATTTTCGTGTGCCAGAAACATGCTGAGGTAAAACAGAGACGAGATGTTGGTAAAAGAGGAAGCAACTATTGTGGTCTATAGACGTGTTGAAAGAGGGCGTGAAGAAAATAGGGGATGATGCAAAATATAGGTCAATGTAAATGAGGCTTACTATGCTAAAAGAAAAAGATATAAGAAACATATGACAATATCACACATTGACAGCATTGAATTGAACAGACATTTTATACATTGAAAATATTTGGAGTTATCAAGTCAAAACGAAGAAGTTAACTTTGCTGTTCTGTAGAGACAAGACAAACTTTAGTCGACGCGTGAAAGTTAAAAATAACAAACGTTCTTGTTAGTGTTAATGTTACTGACATCATCACTGGAATCTGCCTCGATCCAATAAATTGAGAGTTTGTGTTTAATACTGGTTGAATATAGGCTTGTGTGTGATGTCTGCGTGAAATTTAAATTCCACTAACTTCAGGAGGATCAATATTACTAACTTACTTTCAAATCCTGTCAAATCAGATCAAATTATTTATTTTTTTACAAAACATAATAAATAAATTACATTTGAAATGAAGTAAAATTTTATTCCAAAGGTAAAAATATATATTTAATGTCAGCTTTTAAACCTTTAAAACAGAGCTTAAATTAAAAAAAAAACTGACAGATACTGGATATTGCTCCAGGTTGTTTTAGACTGTTAATGCACTTCATTGTTTATTGTTAATGTAAGTTTACATTTGTTGTTAATATTTTGAGAAACACTTTCCTAAAAGCACTTTCACATTTGATTAGAGAACGTATTTTCCTAATTCTTTGTTGTAAAAGCCAGAAAAAGTGTTGTATCTTAAAAAGAAACAATATATTGTTTTTACTATAGTATTGCAATATATTGCAATATATCGTATTGTCACTCATGTATCGTGATACTTATCGCCAGGCTCTTGCCTATATACTATAGTAAGTAAGTAGGGTTATACACATAGTTAAATTCATGGTGTACGGAAGACTGCACTCGCAATAAATGTAATACAATGAAAAAAGTTTCAAAAGTCTCTCAGTACTTCATATGAAAACACTTTACTGATGTAAAGTTGTTTGGAAGTCACATGACTCTTTCATTAGGTCGTCCATAGAAAATGATGTAGTGAAAAAGCTTTAGAATAATAACTAGAGATTTCAACTACACAAATCGCCTTTGTTCAAAATTAAAACAAATTTAAAATTGTTACTTTTTGTTGCTTTAAGAAGTCTTCTATTATTCAATAAAAATACAGAGGTTTTCCCACAAAGGATGCAAACATCCCAAACTGTTAATAGTCAAATGTTGTTCTCTGAATTCATGTTTATTGTTTTGACTAAATTATGTTGCCGCTGTCTTTCTTCTGCACTACGATATAATTATAAAATATATTGATTGGGTTCTTTGAACTGACCTGTCATGTTCTTTTGTATTTAACATCCTTTTATTCGCATGCAGGGATAATGAATCTTCCAGAGTAGTAGTTGAGCGATTGCTTCTTAATAATGTATTAAATAATTTCGGCCAATATCTGACGGTTCCTTCCACGACATCATAGCTCAAGTTAAGTGAACTAAAGCAGAGCAATTTATCCGTCGTCGAATCGTGCTGCCGGGCTTCCCGGAAGATAATGTGTCACATCTGACAGAAGTGCAGGAGTGCTGCCTGCTGTGATTCTCGACTTATTCCTGCTTGTTGTGTGCCGGACCGCTGCTGTCAGGGAGAGCCTGAAGATGTCAGAGCAGCTAAATGCCTTTTTCCTGGCGTCTCCAGCCTTAGAAGACATCAACACATCGCTCGTGGGTTTGTGCTATAATGAGAGGTTCTCTTACATTTCCTCACCCTGCTACAAATATGAAGCTATGAAGGACAACTGGCAGATACTTAAAAACACTGCCGAGTGTGTATTTTTCAAAACACATAGTTGAGCATTTATTATCAGATTCGGTTTTCCCACGTCGAGACGCATTAAATAAACACCCCTTTATGGAAGCTTATGTTTCCAAGGCTAAGCAAATGAGGCGTAATGCAGCGCTATGTGAGATGATACTCACATGCCAGATACTTCCTGGTAATTGGGCTGATTTGCATGCAAATGGAGTGTGTTTATGAAATGATGCCGGTGCATGTGGTACAATTACAGCAGGGGTTGGGAACTCATGTATCGTACGTGCCTCCACTCTTCATCTCCACGCGGTTAGTTCAATAATTGTCTTCATAACAAGATCTTTTTTATGCTCCTCATCATGGATTACCGGCGTTGATTTAACTTGATAATAAGCCTCACCGGGGACACATCGCCATTGGATTGTGTTCTCATGAGCAGGTCGTGACTCGTGCTTTTATCCGACGCCGCGCTGGAGTGGAGCTCACGACCTGTGCTACCTGCGCTAATTGCTCGTCAATTAGCGAGGAGGACACAGGAGTCTCTGGACTGGGAATAGATCTGACCCCTGTGATAAGATGACACCCCCCCGACGAGGGCGGAAAGTGTGTGTGTGTGTGTGTGTGGTCGTCTCGACCCCTGTCCGGTTGACTGATGGCCGCGAAGGTTGTATCAGTGTCAGGACACTGTCACATTAGCATTCCTTCTGTGCGGTCTGGAGGAATATCCTACATAACTGGGATGGTCACTGTCGTCCTCCACATGCTGAATGTTTACAGTCGTTTTTTTATTGCCTCTTTTTATCTCTATGGCCTGTTGCTCCAGGATGTTACATTTTTGATAGCGGCAACATAAAAATTCCACTAGGCAGACGTGGAAATAGTGTATTTTTATTTGGACCTGAGTAAAAGTGATCATGTATAAATTGTTTCTGATAGCTAATAAACATTGATTATACACATTTTATAAGTGTCAATACTTGACAAATATACTATAACTTGTTAAAGTTCTCAGTTTTGAGACTATGTATCGCTGCTTCTTTTTTGCATATTTAAAAGATAAATATTGGCAGATTGCTCACAGACATTGTCTGGACTATTGTAACAGTTTGTTTTCATGTCTTAACAGGAAGTTGATACAGAACTCAGAATTCTGACCAGCTCTAGTAGAAGAACTCACATTTCTCCAATCCTTAAATCTCTTCACTGGCTGTCAGTTTCTTTCAGGATAACTAAAATTCTGGTTCTTACTGATTCATGGTCAGGCTCCTCCTTACATCACTGATCTGATCCAGGCTTACACCCCAAGCGCTTTGTGACCCTGGTCTAGAAAAGCACTATACAAATATTACTTACTTGCTTACTTACTTACATTGGACGTGCTGGAGAAATTGTCTCCCAGCTGGATAAGCAAAGGAAAACGAAACTAGAAAAAAAAGTCTTGTTTGATCGGCTACATTTTTGTTTGATAACAGATGTGAATTGGTTTTATTTTATAATAAAGTGATAGCAGTTGAAAATGTCTGATTGTAGTTTTTTTCAAGTTATACATTTATGATTCAAGCAAAAAAAAAAGTGTTTTTTTAATGTTTTTACCATTGGAAAAAGTACATATTATTTTTCTCAATCTACTATAAACTAGTTAAATGAAAAGATGAGATTTAAATAAAATAAAATTAGAAAAAAAAAATCAATATATATAGTGTATACATATGTGTGCTATTTTATTATATTCACATGGTTTATATAATATTAAGGCATAATTCCACATTATAACCTCATGTTTTTTTCACCCTTTCTTTATGTGACCTTAGTATTCCCTCACAGTAGTCACAGATTCTGTGGCCGCTCAGGATATTAAACCGCAGACACCTACACAGATGTGTGAGAATCACAGTCTGAGTCACCCTTGCATGGTCTTGTGTTCCCAATTAAACGTGTAATTAGCAAGGATTGCTTTCACGTACAGTCTCTAGAATATGACAGAAGAAAATACATTACTTTTTCATAGTGATATCACGTGGTTAGGTTTTTACCTTCAAATTAGTTTCTTTAGAAAATGTGCACCTGTAGTTGTTACGTTTAAGTCTGCAAAGGTTCTACTTTGACAATTAGTAGATTGTTTAACAGATTGTCCAATTATGTAAAGTAGCATTTAAAAATCTGAAATACTGATCGCATACTTTTTTCTCAAACAATACTCAATGGACTCCTTCGCTTTACTTCTCTGCTGCATTGTAAAGCTGTTCTTTGATACCAGACTGACTTGTTAGTTATCTTTGCTCATTTGAGGTTATTTTAATTAATCCTTTATAAACCTTTCTTCTTGGCATTGACAGAGATTTTAATTTGAACAATTTGTGACCTTAATCGGTCCAGTAAACACAAGTTTAAGATCAGCATACTTGATTCAGAAAAACCTTGGATGAACATCATTGTGGTTTGTCGGCTTCTATTTTCGTCTCTATCTTGTTCTTCTCGCTGCGTTTTCATAAAAGCCTGAGGATATGTTTTTTTCCCAGAGCGGTTTGACTTTAAAGATACTCAGCTGGTCGCTGATGTTGATATTTTCTGCTCTGAACTGATATGATCAAGCTCCCCTGATGACGGCTCGGGCTCCACGGTGGTCCCGCCTGCTCCCGTAACCTGTTTCATTACAGCTGAAAGCAATTTTCCTCTGCGGCTGCATTTGATTACGCCTTGTTTATTTGCTTTGAATCGGCCCGCTGGAAAGCTGCTTATGCTGTGCATTCGCTTGTGTCACAGGCAACTTCATGTGATTAGAATAACACTTAATCTGTTGCTGGTGTCAAGTTTTTTATCAGAAAAGTGTCATTCTGAGTGATTCTGTTTTTTCTGTTTCCTTCTACACTTGCTGAAGACATATTTATATTTGACATTTTCAAATTCATGTTTATTGTAGAGTAAATATTGATCTATAATAATTTTACTAGATTGATTGAATAATAATAATAATTGAATAATAATTTTCAGGATCAACTTTAAAATTCTGGTTCTTACTTTCAGAGCTATTCATGGTCAGGCTCCTCCTTACATCACTGATCTGATCCAGCCTTACACCCCAGCTCGGTCTCTGAGGTCTGTGGATCAGAATCTACTTATGGTTCCACGCACACGGCTCAGGACCAGAGGAGAGAAATCTTTTCAGGCTGTTGCTCCTAAGCTTTGGAACAATCTTCCTCTCTCTTTGCGCTTGATGGAGTCTACTGACTCCTTTAAGAAACATCTTAAGACGTTTCTATTTGTTCAGGCTTTTCCTTGAATTTCTCGAACTCCTGTGTTGTTCTCGGTGTTGTCTTGATCTTTGAAGTATGTACTGTTTTGAGTATTGTTTTGATTGTTAAAGCGCTTTGTGACCCTGGTCTCGAAAAGCGCTATATAAATAAATATTACTTACTTACTTACTTACTTATAAGTATGCTTTAGCTAGAATGTATTGCAGTGGGAGTCTGCAAAAAGTTTAAAATGTCCATATTTTTAAGCAGCCTTTATATTACAAAGTATGATTAACAACTTTTGATGTGTAAAGTGGTATTTGCTGTATTTTTTGCTGACCATTTGTAAACCGTATAAAAACGTGTGATTCCTATTATTCAACGTATATATAAGTAGTTGCTTTTCCCACCAAGAAGCCAAAAAAATACCCTATATTTATCTTGCTTTAATATACATCAAGTTTTAAAAAGGTTATAGACAGGATTCCTGGCCGATCTTTAAAAATAATTAAAATGCATTGAATGAATCTAAAAACAAGGCCTTTATTGAGCATTTAAATATTTTTAAAAACTTTACCATTAAAACTCTTTGACACACAATCACAATAGAGGAACTTTACAACACAATAGTGAAGTGTAGATTCCAGGCAACGTGTACGTGGAGTTCCAGTACACATGCGTGTTCAAAACTTGATAGTGTGTAGTTTTCTGGGGATAAAGTGAGGCAGTTCATTGTGCTTGTCACATGTTAGCAAGTGTTCTTTTGCATTGGTCATTATTTGTTATTCATTACGTTAGTATGAATTGCGTTTGATTTCAAAATAGCTAAGTATCCTTAAGTAACTGTTATCGAAGTGAAGGTATCAATATCAGTACCAGAAGTTGATCGATACCCTCCCCTATGGAGGCACAGTGTACATTCTGCAGGACATTGTACTTTCTTTTACGTTTAAAACATAGACATTTGGGTCAAATTGTCCGAAAACTTATTCTTTTTGATTTCTCGAGAGAGGAAATTGACCAATAGGATGCAAGAATACAAAACGGTAACCATGAGGCGACTGATAGGAAAACTTGAATTGGCAAATGTTATTGTCTAATACAGGTGGAAAAAAGACATCTTTTTAAAAGTTATTCGGTCTTAAAGTAGGGTGCCTATTTTTTTTTCAATGCAAACCATTATTCAGGACAAAAGCTGGGTGCAGTATCATGACCTGGTTTGGGGTGACGCAGACATCTAGTGCGATCATAGGGACATTCTGAGCTTCATTCTTCAAGCTTCCTAAGGAGAATGGAGAAGATACGTCAGTTGACGGACAGACTACAAGCGTTTGTATATGGTCAGCTTTAATAGGGACCAAGGACAAACATGCGAACATGGTCCACATACCTCTTCCTACTCTATGTGTGTGTTTAGAAAGCAGCTGTTGCAGGACAACAAAAACTGCTCCGGAGCTGTCACATTTTTCAATTATAGCTGCTGCTCATTGCTATAAACACTTCTCAGCACAGTAAATTGACTCCCTGACGTGTCAGTTTCATAGACAGCTGGATTTGTGAGGATCAAGAGGAGGGACTTTTAACCACCTTATACAAATTAAATAAAGTCATTTTGACCTCCTTTATTGGAAGCTTTAATTTATGAACACGTATTCATAAATAGAGCAACCTGGGGACTTCCACCTGACAGCAGTATTGTGAAACAATTAGCCCGCTGAGGATTCATCTCGGCTGAAATCTCCCCGCGGATAACAAGTGAGCAGATAATAAAATGACACAATTATCCATCTGCCGCAGTATTAATAAGACGTTTGATTTGCTCCATTTGCTGTGTGAGTGACATGGCGGCGGCAAATCCCGGCTGGTTAATCCGCAATCCTTCTGTTCATCTGCTTTTACACGAATTTACAGATTTGTTTGGGGTTTTGCCTCCGCGGCAGGACTTTCTAAAGTCACTCTAATGAGGATTTAGATTTTGTTGATTTGCTGATAGTCGTACAACAGGGTCGAGTGCGAGGATTAAGGCGAACATGGCCATCGTTTGTGGATTTAGCCCGTCTGTTTAAAAAGTTTGCCTTGTTGTTTGTGTAGCTGTCGTGCTGTGTGTTTATTTTTGTATGCTGCTACACAGCTTTTATTCGGTGGCTTTGCGCCAGTATAATAAAAAATGATGCTATTAGGAGAAGAAAAGTAATGACCGTTTTTGTCAGCAGTGCTTTTAATTGGTTTCCCTTTTTTTTTTATGTCACTGCTCTGTTATTTCTATTCATTTGAAGCATCAACAAGCAATACTAGCTCATATATTAAAGACGTTTACAGTACTAATAACTGTATACAATCTAAACTAAAAACAAACAAATGAACAGAGCAGACTCATAATTCTATGAAATACAGTAATTCTCACTATTGTCACTCTGTTTTCAATAATTACATTTTTTATACAGCTATTCTATAGAAACGCCACATGAGCGCCACCTGTTGACCCGTTAAAATATTATACTGCTTCATGAAGCTTCACAATTCCATAACTAAGTTTGATAAACGGAAAATCATTTGCAGTTTTCAAGCAAAGTGAATATATTTTTTAAATACTGTTTATGAATTTGAGTTTTTTGTATTTAAAAATAAAACCTCAAAATATGTTTTGGTTTTCATTTAAATAGTTGTGTTGACTCAAGTTTATATTTTTTGATTTTGAGTAAGATTGTACAGAGCCCCTAAGGCAGACATAGGCAAAGTGCGGACCTGTATTTATGTGGAGGTCACAAGGTCAAAGTATGATCAGGTGGAATTTATTTTAATAGCTAATTAACCATTTTATTTTCATGATTCATTTCACCATATAACAATGCCATAACATGTTTTTTATATTTTTCCCTTCGTTTTTATTTGTTTTTTTTTGTGAGTATTTATTTTCCTAAGAACCCCACAAAATGTTCAGAAAACAATATGCCTAATATCATATTTAATGTTGCTTGTTTAATTTGTTATAAAAGGTATATAAAAGGCATAAAGACATCTTAGTTTTTTTTTTTTTGTAAAGGTTTTCTTCGTACTTTCTTTTGGCTTGACTGACCCTTAACACAGTCAAAGTATATATGTGGCCCCGAGGAGATGTAATTGCCAACAACTGCCCTAAGAGCACCTGTCACTTAAGGGGCCTTGTAATATTGTATTTTTTCTCATTATTATTTTGGTGTAAATATTGCAATATGTCACAGTATTGCGATGTCGTGAAACATAGTACTGTGATTAACATTCTGTGATGTGTATCATATTCTGAGGTTCTTAACTATACTTCAATTTGTTACTGCAGCTGCAGCCGATGTGTTGTTTTCCTTTTTCCCTACTGCGATAACCTTGTGCACGGCAGGGCTGACAAACAAGCGTGTCTCTAATTAAAAGGCTAACCCCCTGAGGATTTGTCTCATATCAGCTCATGTGTCCCGGGGAGGGAGCCTTCCTGAATGGAAGTGGGACGTGGTCCAGGCCAGACTCTCCTTCTGTAAAACACAGCAGCAAAGGTTGATGAATGTTTGGTAGCACTCACGAGCTCAGAGCAAGCCAATGACCTCGATAAATGTTCTGGAGGACCACTCAAGTCAAGAGCCGCGCTCAACGATGAATTATGCTTTGATATTTATAGACCGATAACACAACAATACTTCTGTAGGATTTCAGGATATATTGTGGCATCTAAAATGATTCAATGCTTTTGTGATACATTTCTTTCCTGAGGTAGTCTGGACTGTTATTGCTTTAGAATATGGTCTTCCTAGTGTCCACCTTTCCTCGAGCTGAGTTTGAAGACTCAATTAGACTTTTAATTGGATCATCAGGTAAAGTGAGAGAAGTGCAATCAATGATCGCTGTTCCCTTAAGACTTTTTCTTCCATAAATATTTTAAAAAAAACAGACATCTTCCGGCATACAGTCGTCCATTATTGAGCAGGCTCATTTCTTTAACGGAGCCGGGGCGATAAAAGGAGAGACAGCTTTTATAGTGGTGATTGTGTGCACTAATAAAAATTGATCGCCGTGTTGTCGGAAACAATAAATAGATGTTCGCTGCGATGGAACTTGGCACCGCCTGAGCTTCTTGGTGTCAGATCATTTACGTTGGCTGAGATCTGCACGGCATATTTACTCTGCAATGTAATATGTTCAGACGAGTGTTGATGATGATAATGGTGATAATTGTCGTGGTAGAAAAATAATAAATAACATCGTTGTTAAAGATAATCAAATAAAAACATAACACTAGATAAAATACTCAAAACTTAGTTCTATATAGTTGAAGATTTGAAAGTTGCCTAAAGCTTATAACTTGTCCTCAATATTCCCCCACAGTTTATTTTAGGGTATTACTCCAGTTTAACAAATCCCCCTCAGGATAGACGTCCTGCTGTGTTCCCTGCTTGTGAGGAACCGTTTTGCTCAAGATAAGTGACAGTTGGGGAGGTTGTTAGAGTCGTACATGTCTATTTCCTGCCCGCGTCCTGAGCTGCCTTTCATCATCCTGTCTCACTGTTTTCATTGTGGTGGATTATAGGGTGTAATTATGTCGTGATTAAGATCCTGAGTCATGGATCTCTCCAGCTGAGAGGTTTGCTGGTAGTTCAGCATCACAAGTTCGTCATCTAACATTTACGACGTCCATGACGTGTTCGCAAGAAACCTCTAGTAGTTCCACATTTACTCTTTGATCTTCTCTGAGCTCATCGTGTTCAAGTGGCCCCCTGTTAGCTTAAGTGTTTAGTTCATTTTTTTATTTAGTTTGTCTGTTTCTGCTGGAATATTTTCTCTTCCCATGATTTCCTTTGCGACTCTAACTTGCCTTGAGGTGAGATTGCAAGAAATCAGGTGAAAAAAATCCACAACTCTTGGGATTAAAGTTAAAAACTTCTGGACCAAATATACCAAGGTTAAAGAAAGTTCTGACACAGCATTATATATGTATATATATATATATATATATATATATATATATATATATATATATATATATATATATATATATATATATATACTGGCGGCTGGTGAAAAATATTTTAGGTGGGGCCTAGTGGGTGCCTTTTCCAGCACATTTTCCCCCCTATCCTATATATATAAAAACGACAATTTAATAGTGGTTAAGGTTGTTAGTAGCTCCTTTAATCTAATCACTTTAAGTCAAAGATGGATAATAATCTTTACCATGCCTTTTGTTTCATTCCAAATGAAAACATATTTTAATTATACTCTTATATACATCATACAGAATAAACTAAATTATTTAAAAAAACTACAGATGTTTTTTACCAAATTATCACAAACACACAAATACACTGCAAAGCAAAACAGAATTCAAATATATATTACTAAACTTATAAACTAAATAATCAATAAAACATTTTTTATATCAACAAATGAAAAAGGAAAATGTCGGGGGGCGGGACTTTTCACGTCCTCAAAACTACCAAAAATGTGCAGCATACTACCAATTTAGCTAACCAACCTAATAAATTGATGTAAATATTTAATATTTAGTATTAAAATCATGATGTTTGCCCAAAAGTCCCATTTAAGAACTGGCGCGTCTGCGTTGCTTTTGCGGCGTGTTGAGCTATGTAAATGTGACATCACAGGTGGGCTATACAAGAAGAGCCTTCACACGCACTCAGAGACCTGATATGACAAATGACGACACAGACCAAGATTATAATCAGTACGTGAAACAACAAAATATAGTTTATCAATGTAAAGAGTTCTAAAAATATACAAATTGATCAATGTTGATGATTAAAACTATGTTAATTTAAAACTAAAAAACTAGCCACCGCTACTGTGTATATATAATCTCCATACCAATTTCTTTTGGGGTAAATTTTGTATTTGATTTTAGCCAAGAATTAAGTAATATACAACTTCTGCATCTCTACTGAGGCAGATTTCCCTGAAAAACATGTTAATAGTTCTTCTAAAACAAAAGTTTTAACTTAATTTTGGCCTAAAGTTAGAGTAGTGTCAAGCCATACGTTGTTTTAGTTAACTGTGTAGAATATCAATATATTGCGATATGCAATAATATGTATTTGTAACAATTGTGTTGTAATGTAATATATAATGTAATATATGAAGATAGCATCGTATTATGCCCAAGTACCGTGATGCATATCTGGTCCCTACTATTTAGTAGTTACTAGTATCTCAATGATCCTGGTAAGGCAAAAAACTGGGTCAAGATTAAGGTTCATCTTAATACGCAGAAAAGTCATAGTGATAATTCAAAGTGACAGATACATGGACAGAAACAAAATAAAAGTGCTTCTAGCTGAAGGGATATTGATATATTTGCTTTGTAATGGACTTGTGACATGTGATTAGCTCCCACAACCTTTTTGGAAAAATTGCAGCCAAAAAAAATCAATGCATTTGGTTATTAATTTTTCATCAGTATAATTAAGGATATAAATGAATATTGATCCCGAGAAAAAGCGTTTTCCCTGGCTCGCTCTTAAAGATCTGTGTACAGTACTGGTGTGTTGCTGCAAATCATTTCAAAGCAGACAAAATACTGTTTGATAAGATTTAAATAGATTAAGTGTTGATAATGTATTTACACATACATGTCGCGGAGAGAGGATAATGCAGCTTGAAGAACACAAGGTTTCGGGACACTACATTTCACACCAGTGTAACATCCCATTTATTTGCTTCAGTTCTGTGAATCGGGCTGTAAAACTCACAGAGGCAGATGAGTGCTATAGGCTTAAATAGACAGGGCGCTCTTTAAGTGGCTCATTAAGCAAGAGCTGTTTTCGCTTTCAGCCGTGGCCTCTGCTGACACTGCACGCGAGAACTCTGAAAGACTGGCTCACTTCATCCTTAACATTGCAGGGATTCAATTCCATTTTACTACGAGACGAGGTGAGTTCTCTTCAAGCACTCAGAGAGAAGCTTAAAGCACAGTTTAATTAACACTTTACTATGAAATACAAGCCAAGACTCTGAGGTTAGCACCATTGAGCCTGTTGTAATACTTTCATCTTGTTGAAACGGTAAATGCACTTAAAAAACAAACAAATCATTGCTCTCTCAAACACATACTAGCTCCCAATTCAAGGGGAATAAATGTGTATCAACTGTTTGGTTATAGCCCATATTGTGTGCAACACTATCTTGCACTTGTTTGCTTTCGCAAAATGGTTAATAAAAAATAACAAGACAACTAGGTACTGTTTTGTTTACGCAATAACAATTATGAAATAAGGCCAACCCATCTACCAAAACATATACCATGTAAAATAAAAGCAGTTTAAACTTGAACATTTTAAAAGAACTGTGCCAAGTAGTGTTATTTTATATAAACATAAAGTGTATGTATTGTAGTTGAGCGCAATTGCCTTTTCACATTCAAACCAGCAAAAGTTTTCAGTTTACAATTAAAATTGTAGTTGTGTCTCAATTCGTGGCACAACTAGAATTTTTATTTGACTCATACGGTCTTGTCAAACAGTGCGAGTGTGTGTCTGTATTTATAGGGACGAACTTCAGACATTCTTTGACCGTTTTGCCTGGAATATTAATCTTCTGTTTTCAATTGATATTTATTTACTCTCAGCAATGAACATTCAAACAAACATTTTTATTTTGTTCTTACATTGTAATGTTTCACATTTTTTAAATACATGCTAAGAAGAAAAATGGCTTTAATCAATTATAACTATAGCTAGCTATCATTTTCACGTAAAGAAACCTTTCTTTTTAATATTATGAATGTGTTTTGGATAGTAAAAATGTAATGTTTTTATCAAAATAATGTTAAAATGTTTGTTCTAAAAACATTTATTCAGTGATGACTTACATTTAAATTAAATAAATAATGACATTCAGTTACATTTAGAATTTAATAAAAAAAACGAACCTCTTTCTCTATAGACATAATGATCATTATTAAAATCATTATTACATAATATTTTCTCCTCTCCAAATGTCAAAACGATAAAGTCACGTGATCTTTCTCTATTGTTTTTTTTTGTTAGTATTTTCAAGTGTGAACTACTTTTCCTCTCACTCACAAATATACGGGTTATGCTCGTAAATAATATTCAAGTGTTATTCCCACGATAAGGATGATAAAGTTATATCAGGTGTAATAGCAGCTTATCTACACTGATAAGAACAACTACAATAACTTGTGACAGCTAATAAATAAATGTTTCACAGCTTTCCTTTAAGCACACATTAGTGGTCTGAGCTCCCGGACCGCAGAAGTCCTGCAGCTTTTTAACAGATTACAGTCATTTTTCTGTACCTGACACGGACCATATGAGGGAAAGGGTCATCAGGGGCCAAGTGGTGATGACAATATTGCTCAGTGCTCTAACTGAAATAAGATATTATGAGGTGTCTGTTTGGAATTTATGACAGCTCACAGTCTGTTGGTGTCTGGCCTGGATCCACATCGTGGAGCCTTTTCTATCACTCAGTGTGTTCATACGTGGCTGCCAAATAAGGAGTGTTGCTTCAGCGTTTCGGGTGATAGCTTTGGCAGATATATCACAGGCCAGGGCCAAGATAATATAAGTGTAAGAGGTCGGTTATGCAATTTAAAATCCTTCTTTTCCTCTCTGCTACTCTTCACTGTGACAACTCAGATGAGCTCTCTGTGGCTGTTGTTGCGAAGTGTCGTGCTGACAATCTGGAGCTGGAAGTTTCCACTCGGCGAGGCTGTCATGCGTTTAATCACTGCTATCTCTCGGCAGGTTGTTGCACTCTGTTATGATGGATGAGATTGTGTTTGCTCGACTCTGAGGTGGATTAATAATTCACAGGAAGGGTTTCACCTGAGCAAAACAGATTCTGTCTTGATGGATTTATCACCGCAAGATGTGGTCAGCCTTTGACTTTTCCAGTGTTGCTGGACAAGCTCTGATATTAAGAGAGCTGGGAGTGCACACTTAATCATTATCAACTCACTTCAGTAAAGTTGCATTCTTATAACAAGGAATCGTGATAACCATGTGAGCATTAAATATGGTGTTCTGGTCATTAGATCTCACGTCTTCTTTTATTTAATTAAATCAAGTCTTTTTAATGTTTTTTTTTTTATTTAACTATTTGTCCGCGGTATATTTTATATAATCAAGTTTTTTCCTATTGTGTTAAAATCGAGGGACCTTTCAGTATCTTTAAAAGATATTTCCTTCAAAAGAATGTCTAAATGTTCTGGCTCATTCCAGAGCCATGGCCGGCTGGGAAATTTACAAAAAACAGAAAAAAAAACACCTTGTTTTGTTTATTTTATGAGGCTGTGGTTAATATCGATAATGATGTGTTTTATTGCTGTGGGACTCTTTTTTTTTTTTTGGCACTCAATGGTGGTGTCCACATCATTGATCTCATGAAAGCAACCCAACTGTTGACACTATTTCAGAGTGGCAAACAAATGAAAAGGTCATTTTTTTAAAGGCACAAACTCGTGATTGGGAAATTTTGTGCCCTTTAAAACGAGTGTTAATCATTTTCAGCATAATTCAGATGAAAATGCAAGAAAACAGCCTTGTGAAATAAACACCTAAAGACAAGAACAGTGTGACCATTGATGATAAAAAAAAAGTAGCACAATACACAGGCCAAAAGTTTAAACACAGCTAACATTTGAAGTTTTTGCAATCTTCCGGTCTGACTGACCTTCCTTTCTTAAATTGTCACACATTTCTCTTTATTTAGCTGATTGGTTCTCGTCATGATATGAATTCTAATAGTTGTCCAATAAGGCTGTGTGTAGGCTGTGTTTCAATCTGCCTTTTGCAGAACACAACGTATGGCTCCATCTCCATTGGAAAGTCACCCTGGAAAACACTGCAGAAAACTGACTAGAAACTGTTTTCTTTAACTGAGATAAATCTCTAAATTTAGGAAAATGATGTCAAAACACGGTCTGGAGCTTATAATCCATGTGTTTGTGTCTTCTCGTTTAGACTATTGTATTGTATTGTAGTTTATATTTGTGTCTAAACAAGAAGGAGCTTTCTCGCCTACAGTTAATACAAAACTCTTCAGCAAGAATTCTGACCTGCTCCAGAAGGAGAACTCACATTTCCCGACCCTTAAAACCCTTCACATTTTCTTTCAGGATCAATTTTAAGATTCTGGTTCTTACTTTCAGAGCTATTCCTGGTCAGGCTCCACTTGGTTCCGCACACCATGCTTCTAAATTTTTGAACGATTTTCCTCTCCCTTTGCGTTTGATGGATCTACTGACTCCTTCAAGAAACATCTGAAGACAATTTTATTTGTGCTTTTCCCTGATTTGGGGGATTTCTGGGACTCATGTGTTTGTCTTATGTGTCTTGGACTTTTAAAGTATCCATTACTTACTTACTTACACACCTGCCTGTAAAATAAAAACCATGCCATGTGTAATTCATCAAAGCTTAATTAATCAGAAAAATTGGCTTCTTTGGAGAACTAGACTATAGGACATGTTTTCAGTTATTTCAAATGTGTTTGTTGAGTACATAGTTCCACATGTATTTATCATGGTTTTGATGCCGTCAGTGATAATCTACAATTTAAATAGTCATGAAAATAAAGAAAACACATTGGATGAAGGCTGTGTCCAAACTTTTGGCCTTTACTGTGCTTCATGTATTTTTAAGTATAAATACCAAGGCTTGACAATTTATGTTGATATACACATTTATCGCAGCTAATCTGGAAAATGACTACAGTAACATCGACTATACTTTATAGTACTAGACTTTAGTTATGAATGTTAAGCCTAAAGAGTTACTCTCTCATCTCAATGAACAATCTATCGCCATATGAGACGCTTTGAAAGTAAAGAGTGCTTGAAACTCCACTCAAGTGCAACTCGTGCAAGAAACTGCAGAAGCATTCCAAGGGTTGTGTCTTTTTTATTACAAGATTTGCGAGCAGCGTTCGACAGAAATAGTGTAATGGAAATAAGGTCCGCAGTAACCTACGGCAACATAGTCATAGTTGACTTGTGTTAATAGTCTGGGGTCAGAAGGTTTTTGGAAACACATGTTGCATCTTGCACAAAAGTGCCGAAACTTTATCTATGCAAATGCATATTAACTGAAAATAAACTGTTTTGATATGTAGCATTAACCATAATGTTTACCCTTAATGCCTTTTTTTTATATAGGTTTTAATACTTTTTTTTTGTCATGACATGTAAAACACAGATAGACTAATCAATAGTATGTTTTTACATTCTGTATAAAACTACTTCAACAGGCTTTTGTAAATGATATTGAATATTATCCCCTGCCATGTTGATTTGCTCTAAACCAGCAGCGTTATTTCAAGCATAATCTTATTCCTTGAATATACTAGAGCAAGTCTGTGCCTCAGAATATGCAGCCAAGTCCTAACTCCATCTGTGTGTTTAAGATTAAATCACTCAAGTTGCAAGCTCAAGTCCAGTTGCTGTGTCAATATAGAAACCGAGCCTTGGTGTGAGTGAGAGAAACAGATCCGTGCCAAGCTACTGTTTGCATTCTCTCAACCTGCCAACACAGTGGCTGCTTGAGAGCTGTGTATTTTTTTTAATAGCTTTTCAATTCATAACAACACTGTTATGAAGATTTGTGGATTTAATTACCACGTCTTGACACGTCTGTCTCTGTTGGAGTCATCTTAATGAGATTACATGTTATGGAGCCTATTTAATGGTTTGCTTCAGTTCACCTTATCCAGAGAAAACTTAACTCCATTTCATCTTTTCAAGTGGATGGTTTTGTGAATGTTTTCAATTGGAAGTCAGAATATAGACATGCCATTGTTTAATCCAACATTAGCTTCTTTTTTTTTTAAACTAAATACGCCGTCGTCTGTAAACAAGATTTAATTTCCTCGCCGTGACTGATGATGGGCTTTATTGCCTTCAACGATTGAGCAATTGTTTTTCACCGCTGGTGGTTGCAATAATGAAAATATCCAAGTAGCAAGGCTTGTTCTCATTACACAAATCCTGCTATTTTGATTTATTCACTCCAGGTGTTGATAACACCATTGCTCTCACTGGATAATCATATTTCCTTTCCTGCCTGCCAAGAAAAAGAAACAGAGGGATACCCCCCCTCTTTTTTCCCCCACCACACACATACTCCACTGGCTTTTTTGTGTGCGTGTGAATGCCTCTTCTTTGGCGTTTCAATTTGCACAATAATGCGTTAGAAACGGTGTCGCTGACTGACGGGGAGTGGCTGTTCAGACTGGCGGACCAACTGTATTTGGTGTGTCTGTCTGTGCAGTGTGGTGTCGTACCCAGAGTGGGGGAACCACAGTTAGTCAGCCGAGCATTCATCCAGTCGATCAATCAACAGAGAATGGAGTCAGCCTGTCACTCTGTGAAATCCCTTAAACGCCAAGTTTGGAAAAGGAGATCTTGAGTCAGGGAGCTAGCAGCTGTCATATTTTGGCTTCATTTTTCTGCTGAGTAACATGTCAGCCAGAGGATATACATTTCCGTGTAATGTACCAACAGCTCTTACAGTTGTTTTATTGTCATGCCTTGTTGGAACATTTAGCATCACTGGTTACTTTATACGTCTATCTGAAGGTACTTAAACAAAATGCACGTTTGCCAAGTAAATCATCTGATGGTTTGCATTTTTATGTCTGTTTGCAAATGAATATTTAAAGGATGATTGCTGAGAATGAAATGAGGGACAGATCAGGGATGAGTATTGGCAAAAACCTTAAGATACAATATGCATCCTTATAATGTGTCACAATATGTATCAAAATCACAATATTATGAAATATTGCTGTAATATACTGTACTACATAGTTATTTAATCACACAAACTAATTCAAATTTTAAAGGATAAATTCAATATAAAATGTTTGAAGTGGAGTTTCACTTTCAACTTGGCTAACATATTAATATCTATATTAAATGTCCTCCTTGTGGAACTATACAGAATATGAAATTGAAAAGTAATAAGACTGACACAGTTGCAATCTAACATTGTTGATTAAAGGGGTGAAATGTCAACGTTTTATTAGAGGATACAGTGTAATGATATTATGTGATGTTAAGATAGATGGTGCATGATAACATTTGGTGGTGTGCTTTAGTTCCGTCTGGGTGTAGAAAGGTTTCACAGGAACCATCAATATTGACAGAGCATGAGCTTTAACAACTTATCCTTGCCTACTGAGTATTTTACAAGTTGATTTTATGTGTCCCATAACGCTGCTGCCATCTGTTTCCTGTTTGAGTGTTTTCTATTGTTGCTATTTAAAATTGAAAAAAAGATAGTGAACTGAAAAGATAAATGTATAAAAACATTTGATTAGATAAAAAATAGGCATTATTAAAGCACATCATTATTCCGATTCAGACCACATTCCTCTATCGTTCTTTGGTTCAGTTCAGCTAATGAAGTGAAACTGAAACATGTTAAGCGTGCACCAGATCAACCTGATTAACATGAACAATACATAATTAGACTTAACTTACTGGTGGTCTTGGCACAATGAACAGCAAGTCCCATATAAACTAGATCTAATGTGGTCTGAAACCACAAGCTGGCCTTCACCTTAAATGATGCAAGTATTACTCGGTCCACCAAGTACAGGCCACCTCCACATTTCTGCACAACAACACTCACTTGTTACACAACTGGTTAATACTATTATATATTATTATACAATAGATATTGCTGATTTCAAGGGTTGAAGGTATTAATATATATCAACTCAATTTGAAAAACAAACAAACAAAATGTTTTCTCTTTCTTTACCAAAGGTCCAAGAAGCCAAACAAGATTCTAAATCAAGAATGATTACTCAATGTAGTATCTGTTGGTTTTGAAATTGGTAGTATATCTATAATTGGTTAAGTGCCTTTGTTTTTGTTAATAAAGTGTAAACTCGTGTCGCCCACGGCAGAGTCAGTGGAGAGCTGTTATTCTTGCAAGATATTTTTTTAATTTTATAAGATATAATAAGTGGTTCCCTCAACATTTCCAGCAGGAAGAAGCTACTGAGGCAAACCCTGGTGTAAGAGATTACATCTACAAAAAAAGTCAATTTAACAGTTTGAAAATAAGTTTATTCTTATCATATTACAATCGCAATGATCTCAAAATTAAGATTGTAATTGGTAATTATTAGGGGGGTGTATTGGCAAGAATCTGGTGATGCAATACGTATTGTAATACAGTGGCACTAACAATGTATTTGTTGTGTTTTCCGGGTTGCTGCAGAATTCACTGTACGCATGACAAAGTCGTAACTGCTTTTATTTGTATACTGTAAGCCCAAACATCAATTTGAGAAGCTTCTGTAGTCAAATGTATCCTCCTGTCCTCAGTCACTGCTGAGCTCTCGGTGTATTTTATTGTGCGTGTAGCTGCAGGAGATGTAATGACTGCCACTGAAAATACTGGCTGAGATTCTTTCTAACTGCACCAACAATATGCAGTGCAATGACCTCGTGAAAATCGTCTTTTCCAAGTCTGCCTGAAAATGGACTTTTTGCTTCAATTACACAGTTAATTAAATTTTGCAGTGTGGTTTTACTGTAATCCTCCAGTCATTAAAAGCAATATGTCTCTGCGACTTAAAAAGCCATACATGCCAATAATCTGATTTACAGCGACTGAAAAGTCCATGAATCTTTTAAATGCTAGGAAAGACTGACGGATACGGCGAGCTGTGGGTGTTTTTACACCTATTCAACAAGTTCTTCTTTCTATATCTGTCGTCTCTGGCGTTGCCTTCAACTGTTCTTGAAGGCTATAAATGTAAGTGAGGGTCATATACCTCTGGAGTCCTCGCCAAGAGTCTGTAGCTGCAGGCAGGAGCTTTAAATCTAAGGGCAGTCAGCGCCGTCGGTGAATAGACATGTCTGTGGAGTCATGGAAAGGTATGGCTAACCTCATCGCTGTGCATTATTTACGCCCCGAGACGTCGCAGGGCAATTTATTAGTGCAAGCATTAAAGAAACCATATTGTGTGATGATTTAATGGAACGGCAAGAACACACAGGGAAGCTTTATCATCACTCCGTGAGAGCTTTGTCAACAAAGATTGAAGTGCACACGCTGCACAACTGGAGGTGAGTATTCCTCAAGGACAACAACCACAGCGGCAGGAAACCAGTCCGGCGTTGGAAACATGTTTGTTGGCCTCCGTGTGAGTCCCACTGTTGACAAATGGAGACACGTGAGCTAATTTGTGTTTTGGTTTTGAGGAAACAGCCGTCTTTGTTTGGAGCAGAATGGACAATGGCGGTGTTGTTAAAAAAGCAGCACAAGAGAAAGTTTGTCAGAGCTGAAGGAAGCATGAGGGAGAGAAGGAAAGCTATTTCATAGGAGACAAACAAACATGTACAGGATTTGATGCAGCTTCTGGAGATGCATGGTTTATCCCTTATTACTTGAAAATGAAATCTAAAATCCTTTAAACAAATGAATTTCCCAGTAACAACAGAAACACCTGATGGATGGTTGGTTCTCAAAAAGAGGTCATAAAGTAAATGTTGCGCATTATGCACATTGGGTATGGAATCTAAATTTAGAGAGCAAACTTGGGCTTTGTTTAAGTTCAAATATCTTGTGAAAACTTGGAGGTTATATGATGTTCCTTGAATGTTGGCTTTTAATTATTATGTTCTTCTCTTTTACTCCTAATGTGATGAGTTTAACGTCATCATGGTTATGGCATAGAATATGCACACAAAAGCAAATACATTTATATCCTAATAAACAAAAATAACACCTTATTATACCTTATATTATTATTATTACTGATGAATCTTAAATGTTTAGTTTGAACCTGTTTTATCCTTCACTTCAATTCTTGAGGTTTAAGTATTAAGGGTTTGTTTTCCCTCGAGAGTGAGATCGAATTAAGATAACAAGTGGTATCGTTTTTTCCTAAACCACACTTTACAGCCCAGGCTTATTGCGGCTGCTGTTGTTTTCTTTTGTTTTTGCTTTTATCTTTAATAATATATATCTCTGTTAAGTTTTTATTTAGGATTTATGGTTACACTCGCTTGGAAAACCAGCCTGGGCTGAACCTCCTGCGGTGGAAACGCTGCCTGGTTTCTTTGCTGCCTGTTTGTGGTGGGTCGGAGAGGAAGCCTGTCAGAGTTAATCAGCCCACAATGTCTGGCTAAAAGCAGACATCCTGACTGTAGCGGGGATCTCACACACACTCCCCCTTGCACCAACAATGTTGATGGTTCTGTACAGCAAGTTATAAGTCAGAGGAGAGAGCTGTGAAGAGTTAATAATGGTCATTAGCTGTAAACTTGCTTGACTTCTTAATAGCCAGTCCTCATTATGCCAGATTTACTCCACAGTAACATCAGCCTAAGACTCACAAATAAGCCTGTAAACTAAAGAAAATGAGTAAAATACAAATGCCATATGGGACCAGATTGTTGGAGAAACCAGACAAGGGATCCTGCTGATCAGCATTTGCAGGATGTACTTTTCATCATTTTTTTTTGGTGTCAGACCTACTATTTTATTGTTGCTGTTTTTATATTAAGGCCAACCCATGGACATAATGCTGAAAAAAACAGTATTTAGTGCAGAAATGATATAGTGTACATATCTAAAAGCTGGTGACTGTGATATTGAGATACAAAGATTACTTATCCCTCCTAACTCCCATGTTTCAAATGTTAAAGTACAAGCAGTAAGTCCTTCATCATAATGATGTTTTAAAGTCATTCTTTTATAAAGTTCTCCCCCGTCCGAAATATCGGCGAATGAGAGGTTACAGAGCGGAGTCCATGATGACGTAAAAATGGGCTTCACTCCTCCTCCTGCCAGCTGTAATCACGCTTTATTTATACAACGAGTCCCTTTGAGGTGAAGACTTCTGGGATTGCATGGTGACAAACTTCGATGCTTGACCAATCACAGGGGGTGTGGTTATGATAAACAAGATTGTTTACAGTGGCCTTAATTACTTTTCTAATGTAAATATTTCCAGAAAAATAGTTTTGTTCAACAAAACACAATGATGAGTACAATAGATGTCAAAGATCAATTTAAGAAACACTTAAATCAACTCATTATTTGCCTAGAAGTAAGAGCTAATGGCATGATAATAAAATGACAGTTATATTTACAGTTAAGTAAGTATAGTAAGTACAATTAATGTGGTGGAAAACCCTTTAAGTATGAGTTTATTAAGGTTCCACCAACACTTTGGTAATATTCTTTTTTTTTTTAATTGTATGAATAAAAGTAGAAAATACTGCTTTTATGGTTTATGTATGATTGAGATGATATTTGTGATTTGAGCAACCGTTTTCATACTAGTGTATTAAAATAATCTGTTTTTTTTAGAACTGATGTCAATCAATTAAAGATAATTTGGAAGCCAAATGTTGTCCTCTAATAGTGATCATACTATAACGTATTCAGAAGTGTTACTCTAGCATCGTGGTCCAAGTTTAGCCGAGAATTGTACAAACAAATTGCTGTTAATCCCTCCAGACTGAAATTACCAGCGCATCTGGGCAGATCTGCTCTTTCTAAGCCTGTACACGCATATCATCGCCAAACAAGCGTTCATACAATGAATGTCTCTAACCTGAGGCTCCAGAGTGCTCTGGTGTGTGTGTGTGTAATAGACCCTTGTCTGTGTGTCAGGTCACCCTCCACTCATAAAATAACATCCCCCACTGCGCCGTCCAAAACATCTTGCGTTGCTCTTAGTCAGCCTCTAATTGGAATGCAGGTCAGTGGCGGAACGCTGGTGTCAGCGCTCGCTCGCGGGCCTGCAACTGGGGATCGCACACACGTGTAACAAATCGCCACAAGTGCTACAGTGAGACTGCAGAGAGCTGGTGATTATGGACGCGATGATGACATTTCTGCAGGAATATTGACGCTCAAGACCTCGTTCTTTCATTTCTTTGTCTCGTCTTCTGTCCACAAACATGGCACTATGTTTCTTCTAAGTATAGGGCTGCAGCATACAGTTATTTTAATAATTGACCGGTCATAGGTTATCTTTGCCATCAGTCGGGCTGCTGCTGTTTTATAACCAACATTAGCTTTAAAAGTTAAAGATGATTTAGGTGTCCAAACCCTTCTGACGTGACCACAAGCCCAAGTTGAAAAGGGATTATTATAAAAAGAGAACCTACTATAGAGCAACTACTTCTCCTAGCAGTTAAACACAAAGTAAAGAACCTCTTAGTGGACACACAGAATTATTTTTTTTCAGTATTTACAAAATTAGCTTTGACCCTTCCTTTTATTTCTCCATTTATTCAATGAATTTATCATTAAAACCTTTTGTGACATTTTTTAAATGTCTTGCTTTCATTCAGATAAAGTGTATTTTACCTCTATTTGAATAATACATATTAAATGGGGACTTGCCACATGAAATCTGTCAAAGGTTCTCAAAGGTCTCCTGGGCTTCACTTTGTACTTTCCATCACCCTTTGTTCTAGCTAAACGTTCTTTAAACATATTATTAAGTGCAAACAGCATGAAATAAGAGAAAATATAGCAATGTGTTGGAAAAACTACTTGTTTTAGGCTTCACTTTCTTATATAAAACAAACAAGTACAAACTCAAAACAATAAAGAAACCAAAAAAAAGACCCATTTTACAAACTTCTCATAAGTCGGATTTTAAAGTCTCCCTGGGATTCTTCTTTCTCATTCTCACTCTTAGTGTCAGTGTCAGACTGAAGATGGGTTTCCAGAGCAGTCAGGACACAGTCAGAACCACTTGCCACACACAGTAGCATTTTCTCATTTGACAAGCAAGTGCTTCAAAAGTCTCCCGTCCGCTGCTGCATACTTTCTGTATCTGTGGTCCGTGACAGCTGTGAGAATGACAAGTATTCCTTTTCTTGCACGGACAATTAAGTATTTGGCTGAGCTCGTCTTCACAATGAGCTTCTGCGAACAGTCTTTGTCAGCTCTTTACCACCTGTGGAGGTCTGGACGGGTTGTATACTTCTCTGGGTTCAAGTTTGATGTGTTGATGAAGCTTCATGCAGTAGTATCCTTTTTCTTCAGAGTCACTGTCTAGCCAGAGGTTCTCCACAAGTCCCTTTTATGAGGAACGTACTGTTCCATCTTAATCTTGTCCTGAGATATATTTGATCCTCTATCACCGTTAGCTTTGTTATTGCTACTTAGTTTCTCTTTTAGATGCTCCACTAGTTTTTTTTTAAGCTGTGTTGTCCTTACCAGACCCACTAAAATGAACTTTTGCTTTTATTTTTATAGACAAAATGTGTATAGGTTTTATTAACATAAGGATGGACAAAACATCATACATACATAAGATTTTTTTCTTTTTTTTTGCATAATTGAATGAAAAATGTAAGAAACAACATAATATCAATAATGATTAAAAATTAGAGAAAAACAAAGAACAACTGCCCTTCCCAATGCGGCTCATTGCCCATTACGTCACACATCTACAAAATTTTGTTTATCTATGGTTGACAAAAATGTACTTGTTAAAAATTAGCCAAAAATACATTATACATACATGTGAGCACAGTTTAGTGATTATTTTCTCCCACCAATTTTCATATTTAGTACCCCCAAGTCCTCTTCCCACACAGCTCTTGTTTTTGAAAATGACTGATTACAATTAATCAACATCTATGTCGGAAATAAAACATAATACCAGCAAATGAGATAGGAAGTACAAACAAAACAAATATAGCAATCCATGAAGCGAAAGTATTCTTGTATTACACAATTCAAGTTCAAACACTGAAATAGCTACAGGCATCATACTTGCTTTTAAATCAGCCAGACTCTTCTCCGGTTGGTTGACCATGTGAGAGACAGGCGGCTCAGATCACAGTCAATAATGAACTCTCACTTGCGCACTTTCTAGCTGAGAGGTGTCTGTGTTCGGAATAATTAATAATAACCCTCCAGCTATCGTTGGCACGCTGTCGAGACTCGTCAGATTATAGAGAGGAGAAATTATTTTTGTTTGAATACACCATTCGACCCTTGTGTGTGTTTCTTAGCAATTTAGAGGGAAACAAATGAATGTCACATGCGCATGGATGGATAGAACGCTTTATAATAATCCGGAACAGTTTAGGATTTTTGTTGGTACAAACAGCCTTATAGTCGAAAGCCTGTTTTCAATTATAAGAAGGTAAAAGTAAAGTAAGTAAAGTCTCAACCTCAACAAACAGTAAAGAGAAAAAAAGATTTGGAGTAATGTAAGTGTTCTGCATTGTTTAAGAATATCAAAAACAAATCCAACAAGTACCTCAGAGATCTGTACCATTACTTTCTGTTTAGTTGGCAATTTAAATACTCATTTCATCACCTTGTGAGATTAAACTGATGGGTATCTTGTTTCTGATTTTCACAATATTAAGTGGAAACATGTCAAATAACACATGCAAGAGATCTCAGAGAATCACACGTTGTATAATCACCATATTGTTTGTATTTGTTAAAGGCAGTACGTCTGTTTGAAACCGTATCTCAATGTCTTTCTCTATTAAGCTGTCAAATGTAATTTTCAGCTGCTAATACTCACTATTACACTAATGATTGTTGTGCCAAGAGGTCTATGATAATAACAACCATTTAAATACATTAACACCATAAAAGACACATTACAATGTAATAAGATTAGGATGATTCTTTGGGGGAATCTGGGTCATCCCTCTAAGCGAGATGAAGATGGGAACCCACCACACAAAAACTCATTTAGCCCCATATTCATGAAGGAATCCTTCTGCCGAGTCTAAATGTCAGGCTAATAAAACAGACACATCTGTAGCTGTAAATGAAAGCTTATTTAATAAAAAGCTTGCCTGTGTCGAAAGCATTAAATCAAAAGAGACTCCAGTGTGCCGTAGAAGCCTTTTCTGTGCACCGCCGGCTGCTAGATGTGGGGTGGCAAAAGGGTCACGGTGCTTTATGCCGTTACTGTGATCGCCTCCTCAGATATGTAGCAGATAAAAAGGAACACTGATAGCACTGAACAGAAGGGTGTAAATCCGTGTTATTACACCCAAGGGCCAATTGTTTTACTGCCCCCAAAACACACAGCAGAGGGAAATAACAGGTGCATTACAGGAACCCAAAGCACTATTCTGCATTTACTGTCATAATTAGGCTCCGTACAGCAGATGTGCATGTTTAATCTGGAGTACAAGGAATGAGCTTTTTGCCATGTAACCAACACGAGTCTGCTCTTCAAATCTGTCATACCAAAGCAATAGATAAAGGTTAATGTTCATGGATCTAGATTGAAATGTTATCGTCGTAAAGATTATGTGACAGAAATGAAAAGGACCACGATTAACACAAGCCTGATTATGACCTTACAATACATTTAAATTAGCTTTCATATTTGGAAACAAAAGTCTATAGTGGATAATACAAAAGTATTGAAAAATGCATTTTAAATAGGACACACAAAAAATATGCATTTTGAAATAATATTATGCATTAGAATTGACTTGAGGCAGGAACTCAGAATGGAATATGGAATGAATAGTAATGTAAATGTAGGTATCAACACTAGGGATGGGTATCACTGCCAGTTTCCAAAATAAATTCAATTTATTTTTATTTCTGAATTGATTAGTTTCTAATCAGAATTTGCTTCAGCAAGTTGTTGCCATAGCTTACAGAGGTAAGAGTCACATTCGTAGAACAAGGTTTACGACTGTTAGTGTATCTGCAGGGTGTAATGTGCAGAAAAACAGAAAAGAAAAGAACAGCATATTTTTGTAATAGTAAACCATTAACAATAACTTAAGTATTTGTTCTCTTCCTATATAGAAACAATGAAAGTGATGTTAACATGTTACAGCAACTCTCTTAACTTACTTCTCTACAAATGTTTAACACGTTCATGCATATTGTGAATAAATTTAGATTGAATCATGATGTATTGCAGTTCGAGAGCTTGAATAAGACGTATGAATCCTTCGTTTTCGACTACCAAGAACGGGCTTCATTTTAACATTTGTTATCCTAATGGTTCAACCTGACGTTTAACGTGCTGTACGCCACAATCACATGCAATGATCGAACTCTTGCTTTGATAATCAATATTGTAAAAAATTATTTTATTTTTTTACGCAGCACTAGTCAACACAAGTGTTTGCCAGTAAAGAAAACAACAGAGGACAAACTCCAAGTGGTCTGACACCACGGACTGGAACCAGGAAACTTATGAGGGCCCTGAATGCAGATTGGTTTCAGCTGGGTGTTCTTAACCTGTGAATGGAGACACAGACAGGAGATCCATGAAAGGAAAAACAACACAAACGGATCATGACATCTTGATGAACAATAAAACGTATATATATAAGAGTATATTTCAATATATAACTAAATACAATGAAACAATTTTGGTTAATTTGATTTTATTAAAGTAATATTACAATCACAAACGTGTTATGTATTATGTATATAAAGATATATTTTTGGGGATGCAGGCTAGGGAGTGAAGTTGTGGTGCCACACTAATATTTTTTATATTTTTAAAAAGGTGAAAGCTACTCAAATGCTGTTGTTTCCTAGCGTGAACATATATTTCATTAACTTAATTTTTCGGCTAAATAAACCGTATAAGTATATCGTAATATAAAACCATCACATTCCTATTTTAAAATGTGTTCAAAATGAGTTTAAACTCTTTAATGGAATAATAATTAGCATTAGCATTATTATTATAGCAGTATTCTATTATATCGAGAACATTTACAAAGATTCTAATAACACATCTTAATGCGTGGTGTCACGTCATTGTAAATCTTCCAATACTGAAAAGAAGCCCCTCACCCCCCATTGTTGGTCAGTAAATATAAACCCATTTGTAAATCCTCCTGACTCCCCCTCTCACTCTCCCACCTACCCTTCCACTGAGCCTGCTTGTCAGCTCATACTGTGGACTGGCAAGGCTACAAGGTCAATAGTTTGACTGCTGCCTTATAAATAATGTGACTGAGCGGTTGGCAGAGGGAGCGTGGATGGCAGCAGATGGAATAAAAGAGCGTGCAACATTTTCTAAACCATCACCAGGAGTGTTTTCCTACACCAGCTTGTTCTTCTTAAAAGTATCTGACAAACACTAGTCCGACCTCGCTGCAGTGTTCCTCTTCTTTCTACTTTCCTCTCTGACTCGCAGCTGGTTCCAACCCAACCAGGAAGTGTTATCTTGTCAAACAGCCATGTAATCGTACTACCCTTCGCATTTGTTTTGCTTTAGGAAATGAAATGCTCGAGGAGGAAAGATGTACCGTAATGCCTTGAATAGACAGGCATGGGTATTTCTCAGTTGACTTCTCTCTCTACTCGCAGCTTATTTAACGTGACAGTGTTTTTCCCTTGCATGTCAACTCTAAGGAGCATAAACTCCTAACTTTCAACTCCAATTTTAGCTCTTTAAATTTAAACCTGTACACAGAAATACTGACGTTTACTTCTACAAATAAAAAAGAGGAATTTAGTTATTTCAAAATTGAGTAAACAAGCAGAGCAAACACAAAGAGACGAAAACTGACCAGAGGTAAATATACCAAAGTTCATGAGTTTTTTTGAAATAAGGTAAATTCTTAGGGTGTGTAAAGTCATACATTCTTAAAGAGGCTGATTATCATAGAGCACATTTGATGTTAATCGGCTGTGGTTGTGTAGAAACGCCACAGGATGCATCCGCTCCTGTGGGATTTGAATGTTCCAGTCCATTGCTGATGGTTCTAGTGGAGCCCATGAGAGATCTGCTGTGTTTGGGAAGTGAGTGGTGAGGGCGAGGACGTTTCCTGTGTTTCCCAAGTTGCTTTAGGTGAACAAGGATTGCACTACAGCGATGCAATATTTGTTAAGTCAGCTCTGGAATTTCGCCAGCAATATTGGCTTTGAAATGACAGCTAGTGGCTACTTTTACATGAATACAAACAATGCAACATAATAAAGACTGAAGCAATAATTGCATGCATCACTGAAGCATATTGTTTTATAAACTGTTCTTCTATTGGCTTGAAATGTGTAGGAATATAACTTTATAGCAAAGAAGATGGAAAATGACAAATAAAATAACTTGTTTTTTGTATTGATTGTGTCAAGTGTTACAAATATCAAGTGAATTTGGAATCTGTAGCTTGACACAAAATCCATGTTAATTCCAAAAATATAAACAACAATGACAACAGTGATGGTTATATTTTGAGTGGACCAAGCGTCACTGAATAGTTTTAGGATGTTTTTTTACTAAATACACCACTGTCTCCATTGTGTGTCTTTTGGTAGCTCAACCTTTGTTGTGGCATGAGGGCTGACTCCCCTACAGGCAGCATTAGGTGGTGAAGTGTGTTGGGGTTGGCTGCCGTTGGATGGCGCTGGCCAAGTGGCGTGCTGGCTGTTGCTTTTGGGCCGCAAGGCTTGGACTCTGCGTTCCCTTTCCTTGGCGTCGAGGCTTGACTGGGTACATGGTGTCGGGCCTCTATGTGTACCCTGTGCAGTATGTGGTCCTGGTTCTTTAGAGCTGTTTGTGTGGAAGATACAGGATGGAATCTTCGTACATCAACAATGATGACTCATGAATGAATGCCTGAGCCTACTCTCCAAGAAAAAAAGGTTTGATAAAAGGACCGAGTCACACAGCATTGTTGTTTCCCACTGTTTAAAAATAGGTTTAACATGTTGATTTGTAAAGATTGGAATATCGTGCTGTCAAATTTAAATCATGTGTATGGAATATGACGCAGGTTTGGAGTTGCAAGTAATGAGAAACATCTACAAATGGTTTAGTTATGATATTTTGCGGGCATCGCTGTCAACCGTAATAGCAGTTCAAATACATGTGCAAACACTCTGCAGCATCAAAAACAGGTTGACCAAGGAAAATTCAATTCAAAGAAGCTCATAGGGAAAAGCTGCTTTTCTTTTTCCCGCTCTGATCGACGTCTTTTTCATCTCGCTAACACTTCAGCCGCGGAGATTGAAATGCTACTCCAGCTCTAAATTGACTCTTCAGTCTTCCTCCACTTCTCATATGTGTCACTCAACACTTGGGTGAAAAGGAAGAAACGTGTGAGCGGTTCCTGTCTCTGAGGCTTTCAAAGGCTCCGAAACGCTCCCATTAAACATTTGATCTGTTCAGCTGGAGGTAGAACATAGTCGGGGAAAAAAATTCTCATCCTCATTTTAATTAAAGTCATTTCGTAACGTTAAACAGTTATTGGGATCTTAAACATCTCGTCTTTAATTTCATTGATATTTATCTTCTTGTTTCAAAGACGCTACTTTTAGTCTGTTTTTCCCGTTAAACAAGTGCAAGAACTGCTACTAGAAGATTGTCCCGGGCTCTGTGTATACATCATTGTGTGCTTATTCAACTGTACATGAATGCTCAGGCAGACAGGCCGCATGTGAATTGTTGTCCGCCTCCCCCGGGGACTTCTCCTCCAGGCTTCCTCAGTGTTAGTAATAGACTGATTTACCTACATGGTGCTTCCTAACCTGTGCGCCGCTCCAGGGAACAACTGCTGCCTGGCTGACTGACTCCACAGCTGTTTGCACAAGCATGTACTCACACACAGAAACCAACACACACGCGCTTGTCAACACATGTAGCACCTTTTCCCACCCTGTATCATCATTTAAAGCACATGGAGACAAGCTCCTAACATATTCAATGGGATGCATGAAGAATTGTGAGGATTGGGATTAATTATTGTACAGTGTTACATCTTTATGGAGCAATTACGGCACTTAAAGCAGCTGTTTATCTCTGCTTGCACATTAACACGTCCCGTCTCCTCTGTGAGTTCAAATGAGGCTCTGACTGTTCTGCACTCGCCGTTCTTTGCACTTCTACATCTGAAGCTGGCGCTCACTGGGCGGCGTTTGTGCTCATATCAGTCTTAAGCGCTGCGCCTTTGCAGATGCCCTCAGATGGTTAGCTTGTGTTGCTAGTGCACAGCAGGGTGCATGTGACTGTTGTTTCAGTTTGACTTTGGAATCCTTCACATTGTCTGATCAGATTGTGTTTTCTTGCCCTTAAAATCTGGCTGAAATGTTTAAGGAAATTGTTTGCACTGCCTTTTATTAAGAGGTGTTAGTACAGGGGGGTGAATAATAATGCAAATCACACTATTGCTCACGTTACACTTCACAATTATGTGCTACTTTTTGTTCATCTATTTCATACGAAAGGCCACAGAAGTACCGGTGGTCATTGGGGTACTCGAAGCAGTGCCCCCCATTCCAGAGAAATGTTTCCAACAGATCATTGGATAACACCGGCCATTCCTCTCCAGTAGAGTGCAGGACTGGGAAAGTAGAATATACCGTATTTTCCGGACTATAAGTCACTCCGGAGTACAAGTCGCACCAGCCATAAAATGTATAATAAAGAAGGAAAAAACATATATAAATCGCACTGGAGTATAAGTCGCATTTTTGGGGGAAATTTATTTGATAAAATCCAACACCAAGAACAAACATGTCATCTTGAAAGGCAATTTAAAAATAAAAATAGAATAGAGGCAACAACAGGCTGAATAATTGTACGGTATGCTTACGTTACATGACACAACTGAGAACGTGCCTGGTACGTTAACATAATATATTAAGAGTTATTCAGATAACTATAGCATAAATAACATGCTAAGAAGTCTTCATCCTCGGTGTCACTTTTAAACAACTCCGCTAACTCCGGAGGTAGAAGATGCGGCGCTTCCTCTTCTACGTCGAAATTATTATTGAACACAGGCCTAGAGCGCCCTTTGCAGTTTAGTGTGAATATAACATGTGAAATGATATAACGGTAATAATGTGTTAATAATTTCACACATAAAACGCTTCAGAGTATAAATCGCACCCCCGGCCAAATTATGAAAAAAAATGCGACTTATAGTCCGGAAAATATGGTACTGCTTTTGGATACATGATCTGATACCACGGGCTGGAACCAGGAAGCTAAAAATGAGTTGAATGGGATTAATTACCAGAGGTATTACCATCAAAGAGCATAAAAAGCTAATGTGGTTGTGGGTTTCAAGTCAGCGGACAATGGGATTATGTCTATATGTGTGTAAATGAGTACAGTTTTGAACCTTCTGGTTTATGCATTAATCATTAACTGCTTATCTCAGTGTGCAAGAGTTAACTACTGCTGATACGCCTTTAATTTGTCCAACCTCGAAGCAACTATCTATCTTGGATGTAATTACGCTAAGAAAGGCAAGATAGCAGCAACTAAGGTTATTCTGCTCCACTTTGACTTATCCACCAAATGATCTGCAGTTTGATGAACGGTAGTTGTCTAAATTGTACAACAAAAGTGATTTATAAATCACTAACTGGATCATTTTGCTTTCCATAAAAGGAAACATGGCAGAATGTATGTTTGCTGAAGCATTCAACAAGACGCCTAGATATCAGAGATACCAGAAAGACTTAGCAATTGGGTTGATAAATGGCTCAGAATTGTAAATCATGGCAAGAATCCAGGCAGTGTTTGTTGATTGATATTGTATCCATTCATGTCTTTAGTAAAGACCCAGTATTCTATATACAGTATATTAAATGCAGCTGTGTTGTCTGTGTCCTAGATCGTTTTTTCACTTTCTGTCAGCAGAATTTGTGCTCTTGGTACTGACAGCTGCCAGCGGTTCGTCTCTGGAGTAAATATTGCCTCTCACCCAGCAGGTTTCCTAAAATGCACGGAGCACGTCCGCACTGATGTTAGTAAGAGGAGCTGTTTTTGGCAGCTGAGTGTGTAACAGATAACAAGTGTGCACTCATGCTAGCTCTGTTCCGAGTTGATCCCATGAGTGGATTAGCTCTTTATACATCCAGCATGAGCCAAGTGTAGTCAGCCTGAATGGAAATGAAAACACATATTTGGGAAAGAATATCCAAGCTGCTAGATCATGACTTCTTTTACGATTATGAACTAAGGGTCTTGTCAAATCTACGCAGCTGTGTTGAAAATATAATTCGTCAGGCCAGTATGTTTGACTTTTGGAATTCTGGAAGATTGGAAAAAAAGTGTTAAGGTCTTTCTTTGTTTGCCAGTGTGCTCATGAAGGGTTTTAGTTTACAGTCTAATTCAAGAGAGCTAAATATGGGGTTTATATTACATCTGACTTTTTTAAAAAGTCACTAATATTCAATATCTATTCGTCAAGGCTATTGTCGACAATGTTTTACAACATTTAATTAATAAATGCTATTTAGAAAATGCCTAGAGAATACAGTCCTCTAGTCTCAATGTTTTAAATATAATTGAAATGTTCGTAACAGGCTCTACAGTTGCTTTCCTAATAAAAAAGAAAACAAAAACTGTATATGATTATGTTGTTATCCATTTCATGTGCTATGATTTTACAAAATATATTAAGAACTGCTGAATCAGTGAAGCAAATAAGGAGGCAGGAACTGCACGTCAAGAAAGAAAAAAAAGACACAGTAGAACAAATGTCTGACCTGAAAATTATTCATGACTCATCTATAATTCATTTCCACAGCTTCAATTGTTTATTTTTGATATTATGTTAACATCAAGTATCCACTGGTGTATTGATTTGAACCAAGACCACATTTTGTCCATAATCAGATGTTTTGTTCTCAGGTGTCTTGAGATATTTATTGACATTAAAAAAGAGATTAGTGTGATGCAAGTGACATCAAAAACAGCTCCAACATCACATTATTATAATCGTAATATAATATAATTAATAAAGTACACGTATAATTATTAAAGGTATGAAACATATGCTACCATTAAATCTTTTGGTTAATCTGTATACACCTCAAAATAGCCAGTAATTAATATTACTAATGTATTTTTAGGAAACATCAGTGTGTATTTATTCTAGCATAGGTTGACTACAGTATAAAAAAACAAACAAGTTATACACACTATTCAAAATGCTCTTAATGAACTCACTAAATAACAGTTGCTTAACTCATGATCAGGCAATAAATCATAGTAAATGATGTCAAATTTGAAAGGAAAAAAGGGACTTGGATCAAAATCAGCAGCCAAGTGGTGATCTGTGAGCGGCTGCTCCACTGTCTGCCCCGCAGCCCAACATCTGCTGAGCGCAGGAAGCATTGGAAGGATAATTAAAAGGAGCGGCATCCAAGCCATTTCCCACCTCCTGTGGTGGCGCAGCAGACCCGACTCCACCAAGAGAACTACAATTATTTGGGGAATTAAAGAGAGATGTTGATATCAAACATGGGCAACAAAGCGGAGGTCTTGTTTTTTATATTTTTGATCTAGCTGTCTCCATTTATCCTCAGTTTAGGGGCATTTAGGATTCACCAATTTAGTATTAACATTAGGGGTATAATCAAATCTATAATTGGATATTTCACTGCATTGAAGTCAGCTTCATCCCAATAAATATGCAGTATCCTGAGCCCGTTAGATGACACTTTCCGCTCTATAGTCTGATACTTTCGAAAGATATTCTAATAAAACTTAAATAAAGAATTTTATTAGCATATACAAAGTAGACTAATCAATAGACAATGCAAAAGAAAGAATACAAAAGTAAGATATAGTAACTAAGAAAGCCTACTGTCTTAAAAAATCCTTTGGTCAGTAGGGGTGTGTGCTGGGCAACGATACGATATATAACGATATATTGCGATACTGTAGGAACATTGCTATATTTGTAGTATTGTCCGAGTACTTCCCTCTGCTGTTGCAGAATTTACAAACCAACGTGACTCTTGATTAAGTCGTAGTTGCTTTCATTTGTTTTGAAACCAACATTTTATCAGCTTCAAAAGCTGCTAGAGTCGACAGTATCCTCTCGTCCTCAGTCATTGCCGGGATCTCAAGGGCTGCGTAGGACAGAATCACTGCTGCCCCTAGTGGCCGAAAGTTTTATTGAAAGAGAAAAAAAGAAAAGATGTTTGGTAAACCTAGTTTAAAGGGATCTAGAATAATAAATGTGTTTCCCCTGTGAACTAACTTTGTTGGAATGGGATTAAGTGATTGTATGGAGAAAGAACCCTCTAATTGTTTTATAAGGGGTGTAACCAGGTTACACAGCGTTTACAACCCTCGATTACACATTAGAAAAAATTGACATTGCTGAAACCCATAATCAATACCATGGCAAATGTATATTTCATTTGGCTACAATGTTTGAGCAAGGGTTGTTTATTCTTGATAAGCCTAATCCAATAATTGTTGACTCTGTTTTTGTATTTTTGTTTTATTAGCAAACATTAAACTAAAGTTTAGACTGAAATGTTCCTCCAAAAAAACAGTGGTTGGTAAAGTCCTCCAGTAATAAGCTCACAAAATCAATATAGTCTCGTAAATCACAGTTGGAACAAAAACAAATAATCGTGTATTTTATGGTGTCCATTATTTATTACACTGAGAGTTTGCTTCTGTAAGCAACAACATGTTTTAAGCGTCAATATTTTAAATAGTATATTCATGATAACTAAGATTATACTACTATAATTTTGCTGGTGTTTTACCAAACATTTGTTGTGGAATGTGTCACTTTAACAATGAATCCTGCTCACGAAGCTTGTGATTAGTTTCAGTTCAAAATAAATGTCTTTTTTTTTTATTTCGCTGTTGACTCAAACATGAATCATTAAATCCGCTCATGTTCAAACTAACTGAATCAACAAGCCGACATTCTTGGGTTTGCCACGTTAAAACATTTTCTGTAGTTGTTGTTGTGAGTCACTGGGGGCTTGTTAACTTCATCTGCTTGCATCATCCAGTCGTGGTGAATGTGAGCGATGGATTCAGCCTCTTATTGAGGACAGTAGTCATGTGACTCAGACTCTCCCTCAAAGTCATGTGCAACACTGAAAGCAGCAGCTCCACTTTGAGAGGAAGCGTTGATCAATTTGAGGGCCACCAATGAATGCCTTGTTTTGTCCGTGTACAGCTTAAATTTAGGGCAGAGTTAAGAGTCAGTGGCGAATGTTGACTTAAAAGAATAGACCGTCTGCTTCATTGTCCACCACTTAAGCTGGTTGGAGATTTCTAGCTATTCACCGTACATGTTCAATCTGCACATTTACACTCCAGGTGTTTCTGGCCGGCTTTCCATCAGCGCTCGGTCACCGTCAGAACACTCAAGCTTTGACTGAAACACTCACCAGCAGTCACACGGTCCAGATTTAAAGTCAAGCTGCAGACACAGAGCAGCGCTCTTTTTGTTACGGTGCTGTCTGCCAGCATTTACGAGCGCCACGATTGGCCTTTGTTGGCAACCATGAAGCGAGGCGGTTGATTTGCTGAGCAACATTACTCAAGAAGAGAGACAGGGCGGAACACTGCTTTTTCTATTCTCCGGGAGCATTGTTTACAAGCCGGGATGTTGCTTGGGTCGACTGAGATGACCATGTAGTGTGTTACTTACCGAACAGAAGCCTTCATGTCTGTGTTTTGGTGAAGTGCTTTCAAGTGAGCCAACTTAAGTGCCTGGGTTTCTCACAGACGATGACTCAGTCGATGACAAATCCAACAACATTCACCCACACTCGGTCAGCTGTGGTCAACATGTGAACAGAGGAGACAGCTGTTGAAGCATTGGAAAATAAACCCAAATATTTATTTTAACTTTCAGAGGCAATGGTTAGTACTGTATTGTACGCACTATAAGGCGCACTTAAAAGCCTTTAAATGTCTCTACTCGCAACTAATAATCCGGAGCGTCTTATATATGAACATTACCTGGTGGGTCACTTGTTTACAAACACTTTCATTTCTCTGTGCCGACTGAGCCGACACAGCGTGGGCTGAATTACATCATTGCGTCATCACAGGGTGTGATTAACGACGCACGTCACATTATGGCGGACGTCTATGGAGTTAGATTACTGCCACCATTTTGAGCGAGTGTGTCAAGTGGTTGTTGTACACTCAAAATCTCTCTGCTGCGCGTTCAACCAGTCATATGCGCACCTTATTTATGAAAACAGTTCTAAAATAGGCCATTCATTGAAGGTGCGCCTTATAATCCGGTGCACTTAATAGTGCGGAAATAAGCGTAGGTTGTTATTTGTGAATCAACAACAGTGAATATAAAGGTAAATCTAAAAAGGAAGACAGTTTTCTGAAGTAATAAATTAAAGTTTTATTATTATTCATTCAGTATGTGATAATGTATGTATAATTTTAATAATACCTTTTTACCAGAACTGTATCGTTTGTCTTCAATCATCTGGTGCTGAAATTAAAATGACGATGATGATGATGTGTAATAGTATCTTGTTTATTTAGAATAAAAGTGATGGAACGCTTTTTTTTTGTTATTCACACATGTTCGATGGCTTCACAAATTTTATTTTTGTGTATTTGTTTCTGTTCTAGATGACACGTTCATCTTTTTACTAGTGATGTATTGATGAAGCTTCACGAAACAGTTATTTTTTAGATCTGGATGTAAAGTAGAATAGAATAGAAAGCAATAGGATTATAGAGCAGAGAGTGACATCTACTGGGCTCTGAAAAAAATGACACTGCTTCTAAAACTTCATCACTCCGTCCAAATTGTCTTGAATTCATAGACATGAAGTGAAACCTTTAAATATGACACATCGTTGAGCACCTAGTGTTTGTCATGATGAGTTAACCACGTCTTTAACATCATATATATTACCTCCTACTGGTATGCACACACGTCCACTGACCTGTGACCAATAACTGCTATTTAATGAGTGTGTATGTACTTGTGATGGCTCGGTGGCACGAGTCTCCCCAGAGAGCGTTTGCAGGATCTCGCAGGTCAGCGTCTCGCTGAAGGTTGTCCACACTCCTTCAGACATATGGTCAGGCCGGAGGGCCAGCTGGGGCCTGTGAAAACCACAACACGCTCACACAGCCACAGATACCAACCTCTTTAGCTTTGTCAGGTTTTTCTTCCTCCTCCTCCTGCCTTCGCTCTCCTCGCCTTTATGAACGTTGCAAAGGGTTTCAATTAACACGGGGCTGAAGCTCTTCGCCCGGCTGCTGTCCCTCTGGAGATATCCAGGATTGTGGTTGCTTCTCTCAGCCCCGAGGATTTCCTATTAGTGGGAGTGGAATGAGAATACACTCAGCAACCCACGGCGACTGTCAAGGGTGTGCAGTGCACAATACAGTTCGTCCGGGTTCAATATGATGGACTGGACGGAAGCATCTGAGTAATGCAGTAATTGAGAGAGTGGAAAAGGTTTTTTCTAGAAATCGCTTCTGTCGGAGAGAATTGTTTTGAAGATCCTTTTTTATGGACAAGAACAACCTTTAACTTGTGTTCAGCTTTGTAAGATATTTGTCTTCTAATGGCAATTCAATGAAAGGCTTCGGCTCTTGGCCTCTCACTAAGTTATTGTTATTATTTGTTTTTATTTTCTCTCTGACTTTCTTGAGTTGATAAAGTTGCAGAGAGAATGTGGATCTAATATGCGTCAATTTCTGTAGAAATAAGTCAATAATTGTAACCTTTATAACTAACATTATATTATTATCATCAGTCCAGTAGAGAGTCATTCTTTAACATACCAATACATATTAACCCTTGTGTTGTTTCTGGGCCAACGGGTCACCTTGACCCAGAGGCAACATAATGATAAATACAATACAGATTTTTTCAGAGACCTTAAAACACAACTCAAGTTATTTGTATAGCAATTTAATGCAACATTAACACTTAATAACACACATAAAATGTAGAGTTTTCCCAAATTAAACATGTCTTTGTTTAATTTCATTAAAACATTCTTTTTTTTACTGCTTATACTGCTAAGTGAACAAACATCCAATGGATTTCATCCCATAACAAGATTAGACTTTCATATCAAGTCAATCTCTATTTCCTCAAGAAAGAATCAGCTGGACTGACAAGAAAAGGAGAGTAAGACACATTTGGTCTGGAAGGCAGATCGTTCATCATGGTGGTGGAGAACGAGTGGAAAGAGGGGGGGGGGTAAAGAGTCATCTCGGGGGGGCTCTCCCAGTGGCAGCTCTGATCTTGTCTCGGGGCAAGCCAGGACGGGATAATAAAACCTTTACAGCCATTAAACCATGTGAGTCACCGCGGCGTATTCCTTATGCCTGGCGAGTCTCCGGCGCCATGGGAACAGCAAAGTGTCAATCATGAGAAGGACTGCTGACATATTGACCTCCTGTCCTGTTGATGCGTGTCATGTTGCTGACAGTGTGTTGGAGAAGAGGGGAAACGACCCACATGTAATCCGTGGTATTGTGGAATACATTTTGAGCAATAAATAAATGCATATGTTCTGACCTAGTCTAGTACACAAGTTCATTTACATTGGTGACATAACTGAACAAGGGCTCGGTTGAATGTTTCGATGTATTTTTGTGCAACTGCTTTTGGGAAGAAAATTATTTAGGAATTAATCAAATAAACACCTATTAATTAATCCAATCTGTACTAGTAGAATTCCCGATCCTGTTTCATCCATCCTGTTTCATCGTGTTTATATAATGGTTTATTAAGGTTCTCTCCAGCAGGGGTTCCAAACATTTTTTGCACCACACACAGGTTTTTTGTCGGCATTATTTTCACGGACAGACCTTCAGATCAAATCACTTCATGTAAATCATGTTTGTGTTTCACTTATTTTCACTTGCTTACAGGTATTTTAACTTGACTAAAACGAGCGTCTGGAAATGTTGTTGTAGATGCTGTGATTAAATGTCAGATGTTAACATGGGATGTAATGATGGTGCTGTTAAAACTAGGGCTGGGTACTGAACTTAGTATTCTTTTTTGGCACTGACTGAAACATGCTTTGTCTACAGGTGGCAAGTTTCAGTACCTACTCATAATCAAAACTTCACAATGTGTCAAGGAACTGATAAGTGACAAAAGCATCGAAAATCAGCTTAATTTGTCACTTTTAACAAGTGTTCTTTTGCACAGGAAACAATTTGTTATTTATTTTCAAATGAAAACTAATTGGAAGATTGTTAAATTGGTATCTTAAAAAGTATTGTTAAGGAGCTCTTATTGAAGTGAAGGTATCGGTATCAGTACTAGTATTGAAAATGTTGGATTGATACCCAACCCTTGTTAAAACTTGACCTTCCTAGAGAATATCACATTTTAAATCTGATTAAAAGTTTTGCAGTTAAGTGTCTTCTGTCATTACTCTAATAATAAATATTTCACTGCAGGTGTCTAAACAATTTCCCAAAGGAGACCTCCTGAGGGATCAATAAAGTTTTACCTTACCTTACCTTACCTTAAACTGTTGGCTCTCTAACACCCTTGAGGTTGGATTCAGGTGAAGCACTTAACTGCAGGGTTGAAACAATTACAATAGTCAGAAAAAGCCCCTCCAGTCTTGTACTCTAGGGTCCCCAAACAATATTCCTCTTGCACTGTCTTTATCTAAGCACATTCAAATGTTTCTTGTTTGCACTCTCCACAGATGTATCAAAGTAAATCACACACGATGTTAGATAAACACAAACACACATTTTTTATGAATAATGAAAATGAGTTAAAAAGCATTTGAAGTGTTTTGATCCGACTCAGTGTCAGCTGTCCTCTTATATTACCATCGTTAATCTCAAAAAGCTTATTGAATCATTTCAGTGAAAACGCTAATGGATGGAATGAAAGAGAGAAAATGAAGCCTGTGGATGTGCATTCATGAGCATTAACCTTGTGTACACATTACCTCTTCCTCCAATAGCTAGCTGATGAATAATCAGTCGGGCTGGCAATGAGGTGAAAGAAAAAAAAATCAACGTGGAATATATTTGGTGGATTTAAAATTATTTTTAGTACGAAGTCACGGAGCTCTTGCAAGAAACCTCAGAGCAGGAAATGATGTTAGAGACCTCAGGTTAAATGAAAAGGCAAACTTGAATTGGTTATTAAAATTGAAAGTCATGCGGAGTTAATTGAGAAGTGGTGTGTTACCAGATCTTGTTGTAATTACATATAGTTTAGGTTTCTTCACAGACTCACTACTTTATGAAATGTGCTCCTTTCATAACAGTTACTTAATGGAAATCATGGTTGAAGAAAGCTTAATCTTTGATGTTCAGAATTACCAACAGGAAATCAGGATTACTGGACTTTTAACACTCAACACATTTGCACATCAGAGGTCAATCAGAAGAAGGGCTGAACAAAATAAAAAAGAGTATAAGATTCAAGATGTTAACCTCGCAAAACCAACTATATATCGCTCGATTTCCCGCTCGTCCTGTATGTTGTCTTAAGTCGTCGCATTATCCTCTTTGCCCCTGTCTTACCAGCCAACCACAAAGCATGTTAGGCCATGAGTCGATGTCCACCAGGCACAAAGATATATCCCGTATAACATGACTAAAGCAATGCTACCTGTGGATACAGACACAAAAGCTTCCACGGAGAGGATTTTCAGTTCCTCTGGCAAGACTGTAAGTTTTAATAGGTCCTGGAGATCTGAGTAAAAAATTAAGTGTTATGTTGTCTTTTGAATACTAAGTTTGAATACTTTAGTTGTTTCAACTCCCACTAGTTGTCGTATAATAAACATGGTATTTTTATGCAACTAGTGATCTCTACCTCATTTACTTGTGAGTTTATGTCCATATAATTAATAAGTCGGTGCTTTCTAAATCCTTATGTCACACCATTCATTTGTATTTTTCTGAAAAATGTTTGGTTTTCACTCAAGTCATAGCGTGTTAATATTGAGATATCTGGTTGAGACATAAAATTGTGAATATATCATTCAGCCTTGATCAAAAACCAATTAATAATTTGACAATCTTTGAAGTGCCAAAGCATCAATTTCAGTTGACTTTTAGCTGAAGTAATTAAATATATTTGACTTACTTACTTGCACATCTCTTACAGTCAAGTTTACTGTCAATTAAGTTAAGGGAATAAAAGCAAAACAATCAACTTTGGAACTGCCGCACATTACAATCATATACTGTGTTAGTCCTGGTTACAGTCTTGACTATTGATATATTGCGAGAAGTAAAGTTAACGTCTTGTCATACATAGTATGTGACTGATATTTAAGAGATAATAAAGGCTCATTCAGAGCTAATACTGATGAGCCATGTTTGACGGATAATCTGACACATATTCAGTCATGTCATTCTCAAAATAACAAGCGAAATAAAGCATTTTACCAAGTGTAATTCCAAATGAGAAGCAATAAAACACCAGATTGTCAGCTTAATAGTGGAAGTAGTCCAGACCCATGTGTCTCAGTCCATCTTCATATTTGTCTTTTTTTTCCCGGTCAGCCTCAGGAAGCTGCTGTCAGCCGCTACCAGACAAGAGAGAGCGATACAGGAAGTCACTATCAATTCCTTCTCATTTCCTCTGCTCTGCTCACCGGCTGCTGTCCTGGAGCTGAAAGTCATTGATACGCACTAATGATAAGAATTAGCGAGGACCCACTGAACGCCAACATTTCTTCTAGTCCACGGCCAGCAGGCGACTGGAACACTGCTCAGATTATGTCCGGACTAAACCAGACAAGTATGAGCGAAGACCTCGGTGGTTTGTGCGGCACGAGTGAACATGTGGTAATACTTAAGAGATTTGAATGGCAGAGGAACGAGAAGGGTTTACGCTGGTTGAAAAAAAAAAAGCCTCAAGTGGTCTGCCAAGAACTTTCTCTTTGTCATCGCCTTCTTTTTCCTGACTGTAACAAAGGCAGGAAACATCAGAAGATGTCTGGTATTTGAAAACTGCAGCACAGACGACACGTAAAACCGAGTGGATCAAGTAAATCCACTGCAAATCTAAACGTCAGGCATGCTGCCGGGAATTTGATCTTGTTATTGATTTTTGCTATGAGCATGAGAAGCAAGAAAGTCTTACTCGGTTTGACTTTTTTTCTGCTTCAGTTGCATTCAAAAGGAGCCGATGAATGATGAACAATTTGCTTTGCTAATACAAATGAGAGATTTCTTATTTTTATTCACAATAAAATGTGTAAGTAATGTTTATAACAGTGACAGAAATGTAAGAACTTAACCTAGTTATGCCAGAACAGGGTAGTCACTTATCTTCCTGTAGTTGTAGAATCGAAAGCGTGTCAAATATGTCCCTCATTTTCTCCCATATTGACAACAGACGACCGCTTTTGTCATGTCAGATTTGTTGGCTGCATATCTGTCGTGTCAGTTCACAACATCCCTAAAGCTATTGGCCTGTGATGGAAGCCATTTGAGCCCAGTGACCGCAGTGTCATGTTGAGGAAAACGGTTTGAATTGAGTCCATATTTTAACATGTTGTGTCTCATGTCACATATGATTTCACAGTTCAATCCTTAAATACCTTTCATTGAACGTGCTGATGAATAGAATTAGCTACACAAAAGTTTCAAATGAGTTATGGTTCATCTAGAACGGGACAGACCACAAAAAAATGCAGTTGTTATATGCTAGGGTTGTCAAAAGTATCGTAGCTCAAAAAAGTATTGGTACTAATATGTTGAATCTGGATACAATACTCATTTTCCCCCACAAAAATTAAATTGTTATCTTAGTTGCAGTATATTTTTGCAGTTTATTTTTTTATCGTGGTAATGTTAATTGTTAAATTTTATAACCAAAGTTTTTTTTTGTTGCATTTTCTTTCCAATAAAACAATTTATTTTAAATTTGGCCGTCTTTTCTGTAATTGTGAACATTTTCCATCTAATACTAGTGCTGAATCAACCGGAGCCCTGGACTGATTCCTCCGTAAGAAGATAGTTCTATTTACAGTTTTGTGTTTTACAAATCTTTGCTAGTTACAGGCTTATTTTGAAATACTTGAAGGAAGCTGAAACAAGTCAAGTCAAAGGTTGATGTTGGACTAAACCTGGGGCCTTATGTACTAAGAAGTTCTTACTAATAAATATATCCGTATCAGCAGCTTTCATTCTGCAGCTTCACTTTGATCAATTGATTTCACAAAAATCTTCATGACTTTTGTTGACTTGAAGCATCAGACGCGAATGATTTTCTTTGTTACATTATAAAAACAAGCTCATAATTCCTTTTTTTTCTGATTAGTGTAAAATAGCAGATTAAAATACTCACCATAAAATGATCGATGTTTTCTTAATAAATACAGATCATGAATGCAGTGAATGAGAAAATATTAATGAGTTTAATAAGTTAACTACAATGTTTTAATTTATGATCAAAATTGATCGTTAATGTAACTCTGATGTGAACATCTCTACATAGCCACTGAGTGCCTCCAAATGGTCAAACCAGCTGATTCGGGCGTACACGAACTTCAGACCGTGTGGGAATTATGAACGTTGAACTGCTCTTTTCAGTGTTGATACTTATGGACTTGGAAAGGTTGCTAAGCACTTTTTTGTGCGTCAAACCCCTTAGTCCATCAGGCCCCTGGTCTTTGTTCAAAATAAAACACTGTTAGCACTATAATAAGCGATACATTAGAAAAGAAATAAAAAATACAAACATCATCTGCACGACCTGGTAACTTATGCCTCACAGACCAAACCATCCAGATGGTTAGTTGACCTCTGATATCTTCTACAATGCTTTGTTTCTAAATACATTTCTTTCTTAACTCTGAATAATCTTCCTCCAACAGTGGATTTTCTTGACATAGAACAGCTTCATTTGTACTCGCGGCACAATGATGCTGTGAGATCCGAACCAGATCCTGTTTGTTGCTCTGGCACTCTCCCAAAGTGTAGAGTATACACATCGATGTTTGGAATCAAAGTTACTTAACCTTGGGCTTACGATCAACACTTTCTGAAGGATTGACTTCTCGCTGCGGGTGATGGTGTCAGCTGTCTGTCATGTGGATGCGTGAGTGCCTTTCTGCTGACCTGCCTCTGGAGAGGATGTTGCTGCCTGAGGCGTGCTGCGACCTCTGTCCACACTTTTGCCTGGATTTCCTTCTATTTTGCCTTCTGCTAGTGTTAGACAGAAAAACAGGACTGTTTTGAATGTTTATAAAAATGTTTTCTTTCTGGCATTTCGTTCCTACTTGAGCTTCCGTCTTCTGGTTGAGCAGCTGGAATGGATTTGTCCCGACCTCCGTGAGCATCTGTTCTCCGGGATGGAGGTGTCCCTCTTGATACTGTGATAAATATTGCACACTATTGCCTTCTCGGGCCAGACGCTGCCAGGATATTGCAGTCGCTTTAGCCACAGAACAACTTCCTCTTCCCCTCTGGTTGCACAAGACCTTCCCGTAGACAAGAGTGTAATTGCCTCGGCTGAGTTTTTTGCTAAATGAAAGCCTCCTTTGAAAGAGCAGATCTCAAAGCTTTAGCTGTGATTGTTGACTTGAGATGGAGCCGTCTGGTGCCAGACAATAAGCTGAGACGATATGACGCTCTCTCTCTTTCATGACCCCTCTTACCGTAACTGGATATGATATCAATACCCTCTGATTCTAAATCCTCTGACAACATTGTTTTATTTAAGTGGAAGGACTCTTTGAACCCACGTCTTAGGAAGTCTTGCATCTGTTTCTATGGTTTCATCACACAGGAGTCGTCATCTCAGTTGATTTAGCGGCGGAGCCGTCAGTGCTTAAAGCAACTCACTTGAAAGAGGAAGAATGCCACAAAGAGCACGATTGTTGCTTTTGTTCAAGGGCTCTTGACCGGAACGATAAAGCTTCCATTACAGTAGAGATGAGGGCATTAGTTGATCTGAAGCACCTTTCCTTTTCTTGACTGCATTTCTGTTTTTTTAAATCATCATAGAAGCTCTATTTCTACATCCACATCTAAAGGAGCAGATGGTTACAGGCACTAGTGGGTTGATTTAAGTGTTGCTTTAAATTATATTGTAATGACCTCTATTTTACTCATCAGTGTGTATCTGTACAAAACTCTTTTCATTGAAATATTTACATTTAAAACACATTTTTCTGTAGATGAAATCTCTTTTACCAGAGCATAACCACACCTACTGTGCTGAGCTTAGTCAAACATCAACGCACGTCATTAATTACAGAAGATTCCACATCCAAGGGACTTGTTGTATAATCAAAGCGGAACATGATTACAGCTGGCTGGCGGAGTGAAGACCATTATAACCTCATAAAGGAATCTGATCTTGTAACCTCTCGTTCGCCAAGAATTTAGACGGAGTAGAACTCTATGATGTCATATCTTCAAAACATGGTCATGATGAGAGACTTACTCCATCTTGGAGAGGCAGACTTCAACTTTTGAAACCTGTGAGTGAGTCAGGAGAGCTGTTTTTTTTTTACATTAGTTTACAATTGAACACAGAACGATGGATTTAATTTGGTTCTGAAAAAAGTCAACGAAAACATCTTGTTGGAGGAATCCCTTGGTACTAATAACCTGTTGACATCAATTTTCCAAGTATGTTTATGTAACCTAGCAAAGGATTGACGCTCAGGGTAAACAACTCCACCGCAGTGCTGCTGGACTTCATGGAAAGCTTCTCTGCGTGTTTTTTGTTGGTAGAGAAACTTAGTCCTTTCTTTGCTTAACCTCACTATGGAGGCTGAGTTGATTTAGCATTTCATGGTCATGCAGACTTGTGTTCACGTGCTATACAAATAACTTGAACAAGGTAACAGAGGACAATCAATAACTGTGTGATGTTGTATTCATTAAATTGATTTTCTAGCTAAACTAAATGTAAAACAAAATACTTGATGAATATAAACATTTACGATCAGTTTAAATGAAAAGATACTGTTCATTGGACCTGAGCAAACTGCTACACTAGGCTGCGTACAATTTTCATTACTATTCTTTTGTATTTTTACCTTTTCTATTATAACTATTTTTACTCTTATTTTTGTCTAAATATATTTAAAACAGGATATTACAAAACAGTGTAGGTAAAAGGAAATAACACATGATGTTGTAACAAATAATCTTATTTTTGTTAATGACATTTTCATATCAGGACTGCCATCTTTTTTTTTTGCTTGTCTATTCACAGCAGTAACAAAATGTACTTTTGCCCGTCAGAAAATAGAATTGGCCATCCATGCTCTATAGTGTAGGTCCGTGGGATTTGACCCGAATAGAAAAACACATTGTTTTTTTTCAACGTCAAAAATGTACAGAACTTGATAGCAGTGGTTTCGGCTGATATATGGTTCAGAAAATTATATTTATTATGTATTTTATTATACATTTTTTCAATTGGATTTTGTTGGTCCCTCTTGACTTTAGTGAAGTAAATCATCATCATTCATCAGCCCTCAAGTAGTTTATTTACAACAAGGGACAACTTTTCATTTCTTGTTTTCTCTAGTTAAAAAATGTAATGTGGAGAAATAATAAAATTATAAACCAGTTTAACCAGTTTCTAGTGATGTGTCGATGAAGTTTCTCAAAATACTGTCCTTTTCTATCAGAGCCCACAGGATGTCACTCTCTGCTCTATTGCTTTGAATAGCTATTTTATTGAAACATCACTACACTTTTTAAATGTGGGCGCCACCCACTGAGCCCTAAAGAATGGGAGAATGCTTCATGAAGCTTCATCGGCTCATTCTACTAATGTGCCTTTAAAACCACCATATTGAATTAATTTCCTTACAAACTAAATAACATACGATTGCATAATGTAGTATTAAACATTTTATTTTGTATATATGTATTTAAAACTGTACACACCACAAAGAGAAATGGGTTTTAATTGATGTATTGCCAAACACCAACACTTTTTGTGGATCTAAAGTAAACGTTCATATCAAAAAACATCATCTAATAAACTCACTTGTTGTTAATTATCCCTTCAGTAGAGATATGTCTACATCTCTGAAGTGCTGACTGAAGAAAGAGAGCGTTAGAAAAGCTCATCAGGATTCAAAGCAACAACTCAACACATAGAAAAGAGGGAAATCAAGAGCCGGCAGATCTGCCAGTAATCACAGTCTAACTGCATCGTTGAGCACAGTCAAAGATTTATCCAGACATCTTGTGTGTTTATATTACCCTCAAACCACCATGTTTATAATATCGAGACAAAAAGTGTTGGTTGTTTAATCTGTAATCTCTGCCTCCTAAAGTCAGCAGGCTTATAAAGCTGTGGCTTTCATTGCATCAACATTACGAGACATTGAAAGACCATTTTTTTTCTCCCACCAGGAAAATGTCGCTGCCTTTTATCGCAGCTGAAAGACTTTCAGTTTGAAACCCTGCAAGTCTGTAGATAAATGCAGCTGCTGAGTGTTGGGAACTTTGAAAACCAACCCCCGTGGGGATCAAGTGTGCCATGATTTTCAGTGTGGGAAGAGAGGAAGAGGAATGTAGGAAACCCACCTCTTGCTGTCTCTGGCCTTTCATTACCAGGCCGGTGACAGAGAGGCAGGGATGGAAAGGACAGAATGTAAAAAGATTTACTTTGATTTGCTCCTTGTGGCTCCTGGAATCATTCTCCGTCAAGATATCTGAGGAGAGACAATTTAAAAATGAGATATCTATTGTAGGAGCAGGACTATGGCCATATAAATCATGAATCTTTGAGAAACACAATCCAGTTCATGAAGAGTTCAGAGTAGAATAAGGTCCGAGGGGAAATAAAGAATGATTTTGGATTTAAAGAGATGATCTGAATGTTTTTGGTTTAATTTTGTCAATCAGAACAAATTGCACTATTGATTCATGTACAATATGGAAAAAAACATTAACTTTTTTATTTTAAACATTATACATAGATTGTTATATCATAATTTTAGTCAATATTTTATTCAAAATGTTAAAAAAAATAAGTTTTTATCTTGGAATCTCATTACTCTTTTTGCAGATGATGTATTGCTCTTGGTCAGTATCACCAATAAGAGCGAGATGGTGTTTCTGGTAGTAATGAACTGATAATGTTTAATGAAGGCTCCATAGGTGGCGCCCCCAGTGTAAAAATGGTAGTATAGTGTGTTTCTTATGGGATGGTTGTCCATGGCATTGATTATAGAACGGATGGTCTGAGCAAAAGGAAACAAGCTTTTGTGAAAGTATGGGCATATTTGCTCCATCTGCTTGATATCATACAAGTCAATTTGTATGATTTTAATAATCATACACTTTGAGTAAAACACATTTCTACTTTACAGTGTATACATCATACATTTAAAAAAGTATACTTTTCAGCTACAATCAAATATTTTATATATATTTGACGTGTACACCTCTAATCATCTAAAATCTTTGTTGTATATACTTCGTACACATACAATAGTAGACATTATAGCTACGATCAAACATCTTCAGCTGTAATCAACCATTTTTTTTTTCCTGAAATCAAACAGTAATCCAAGACATTTTCCCTTCATTTCTATTTCACCGGAATATTTACTTAATACATTTAGTTATTTGTATTCATTACTGTTAATGTTACATACTGGTGTCTTTATCTACTGTATGTGTAATATATAAATATTAATAAATGTAATTCATATGAGCATTGTATGTGTCTTGTGCATACAATGTGTCATATAATGATCATTTTTTGTCATATATCCAAATATATGATCCTTGAAGTCTTTTACACTTTTGTTCTTGAAGTTTTAGTGTCAAATGCATGTGTTTGAAGAGCTTCCCACTGGTTTGTTTTTTTATTTCAGTAGATGAAGAGTTCCACATTTTTAGCAATTTTACTGTGATTATCTTCTTAAGTGTGGTTTGAACATGTTTATATTGTTATTAATTATGTCACTATTTGTTTTTGGTATTGGGTTTTTGGGGTTTTGAATTCTTAAGTCTTTATTTCCAAGTGTTGCTTGGCTTCCTTGTAGAAATAACGTTTTTCTCTTTTGTCAAGACTTTTTTTTACCTGCAACCACATCACTCTTATGTCCCTTTTACATGTAGTAATACAAATGTACAGCTGTGGTTTCAATATAGTTTGAGAATGTAATGTGTTTTGATTTCAAGCATGCAAATTGAAAATGTAAAAAGAGCCCAGGTGGTGTAAACTGTCTCTTGCCATATGTAGCTGATCCTTAATCCTGAGGTGCTCCAGAGTTGCTTTCCATCTGTTATCAAAGAGAGGATGTAATACCTGGAATCCTTGGCCCTTTTCATTTTTTCTCTTATAGGAATCACAACGTGGGACTTTCAGTATGAGTGGTGGTAGTTGTTTTGGTGATCTGGTTAATAGGGAAGAGTACCATTGTCAGTTTTCAAAATGGATTCGGTCTTGATTCACAAAGCTCTGAATCCATTCATTATAAATCAGAATGTGCTCTTGAATAAAGAAAATGGCATAACTGTATTACAAGCAAGCTATTTTTTCCTTATTATTTTAAACAGAACTTCTACTTCATGGAAGGTCTGCCCTCTACATACTCTGGGTTAACTCCAAAAAGAAATCTAAATCAACTGATTGTAGAGGTCAAAGAATACATTCTTAAAACCATGGTTAGGACTGTAACTTACATTTTATAAAAACTAAAAAAGTGTAACATGTATTGAATTGTCAAAATAAAACTTTAAGAACAAAGTAACACTTTGCAAAGTGACAGTGATGTCAATGTGACCGACTACATTTTTATTATGATATTATTATTATATTATTATTATTATGTTTCAAGCGTTCATCCACCATGTAAACAGCTGTTTCAGTTGGATGTTTACATGTGTAGTTCGAGCACTTCAGCCGTTTGAAGGCTTTTCCCACGACAAAATACAAGCGTATTTAAATGTCAGTTATCCTGATGGTTCCTGAAAAATCAGCTGTTAAAGTCATTGATTCTCTTGGTTTTATTTGTTCTGTCCCGGGTGGCTTGTTGTCTGAAGCTAACGTTAGTTCAGTGTGATACCTTGTGACGTGAGTTTGTACTGCGTCGGTTATGGTGAGTGTATGGTATGCAAGCGTGTGAACTTTAACCGGATTGCCGTTGTGCAATGATCGATCTCATGCTCTAATAACCAATATTGTCAAATGTTCATGGAATCAATTCAAAATTAGGTCCATCAATTTATTTCCCATCACCACTGGTATATATTTGTTGTTGTAAATGACTGTAGAAGATGATAAGTCTCATTGATGTCGCTCTTATCATTAACTTGACAAGTTTCTCCTGGTGCTTCTAATTCCGTTCATGCTGATTCATCTGATTATTTTTGGATAGTGTCGGAAACAGATATCAGATTAATTTACTGGTGCCAAAAGCCTATTAAGGTTAAATTCATTGCAGTCTGTATTCAATAATGCTTTGTTGCCTGTTTTTTCATCCACAAGGCAACATGTTTTCATGGTCGTGTCAACTGCATCTCCTCAATGGTCTTGTGTGCGGCGAACAATATCGCAGTGACGATTAGCGCTCCAGCAGACGGAAAGAGCTGCTTTGCTGATTCCCTTTGTTGTTATTAAAAGCCGTTATTGCTTTGCTGCAGGAGGATTTTCATTTCTCTTCTCTTTCATGGACTAAAACGCCTGTGGCCTATTTTCAGCTGATGTGCTCTGGGGTCCTGGAGGCCTATTGTGTTTTCCTGAAGACAATCTTTTTCAGTTACAAAGCCTGCTTTCTTGCTTTCTTTTCTTTTTTTTGTGACTCCATTTAGACTGTTTCCACTCTCTGTGTGTAATCTGTTGTCACGGCCAACCACAGGGCTGGATCACAACACAGAGAGCATCAACCTGGAAAGAAGAAAGTCTTCCAAAAACTTCCTCAACCCTCCTTAAAGCATCAGTGTTTTTGATTTGACTGTAATGTGCTGGATGTAAACTGCCAGCCGGGAGAGTGCGGCAGTTTAAAGAGGCTAGCTGATGGAGGAGAGCGGGAATCCAAACAGACGGCATTATTGGAGACACAGCTGGAAGCTGGCAACTATCTCTATCGTAGCGGTGCAATCTCCCAGACCCCGGTGATGTAATCAGCAGTAAAAACTGTTTAAAGTGCTTGCAAATATTCATGTAATTGCCAAGTGTGTCGGTCGGTTGTGTGCTTCCATTTCCCCTCCAATAATCACATTGTAGTTTTTGAGATATTCTCCTTTATTAGCATCGTTTTCTCATTATGTGTGTTCCTCTTAGAGTATTTGGAAGAGCGGTGGTTGATCGGATCAGTTATTGAGGCTAAATAACGCTAATTTATTTGATGCTGTTTAGCCTGGAAGTCTATATTTTTTAATTGCGAACGAATAATCGAGTTGCAGAAAACAATCTTGCAGCATTAAGACTTGTTAGTTTTGTAGTTGCACATGTTATTTTCTTGGCTTTGTTTAATCTCAGATCATTGCTGTTTTTCTACGGATGTGTTAGTTACACACATTTCTGTGTTAGTTATGATTAAGTAGCAGACGTTTGATTCTCAAGACTATTTGTCAGCAAAGCATTTAGTTCTAAAGGCTTTACACAAGTTTTGTTGCACTTACACACTTTTTCTATCCGTCATCTGGAAACACTTCCCTGGATGAAAATGGGATTCCTTGCTGAGGATTCTGGTCTTGCAACGCAACTGCGGACAAGCATTGAAAGACGAGACTAGACGAGTTGAATGATGCTGGAAGTGTTTATATGTAGGTTTCTGATTCAACCCTAGAACTTGTTGAATGATCATTTTGTAACACACACTTGGGGTTTGTTTGTTCTCTTTGGGATGTTGTGTGAGAAGGGATGATGATCAAGATATGTTAAGGTAATGGAAGTTGGCAACCCCTTAGAACAAACACTGAGGGAATAAGAAGAATGCATCATTTATTAAGAGCATACCAAGAGATTTTTTAATCTAAAAATTGTATGAAAAGTAAAGTAGCTTTAAAGTGCAGGTAAAGTGGTAGATGTTACTTTTAATCTAAAAAACATTACGGTAATTAAATATCCTTCAATTGCATTAACTCTCATAATTTGCAATGATTATAGAAACGCTGACTCATTTAAAGCACCGACTCTTGGGAAATGAGAAAGTTACTGAAAATGATTTCAGTGGGGTGAAGGTCTAATGCTTAACCAGCTATTTAGTGTAGGATGTTCCTGATATTTTTCTAGAAACCTTTTTTTTTATGTTGCATTCTTACTTTTACTCATCAATATCGTGTGGAAAACTGGTAAAAATTAAAGGTAATCTGTTTTACAGTGAGCTTCTCTGATCATTTGTGGTTATTGATTTGTACGTGAATTACCATGTATATTGATTTATCAGGGTAAATTGTGTAAAGATTTGCCATAGTATAGACATTCCTGGAGCACTAACGGTTGTATAACCGGTACAACAGATTAGAAAATTGAATCATTAGCATCTGTCAATATGGTAATGATTCAGGTATTAAATTGTAACGTACGCGTTACATTACTGTCATCTATTTGTGTTATTAAAATGATCAATTAACAGCTAGCAGCATTTTTCAAAAAAGCCAGGTGATTAATCAAAAGCAGTTTATTATTTAATGTGTCAAAATACTTTTTATATTTTTCAAAGCTTCCAGTGAGCACTGCTCATGCAAGCAGCTCACTTTTTTTTTATTGTAACTAGTTTCCTTTTATTCCTGGGTTTGCTCATGAACGTCTGCCCTGTAATTGTACTTGTAACCACTCCAAAGATCTCCATTGTTGATGAGCATTACCCTATGACCAAGACAATTCATCGATTAAATGCTGGAATGCGGGTAGTTTATTCCTCTACCACATTGATTTCCGCTCTACTATTGATGCACTGGTGCTGCAGCTGTGTGCTAAATCTGTCTTTAAATCTTTCTAAGACACTTCACTTCTTGTTCTTACCTTACCTTGTATCATAGCTGACAAAAAGTAAATATTTTTACTTGAGGTTCACTTTAATTTGATTATGTAGAAAGCAGTTGATCTCACAGAAGTCTATGGTTATACAAAGTGAAAAAAATGTTGTAAAAAATATACTTTTTAAGTAATAATAATAATTTATTTATCTATATATCAATCTCTACATATATCTTCATCCCCCATCGTAGTTAAGGAAAGAAACAGTCGTACATTTATAGGATGATTGATCTCGGAGGACAAACATCCAAGTCTGTCCAAGATTGAAAAAGGGTGAGCAGCTGTCTGCGCTGCTATTTATGAACTCATTAAATTGACATCTGCCTCTGGATAGATGTTTGCACTTGAACACATATTAAAATATGTTCTTAGCCTTCATGGGGATTATGCATGCTGGCGTATTTGTTTGGATTCAAATTGTGTCAAAGTCAAGTTGTGTTTTAAACTTAAGGATGTGTAGAGTACAAACATAAAGCTCCCTTTTTTCAATTCTGAATTCATCATTTCAATCATCTTTTTAATAAAATACGTTGGGGATCTAACAATAACAGTTCCCTTATGGTGTTGTCGTATCATTGTACAAACATGAATCACATGAAACCTTTGCACATGCACATTTCAAATAACAAAAATTCCTGAAGGGAGAATCTTACTGTGTCATTTCCATCTGACAAAGGGAGAAGGTGTTGAAGAATGAGCCGAACAATCTTGAGTGTGTGTGTGAAAAGTTTGGATTATTTCTGTCCCTTTTTCATGGTTTTCTATTTCTCTGAGCATAATATTCACTTCCTACTTTTTTTTTTGTTATCATTTTTATTTTGAACGATGCTACCAATACTGTTATGGGAACATGGTTTGGGTCATGTGATCCTTTCAGTTTGTTGATGTTGCTTATTTCTGCCATTCCTGACATCCCTCATTGAAAGTGTAAATTGTTACTTGAATGTTGTCCAGTGTTTCTGGACTAACAGGCAACACAAGGGATACCACAAAAACATTTGTTTTCAGGCCTTTGAGTCACCTTGAACCTGAGAAAACACAATGGATAAGTAAGTTTTCTGCAATGTTTGTTAATTAAGATCTACTATTGAGACAATAAGGGGAAATGTCAAAAGTATTGAAACTCAAAAAAGTATTGAAAAATACTTATTGAATGGTTGTAACCCTGCAATTTTAAATTCAAAATATTGTTATGATTGTTATTGTTTACCTTATATTTGTATTGTCGTTTCATTTAAACACGTTCTTCTAAATATATATATTTTTTAAATCCTAGAAGTATCAAAAAGGGTTTGAAAATTGTAGTATCATAACAATCCTACTACAGATTGTGCATTTAATATCCAATTGTTGTAGAATCAAGAGGAAAGGAAAAGGAATAGTAAGGTAAAATGTAATGCTCAATGACACTATGTCAATCCTAAGAAGAGGTACATGGTGCTGCACTTTTGTCAGTTGCATGATGGTAGTAGTCATAATGTTACGGCCAAGCAGGGGATATATAATGAATCTGCTTTAATCGCAATGAAACGGCTCACAACACTAAGTGGATTGCGTTGGTGAAGATAAAGAACATTGTTACACTTCTCTGCGTGATTACTCAACCATCTCTATTAGTTTCCATGACAGTGAAGAGCACCGGCTGAGATCGCTGAAGAGATAAATGCTACTTACCATATTCAGCAACGCTTGAACTAGGTAATTATATTCTACTGGAGACGCTTCTCCTCCCTCTCCCCTATAATTCCTCTCCAGTGTTTCATCAGGGATGGCTTGTGCGCTGGCGTTGAGCTTTAACAAGGCAGCTTTTGTCCCAGATAAAGCTTCTCGACAGCAGTCATCAATGCGCTGTAAGATCCCTGCCTGCTGGAGCAGTGCGTGCTGCACCCCTGGGCATCTTATCATTCCCACTGATATCTCAAATACCAAACCCAGATAGATCGGCCTACCATTTGCTCTGCGGGGAGCCCTTCAGTGCAGGAAGACGGCGGCTTTCTATTCGCCGCGCTCTCATGACTGGCAGCCATACAAACATAACAAAAGTGAGAGAAAAGAGCCATTGACAGACAGATGCCTGCTGCCCACACAGAGAAGTGCTGCTCTCTGTGCACACTGACAGATTGGCCGACAAGATTCGGAGGAAGGCGCTCAGAAATGTGGCATATGGATAAAAAAAAAAACCCAAGTCAAAATACATCGCTACATACCTCACATTCCCGCTGTGTTTTTCCTGGAGAGTTCCATATGGCAACTCCTTTTTGCAACTTGAACCTGTATTTAAATCCATTTTGAAAACCTTTGCATGCTGTGAAACAATGTGAAAACCTAAATTACTCAGTTCTGGACTGATTGGAACTGAAACATGTTGACAAGACAGAAAAAAAACAATTATAACACAAGGTATTATTCAATTAAATACCTTTTTTACAAAACAAATAGTGCACCATATTAAAAATAACAATGATAATTAATGTTTATGAATGAAAAAAAATGTGAAAATAATACAATAAAATAATAAAAATAAACAAAATAATGACAAATATATAAGTAGAAAAGCGAGATGACGGAGTTATAAATTATGATCTTGGTGGAGGGTGGGGTGAAGGGAGATCAACTTTCCCAGCATAAAAGCAAGAACGATCTGACACCACGGACTGTAGGGACCTTAAATAGCAGCTGCAGGTGCACTAAATTGATTAGTTTTTAAGCGACGTCATTTACCTGTCTAGGGAAATAGTGAAGGAACATGGAAGGAAAACTACATATAAAGCACATATAAATGGATCGAATATATATTTTCAAGTGAAGTAGGAAAGTAGATAATCTGGTTTACATATAGTATGGTATCAAAGACTATTAATCATGAATACAGTATTAACAAATTAATTACAACGTCGGAATTCCAGGACATGGGGAATTTTTCTAATTTAATTTTACCTTAAATACTGTATTTGTTGTCTCATTCAAAACAACTATATATTATTTTGATGAATATTTTATGGTTGAAGACTAGTTTTGTACCCAATAATCAATGATGTTGATTGCGACCATACAGCGGGTCAATAGTTTAGTTAACCACAGGATTGTACACGTGTGTAAAACACACAGTTTGAAAGGATATACAAGTGAGTGCAGCTGGTGGAGAGTCTCTGGCAATGCAGCATCATCACTTGTTGAAAGGATCCACGGATCTGCTGTTATGTAATTGCTTCCACCCTCTGAATTGATGATGAATTCAAAGCACTTAGAGTTACAGGGGCTGCTGGCTTTCTGTTATTATGCTGTCAATGACTCGAGGAGACCAGACAAGTCATTTGTCTTCTTACTGTTACTGTCGGAGCAGCAATTACCACCTCACCACAGTCCACCAAGACAGCAGCAGGAGAATGGCGGCAGCTGTCGTGTCATCGAGCACAAACACGCGCGTCATAACACAACGAAGTCAGGGGTCATGTTGGCCTTTGACACAATGCTGTCACATTATTGTGGTGATTCCTTTACAATGCTCGCCTCATCCCAACTCTGTCGTTCTTAATCTCTATTATCTCTGCACTGTAAAGGATCGCTGTCACAGAGGACCCTGCATTGAACTATTTTTTAACTCAACTACTTTTGTTTTACATTTGACTAACAAGCGCTCGAGGGGACTTTAGGATTGTGTAACTGCTTTGTGTGAAAATGTTCTTTTGGTTCAGCAGCATCTCTTTAACCACATATTTTAAATTCAAGGTTTTGGGCCAAATCAGACCCACCAGGTTCATCGAAACTGTTAATTATCATCTTTTTTTGTTTTATTTATTATATCAAACTCTTGAAACTTTTAAAAGAGTGTTCTTTTAAACACATTTTCTTCTCATTATGCATGGTGCCAGATAATAAATCAGAATTAGTATAAAGATTTTCAGTCAAAGGTTTTATTGTAGATAGTGATCACAGTAAACATAATGTAATTTGAATGTAAACCAGAAAACCACAATCCAAAAATTTCAATTTACAAAGATTAAATATATATATAAATATATATATAAATATATATATAAACCAGGTACATTCAATTTAACAAGTATTCCATCATGTTATATTTATTATACAACTATCCAGTAGTAAAAGTTCTAACAATGTGGTAGTATCAGCGAATATAAGACGGTGGACGGAACATATGCTTAGTCCTTTTACAGAACATGTCCTGAATAGACATCTGACTGCTCACTGTAGACGCACTGGTGAGAAATTAGGGTGTGGATCTGAGTTTTATACATCCCTCAGGTTTTCGGCTCAGACGGTGAAGCAAGTCACTTTGTTGTGTTGTCACATCTATCTGCAACCTAGCATTTGAATCCAAAACTTCAAACCACAGACGTGACTCCTCATTTTGACATAACTTCCTCATCAACGCCTGCTTTGGTCTGAGAGTTTACCATTCTCCCTTCAGAACTTCACTGTGCACTCACTGTGGTGTTGTGCGGCAGTGAAATAGGTCCCCGCTGAAACCTGTTACCGCAGTGCACTTCAATTAATTTGTATGCTTAATACACGATTTATAAAAAGTTATTTTCATAATAAAAATGAATACCGTTTTTTGATGCTAACCAGTATATATCGCACAACCCGACTTTTAAGTTAACTTTAACTTCTACATGAACAGAGAAACGTCTTGTCCAGGTTGAAGTAGATATTCCATCCACAGGTGGAGTACCTCAATTATCTCGTGCTTATCTTCCTGAGTTAGGAAAAGTAATGAGGTCTCTGAATGCTTCATCAATACAGAGATTTTCAACTGAAAGGTACAGTAGTAGAACCAGTAGCATTTCTGGAAGAGAATTTCTTAATGGATGCTGATTTTGTGGACGTGTCATAGGTGTCAGCAAGAGAAGTCGTTAAGTTATTTTCATGGAGTCATTTTTTCAACAAAAAAAGTCCCACAGAGATTCTCCCAGAGCGACAATATAGGTTTTACTACAGCTGCATCAACCTTTAGTAGAGCCATAACTGCTGTGCTGTGCAAGTGCAGCATAAGTTTATAGATCACTTTATAGTCACATTTCTCGCATCCAATGTTTACTGTGCAAAATGTGTGTAACCATATCTTAAAAAGGGGTTGTTAATTTTAGGAAAAGTGTTTATTTCGGGCTGATATAAAGTGTCCATGTAGTCTTAAAATAATGAGTTACTTTGTTAGATATGGATGTTTAGTTTATTCAGGATTCAGTTTAGACCAATGCTAGTGCTGTTATCTTTTATGTTGATTGTTTCAAGAATAGAATTGTGTTTTTTTAGCTGCTGTGCTCTCCAGATACTCCTGTTTATTCTCAACTCTAACTTAGTTCTGTAAGAAAACCACTTGTGTATTTAATTGACAACGACAGACAATTGCATTATATTCCAATTGCATTCAACATTTATCAAACTCCACGTATGAAAGCAACCAATCCCTTTGACCTTCATTTCTATAAAAGAAGCAAGACAAAGTGTTTGAAGAATAACAGACTAGTCAGACTTGAAAGAGCACAAAACCTCTAAAGGGTGAAAACAATAGATACGTCATGGTCATTGCATTATTCATGCACACATTCGTGGGTGATGAGGAAAAAGAACGGACTTCAGTAAGCTGTGGCAAAATTCAGTATTGTTTTAATCCATGAATTCAAGTTTTTTGTAGCAGACAATTACAATAATTAATCATTTGCAGAAATGTTAAAAAATTCCACCCGTTTCCTTCACAGTGACAACATGCTTATTGTAAACGTTAAAGAGCAACTCATGTGAAAACCCAACTCTCCTGACTAACTCACATGTTTCATATGTTGAAATCTTTCTCTTCAAGAGAAATCTCTCATCATGACCATGTTTTGAAGTTATTACTTTTTAAAGTTCTCCCCCGTCTGAAATCTCAGCGAACAAGAGGTTACGGCAGCGGAGTGCGACGTTATAATGGTCTTCACTCCTCCTCCAGCCACCTTTAATCACACCCGCTTTGTTTATACAATGAGTCCCTTGGAGGTGGGGACTTCCTTGCTTAATGACACGCGGTGACAAACCTAAATACTTGACCACAGCAGAGTGGGTATAGTAAACAAGATTTAATATCCAGAAAAGTGTTTTCATAGATGTGGCTTAAACCTATTTTCTATTTTCTTGTAACTGTTTCAATGAAAAGGGAGTTTTGTACAAACATACACATACTGATGATACAAAAGAGGTCCAACATCTATTCAAGAGACACTTAAATCAACACATGAGTTGCCCTTTAATGGAGGCGAGACAAGTCCTAAGTAAGGAGTAGTTTTATTTGTAGTGTTAAACTGCTTGTGGCTGCACAATACAAAGTTTGTGTGAAGTCCATTGCAGCGGAAGGCAACGGCACAATTTATTCCAGCATCTTAGACAGAGTGGGAGAAATGCCACTCTTTACGAGGGGAACAAGATTGCTGCAGCCAACAAACTCCCTCTAAAAAGCAGCTTACTGTGGCGGAATCATTCACCCAAGGCACCCCGTGTGAGGATAAAGGGGTGCCTGAAGCGTTCACTGAAGCGGTCGCTTTGCCATCGCTACAGATATGGTACTCATATCAGAAGTTTGTTATTACACGACAGAAATATAATATAATATATTTTCCCCTGAAGATGTTCTTTATTCTTTTTCTGTCTAAGAAAACAATTACATATTTTCTTTACTGTTTTAGATATTTTATTCATATTATATTATTTAAAATAAATAGGGGAAACAATTAAATAGTGTAGGTCAAAATCTAAAATTTTGGCCACATTGCCCAGCTCTAGACTGTAGTATCCACTAATTTCAAAAATATTCTAAGAATCTTATATTAAGACGTTTCTATTTGTTCAGGCTTTTCCTTGATTTTCTGGAACTCCTGTGGTGTTATCAGTTTTATCTTGATCTTCAAAATATATACTTTATTGAATATTGTTTTGATTGTTTAAGCGCTTTGTGACCCTGGTCTGGAAACGCGCTATACAAATAAACCACCAAGACCAAGTAAGAAATGCCAGAATTTGTTGAAATAAGGATTATACATAAAAGAAAAAAAACATTATGCCAAAAGTTAATGATTGTATTGTTATTTAAAAAATAAAACAATTTTCCAAAAGTACAATTTCAAATGAGAAAATGGCTACAGAATAAATCATAACAACTCCAACAAATTTCTTGATGGTATTCAAACTAGTGATGGGCTGATGAAGCTTCATGAAGCAGTGTCATGTTGTTTAGAGGTCAGTAGTTGGCGCCATCAGCTTAAAAATAATGCAACATTTCATTAGAACAGTTGTAGAGACCGCCATCTAGTGGCCTCTGAAAATAACGACACTGCTTCATGAAGCTTCATCAGACCTTCACTAATTTAAACTACTAAAAGACTGTCAAGCTGCCCTTCCTATATATTGTTGTGTTGACAGAACAACGATTGAACCTAAGATTTTTGCAACATATCACAGCTTGCAGCAAAAAGGACAGAAATATTACTTGTTGTGAGCAAAAAATGACTTACCAAGTACTGCTTGATTTAAAACATTACCCCATCAATGACTTTGAGATGATGATTACGGGTCTGAATATCTTCTTCTCAGGTTCACAGCAGTGATTTTGATAGAGAATCTGAGGTCCGCGTGGAGAGACCATCAGGGTTCAAGACCAGGTTTTGTGCTGGACACTTCGCTCTGTTTGAGGAATGGTGTCAAGAACCTGTCAAGGTTTGCTTGCCAGAATCACCACAAAAGATAAATGCTTGTTGTAAATGGTAATTTACAATCCAGAAGAAGGATGGTCATCTGAAGCCAGAGGCGTACACCACATGAAGACTTTATAGAGACTGTGAAAGTCATTAACATCCATTTAAAAGTACAGACGATACATCAAATAACTAGCAATGAATTTTCTCTATAGGAGTAAGAAATCTGAAGGTACATCATTAGCAATGTACACTAACCTGCATGCTTCTCGGTTTTAGTTATTCCCACAGAAACGCCCACCAGTGTCCAAGTGATTAAGTGGGTTATGATGTTGCATTCGTGGTGAGCACTGCCTATGTAATTAAACCCACCCACATAGTTTGTAAGAGCATAAAACAATTTGACTGTGAAAAGCAAGCAGGCGGCTTAATGTGGAAAAACAACTTATGCTAGTTGTTTACATCGAACGGTGCATTGGCCGGATCTGGATCTTGATTTGCTGCATTGATTTGTGAGCCGTGCAAGGGTCAACGATGCAGTTGTTTATGATGCTGGTCGCAGATAGCGATGAATGGGTCTGTGAGATGGGGGGGTGGGGTGAAACACTCTAGGCAGAATGTGATCAGGATAAAGTTGTAACGATTAGTCAGGAGACCCAGGAGTGGAAGTAGACACCAGGAGGGGTAGGAATATAAGAATAAACTTAATAAAAGATTTAAAAAAATGGTGATATGTCCAAAATTTAAACAGTGGTCCAAACAGCAAGAACGTAGAAGTACCGTATTTTCCGCACTATAAGGCGCAGCTAAAAGCCTTTAAATTTCTCAAAAAACGCCTTATAATCCGGAGCGCCTTATATATGAACATTACCTGGCGGGTGACTTGTTTACAAACACTTTCATGACTCTGCACCGACTGAGCCGACATGCAGTGGGCGGAATTACGTCATTGCGTCATCACGGGGTGTGATTAACGACCCATGTCACATGATGGCGGACGTCTATGGAGTAAGATTACTGCCACCATTTTTAGCAAGTGTGTCTTGGTTGTTACACTCTGCTGCTCGCAGTCATACAAGTGCGCTCTAGCCGTATACATGCTCTCAACTTCCCTGCTGCGCACTCAACATTTGTCTGCTCACAACACCAGTCTCATGCGCTGCTGCTTGAAGCCTTTTAAACATCATTTGAACATGGTTACCATGGGAGTGAACATAGTTGTCAGAACGCTTAATAAAGTTTGACTTTATCTGACTGTTTGGTTGACATTCCCTTCAGCACAGCTTTATCTAGTGAATGCATAATGCAACCGCAGTCAAACGTTTGACTGTATCTTTCATTTTATTCGCCTTATAATCCGGTGCGACCTATTTATGAAAACAGTTATAAAATAGGCCATTCATTGAAGGTGCGCTTATAATCCGCTGCGCCTAATAGTGCGGAAAATACGGTATCTAAAGAGGACAACAAAAACAATCAGCTTCTAAGCTAACAGGCGCAGGGCAAACAGGAAGATTGAAGAGGCAAAAGGAAATCCACAGGAAAAGCAAATAACAAAGAAGAGGCCATGACAAATATAAGGCAGTCTGAATATTACATCTGCAGAAGAATGAATCTTCGAAAAGCAAATCCAAGGGTCAAAGTATTTCGCGAGCTGGATCAGTCACTTCATTCGACGCTCTTTGCTCTTCAGTGTGTTTTATAGAGGCTATAAAATGTTCAGTTGTGTGATGAGACACAAAGCTGTGTCATTTGAGGCCTGGGCCTGCCCGGGTAGTCTGGGACTCTCAGCGGCTGCCAACAAGCACACAGCCCTGTGATCAAAACCCCTCCACTGGAAACAGTTGGCAACCTGCAAACTCTGGAAGCTAAGAAACATTTTCTAGCAAAGAATCATTGAGTGACATCAGTTAATAAACCTGGTTAAGCTCTATTGCATTTTATGTGTTCAATTAAAAACACAATTCTAACCAATAAATAATTATTTAAAAGAAATAATAATTATCAAATATGTGTAATTTGACAAACTTGTTCGTCATAGATTTTTCCGAGAGCTTCAGCTGTCAAATCCAGATTTTGGGGAGCACACCTTGGCGAGCAGAAGCGTGTGTTTATCGGCGGCGGCAGCTGGCCGCAGGCAGCCGTTGGAATAGATCTGTCACTGTGCCTGGTTTGTTGTCTGTGATCTGGCATCCGCCCAGATGTTCTACCTATAATGGAACACACTTTTTAACTCCCCATTCTTCCCGTCAGCTCTCTGCTGGAGCTCTGTTTCCAAGCATTGTCTCACAGCAGTCGAGGTGAAGCTTTAAGAAGCGTGATGATCGAGGTCAGCCGCATTAGCAGAAATACACAGTCGTCGTAACGGTCGCGCGGCTAATAATTTATTTCTTGTTCAGGTGTGATTCACGATGGCCTGGATTTGACAGCAGGTGGGCTGCTGATTCTGCTTTCTAACTTAACTCTGCCTTTCGCCTCCAGCACCCTCCGAGCCCCGCTGTGAAAGAGTGCTCATTCCCTGGCATTATTTCATCAAGCTAGCCGGGACTGAGGACGGCTACAGGATGAATCACGTTCCATCCTCAAGCCCCATTCCTCTGATTTTTCACAGAAGGGGAGCTTCAGTGATGAATTGATGCCAGTGCAACAACAAACACAGCATAGCAGGGAAATTAGTCACGGAGGGTGTTTCACTGTGCTGTGCCTTTGGGGTGCAGTGTTTTTGATAAGACCTTACATTACTTTATTTTATGAAGGAATAGTGAAGTCCCCAAGTCTCTTATGTTGTGGTATGTGAATGACAAGTATTTTTAGGCTTTTCCACAGAAAAATTATCAGAATTTTCCCAGAAAGTGCCTGAAAATCAGCCTTGATCGGTTGTCACGGGTCTGCGGTTTCAAATTTTTGCGCAAGAAAGGCCTAACATTTGTTTTGATATCCCTTAAAAACAAGTTCATTGATAAAGTGTAAATGCTTAGTTGGACTGGAATTCAACTGACAGATATTCAGTGTAGATGTGACAACTAAGACAACAGGTTTATGTCCAGAATCTGGACTTGAACCTTTTTTAACCCGTGGTCTTTTCTGTAAACTCAGTAAAAAATAAATTACCATGATTGGCAAGAAACAAATGCTAAATGCTTCAAAATGATCATTATAGAGTATACAAAAAACATCTTGACCTGTCCAGAGTGAGAGGCTTATGTCACATTAAAGTTGTTTTTTTCAAAGTAAAAAAAATCTTCAGACAATAATAATCAACAAGCAGGAATTATAATCAGTTATAAGATGTGTGAAAAGCAAGCTTAAGGTTGTACAATTGTAGCTTAAATAGCCTTTGTAAATGCCAGCTGCATTAATTCTAAGTCAAAAATAGTCGGAATCAGAAATGCATTGTCGTTGCAACAATAGGATTAAAAAGGTGTCAAAACAGTTCATTGTACCCACACTTTGTAGACTATATTGTACATTTGAAGATTGGAATACACAGCGAGGTAAAAATGATTAGTCAGCCAAAAATTGTGCAAGTTCTCACGCTTAAAAAGAAAAGGTCTGTCATTTTAACCATAGGTTCACTTGGCTCGCACAGACCTGAAACTTCCCCACGTTTTGCCTGTATTAATAGCACCTGTTTGAAATGGATATAAGAAAGAACAGTCACAGTGGGAGCGAACCGCAATATGTCAAGGGACCAGAGGAAAAGCAAAGCATTTTTAAAAATGCATTCAATATGTCTTATGTCCGATTCGCACGGGATAAGTATTACCTAGTGACCTCTGTTAATTTGTAATATTTATGAATCAGAATGTCTGAGTTTAAATCCTGAATGAGCCATGTCTGTGATTTTTAATAATTCCCTAATGTAATAAAAACCTACTGTAATTAACCAAACACTGACGTCGGTGACTTCTAGGCACTCGCCATTGTGTTAGTATTTACTTCCGCTGTTTTATTTTGAAGGGGTTGAAAAGGAAGTCGATTGAGTTGGTTGTTGTTGGGGGTGTGTTCCACATGACAAAAGTAAAGAAGACGTGCGCGCTGCACAGCTACAAACTAAGCTCCAGCCTCGTTGTTTCCGACATGAATACACTCGGTAACACTACTGTAACAAATTTATGTAAATATAGGGTTGTCCACTTTATCTTCTTTAAACGCTTGTTTACACGAACTTTCTCTTTCAATAATCACGCTCCTTTTTAGATCTATATCTCTAGGTAATTTCAGTAAAAAATACACTTAAAATAACACAGAGGAGGGGGGGTAATTTTAAAATCACAGAGGTCCCCAGGTAATACTTATCCCGTGCGAATAGGGCTTTAGATGGAGATTGGTAAAATAATGAAATAAAAAAGCATATTTTATTTCTTAGGTCATTTGTATAGAGTCTCAATTGCAAAGTGACTTCGCAATAGATGGGGTTGTTTTACAACAGACTCAACACTCAAGAGACTCCGGATAATACATTAGCAGTATCCGCTACATGAAGGAGTGAGGACGAGTCATCTTGTGGTAGATTTCACCTATTTATTGAGCCAAAGGTTTGTTTGTTATGCAGCAGGCTCACAAAGCGCTCTCCGCCTGTTAACACTTGCACTCAGGCGTTTGATGTGTGTCTCTTTTTGCTACTTGCGCAGTGTTGTGTTGACATTTGACCAGAGTGCCTGTGTAATCTGTTTTTCTCCTCTCACTGCCTGTGAGCAGGAGCTGTACAAACATGCTTTTCCTCCACGGAAAGGCGAGTGGATGGCTCGTCGCTGTGGGACGGACGAGAGGCGCTGAAGTCGTTTGATCTTTAATGAAGACAGACTGATCCACGTCAACACAAGCGCAGAAAAACATCACCTTGTCAAACGTTGCTACTTCACAAGCAGATTTTACGTGTTTGATTCCTGAATTCGTAAGAAATTATTCAATTGTGTGGTTTAAGCTGATTTAAGCAGCTAAATGTTTGGAGGAAATTGAGATCCTGTTTAAAAACAAATTGCAGAGCCTTGCTTGAGCAGGAAGGCTTTGATTCCAAACAATGCTCCTCTCATTTATTTTGACTGTCGCTGTAATTAGACAACAAACACATTTAGTCACCCTGTAAATATTCTCTGCCACACTAGCAATTTGGAAAATGGCAGAGCTGAAATAACTGCATAACTGACACAAATCACTTGTGAATTATCCTCCTAAGAGCTAGCTAAATATTGCTGAGACCGCCTTTGTCTTAAATGAGTCTGTCCATGGTCAGTAATTTCAGGAGTGAGTGAGCAGCTTTCACACTATTCATCTGAGTGTGGAAAAACAAAACACATGAATAATAATAATAATAATATATGCATTTGTCTATATTATTCCGATACTTAACAAGTTGGAATCTAACATTTTATGACTGGTGTCAAGTTACTAATAAGGAATGTTCTTGACATCAACTTTGACTGTAGACCAGAGTCAAACACTTCTGGAAGATTTGACAAACGTGAACAGTGACATCATAACAAAAGTTATCTAATTTTTTAGTTCAAAGTCAAAGCAATCTTATCTTCAACGAGTTGAACAAAACACGGAGAAATCATTTTTGAACGGACAGAAAACCAAAAAACTCACTTGTTAGATTCTCAAGAAAAGCTTGTGTGTCATTTTAAAACTTTTTTTGTTACTATTTAAATCATGTTTATTTTCATATTTTCTAGTTGAATAGTGCCGTTTAATAATGGAGACAGCAAGCCACATGGAATCTGCTCAAGGCCAGGACTTTGGAAATCACTGCTCAAACTGGTTTTATGGAGCCATTGAGAAAAAATAACAATCTTGGGTGTCCTCAACAGACTTGACTTCGTATTTGTTGAAACCCCTGTTTGAGAAAATTGCTTCTTTGCTCAAGGACGAAGTGGTCGTAGATTTTCCTGGTAAATTCTAATTTGTTTGTAAACACCTTAAATTGCCCATTAATGGCAGCAAAATGGTTCACACCATTAGAGAGAATTCCCCTTACCATATTTTTTTTGGGGGGGTGGATCTGCAATGTACAGCTTGAAAAAATGCTCAAGTTAAGAAATGTGAGGAAGTAACAAAGAATAGTAACATTCAAAGCAGTCACCTGAAGGTTTGAGTTAATCTTCTGTAACTCAAAAGGTATTTTTATTGTATGGTTAGCATACATATTTTATCCATCCAAGGAGTTCTACCCGTCCTTCGCACTTAAGTACACGGAACACCATCTCAATAACGACCCGCCGGCCGCCCTGAGAATAGAGGACGCAATGCCTGAGTGAGCAGCAGGTAATCCCACCCAAGACCTTGTCTCCGCTCCACTGCTTTAAACCACAGTAACTGAGGAGACATCGTTCACACTCAACACGGGGGAGCAGAGTGACTGACTCTTGAAATACTGAATTTTGGGTTGTTATTTTTTTTTTTGCTTGTATCAAGTATCGTAGATTGGAATCCCCAGTAACCTATGTTCTGTTATATACTGTAGGGGGTGTCACAGGAAGTTTAGATGAGAAAAGGTTTTGTGATATTTCACTTTTGTTTATTTCCGCACTTCAGTGCCGACATGATCGGAGAAAAATATTACTACTTACGTTCAGTTTCGCGAGACTTGTATCGGTTTCCTGCAACATCAGAGAGGAGCCGCCGGCGTGTCACGATATCACGTTCATTTCCGTGAAGTTTAGGTAGGAATCTTGTGTCAAGTGCAATACAATACAATATACACCAAATCCATTGTGCATGCACACATAACAGTTTATAAATGACATGACGCTAACAACTTAGCTCATTAGCATATGACAAAGACGGACAGGTCTACACTAGGTTGGAAGTTCCGCGATCTTATAAGAATGCTGAAAATAACTAAGACGAGATGAAAATTACGTACGATTAAGACACGCTGCTTGAGACACAGCGTCAGGGCAAATTCACACCATAGGCAATCAAAATCACAGCGTAGGGGCCCCTACGCTGAATGGCGAAAACCCTGAACATTATTAATGAATTAGCATATTGACTTCTTGTTTCAATTATATTTTCTTTAATATACATTTTCAAAGCTTTGCTGTAAGTGTCTCAAGATTTGTTGACACATAGATTAAATTAGCCAAATTACCCAAAACTTTGTACAAACAAAGCATCAATGGTTGTAGACTGCAAATTTTGCATTTGAGAAAGTAGATGATGGTCTGATGAAGCTTTAAGAGGCAGTGTCCTAGTTGTTTTTTTTATAGCTCACTAGGTGGCGCCCTCATTTTAAAAACGATGTGAGGTTTCAATAAAGATCTGTTCAAAGCAATCTATTATAGAGTGTCATCTAGAGAGAAGGAAACTGCTGGAACAGCAAAGTTATTTTTTTGTACGCAAATACATCCATGCAACTCAAATAAACACTATTACTAAAAATGTCAGACACATTTTTGCACATCCCTGAAGTGAATTGTGTTTCTTTCTCTTCATCCTCCCATGGAATTATTTACCTCCCACAGGAGTGAGTTGTCAGGTGAGTGTATTGGCAGCCTTGGCTAGAGGGAGATCACTTCATCTTTTCTTTTCTCTCCACACCACATCCATTTTGTTCCATCTCCCCCCCAGTGAAGAGGGCTTGGTGCCAAGGCCTTGGGTAACATCTACTTCATATCTCTCCTCTGCTTCTATAGCTGTAAAACACTGGATTAGAGCTGACTCGCCGGAGTGCAATTATACATCCGACACGCTTAAACACCGGTCTTGGTGCTGCTCACTTCTCCGCTGCAGACTGGAGGTAATTGTATTGCTGTCAGACCTGGTTGATGAGTTGCCAATGTAATTGTTTTACAGTGTGACCTCTGCTTTTTCAAACAAGCCGACCAGTCAAGGATCTGTATTGGCTGGATGAGGGACGAGTGCTTAGCAGTCGAGTGTGTTACTCTCTCTGCTTGTGCTTTGTTTTTGTCTTAATGGAGAGCAGATAGATATGTTTTCCTCGAGTTCTTTTCTATCCTCTTGACACCATTCAAGAGCAGCCTTGGTTTTTACAGTGATGGAGTTGTTAGATTAAGCAGGTAATGTCGCTTTTACACTGGGTTTCATTCATGCATCTCATAATAATAATGCTATAATGTTGCACTCAATTTCCCATCAATGCTGTAGGAGGCAGTTCAGGCCAATTTCCACCACAAAAGTTTGACATTGTAAATACACTTCTTAAATGAGCCAATTATATTTCACCAAAAGAAACTAAAGTAAGTGTTTCACTGGACAAGACTATTGTTATTGTAATGGTACGGCTATACAAATATGCCTGTTTATTGTTGAACACAGACTTGACGCTGGAGAACAGGAGTCATAAAAGGTAGCAGCTCAATAAATTAACATGAAATACTGAATAAAAAAGGAAAAACAAATGACAGAACCTCCAAGGTAATAGAGTCATAGAGGAACGGTAGGTTAACTCTACCAGCATAACAATAAGGATGAACTGACACCACGGATTGCAAAGACTAAGCCTAAATGTTTACAGCTGGTGGTAATAACTGATTGTTTCCATCTGGCTGTCAAGAGAAATACACCAGAGGAAAGAGCTAAAAAACATGGACAACAAGAAAGCCTAAGATAAGAAAACAGGTAGTAACGACTGTTAAATAATGTTCACATTTAGAGAACGTTTGAAGGTTTTTCTCAATGAAGAATTTCAACTTCATTCCAGTTCATGACTCTATAGTATAGGGATAAAAAATGTAAATACCGGTAAAAATACCAATACTTCGATAACAAATCTCAGAGGGTCAATTGTATCATAAAGAAAATTACTGTAAACCTGGAGTTTTTTTTGAGCAAAGTTCTGATCCAAACAAAAAACAAAAAAGATTTTTGTGTAAAATAACTTTTGCAAACAATTGATAAACCAATGTAAATAACAGGGTGGGTGAAGCCTTCACACAGAGATACCTGGATGCTAAGTTTGATAGTATCGGCATTGTGTTCTTCTTATTCCACCACCAGTTTACTGGATTTATTGATGTAATGCTGTATCTCATCCTGGATTATTTTCAATGGTGCTTACTGGTCTTATTTCCATTGTCATATCTCCTCAGCAAATAGATCTTCCAGGGCAGAAAGCTTTGGCTTCTTCTGGAAACAACTGTTATTTAACAACAAGTTAATTTGGTTCTGAAGATTAAATGGCGAGGCAGGGACAGGATGGTTTCATATATTTTTTACTCCACCAGTGTTGTCTCTGCAGCCGTACAGTCTTGATCGGAAGAGTTATCATCATCATGGTCACCAGCTGTGTCTTCAAGCTTTTGCTGTCTATTCAATAGATTATGGGAATCATATGAACCAAAAATAAATAAAATATTTTAAGCAACAAAATACACCTGGTGTGAGGTCCTCCTCACCAGCTCTCACACACTTCATCTGACTCTTTCACCTTGAATCTTGCATTCCTACAAGAATTCCCTGATGCTCTCATCCTGCAACAAAAACCTATATATTTAAATTTTGAGTAATCAAACTTACTTGGAAATCCACAGGAGTATCCTACATAGTTGAGTTTCCCCAAGATGGATGAAATCTGACACTAATTTGGATTCCTATCGGCACAGGTGCAGGTGGTTGATGTGTAGAGTTTCTTCATTGTATAAACACGTTGTTCTGCTTGTCTACAATCCTCATTAGAAAGTCTCTATGGTCTAAAATCATTGGTTCACATTGATCAAGGAATAAGGTTATGCAAATGTACATTCATTTTCTTAAACCGAGGTTCTGTAGAAAGTGCCTGGATTGTGGGATACTGCTCCAGAAATCCATCCACCAAGAGGAACAGTCTGTTCCACCTGTTCTTTATATAAATAACAGCATGTTAAGGAAGTCCCAGTGAAAGACGTGTTTGGTTGTCAGTGTGTTGTTTGTTTTTCTGGTGGTTTGTCGTAATAGTTGAATAATTGATTTAGCCATGAGATCTTGTACTACGTTTACGCCATTTTGATTTACAGGTTCAGCTTTATCCACACCACCAAAACTCTGATTCATCCTGCATATTTTGAGATGGCAGCTATATCAGCAATGTTTGACAATTATTTAAATGCTCATTTTTTGTACTGCTACATCCATATTGTCTGGGTTGCCTACACTAATGGCTACAACCTTCTTCGTTGAGAATAACCCCTTTTGCCTCAGCTGTTACATCCCCTGTCTGTGATGTGTAGGCTGCCCTAGTACGCCAGCTTTTCTCCATCTTCGTACCTTTTTCACTGAAGCAGTTAAGTGGTGCAGATAGGGAAAGAGTAGTCGGGGCTTCCTTGTGCCAGTGATTCTTGTTGAATCATATTTTTGGAATTCTGGTGGCGGCACTAGAAATAGTTAGAATTATGTATTGTGGGTTTGCTGGACAAGGAGGTCAGTGAAAGCTCCTATGACCAGTAAAGTATCTTACTACTGCACTGTGATTCTGCCCTTTTGCAGGGAGAACAAAACATATGCCAGGTCTACAAAATTAGAAAAACGCAAAAACTATCCTTCAACTATTCAGATGTTTGCATATGAAACCCTTTGGGATGCAAATGTAGTGTTTTTACGGAAATGCTACTATTCCATCTCCCACCTACTATGACGAACAAGGCATTGTTATCCTTGTACATCTAGGGTATTACTCTTTTTTTGTCAATTAAAGTTGTGTTGTGAAAGGTTTGCTACCGTTTCCTTGGCAATTTGAATACCTCTATGTTTTGAGATTTAGATACTTCTTGTGAATGTAAACTATTGTCATTTTACAGATCATATGTTTATTTCATTGGAGACGATTATCTGAGTCACTTTCAGGTTTTTATATAGCAGATAAATAATGCTGATGAAAACCCAGAGAAGATGTTTGAATTCCCACCTGATTAATTCACAGCAAACACGGTATTGGCAGCAGCTGATGTCTGACTCAGAGGTTTAGAAAGTCTTTCAGCGAAGGCTGTTTGTTTTTGTTGCCTCGTTCCAGCAGTGGCAGCTTGTTCCTTTACTGTCAAACTTAATCACAGTGATTTCTCTCATGTGAAAGAAGTCAGTAGTGACTGGTCTTACAGACTTTTATGTTCTGTGTTTTGTTCCTCACAATATAAGCAACTCAAGTCCTAGAAAGTCTTTCCCAAAGGCACTTGAAATTTGATAAAATTAGTTTATGTTTTATTTGTCCTACGTACTTTTGTTGTTGATTTGTTTAGGGACAGTCCAAATGTTTCCACCACAGACCTTTAGCTGAGTTTGTTAGACTAAGTCTCCGATGACTCGCCCTCTCTTAATTTGTGTCCAACCACAGAAGTGTCAGCAGCAATTCAAAACCCACGTTGTTTGGATGAGTGACGGTGACTCAACATGAAACCCTGAAGAGAACCGCCGATGAAAACGTGGGCACAGGCTCTCACTTCAGCACATTATTGATCCAGGAGAAAGAGCCAGGTGTTGACATTTTCTACTGATCTATTAAACAAAAACGACAATGATTCTTGGTCAGCCCGTTACTTATTTTCCCAACAATGTGACATGTATCTGTGCATCCTTTACATTAAGATATTGGCTTCAATTTTGGTTGTTTTTTCTTTTTTTAATATGGAAAAGTCTTCAAAAGGCTGTCATGATCTTGGACTTGTCCTGGTTACTACCTCTATCTTGACTACAACTCTAATGTTTACATAAAAAATAGGAGTCCTGCTCTAATGTACATAGGTCCAAAATAAGCCAAAAACCTGCACCAGTTGTAATTTAATAGTATTTTATACTTCTTGACAAGCAGAACTTGAAGAAGGATTACAGAACTGAACTGTCCCAGAATAAACACATCAAAGTAGTTGAAGCCTAAATTAAATTAATAATTCTTGGTTGATTATGAAAAGAGTGAATTCACATGCTTTAGATATGAACACACTTCTGGGCTTTCGAAGATTTCAGTAAAATGATAGCGAGGAGGCAGGAACGACTGCTGTGCTTCTCTATAATTCGTCCCTGGGTGGGATTCCACCTTCCTGTCAGACCCTCGCTGTGAGAAGCGAGTTGACTGCTCACACCAGTTCAGCTACCAGCATGATGCGCTCAGAAGTTTGAGCTGCTCACAGAACGTATTCTGTCACTTTAAAAGTTGGCCTGGAAGAAAACTTGCCTTTTTCTTAATGTATCCAACTTTGTGGCAATAAAAAGAGACAGCCTGTCTGTCGCGTGTTATTCTGAGCTAGTGAAACATGAATCCCTTTAGAAGCATTTTAGCTAATGATGTATTAGTGTAAGCATCCTAAAAAGCATTATTTTAATCATCGTTTTAAACATCATTAAAGGAAATCAGTTTGCAAATTCATTAAAATACTGTATTTTCCGCACTATAAGGCACACTTAAAAGCCTTTAATTTTCTCAAAAGACGACAGTGCGCATTATAATCCAGAGTGCCTTATATATGAACATTACCTGGTGGGTGATTTGTTTACAAAAAATTTCATGACTCTGCGCCGACTGAGCAAACACAGTGTGGGCGGGATTACGTCATTGTCACATCAAGGGTTGGGATTTACGACCCAAGTCACATCATGGCAGACGACTATGAAGTGATATTACTGCCACCGGTTTGAGCCAGTGTGTCTTGGTTGTTATACACTCAAAATCACTCTGCTGCGCGCTCAACCAGTCATACAAGTGCTTTCTACATGTCATACACGCGCGCTCTAGCTGTCATACACCTGCTCAACTTCATTGTTGCTCTCTCAACATTTGTCTGCTCACAACACTAGCCTCACGCTGCTGCTTGAAGACATTTAAACATCATTTGAACATCGTTACCATGGGAGTGAACGGAGTTGTCAGAACACTTAATAAAGTTTGACTCTTTCTTACTGTTTTGTTGACTTTCCCTTTAGCACAGCTTTATCTAGTGGATGCATAACGCAACCCCAGTCAAGCGTTTGATTGTATGTTCTATTCTATGCGCCTTATAATCTGGTGCGCCCTATTTATGAAAACACTTCCAAAATAGGCCATTCATTGAAGGTGCACTTTATAATCCGGTGCACCTAATAGTGCTGAAATTACCGTGATTCAAAAAAAAATAATCCTTAAATATCATCGATTTACTCTGAGGAAGTCAAGACTAATGTGCATACTCTATTTTTTGTATTCTCGTCAGTGCTTTATTTCGATGTTTTCGCATTTGTTCAAATGATTTCATCACTGCATTCTATTTCTGCCTTCAGCACCATTGACACATGAACATTTTAGTCTTCCACTCACATCTGTGTATTTGACTAGATATTTTAACACGCCCTGACGGTGCTGTACTAACTCATGCTTCTCCAGGCACACACCCACACACACACACAGTGTTATAAAACTGTGTTTTAATGTGTATCCACGTACGCTCTTTCCCAAACGCACACGTCAGACTCTCGCAGTGTCAGGAATACCAATAACTCAAACTTATGAGCCGCATTTATTCATGAATTTGCCGACTTTCACACAAACAAGTCGACTCGACGTGTTTGCTTACCCTGACAGAAGGTGCACAACTGTAAAGGAGACAAGACAGGTTATGAAAGCTGAGCTGTCATTTTGTTTAGCACGCTTTTGAGTTTTAAGTTTTAAGTCTGATTTTTTTTCTTTTCACGGAGGGATGTGAAGCAAAAAGGGGGATGTGAGCAGATGCATTCTCACCATGAACTATCAATTATTTTCACAGCAATCTTATCGCTCTTTATAAACATGATATGATCATACATTAGTATTTCAGTTGATTTGGCTTGGATTAAAAATACTTAAAGGGTATGTGTTGATTTAAGTGTGTCTTAAATTGATCCTCTATTGTACTCATAAAGTTTGTACAAAACTCTCTTTTAATTAAATATTTTATTAGAAAATTTGCTTAAGCCACGACTACTGAAAACACTTTAACTGGATATGAAATCTTGTTTATCATAACCACGCCCACTCTGCTGTGATTGGTCAAACATCAAGGTTTTCCACTGCCTGTCATCAATCCCATAAGTCTCCACCTCCAAGAGACTCGTTGTGTAAACAAAGTGGGTTGTGTCGGTTTCTATATCTCTAATACCTTATTAAGCTGGTAGTGATTGGCTGATGAAGATTCATGAAACAGCGTCATGTTGTTTAGAGGTCAGTAGGTGGTGCCATCAGTTTAAAAATGATGTTTCATTAGAACAGTTATTTAGAACAAAGGAAAATAGTTCAGAGACCGCCATCTAGTGGTCTCTGAAATAAATGACTAGTTCTAATGATTATTGTATTTCTACAACAACAACTTTTGTCTGTTGGCATATTTTGAAAATCGTCTTGGTTTTATTACAATGGTTAAGACTACCAACGTGTTTATTGGGATGCTTTTCTCCCCAGTGTTTTACCTGTGTTGCCTACTGCTAGTATAGGATGCAGGTACATAAGCTTTCACCAGACGTAAACATGCCACTGCGGATTTATTTTTCTGACTTTTTGAAGATGTCAAGAAGATAAAACTAACTCTAAATAAAACACCAACATTGTAATTCCCTATGTATATTCAAGGATGAAGAGTGTTATCTCATAGTAGGGAAAGGAAGTGAATACTTTAACGCTGGTATCGGCTCGGTATCAGTTAGTACTCAAAGCACAGATATCATTTTCAGTATTGTGACCATAAAGGTCGGATCACTGCATCCCTACTCAGTCTAACACTAACATGTCACTCTGTAATCTTTGATTTCACAACTGGCGTGTTTTATCCTGCAAGACGCCAGAGCCGAGCGACAAGCAGAAACTGTCGGCTGGTTTTAGCGTCACGGCAAAGTGACCCGCTCCTCAATGACAGGGCGTCACATCCGATTCTCACAGGACTAGACGTCGAGGAGGAGAACGAACAAGTGAACGCAGCACGTTGATTAACAGAAGGTGAAGAGGATTCGCTTAATTTAATCTTGCCAATTATGCCACATTGATCACTGTAGAACGGTGTGCTTCCTCTTGTTCGCAGCCAGATAAGCGTCTTGGCACACAACGTGCTCTCTGAGGCATAGTCGTCTGATTATTTGCTTTGAGACAAGCGGGGAGGTTGGATAACAAGTGTGTTAATCAAAGGTGCGCTTTAGCAGAAAGAGGTGTGCGTAACATGCACTGATTGATGAAAGCCGGCGAGGAAGCCCTTATGAAATGAATCTTGTGTAGACGGTGTCAAGTCCTGTTGATTTATCGGAGCAGCTGTAATGTGAACAGGATCGGTCTGACAGCTGAGCAATACGTCTAACTCACTTCTGCTTCTTCAGCTCCAGCAAGTGCTTGTTGAGGGGATTTGAGTTGAAGCTTTTCTATGAACTGGTCAAGAGTAGGGATGAACGATTCATCGCATTTGCAATATAATCGCCATTTAAAAAAATGTGATTATAATATCGTAAAGGTTGCGATTTAATTTATTTTTATGTCCATTTCATATTGGAGCCGTCATGTAGTCACATGACTTACGAGCGCAGCCGAGCAGAACGAGCGCTGAGAGATGTAAACTCTCCGCTTCAACCCGTTGATCACTGTCAACAGAAGCTAAAGACCAGCAGTATGTGACAACTGTCACAGTATCAGTGTCACAACCATCTCTTCAAACCTCTGCCTGCAAATGGATTTTCAAGATTGCAAAAGGAAATCTAACAACCTGCAGTGTTTCTTTACTTTGCACAAGTAGGATTTTTTTGGACTAAAATCTACTGTGAAACTACTGTTAAAAGTGTGGTGTTAATATATTTATTTAAGTATTTTCAGTGAATTTATTATGTCAGTTTACAACTGTAATTAAATTAACCGTCTCCCATAACTTCAATGTATGATTTGCCTTAATCTTAAAAATGGATTAATAACTTAATATTAGCAATTACAAATAAATAAATTGTACTGTAAAGTGAATTATGTATTGTATTAGAGAAAAAATGCATGAAAAAAGTGGACAATAATTACCATTTAATCGCAATTATATTATTTTCAATTATTGTTCAGTCCTAGTCTAGAGATACTCATTTTTTGTACGATCACAGAAAGACTAAAGACTGTAGACAATTGTTTAAACCTTTAAAAAAAAATCTTGATCGGATTATTTGGAGATTTACTAAAATGAGAATACATGTTTAAAGTTGTTTTGGCGAAGTAGGATAGATTTATTCAGTGTATAAAGATTGCATGACTGGGTAGTTGCTAAAATTGTCAATGTTTCCGATTTCCATGATCATTTAAAAATATTGTCTTTTAATATATTATTCAATTATATTGTGTAATTACAGTTACAATTTAAAATAAATTTTAAAAAAAACAACACAGCTTGATTATCAACATTTTAAAACACAGAACAAACTAAAGTATTAAAAAAAAAGTTAAGGGTCAGAAATTGCAAGTTTTTTTAATCCCCAAAACAACTGACTCTTTATTTATTTTAATATTTATAGAAATTGTCTTTTAATAAGTAGAATGTCCAGGCATTTTAGCTTTATGATATAGGACTTGCAAAGTAAGAAACACTATTAAAAATGTGAAACTATTAACTGAAATTGAGTTTTTGACATTTTTTTCACTTAATAACCACTCTCTGAAGCAGCAGAAACAAGCAGTGTTGAAGCCTACAGTCATTCAGGTGTGTGTGTGATTCTCCAGCACAGCTCTTGCACACATTTACCCACTGAGTCTCCTGGCAGCTCCAGACCACACACTGGATTCACACTCTTGCCGAGACACGCAAATCATAGACAGACATTTGCACTCATTTACAGATACTTTTGGAAATCTTTACTCGCATTTGCATAAACACTTTATTTTGGCTCGTGTGTGCACAGTTGCTTGGAAGTTGCCAACACACCACAAGATATACACGTTCAAGTATGAGTTACATATCCGACACGACAAGTTGAATTAACTTTTATTTCTTATTTACTTTGCACTGGAATCCTTGTGATTTATGTTAAAGAAAACTGGTTGGTTTGCCAAAAGCTGTTTCAATAGATTTGCTGTTTAAAGCAATATGTTTTTTAACATTTAATTGATTTTGGATTATTGAACAGTCACTTCTACTTCCTACTTACTTCATAAGGCTTTATTAAGACCTCCAGATTGTTTCAGATTTGACAGCGTAATTGCTTTATTGATCAGACTTGACTAACCTTCAAGAGAAAAACACTTTCATTGGTCCTCCCTGTCATCTCTATATGTGATATCCTTCCAGGCTCCCCTGGACATGTGGAGACCTTTACTCAGCACTTTGAGTGTTGCTGACTTTTTGTGCTGAATGCAAAAACCCTCCTGTGGGAGCTGAGTGTGCTTCAATCACTTTCTCCAGCAAAACCATGTTGGAGTCGTGCTCTTTCTGCTGGAAACCTGCGTTGGACTCCGTGCACTCATACCACCTCCAAACATGCGCACTGATGCTGTGCAACTCGGTCATATGCACACACACACACACACACACGAACAGTTACACATGCACAGTTGCACACGCACAGTTGCACACGCACAGTTGCACACGCTCCAATCCCCATGCAGGCTGGAACGGCAACAAAGCTCCGCCGTACTGTTGCCAGGGTAACATGGTTGGGTCAAACCAGTTGAGCGGTCTCTACAGTTCCTTCCCCCCTTTACTCCACGAGCGCACACCCTCTACCTCCCCATCCTCTGTATCCTCTCCTCTTTCCCCCCTTCTCTTTCATCGCTCTCCGGCTCATCCCAGGCCTCTTGTTCTTCACTGAGCAGAGGAACCTGAGGTGATAAAGTAGGTGGACCAAGAAATGGCTTCATGACTCGGGATGCTTCCTGAAGAGTTGCCCTAAGTATCACCAACCCGTCGCTACTGGCCACACCTTTAGAAATACTACGAAATATATTCAACTACACAAATACTAACTCATAATAGTGTGTGTCCAATTCCCATACTAGTTTTGTTAATATCTGATTCTACACAATTGTGGATCTTTACATCAGATACAGGTAACATAACATAGTGTGTGTATAGTATTTTTTAAATACTTTTTAAATATTTTGTATAATTTTTATTACATCAAGTAAATAAGTTATAGAATAGAATAGAAAGGCTTTATTCATCCCCAGAGGGGAAACACACTTTCACAACAGCGCAGTTGGAAGAAAATAAAGTGCAAGGAGAAAGAAATAGTACAAGAGATAATACAAAATAAAATAAAAACGATCTTAAAAATATACAAATTATTTACAAAATTAGAAATTGACACTATTAACAAAATAAAATAGAATAAAAAATAAAATAAAATAGAAATAAAAAACGGAAAAAAATAAAATAAAAAGCACACAAGAAGAAAAACACGCTACGGATTAGCATCAGGATATTTAAAGTAGAGAGTTAAATATCCTGACACCAGTTGGGATGAAGGACCTTCTATAACGCTCCGTCCTACACTGGGGGTGCCTGAGCCTGCCACTGAAGGAGCTGGCCAGCTCCTCCACGGTCAGGTGCAGTGGGTGGAGAGCGTTGTCCCTGATGGAGGAGAGTCTATTTATTCACAATTATCATGGAAATATTGTCGTAATTAAATTGACTTAGTCCTCCTTAGCTAAGGAACTATTAAATCCTAGCAGATTCCTGCAATGACTCAGGATGAGAGGATACAATCGACTCCAGCTGTTAAAGCTGATGTTTAGACATATTTTGGTTTGGAAAAAATAGAATGAGTCATGTGGTAATTCTGCAACGTCAGAGTCAACAACTCTGGCATCACTACAAATATATATTTGTTCTTCAATGTATACTAGTAATAAAGTGCTAGTATAGCGATACCAGTTTGTGGCGGCACAGAAGCTTTGTTCCTTTTAATGCTTCAATGATTTTCCTTTAAGAACTAGAGATGGTCAACGAGAGGTCAACTGATGACTGTAAACTGTTTATTTGGTTGTCTATTTGGGATTCAAATTATTAATCAGATTACATATTAATGGATTAAACATCAACTGAAATGAAGGAAATCTTCACTTATAATCCTTAAATTGAACCAAAGGAGCTTACATTCTTGTACTGCTACTGTATCACCTACAAAGTATGTAATACGTTTAACTCAATTTTACTGCAAATTTGACTCTTTCTGACTCAGATTTTCATTGGGATCACTCTTGTGCCCCATTTATCTTGACCTAGTTAAATTGCAGTTAGTCTATAATACATTAATATCAGACAGACACATTAACACACACACAACACCTATTATTTTATATGAAGATGGACTATATTTGCCGGAGAGCCACATGAATATTCACCACAGTAATGATGGTGCCATCACATCCTTTATACATTAAACAACAGTTTAGAATTCTTCACTGGATCAAGCAATGCTCCTCAACAATTCAAGGTGAAAAGTGCGTAATCCTATAGTTGACACTTTAATGTTCCATTTGTGCATAGAGACCATATAAAGAGTTCCAAGGCTTGAAGTGACAAATAGAGCGATTGAACAAAACCACATACATCTTTGAGCTGAAATAAACAAGTGTTGTGCTCTGAGATATGAAAACAAGACGAATCCTTCTCGGCGTTGAAAGCACTGAAGGAAAACAAGCCTGGAGCTGAAAAGTCTGGACCTGAAATTAATATTTCATGTGAGAGAGTTGGACAAATGTGTAATACATATAAGGCAGACATGGAGAATCAATTGTGGCCATGTCTGGGTTATAATAGCACTTTGCAGTAGACGTTAAATAAATACAGTTGTCTGACTCTCGGGGAAAATAATCTCGCTAATGTTATTTGCTCTGGAAACATCTGTTTGAATCATGTAGCTCCATAAACATCAGAAGGGAAAGATGTATATTTATGCAAGTGACTGATGATTAAGAGAAACTGCAGGCGGTGCATGAAGAAAATCAATTTGAAATCACAGCAAAGCGTTCGCCTAACTGGAGATGATGCTAATAAGATGAAAACCAGTGGGGGTTCTGCTGGAAATGCTAATAAGCCTCCACACTTCTGCAAGTACACGCTGAAAACAACGCATCGCATCGCAGCCGGGTTTGTTCCCAGAACTGTGGAAGTATTCTCCTGGTCCTGCCTTGTCTTAATCAGTTACACTGCAAGTGACAGCCCAATACCATCTGCTGCAGAGTCTGGTGCTGCATTCAGTGTCAATGGGATATTTTGTAATTGGAAAAATAGACAAGATGTTTTTTTTTTTTTGCATTTCTCACTTTAGTGTTTAACATAAAATACGGAAAGAAATCTTAGAGCTAATGTGTCCACTGTCTGTCTTAGCTACTGTATGTGCTTATGAAGCTTAATAAATACTATTATTTAGAGCTCAGTAGGTGGCGCCCTCTGTGTGAAAATGATGTGAGGTTCATATAGAATTTCAGGGGAAAAGCATTGGATTCTAAAGCCCCATCTAGTGGACTCAAAAAGGCTTCATGAAGCTTCATCAACATATCACTAGTGTTTCAGTCAGTTTGAAAATAAAACCAGTGATTTCGGTTTAATATTCAACAAATGTTGTTTGGGACAGATAACATGTTGTGCAGTTCCATCAGGATGTTGAAAGATTGGGGGTTTAGCTTTAGCTTTTGTGGTTGACGCAGCTTCTTTCAAAACTAGTAAAGGTACTCGAGCACACATACTTAACAGCCTAACATACTAAAATAGCCTCAGTTGCAAACGAGGCTTTGGTGAATAATAAAGGTTTTAATTAAGTGGTCGTTTTTCTTGATGGAGTGCAGGTAGAGGTGGATGGTAAAGATAAGCTCAAAGAACTTGGCTGACAATAAACGTATATATGTATTTTTTCACTATTCTATATCTTTATTCGACAACACTATAATAATTTGATTTTTGGGGGGATATTGTGGGGTCTTATTTATTCAAATAAGTGTGTCTAAAACAGAATAATTTAATTTTTTATTTACAATTAACATGCAAATATTCAAGACGTTAGTTCATTTTGGTGTTGCAATTAAACCTCAGCCCCTTAGATGGCAGCAGTCATTTGCAGACTTAGTAACAATGAACTACCACGAGATCCCGGCGATGACTTACATGGGGACAAAATTGACTAGTGATGTGCTGATGAAGCTTCATGAAGCAGTGTCATGTATTTTAGAGATCAGTAGGTGGGGCCATAATTTAAAAAAAAATGTTTCATTGAAACATGTGTTCAAAACAAAGGAAAATAGTGCAGATACTGCCATCTAGTGGACTCTGAAAATAATGACACTGCTTTATGAAGCTTCATTCGACCATCACTAGTAATGACGCTAAGTTGCTTTTAAAGCTTATGATTTTATTTTGGCTTGCAGTTCTATTCATTCAGGCAAAAGAGATTTTTTTTACAAGAATTATGCATGTGTATTGAAATTAATTTGGGTATTTGCAACAACCCTAGAAGTGATAAACATTCAAGGTAAATAAAGATCATCACAATAAAATAAGGATAATTGAGAGTGAGGATGAACAACTGATGCTCGATGACTTTTTGTCATGGTCAGCATTTTGTGTCATCCCTGCTTGCGATCAGGAGGTTAATGAGTTATCATCTGCTGACCTCTTCACCGAGACTTTTGGATCCACACTCTGATCGCGGCTGCTGGCTGTGACCAGATGTTGAGACGAAAACTAACACCTTTCAACCTCAACTGCAGCGGCACCCAGCTGTGATGGTGTCTGCCACTGATCAGTCACACTTGTTGACAGCTTTTCTCACATTATTCAACAACTTGTTAATGATTTTCAATTAGCATGCGCTCGTCGTTCACAATTAATCTTCAGTCAATTGTGATCTCTGAGTGTATATTCCCTTTGCCACTATGTTTTTAAAACCTCCCTGTCTGCTATTCAAATGTTTATGGCTCCTGTAATAGACTCTTTCCACAGTGAGAAATGTTTCAGAGTCTATATAATGTTTTACTTAATACTTTGGTAATAATTGAGTCAGTAGCATTAGAAAGAATATTCAAACTTAGTCAATTGAATTTTAGTTTCAAATAAGTTCCATACTAGTCACAAGAACAAATCAAACGTATTATAACATCAAATTATATACACACAACTACAAAGAAGCAACAGCAGAAAACAACTTTATAAAACACAGCTTACAATTTAAACCACATAAATTAATCGACTGTATAATGGTATTTATTATTGTTCACTGAACAAAGTTAATATTGCTAGAAATGTGTTGCATTAAGCTATTGTATGGATTTATTATATGTTCTTTAAATATACGAAATTAGCAATTTTTAGTGTTTTTTATATAAGTTTTTCTATGAAATGTCTCTTATTAAATAAAAATAAAATGTCTCTTATATATCTCTCTATGTGTGTATATATATATATATTTACATATATATATACATATATATATATACAGTACATATATTTATTTATATGTATATATATATATATATATATTTTAAAAAATCTTACAGTAGTAGTTTTTATTTAGTCGCTCTGTCAAATGCCTCTTTTCCCCCTGTTTTACTCATTCTATTTATACTTTTGTTTGCTTCTTCAATATTTTACTGAGCATTTCAAAGTCTAAACTATGTCTTGAATTCTAATACGTGTGTAATATGAGGGACTTCAGTGTGTCAAAATCAGTTTGATAAAAACAACTTCATCGACTTGCCGGCCCCCTGCTGTGAGCAGAAATGTTCAATTGCCTCTCCTAATTCGGCTGTCACGGGGGAATTTGTAAAAAGAGTCTTAACATGTTTGTTCTGGAATTTTCCCCACATGAAAGATTTGTTGTTTGTGCGCTCGACTAACAAGGAATCCCTCAGCTGAGATGAGGCTACAACAGCAGCCACTAATAATAACTGTATTTGCCGGGGAATTGAGGGCACGAGGGAAAGCGTGAAGAGAGACAGCAGGCAGTAACAAATGATGTTTGAATTCCAATAAAGCAACAGCAGCAGTGTTCGAGCTGCAAGTAAAGCGTGAAGCGGTGATTAGTTGGCGGTTGAAATTGCTTGGTTGCAGTGTAAGTTGAGAACCGCTGTTTTCTCTCCAGCAGTATTTCGCTCCATATCATAAGCTCATTATATCTCAGCTCTAAAGTGATTATGGGCTACAGAAGGACATTGTTCGGCTGTTGACATGATTTAACACCAGCGTCCGAGCTGCTAACTCCGGACCTCTTTTACCCAAATCCACATCCCTCATTAAAGCATTCATCTCTTAAAAAGAGGCAAATGTTGCTCAGCAGGAGAGAGAGATTTGAACGTGCATGGATCTCAAAATTGATTTAAAAAACACTTATGCCTTAAAAACATGTTTTCAGTCTTCAAACTGAAAAGAATGATTTTCTCTAACGCATTTCCCACAGAAATGTTGGACTAAAAAGCAGAGTTTTTTTTTTTTTAGAAATTACTTTTTAATTTAAGCCAACATTATAATATTATTAAAATGTTTTAACGATCTGCAAACACCACAAAACATTATCTTATTAGTCTCTTATGGTTACCCTTAGGCTCACCAAGAATTTTCCATTTCAGCCAACAAAGAAACACTTTTTTCTCTTCTTAGTTGATAAATCAGTTACATTTCATGTAATAGTTTTAATAATATTAATAATTTAATTATTATTTTCTCTGATTGTATTTGTCCAACTCTTTCAAATGCTCCAAAGCTGTACCTATGATATTGAACACACCACAGGGTTAATAAGGTTGCATTTTATCCTGTTTTCCTCAAACTATAATGGCTTTTGGAAAAAAAAATATTATGTCACATTTTTCATTGTCAACCAGGATACTGCTTATGCCATAGAAGCAGATTGTTTTTTTTTCCTCAATGTATGGGAAACACTGGCTTATATAGTTTAAAATGTATTTCTATATAGTTTAACTCTATGAGGTGGATATAGGAGCAGATTCACCATTAAACTAAAAACCAGTGTAATCAAATTGAAATAGAATGGATCATAGTTTAAAGCAGTAGAAATTAGAAAACAGAGTTCTAGCTCATGGGCTCTTAAAAAGGGTGTACTGCTTCATGAAGCTCCATGAAGCTTCATCAACACATCTGAACAAGAACAAGAGCAGATACTCAGCCAAATTATTTGTGTTCCATTGGTGCATTGTGGATCTTTGAGGGAGTTTTAGTCAAAACTCTTGATGTTTTCTCTGAGATTTAAAGGACCTTGATGAGCTTCAGTTGGTGCTTTAATGGTTTCTTTACTCAGCAGCTCATCATGGACCTTCGTCTTCACTGTACTAAGGGGTTACGAGAACCACTATGCTTTGGTACAAAACTGTGCTGCGAGAATTCTAACCCGCTTTAGTAGAAGAACTCACATTTACCTGATCCATAAAACTCTTCACTGGCTGCCAGTTTCTTTCAGGGTCAATGAAAAAAATTCTGGTTCTTACTTTCAGAGCTATTCACAGTCAGGCTCCACCTTACATCACTGATTTGATCCAGCCTTACACCCCAGCTCGGGCTCTGAGGTCTGTGGATCAGAATCTACTGATGGTTCCTCAACACGGTTAGGACCAGAGGAGACTCCTTCAAGAAACATCTTAAGACATTTATTCGTGCAGAGTTTTCGTTATCATCTTGGAGCAGCTGTGTTTGTCACTGTGTTGTCTTGGCCTCATCAAATGTGTATGCATTTTTCAGTATTGTTTTGTTGTTTAAATGCCTTTTGACCCTGGTCTGTGAAAGGCGCTTTACAAATAAAACTTACTTTCTTACTTCAAAGAACCAGTACCTGGGACCTTAATACTTAAATCCTACAAGTTTTTCTGCAGTAGTTTGTTGTATTACTATTCCTTTATATATTTGAGGTGAATGTCTAAAGTTCTTTTTCCTCCAATTCCAGAAAAAGTCTGGACTTGTGTCAACACAAGAGAAGAAGGAGAGGTGGAAGGAGAAAAAGGCAGCGAAGCGGCAAAAGAAAGAAGAGGAGAAAGTGGAAGTAGAAGAAGAGGAAAATGTCCAGCCTTTCATGGATCCTTTGGAGAACGGCTTTCTTCACCACGCCCAGCGTGAGCAGGAGAGGATGAACGAGCGGCTCCTGAAGAGGACCTACTCCAAGAAGAACAAACTGGTAAGTGCATGAAGTCATTTGTCTGGATTGGAAAGATGTGGAGCTTATTGCAGTCCGGGTTACAGGGAAGTGGTACTGCTTCATGAAGCTTCACCAGCCCGTCAACTGTGCCTGAAAGTATCGGTGGCGAAATATCAACATGTTATTTCAATGGGCGGATGTTTTTAATCCTTCATTCTGATGCTCAAAAGCCAGCGCTGCGGAGGATAACAGGGGAAATGTAGTCAGGAAGCCAAACTAAATAATGAGTGTTGGTTGCCTGAGGCCTCCTTTTCAGACAGAAATATCTCTCTGATAGGATTTCCTGTGGAAGTCCAAACACTTGAAAATGAGTTTGGCTGTGATAATAGCTTTGTTAAGAAATCATTTATTTAGCAGTCTTCCTTGTTTAGATGAAACTCTTGCCGATTGCTGTTAAAACTGACTCCACATATTGTTAAATAAAACTGTTCTACTTAAGCTGAAGACCCATGCATTCATGAAACATGTATTACAGTATAGGTACAGTAAAGGTTTTTGTCATTTTCTAGGTGGTTTAAATCTCATTTAAAATTTCTAAAAAAGGACTATAACTGCAATTAGATAAAGAAGACAAAGCTCCTCACATCAGCGTGGTAATTTTAACGTATTACCTCCACCAGAATGTAATTTCCATGTATCATTTCCTTCCTTAATACAAGTGTTGGTGGAGTCTTTGTTCAGCTGCCTCGCTCTCAGAGAAACCCTCGCACGGCTTTTGTTCTCATCTGGCAAAAATAATAAATCGACCCTGATCGCGCAACTTCAGCGATCCTTCCTCTGTTATTCTTGTGGGTAACTTACTTACGCTGCCATTATTGTTGGCGTCAACGAGGGAGAAAGAAACGACAGACACTGTTTGTCAACGGTTAATATTCATAACCATATTAGACTGCAAAATCCATGGTTGTTATAAATGCATTAAAAAAAACTACTTATTTTGGCAGCTCAGGTCATTTTGGACAACATTGGTCAATTACCCTATTAACTGTAGTTTAGTGAACATTAATCACAAAATGAAGTGAACTCGTGAACAAACAAAGTACTAAAGTTGCTTCATATTTGCAGCATAACTGCCTCACTCTTACTTTAAGATAATTCTTAGAATTTGAGAAGATTTTACTGTGATGTAAAATTTCCTTCTGAGTAGATGGTTTGTCACATAATTGAGCAAAAATACACCATAAACCAATATTAGATTGATATTTTTAGTGTTGGCCAAGAACTTCTATACGTTCAGAGATGATCTCGCTTAAAAACAAACGTATTCTATCACTTTATTGTAATATAGTACATTTTAATAAATGTTTTATCTCCATTAAGATGGACTTTATTAATCTGTGGTGAGGTCAAAGCTATGTATTTTGGTTTCTTTGAATGAAGGGCAAATTGACTAATCACAGATTGGTTCTACGTGGACGGGCCCTAAACTACAGAGGCTGTAAACTTTGTGAAGTCTGACCATCCATCTTCGTAACAGAGTGATTAAAGGGGGAGATTTAAATGCCCAGGAATGACATTGACGTTGTGGTCAGCCTGGTGGTATCGCCTTATTGCATAAAAACTACACGTAATAATAAACAGAATACCTGCTCCAGAATTTAAGTCAAAAGTAAACATTAAAAGGATAAAAAATGTATTGCTGTCATCCATGGATAAATTAATAAGGAATAAATAATTTATTGGGCTCAACTGTTGGAACTGTGTATTTTGAGATCTTGGCTTTTTGGCCTTAGTGTCTTTTTATTCAGCGTCCGACGTTAATGTTGAGGCTGTGACGGCCGAGCTTATGGTTATGTTAAAAAAAAAGTATCATGTTTGTTCATCTGGGGTGAATAATAGTGTTGCGGTTATATTTCTGTTCCTTAAAATGTAACATTTACAACAAGAGTTTTGCAAGGATGTACAGAGATAAAGCTGTATTGTGTTCCAAAGCTTGCCCCCTTTCAGATCTTATCATGCACTTTAAGTGTCTCAGATGGAAGAAATCCAATGAATTTAAAGCATGGCTGCTTCCAGACACACTGGGGTGAGCTGTTGAACCCTTTGTGGTGTTATCTGCCACAGAATAAAAAGAGAGGGAGAAAAAAAAAAACGTCCTTGGCAACTGGGGACACTATCATGTGCTTGTTTAGTATTCTCCGCTCACTTTCTGTGCGAGAGCTCAACCAGGCAGTGTCTCTTTTAGATGATGCTCAGAGCTACTACACACCAGTGGACAGCACCGATAACAGGCAGATCCAGAGTGAAGACACGCAGAATAGGCTTCCTCTTTTTAAATGAGAACTCCTTGTTTGTTTGTAATTGTCACTTTAAATTCCCTTAACACTGAGCAGTTATTGTTCATTATATTGCATTGTACAGATGACAATGTATGTTGACCTACTTTTCTCTAATCACAAGTGACAATATTTGACTCTATTATTGGCACATGATCTGTGATTGATTGAGTATCAATCCCACATCAGCATCACAGTCAGAGTTTGTGCTTCGCTCTGCTCTTTAACAAAGCCTTATGGAAAACATCTCTTGACATTTGACTCCACTATCTGTGAAAATAAAACCTGCCCCCCCCCCTTTCCTGCTCTGCAGCTTTTGCCCTGCTCCAGATGGAGGTGTGTTTGTAAACCAAAGACGGATTAGATTAGCCGGGGCATTTCCAGAGGAGTTGAGCACAGTTCACGGGCCGCTGGAGAGGCCAGATACATACACGGGAGCCGTGGCGCTACGATCAGGGCGACTGATTGTGGCCCGACAGTTTTATCTGACACTGAGCTGCTGCAGATTTGTTCCTCAGACACCTAGCACACTCTTTCTGCTGGATAAATTGGCCTCGGCATGTTTTAACCTCAGGATCAAAAGGGAAATTTCGCCCCGAGGTGTGTAATCTGCACTGCTTCTTACCAAAACTATGATCAAGTATAAACTCCCGACATGCTTGAAAAACAACAGAAATGTACTCTCCTATAGCGATGGTTCATGAAGCACTACAGGGCGACATCTTCTTAGTTAAAAAATGTATTTAAATGCTTTCAATTTCCCAATTGTAGTGAGAATAAAGTGCATGAATCAATATACATAATTTGGACATCTATTGAATAAGCTGGTAAAACTTCATGAAGCAGTGTCATTTTGTTTAGAGGTCAGTAGGTGGCGCCATCGGTTTAAAAATGATGTGATGTTTCATTAGAACAGAAAGTAAAATAGTGCAGAGACCGCAATCTAGTGAACTCTGAAAGAAAGGACACTGCTTAATGAAGCTTCATCAACACATTACTATACATTTATAATTTTTTTTAGATAATAACACATCTCATTTTTTTGTACGACTCCTCCAGGTACTCCACATGTAACCAATGCCATTTCCAAGTTTCAAACTCAAAGCCTGGAGTCATTTTTGTTAGCTCAAAGATTTAACTAGATTCATGTTCTAATGATGAGACGACCTTTGAAGATCCAGAAAAGGTAAAGAACAGAGATTATGTTTGTCAATACAAATACAGAGATTTTAACTAACATTCAAACTGATGGATGAATTCGATGGGAGTGTTTTGGTGATTGAGAATAAAAACAAATACTTAAGAATAATAATAAGATAATGATAAACAGTAACTGGACTCATACTTCTTCTTGAGGTTGGTTAGTAAACTTTTTCTCGGCCCCCTAGTTCAACTGTTTTTTGGCCCCTAGTGTTGTTCAGTTATACACTCCCTGGTCTAGGACAAGATATAATTAACACATTCTCACACACACATATGACCCATTAAACATGTTTTCACACCTCAGGCACAAATCATTATTAATGTTAACCTTTATATGTGGTTAAAATTCTATAGAGCAATTCCATCATCTTTTTCACCTCCATTTATGACTTAATGCATACATACATTTTTTAACCCTTGCTCAGGGTCAAGGTGACCCGGAGGCCGGAAAAAAAATGTGTTTGTGGTATCCCTCGTGTTGTCGCTGGGTCAAGGTGAGCGACGTCTGCCATTGCATATGTATTTATTTCAGCCAGGGAGGTCATTGAGATACAAAAGGGTCAAACACTCAACGTTTTCATGACATACAAAAAGGCCTTAAATAGGAAAAGAAAGGGTTTTTAATTAGAAATTTACGAAAAGTAATTCTTTACGTAACAGTTTCATCAATTGATCACCAGGGCAGGGTTTAGCTTTGACAGCTAATCTAACGACCAAAGTGCAGATAATTCGAATTGCGTTTCATGGCTTGAGACCTTGGCTCAATTAAGAATTTCTTTGCACTTCCTGTGATATCACCTAAACCCATGGTAGTCCTATGTGGTGTTTGTGGTACGGATTTTAAGGCAAATTAAGGAGTCAAACGATACAAATAAAAAATGAAAAAAAAACCAAAAACAATTGGGTTATTGGGTTACAAGTAATATATAATTGGTAATTCTATAAGACATATTTCAAAAGATGGGAAAAATAGGGTTTTATATACTGTGTATTTACTACTTCAATAACAATTTCCAAACTAAGATACATTTAGAACATGACCTCTGATTCTTACTTCCTAGTTCATACAATCATGGAAAAATCATGCAGAAAAAAATACAAATTTGCTTAACCATGTTCAAAGATAAAACTTTTGTGGCTGATTCATAGAAATATCCATTTTGAGATTAACCGCCATCATCGTCAGTTAGTATTTTAGTTGTGTTTTCCTTTGCTACTGCAGATAAAATTATGCATAATTAGGACCAGTTTATCTTTTTCGACTCACACTTTAATGTTAAACAATTTGCTTCCACTTAAATGCACAACATTTTTCACATTTGTTGTAGCTTTACATAAAACTCTAAGTTGACTCATGAGAGCGTTGCTGAGTGAAGCACAACTCTGGAGAATTGGTTGCATTTCCTGGATAACGGGTCTCTTCATTTCTACTTGAAAGGCTGCTTCATTCCTGCGATCACCTCACTTGACCGCGGCGGCGGAACACGCTGTTGAGGCTTTTGTGTGCTGCCTCGCTCGCGGTCGCCCGGTGTTGCTCTTCCTAGTGTTGCATGGTTAATGAGATCAGTCCAAATCGAAGCCCTTGATGTAATTACGGGGATGAAAGAGCTTGTAAGAGGTAATGTGATAGAAACGGCTTTTCCTCCTGTTACTTCGCCGCAATTAAACAAAGCATGTTATTAGACGAGAGGATAACAAGGTTTGTCGCGGAGGTGTCTGCGATCATTTGGCTGTGGCAGAAGTGTGCCAAGCAACGAGACGAGTGTGACCTGTAATAGACCCCGACACTTCAATTAGTTAGATTCCTGTAGCTTTAACATGTGCGAGTGGATAATTTGTCTCCACCACATTAAGGTTAGATGAAGAAAAGTGGTCCTGGGGAACTGCAGAGGATCTCAGGTCTGAGGAACTAAAACAGATGTGTCTGTGGCCACAGATTCAAGAGATGTCGCTGGAGTTGTTGAAGAACTTCAATTCAGTATCTAGTTGAATGTGTTTTGTTTTAAATAGATGCTATGTGAATATAATGCCCAATTTAATGTGTTATTATGTCATCTAAATGTATGTTTTAATAAGAAACAAGGACAAACCATATAAGTATCTGCTTTATTTCAAATGATCACTTTAATTTATTAAGTAAGTAAGTAAGTAAGTCATTTTTATTTATATAACGCTTTTCCAGACCAGGGTCACAAAGCACTTAAACAATCAAAACAATACTCAATAAAGTATATACTTTAAAGGGCAAGATAAAACTGATAACACAACAGGAGTTCCAGAAAATCAGGGAAAAGCTTGAACAAATAAAAGTGTCTTAAGATGTTTCTTAAAGGAGTCAGTAGATCCATCAAACACAGAGAGAGCAGAAGATCGTTCCAAAGCTTAGGAGCAACAGTCTGGAAGGACTTCTCTCCTCTGGTCCTGAACCGTGTGCGTGGAACCATAAGTAGATTCTGATCCACAGACCTCAGAGCCCGAGCAGGGGTGTAAGGCCGGATCAGATCACTGATGGAAGACAAGTAACAACAAATATGCAAGGTCAAGGTGACCTGAAGGCCTGAAAACAAATGTGTTTGAGGTATCCTTTGTGTTGCCTCTGGGTCAAGGTGAACAACCTCCACCACAATTGTTTTCGGGGGGTTACGGGTCGCCTTGACCCAGAGGCCGCACAAGGGTTAAATGCTATAATTAAAAAAAAAACTTACATGTAAAGCTAAACTATTAACTATTAATGGCTCATTTATAAAGTAGAAAATTAAATGTGTGTTAATGTGGAGCCAGTTATTTACTCTGACCACATGATAGTCACATGAGGGCTGCATGTGGCCCTCAGGCCGCACTTTGACAAGATGAATATAATTGCTACTTACACGTCTTTAGCTCTGTCTTCATTATGGCATCCATTTATTTATGCTTTGAGTTATTCTCGTCTGCAGTGGAAGCCCTTGAGAGACCTTTTTTCACAAATATTGATATTGCAATAACATTCTCTTCTCTTCACTCGAGCGCCAAGGCTCTTCATTAGCAGCAGCTCACCAAAAGATCATAATACACTCCCTGTGTTGCCATTAAGCGTCTGCGCCAGATAGTTGACCTTGTAAAAGAGCGTAGTGTCCAATATTCTTCTAAATATGCTTAAGCAAATAGCCAAGCGGGGTCACTGAACCCTTGTCATTTTCCACGTCGTTAGCGAGACGATTCACTGAAGTCGTCGTAGTGACCAACTGAATGAGTGTTTACTTCGAGGTGAGCGTGTGAAATGGTCTCATGAAACTTAAATATACGTTGAGTCGGCAGCGCCGCGGTGCAAAACTGTGGCGATGTTTTCTTTCAGTATTTAGTGCACATTAAAGGTTTTTTGTTAAAAGAATAGACTTTGTGTTCGGGAGTGCGTGTACTCCAGCTGTATCATAAAAACATTTTGCCGAGGCTCTTACACTTTGAATTCAACAAACAAAGCCAGAAACGTCCCTGAGGGCTTAGTCAGGATTATTCACTGCTACATCTTGCAAAACAAATATAAAAAGAAATACAGCATAAATAAAGCAGAATCTGGCATCAGAATGTAATCTATTGGAAACATGGTACATTAAACAAACCTGATATGTTGTGCACGTCTATGAATTGAACTACTGGACCATCATGATTTAAGTGTTTATTAAATAGATGTCGGACTCATCAGATTCTGTTTGTACAAAACTCTCTTTTCATTTAAATATTTACATTACAAAATGTGCTTAAGCCCCGCCCACTGAAAACGAATGGCCAAGCATTAAGGTTTGTCACGCAGTGTCATTAATCCTGGAAATCTCCACCTCCAAGAGTCTCATTGTATAAAGAAACTGGGTGTGTTTACATTTAGCTGGAGGAGGAGTGAAGACCATTATTACCTCATATCAGGCTTCACTCTCGTAACCTCTTGTTTGCCATTTCAGACGGGGGTAACTTTATAAAGTAATAGAGTTCCCTTTGAAGCTTCAAGTAGGAGACCAAAGTCTTTGTCTTATTTTCTAAGTACATGCCCATGCAGACTGCAGCAGGGCTGGGGACACTTCTGTTTTCACGACAATGTAATTACACCTTAAGAGCTTTGTGACCGTGGTCTAGAAAAGCGCTATACAAATAAAAATGACTTACTTACTTACTTTCTAACGGTAGAGGAAGCCAGTCGCAGGTGCCAAACCTCACCTTAGACTGCCATCACCCTCCCAAAAAATGTAAAAGCTAAATGCTCAATATAAAGGGTCCAAATAGATAAAAGTGTAAAAAAAAAAAATTAAGAATTGTGACAATAATATGTTTTTTAACTATTAAACTGAACCAAATCAACTAAACTGGAAATAAATATTTGACTTTTTACTGCTGGAGAAAGAAAACAAAAAAACATGGAATACTTGATAATCATAAGTGACAAAAGTACTTCCTGCGCATCATAAAAGAATTTGATAAAATACAACAAAATAAAAAAACAGTTTTCATATTTTTGTTATAATATAACTCTCAGAGTTGTCATCAGTAAAATTGATCATGTTCAAGGTAATCTGGTGAACAACGATGGAAATCAATGAAATCAAATTCAGAAAAAACACACTCTCGGTTACTCTGAGAAACATATTTTACTACAGGGATGAAGTCCAAGGTCGCTGGCACAGGGTCCTTCAGGTTGAGAGAATAGCCGCACAGACAGACTGTGATATAAATAGAGCTGGAAATAAAGAGAAGAAGGTCTGTCTGTGGCGCCAGGCGTGCTTAGCCAGGTGAATATTGCATGGGACAGTGGGCAGTGATTAATGTCAGGCCATGTAAGGTGCTTTGCTGCAGCTGCAGGTCCCTGCACCTTCTTGTCATTTTAACAAGCTGCAGTCATTCGGAAATCAGGCTTTTGCTTTAAACCAAACACTCCGGGGACATTGAGGCCGGGAAATATTAAATTAGAAGAGATCCAGAGCCACGCACTGCTGGACATGAAGGTTGAGAACATTCAAAAGAAACATTACGTAAACGTCTGTTAGTCAAGAGGCAGTCGCTGCTCCTAAAAGATGCACCAAGACTTTATATCTTTATCTACCAGCTGGGATCGTCTGATGACTTTGTTGTTCAGCTTAATTTATTAAAGTGGGACCTCCCGGCGACACCATATTGAAGAGACGAATGTAGCTATGGCAACAGATCAGCCGCCCCTGTGGATGTTTGACTAGAGCCGACAGCAGGGAGTGACACTTCATCACGACTTGTGCCTTATAATATCGCTATCATTATCATTTATGATTTACATAAGCCAGTGTGTGGTGGGCTGTTGGCAAATGTTAGCAGAGGGAGTTGTTTATCATCTGGTGTTGCTCTACATTCCATCATTACAGCTGACGTTTGAGGTTCATTGGCACATGTGGATGGTGAACAGCTGGCACATCAAGATGATGTAATGATGTCATTTGAACTACAGGTTACACTTAGGATAGTAGTTAATAGTAGTTATGGATTGATGAAGCTTCATGAAGCATTGTGCTAGTTTTTAGAGCTTACTAGTTGGCAGTATTTGCAGTATAACATTCTTAAGCCAACAGTTCATTGTACTCTTGGGGAACATGAGAATGCTTTATGAAGCTTCATCAACCCAACACGACCTATTGGACCTTCTCATGCTTTAGCTTTCCTGATGATTTTAGATGTTGGTTTTATCTACATGTGAACTCCTCTGACTTAAGCTTTATTAGCTCGATGATTCAACCTGCTACAATAACAGTTGATGGACATGGCTGCCTCTGTCATTGACTACTAGTAACACTAGTATTGTTCTTACATTACTGTCAATAAAGATGTTTTCATTATTTAACCCATGTGCGGCCATCGGGTCACCCTGACCCAGAGGCCGCCCAGTTATCAGTCCTCTAACTACTTGCTGCTTTCGAGCTGTTAAAATTCTGTCAACATTACCAGTGTTGGGAAAGTTCACTAGTTCAGTTTAAAATTCAGCATTTCCAAAAGGTTCAAGCTCCAAGAATGAACTATATCATAGTTGTTTTTTTTAATATATATGCTGCCACTAGCTCCTGTTTTTTTTTTAAATAATGCCACAGCCCCTATACAACCACGACAGCAATAATTATATCTGTATTAAAATGTGATTGTCATATCATGATCATAAAACATTTACTGACAGTATTGTAAAATAATTGCCTAATTGTGTGTAGTGTTGTTAAATACCGTATAGGACAGAATGAATAAAGTTCATATGTATAAAATGAGATAAATAAAATACAATGAAATACATAAATACAAGTGGGAAAAGATAAATAAAATAAATAAAGTTTTTATGATCCTGACATACAGTTTTCAGAAATGAGGAGCACTGAACTGCTGCGTCTCTTATTCAGTTTTAAACCCTTAAGAACCAGGGTTTACATCGGGCAGCACTTCTGTCTATTCAGTCCACAATAGCAGTCATGTGTCACGAAAGGTTTTTCCATCGTCATCGACCTTGTCATAAAACTTGTTCAAATGATTATACTTAGTCAAATCTCTCTACTGGTTCATGAACTATCGTTCAGTGAACTACAATTCAGACACAACACTGGTAATTACTGTGGTAAACTAATGATGTGGCTGTGGTAAAGCTCAACTATTGTACTGTAAATTTAACATTTACTAATGCTATGCTTTTGTTTATTTCTTTCTTTGGTCCTTAGATATTCATGAGTTAGCTACTCAAAGTCCTTTGGATAACAAAAAGCTCCAGCTACCTTAATGTTCAGTTCATCCTTACACTAAACTAATTGAATTGATCAGTAATCAATGATATGTTAATGTGTCAGCTTATAATATGAGCTCATTTAAAGTTTAAAATGTTTTGTTTAAAATATTCTTCAAGAGATTTTACTTTTCCTGTATCAGAAAATTAAAGCTTTCCAGAAACAGATTGGCCCTCAGAGTGGATAGCAATCCCTCTTTCTCACGACAATAATAAAATCTTCCCTATTACTACTGTGTATCACTATATTGCATAATAACTCATAAATTGCTACTCTTTCATCTGAATCTTTTTTATCTCGACTTCAAAGCAATCGTGAATCGAAACAGTTTAACAGCGACAGTTTCCTTATCCTCCTTTTCATACTGACTTTTTTAAACAGGCGCATTTGCTACTCAAATGCTAAATTACCGTTGCTTTAATTCTTCTTTGCTTAAGCTAACTTAATCCTTCAGGTCAATTCTTGCACAAAGGGTTTTAGCCTTTTTTTTATCTCTAAAATTGAATGCTTAAGTTAGTCCACGACTCTTGATACCTTCTTTTAATTGTATGCTATGTGTCATAAGGTAAAGACTGTCAATCTGAATTATAATTCATTTGTTTGTGTAACTTAAGCCTCCTCAGAATGTAAATTATGTAAAAAATATTTGAAAAGTGTTCAGTTTACACAAGTAAAGATACATGTGAGCTGTGTTTTATAGTAGTTTGCCATTGCCACAATTCTCTTTTGAGAATAACATTAAAGAAACAAATACATCTGAATCCAAATTATCCTAATTGGTTGAGAGAAAAATGTCTTTGAAAAATAAATGAAATAATTTATAATTACTGTTTATTTTCAGTTTCAAATCAAATACCTAAAACATTTTTCTTTCGAAAGTCCTCATTACTTTTCTTCAACAGTAGGTTTTGAAATGTCTTGTATATGTCTAGGTACGTTTGTTTAAATGTCACACTAAATAAACTAAACAGGAAACCTGTCGTCTACAGTTCAACCACATCTTCACAAAGTCAACGCCGCACTTCAGAGAAGCAGATGAAAGTGTCCGTAATGAGGTCAATGACTGTGACTCCGATCACGATAACTTTCATCTATTTTTTAATCCTTATATTGAAAAAGCTAATATGTATCTGCTTAATGCAAATAACCGGGGACAGCAACTGCTGCCGCCTCATGCTGAGATGCTTTCTTTAACATGAAGAGTGTTTAACATAAAGTAGGATGATGGCTGCTGCTTTATATAGTGTCGTATTGATCCAAATAATGATGAGATCAGGAATATCATTTCATAATACACTTTAGGATGTTATTATAGTTTTGTTGACAAAATACCAATAAAACACTTGACAGTTTATTTAATTTTATTAGTGTAGAACCAATACGCTTCTATTTTGGAACAAACCTCAACTATCATGTTTCTCTTTAGCTCAGAAACCGACCCTAAACGCACCCTTAAAGTATATCTAGTGGTGTTACTGAGACTTGTCATGGTTTAAAGAAAATGTAATTTTTTAACATGATACAACACTGACACCTGCTGCTTCTCGTTGTTACTGCAACGTATGGTGTGTACGTCACAGTTTGTCCTCTAGAGGTAGCTGTTCCCATTTAAAAAAAAAAAACCCCACTGATGATTTCTGTTTTTCCTCTTCTGCCATTTTGACGAAGCATGGCATGTTTTGCAGTCTTGAACCCAGGAGGCGGATCTCTCTTCCGCAGGTTCCATCAGTGTATTTCCTGCAGCGTCTTGTAATGGAAGCTTAATGTGGCTTCAAACTATTGCCGTGAAAATAACATTGTCAGAGATAATGAAATGTGCCCGGAACTGTGCGTCTGTGGGCTGAGCACGCCGGCACCATCGCTCATCTTAGCTCATTAAACCACAGCCAGCTAAGGTGGCGAGTGTGTGTGTCCATGATCTGAGCCTGTGGTTACTTCAGGAGCCGCGGACGTTTGAAACACTAATGTAGGTTCGGTGATAACAAGGAACAAAGGAAAATGGAATAAATCTTGAAATAAATAAAAATATATATATATGTAAAAACTAAAAAAAAAAAACACGCTTGAAATGCAAACTGTTACTTAAACACAATAGTTGTGAAACAGAAAGCGACAAAAAGAAAATCGAAATTGCTTTTTGTGTGTCTAATGTAACCTGATGCTGAACTCATTAAAATGACTGGGGCGCTGAAAAGCTTCATAGGATAGTATAAGATAAGACAATCCTTTATTTGTCACAGATTTGTGTAGTCTGGGCAGCATGAACACAGTTTTATTTAGTAGTGTATAAATTATATAGCATGTACTGGACACATAAATCAATGCATAGGAAAGTACACTGATCAAATGTGCTCAGAAAAAGGATATTGTATACAGAACAGAAACTTAAGCAGCTCATGTTTCCATTTTTGTGGGGTTGCCCCATCAAGGGATACCTACAAAAACAATCCCTGCACCTGTCGCTGAATTTACAGATTTCAAGTCTGCATGAATGTTTTTTATTCAAATATACAATATACACTTGGGCTATAATAAGTATCAGGTATATTACTATTATACGCATTATATATGTATTGTAAAACTTAACAATAAATATTATGAATAATAACTAAGAACAATCCAATATACTGTATTACTATCATAACAATGGTATGCATAGGAAAGTACACTGATCAAATATGATAGAGAAGGAGTTAAAAAAAAGACGAATCCCTTAATTCAAATGGTGGGTTAAGACCCTGTGAGTCCAGTTACATGTTTTTTACTGTTGGTCCTTAAACTAGTGATGGTCTTCTGAAGCTTCATGAAGCAGTGGTCATTATTTGCAAAGCCCACTAGATGGCGGTCTCTGCACTATTTTCCTTTCCTGTTATAATGAAACATAACATCATATACATATGATGGCGCCACCTACTGACCTCTAAACAACATGACACTGCTTCATGAAGCTTCATCACTTCTGATCACAGCCTACATTCTGTAAACAATATAGAGCTAAGGGTGCCATGTAATAATAATAATAATAATAATAATAATAATTTTAGATATTGGCACTTTTTAAACTATAGTACAAAGTGCTTTACATTGAAGCAAACAACTACAGTTAAAAATGACACAATACATTAAAACAGCACAGTAATACAACAGGATAAATAAACACTACATTCAAGGAAAATATTATAAAATACATTTATAAAACACTGAAAATAAAGGGGAGTAAAAGCCCATTGATGAACCCAAGGGTTAAGGGTTAAAAGGTGACATCACACAAAAGCCAGTCTGTAAAAGTGTGTTTTTAAAAGAGATTTTAAAATAATGCACAGACTGATTTGTATTGGGCTTCAAATGAAAATATACTGTTGTGAAGCTTCATCAACTCATCCATCAAGTCCACATGACTATACATTTAGTGGATTATTTTAAAGGGCAGTTTTGTAAAATGTTGAGCCTTTATTAAGATATGTACTTTATAATAATACATGTTTTTCTCTGATTGCAATGTACCTTTTCTTGAATAATTACATATTTATGTACTTAATTTACCATTGACCTTATGGGGTCTCCAGCAGTGGAACGATGTGGCTCTGCAACTCCCTGGTCTGATTAACAGGGATGTGGTTTAAGGGATAATGTTCACACTATATTCCTCTTCAGAACAGGAAGCCCATGTTCGGTTCATTTCCTCATTCTAGAGGCAATTCACACAGTAGCAATTGAGGCGAGGGCTATAATTGTGTTTTCATGTACTATAGATCCTGTCATTAGGCCCCCGGGTCTGCAGGCAGTTATACGATGACAGCTGACAAGGGGGCGAGGCTCCTCTGAGAAAGACGGGTGGTGGAGGTGGAGAATAGAAGGGGGGGACCACACGCACAAAAGCCACAATTACTTCCTGGATGGTCCCCAGAGCCCTGTAGAAGGGGAGTGTATGTAAAATAATGTAGTCGGGCTAGCGTTTGTAAAACAAAGAGAGAGGAGGTGCCTGAGTGAGTTAGTAATAAAGGAAAAGGGGTAGATAGAACTGGGGGTATTGAATGATTGCTTTTGCACAATAGCACATGTACACCCTCGGGCGGGAGAAGGGTGTGAGGTGGCAGACTAAGGGTTGACATCACCCCCCCCTCCTCGAGAGGTCCCTGAAGACTTGGATCCAGATGGGCGTGTGGTTCTTGTGGGTTGACCCCTGAGAGGGGAGCGGGTTATAAAGTGCCCCTGGAACCCCAAGGGGAGAGAATTCCACTCCGCCCCCGGGCCCACAAGAGTAGTGCATATGGGCCCAAAGCACACGGCGGGTTTCCTGATTGACCCATATGTTGCCTGCCTCAGACTATTCTGGGAGTTGTGTCTGAAATATCAGGACAAATGTCAATCACAGGGATGATGAATTTCGGGGCGTGCTTGGTGAATTATTTAGTATTGAACTTTCCCTTCTTAAAGAGCTGCAGAATTTATATAGATTTTGTTTGATTTAAACCCTACTTTTTCTCAAAATAATTGTTAATGTCTTTTGTTCCAAGAAAGTCTTATTACCTAGTGAATGATGCATCATTCTTCTGGGATGAATTACTTTACCTCATGTTTAGCTATGTTTGGACCAATGGTATAACTTAACAGAATTGAAAACAAAACTGAGCATTTCTATCTTAAAGGCCCTATCTGTGGTTTCTAATGTAGTGTTTCTGGCGTCCCATGAGTTGCAATAGTGTAACAGCATGTTACAAAATTCTAGGGTTCACCATTGCCAATTTTTATTTATAAAACGGAGATAAAGGCTACGTTTCTGGATTTATCTCCCTGGTAACAACAAAAAACAACTGCTGTAAAGGAGTTTGGTGGTCACATGACACTCACAGACTCTCCTGATGGAGAAGTTTGTAGTGAAAAGCATCGAATACAGCTACAACAGTGTTCAAGCTATTTAAGTTATGACGATTATCATCTACAATACTAATAGAGAGGCGATAGAGAATAACGTTATTTGGACTCTTAATGGTACTATACAGCTCTCAGAGTATGCTAGAAATATGATGGGTGAATGGGTGAACTGTGTCATCATCTGCTGAGTTAACACAAGTCTGTGGTAGATCTCAAGATCAAACCTGAAGCTGTGAGGAAAGAAGACCTCCTGAACAGCCTCGATGTATCCGATGATAATACGCGATAAAAGACATCGCTGATGCAAGACTGTGTTTCCAGTGATCCTGAGTAACACAGTTACGACGCTAAATTGGCCCAGTCACCCTCGGTTTAATTAGTGAGCTGCTGTAATTGCTTTTCAAAGAAGATTCTTCCGACGCTGATGTAAATCAGTCGTGTACAAGGTTAGTTTGGCTTTCAAAGTCCTGGTCATGTCATGCACGTCCAGCCCTTCCCCCAGCGTGGAGTGCACGGCGCCGACCTCCACGGTTGCGCTGCTCACAGAGGAATACGTCCGCCTCGTACTGCCACGCATTAAATATTCATCAGCAATTTCGCTCTCATTTGAAACGATACCTTGAAATGTTAATGCGTTGCTTGTTTTAAGTGGAAGGAATCCCAGGGTGCATGTGTTAGGGCTGCTCAAACGTTTGCGCCTCTTTGCTTGAGCTGCTGTAGGCATGAGCGTGAAGCATGAGACAAGGATGGTGTCGTTGAGGTGAGATTCGTTGTGCAAAATGTAAAGTACATTTGAACATTAAACATTTAAGAGAGCCACACTTAGTTACACCTATTTTCTCCACATTTATTTTATCAGTAGAATTTAATAACGTTTTTGGGCAAATATCAAATACCATTGATAGTGATGAAGCCAGCAAGACAGTAGGTGGCAGTAGCGTTCTGAAACGCACTTGCAAATCGATCCACATGCCCTCTGCAAAACAGATAGTGATGAAATCTTGTGATGATTTTTGGATCCAGATGGTTATTTAGATGTCCGTAAAGAAATGAGGAATGTTGCAGACAGATAGACAATCTGAAGCCTCACAACATGAGAGCTGACTTAGATGGTAGTGTTACACTTTACCTGGTTAAGGACCCTTTCTTGTAGCCTGGGTGCCATCCTATTTCTACTGGGGGCTTCTACACTCGCTACCCCAAAAAAATAGTCCAGAATCGCTTGACCTGTTACCATTTGGAATTCGAAATCAGATAATGAAGGCATCATGTGGTGCATGCTGGGCGGGGCCTCTTCCGCTTGGATGACCCCTGGATAACCCTTGCATAGCGCGATCCAATCAGATCGCCTTATTATTCACGTGACCGTGTTGGGCTTAGAAATCTGCCACGAGGGCGAGAACGTCTTTCCCGGGCCATGTTGATGATGACGTGAAGCCCTGACTATGGGGCGGAGATAGCAGGGACCAATAAGCACGCTTCGGCGACAGTTTTTCGAATTTTCGAATCCCAAACGGAAGTCGTTCAAGCGATCCCAGACTATTTTTTTAGGATAGCAAGTGTAGGAGCCCCTAGGAGAAATAGGATGGCACCCCGGCTACCTTTCTTGTTGGGTTATTTCAGGTGATGTCAGTAGTGATTGGCTGAGGAAGCTTCATGAAATAATTCATTGTAAATTTCCACTACATGGTACTCTGGTTCTATAATCTATTTATTTTAACATATATTCTTTTAAAACCTTATCTGCTCCAAAAAAAAGTCATAAAGTTATTTGGTTGAATCCTTCAAGTGTCTGTTTTAGGGGTGTTAGCATTAGCATTCCAGTCGTCCATCCTTCTACATGTGGCTGTAAATGCAGGATTAGCCAAGTCAAGAGTTCACAAAGAGTCAGGTCATTGACTCCTATAAGGGAATCTTCATCCCATCGACAACTGCGATGTTATCAGCCCTGCGACGCCTTCGGCTCCAGAGATCACAGCTGGATTATCGAGAGACTGAACCTCCAGGGCTGTTTTTTTTTTCCGTGCTGAGAAAGCATCGCAGTTTGTCTTATTTCTGCAGACTCTTACTGAGCACAGACAAAACGTTTGTCGGAAAGTTGAGATTCCAACTTGTTAAGTCGGTATACTCCAGGTTGTTGTTTCAACTTGTCACGTAGAGGGAAACAGGAAAAAGCATTTTGTTCTCGCAGTGAGAGATATCAAACCTTTCTGAGCTTCACACAGGGATGCACATCTGCTTTGTGCACCATCCGACCTGACAGCATGGAGTCAAACATAACCGGTGCTTCAGGACGAGCTTGCTGCAGTCAGGAGAGATGTATATAATCTTCTCCGACTCGACAGCAAGTTTTAACTTTCCAATATGAAGTCGGGTTATTGTCGCCACCAATTTCTCGTCCCTTAGACGTGTTTTTTTATCTGCGACTAAATCAAAGTGTTTCTGTCGTCCCCAACGTCCGCCTTGATGTCCCTGTGACAGCTGACGTCTGTGGCTCCGAGATGGCTTGAGGGAGGGATGTTGAATCCCCCCCTGACAACACGACGGTGACCTCCGCTGCGCCTCGCTCTCCTTCAACCTCCTGGTGGAATTGATTAGAGATAATTGGAGGAAGCAAAGGCAAGTGGTGCTAAATAAATTTGGGTGGTGTTAATTGCAGATTTTGCCGTGTGTGGCAGTGTGAGGAGCAGAGAAACACTTAGCCGCGGGCTGACAATGGAAGATTAATTGGACTCCTCCAACGTACATAATTAGAGTGATTGCAGGGCGAGATAAAGCTACGGCTTTATGAGTGTATTAGCGCTGTCAGCTTTCTCTGCAATCCCCCCTCTGCGCCATGTTCACTGGTACACAGTTAATGCTTCTTATTACTCCTTTAGCTGTAAGAGAAGTGGATCACAGGTTCAGGACTACTGAGCCTTACACTAATAACATCTCCTCAGGGGAATGATCCAATTTTGAGTTCCAGCTTCAGTGCAGCTTCTCCAGCGAAGATCAAGCCGCTTCAGTTTAGATTTTATCTTTCATCTCCAGGATCAGAAGAGTTCGTCGGGGTCGGGTGGAGAGGAAAAAAATGTGGCTGGAGCTGGTGTTCATTGCAACTTAAAAGGGAATGTCTTCGTCAGGTTTACGCCCTGGTCGGTTGAGGTTGAGTCAGAGACAAAAAAAGGGAATCCGAGCTATTACCTGAGCTAGTTTATAGTGTCTGAAATGACCTGCGATGCCAGGTTGAGTCAGGTACAGAGGTTTGCAACTGTAAGTGTCTGAAAAAAGGAAGAAAATGGAAACTATTTTAATTAAAATAAAATAGAAAACATATACACAAACCATACACAACAAAAATACAAAAAAGAGGGATGGTTTCAATAAAGTTATGGGACTTTTAAGACTTTATTAACAGCAAAGATATCAAAAGAACAACACTTTGATTACAGTGGCGCTATCTTTTCTACAAACTCAATAAAACCTACCATTATTTTTAAACTGAGAGTGCCATCTAGTGGTCTTTAAGACCTTGACACTGAATCATGATTTAGCTCCAACAACTGATGCTGCATCATGAGGCTTCATCAACCCATCGCATGCGTGGTGGTGAAGAGAGAGCTGAGCCATAAGGCAAAGCTCTCTTTCTACAGGTCAATCTACGTCCCTACCCTCACCTATGGTCAGGAACGGTACATGGTGACCGAAAGAACAAGGTCGCGGCTGAAAAGAGTTTTCTCCAGAGGGTGGCTAGGCTCTCTCTAAGAGATTAGGTGAGAAGCAATGTCATCCTGGAGAGGCTCGGGGTAGAACCGTTGCTACTCTGCGTTGAAAGGAATCAGTTGAAGTGTCTTTGGAACCTGATTTGGACGCCCCCAGGATGTCTCACTAGTATGGTGTTCAGGGAATGTCTCACTGGTAGGAGACTACTGGGAAGACCCAGGATGCACTAGAGAGACTATGAGACAATTTAGCTTGGGCGAGGAACGTCTGGACCTCCCTGCAGAAGCTGCTGCCACGCAACCTGAACCCGGATAAGCAGAAGACAAACCTTAATGCTTGAATAATCACAGTGGAGTGAGCATGGTTACGGTAAACAAGATTTCATCTCCAGAAAAAGAAAACGCTTTTTCAGTGGGCGGGGCTTATGCACATTTTTTAACATGTTTTTTGCGAACAGATGAATCAACACATAGTTAACCTTTATACTGCCCAACACATTAGTTTGAAATATTTACTTTGGTTTTGTCATTTATCAGCATTTAGTGACATAAAATCTTTTCTTTTGGTTCAAATGTATTTAAAATAGAATCACACTTATTTTCTACTAGGTTTTTATTAAGTTCTTTAGGAACATGCTGATCTTTTTTGACTCCGATGCCACATATTTTTGTTACGATCTTTGAGTTCTTAGACATTTTTGTTATCTTCCTTAAGCCTGCAGATGTCAAGAGTCACTTAAGATCACAGTTGAAGGATTTTGAGATCGACTGAGAGTTCGTTTTGGATTTCAAACACTTTCTTTCATTCTCTTGTACTAAATCCAAAAAAAACGTTTTTTGATCTGCTCTCTTCAAAGCCATTGATTTATAGCCTTGAATTTACTTTCAGACTTTTTAACCTCTTAAACTTTTTTTCTTTTACATTTAAACTTAATTGTTCACGGCATTGCATTAGAGTCTGAAACTTCATTAACCTATCATAAATCATTTCTTACACACAATGTTAAAAAAATGACCTAAAAAAGTAAAATAAAAATCTTTAAAGAACTAGAAAGGAAAAATGCTGTTTCCATGGACACCTGTCATGTTCCTGCCGAGCATTGAGTGGGAAAACATTGTCGGGTTTCTGACCTGAACTCTAGTCTTAAAAAGTCAGCGAGCTTGCCTGACTGACAAGTAGACAGCCTGGGGGGTTTGGCTGAGCTGAGCGGTGCTGCTAAGGGCCGAGGGTTGAAGACCTTGACTCTCGCATCCGCGGCATGATGGAGAGATTTGGCCTTCCAGCAAAAAAAAAGACAAAAAAAACACCATGGCCTCTGCTGAAAAGCCAAAGGTTCCTCCGGGAGGCATTGTGATGCATGATGGATGGAATAAAATAAAATGAAATAAAATGGGATCAAGCCCAGCAGCATCAGTTATTGGTGAAAGGGAGTCGGCTGCTGTAGCCCGCCGGCAACGCTCAACCTCGGGCTCTGAATTCTAACGTTTATGTTTTACTGTACACAATTCCCACCGGTGCCCGCAGAGAAAACAGCCTGTTTTAAGATGTTCTGAAGAAATACTACCACATCGACATGTTCGTTTTAACTCAGGCGGGCATAAAACGAGAAAGTGGCTCCCCTTTGAGGAGAACTCGCTGACCTTGGCAGAAATTCTGAGAGAACGCATACGGGCTTTTTGCTTTACTGTTCTTCCTTTGGCCTTTATTTCACTGTTTGGCCTTTACATCACATCTAATAAAATGTACTTGACCTGATGTTGAAAGGAGAAATAAAGATAAGGTGACAAGGATTTTAAGTATCCCCCGAATTCTGATCCAACTTTCGTGTCTGGGCTTCATGAATATATCTGTGAATGCCAAGCTCCCCTAAACTGAACTTGATGTGCCATAAACTATTCCATCCGTAAAACAATTGATAGCGAATCAAATGACCTGCTGTGGTTCATCACTTTTAAGAAGGAGGAGAGAATGTAGAAAAGTTTCAGTTCAGTGATTGTATTCTTTGGGATACTTTTAAATCCGAGCATTACTCTTGAACCAGTGTTTGGTGATGGTGTATGTTTTAAGGTTAAGAATACTTTTTTTATTGATTGCTAATTTGAGAAGAAAAAGGAAACAGATCGAGCACCTGTCTTGAATTGTTTTTTTTGTGGTCAAAGGGTTGCAGGTTCCATTGCCAACCCCATTCCATCAAACTGTCCTAAATGAATGAAAAGAAAATTGTTAAGTGCATTTCAACTTTCATTTGTGGACAATGGTTGCAAATATTTTTCGCATTCGAGGGGCAATCGAGAGAGAAGCCATTAATAATACAACTAGTCATTATCATGTATGTAATTTCAGTACTGTCTTACAAATTATTTGAACATGTGGCTTTTGACTCTAGTTGGGAACTTCTTGGGTTACAGATTCATAGTTGATAGTCCAAAGAACTCACCAGAGGGCTCCTTATTGTTAAGTCTCAATTGTTGCTTTACCTTGGCCAACGTGTTTAGCCCCTATCCCTCTAGGGTTGCGACTTGGCTAAGAAGTCACGGCCACAGATTAACTCTGACTATTTATGGCCGAGCCGGTCCAACTGCAGCCCCAGAGATGGGAAATATTGCTCACTTAGCAGGATTACTGGGTGCCGTAATGCCCCAAAGGCCTGCTTTATGGCAGGCCATAAATGTTCCCAGGGAGCGGCTGCGAGAGTCGGATTGATTAGCGCTCTGGAGGAAAGTCGATCTGTTACCCACGCCCCGCTGGGGAACACTGTGATAGATGTTTCCGGGAGGTGGTGAGAGGCACTGAGAGGGAGGGGAGGGCACTTTGCTCTTCACTACGCCAGTTCTAGACATCCCCACAGTGGCACAAGATGGAGGGCTAGCGTTGCTTGCAGGGCCGCGGGAGGTTGTCACGCAGTCACAGAGCTATTGCCCAGCTCTGCAGCGGTCCTTCACTGTCCCACTAGCAGACAAATTGAGAGGCGACCTTGCAACATGCTGCCATTTACCATAGTCCCCACTGACACTTCGCCCCCCTCAGGCATCAGTCATTTCCGAGCTGGACCACAGCGACATTTCACAGTCACTGTAGGCCAATCGTTCGCCACAGAATATGTTTTAATAGACCAGAGCTAGCCCTCGTACTCTGTCTTTCTGCTCAAATCTCATGTTTATTTTGGCTTCTATCTGGTCGAGGTTTGAAGTAATATAAGCACCAATCATTATACATATGGAAATCACCACCATCCGTCTCTATAGTTTAGAAATAGAATCCTGTGCTGGTTGTGGTAATTATGATGGTCATTTTCAGCTGTGTTTTTTGTTGTCTCTTTTTATCTAGCTTTTCTTGTCGTCCCCAAGCCGGGCACAATTGTCCCACATTGGGGCCCTCAAGAGGGCTTCCTTTCGCCTATAGCAGATCTCTGTTACAGCTATTTTTAGTAGAAATAAATGGGTGTTGATTCAACTCTGCAACCTGTAATCACTTCAACAGGAAGTGAATCAGATTCATGGAAGACAGAAATAACGACAAGTCCCTTCAACATGACTAAAGAAAAACTGAAATGTATGTGAGTATTGACTTAACATTTTGATATGAATCATAAATAGTGAAGCTTGTCTTAAATGACATTTGGATACGTTCCAGAAAAGAAAATAGAAATGATTATATTTTTGCTTTTAGATTCTAAGTCAGGACGCAGTCTTTAACACAATTCTTGTACAATAGACTTGTACAATGTTTCATGTATTTGATGTTGATGTTTTATAAAGACAGGTGAAATTAGATCATTGGCAGAAGGATGAATCGTTTCAGTGCTTTTTTTTGTGATGGGTTGATGAAGCTGTAGCATCTTTTTCTTAAGTAATATTGAAGCTTTACAGGCACATTACTTGTTATTACTGTTTCTCAAAGTAAATACATCGCAGTAACTCATCACTATTCTCCAAGGACTTGAATATGTCAATTTGATCTGTGCATCCTCGTTTACAGATCTTTTTTTAAGTAAAAAAATAGGTAAAGGGTGATGGAGCTTCACTAAGCAGTACTTTTTTTCCAGAAGGAACATATGTTATGTTCAACGGAACATATTCAGAGAACATTAATATGTTCCGTTATTTATTTAAAACACTTGATCTCGTATTTCTTTTAACATGATGCTACTTCGCTTTGATTAACTGTCCAGTAGTTGTGATCTTTTTCCCTAAGAAAACATGTCCTTGATGATTTTTTCAAAAGCAGATTTACAAACATGTAGCATTAATAAATCAAATGAAAGTCTGCAACATCTCCGGTTGGGTTAACTCAGCAGCCGGGAGAACTCAGTGCCAGGGGCAGTAACTGCTACAAAATGCAGCCTCAAAGCTAAGTGGTCGGACATAATGTGCCTCCGCCGGCTCCGTGGGTAGCGCTGATTTCTTTCAGCATGACGCTCGGCTCACTCCACCTCTCACCTCTTCCTTCTGGCTCCCTGCTGGGCTTCAGCCTTCCCGACACGACTGCACAGTTGGACCGGCGCTGCCTCGAATCGAGGCCTTTCGCTGCTTCCAGATGCCCGTCTGCGTCTATTGGCAGCATTTATGTTTGTACTTGTGATTTATGTTCCTTTAAATGAGTGTGTAATGTATACAGCATCCATCCACACATAAATCTACAGATCGGGACGTGCGTGAAGGCTTGTGGGCACCAAGCGTCTTGGATCAAAAACAACCACCCTGCTGATTGGATGACAGCCTTGATGGGATTGAATGTGCCGTTTATTAACACGTGTGTTCCGTTACCGTGAGCGAAGAAAAAGGTTGAGGAGCCCGTCTTTCCTCCTGATGCTAAATTTTCATGACTTGTATTTGATTCGCACCAGAACAATCTCAGCAGGTGTTTTTGCTTTGTTTCAAACTGTCCATGTGTGTCAGTGTCGGGCCATGAAAAGTAGGTCTCTGGAGGTGTCCCCCCGCTTTTTTTTCCCTCTATTCTTTCAATAATATGCACCGACAGATTTATGGCCATGTGTTCATTCACGTGCACTATGTGGTTATTCCCACAGGTATCTTCATGTGTGGATACTTACACCTTTTCTTTGTTCTGTTGATGTTCAGTCAGAGGCTCAGAATCAGCAGAAATATTGAGCTTTAAGAAAAATAAAATGATAAAACTGGCACAGACATGGACGCTTAGCTAGAAGGTAAATGTTCCATTTAGCTTTCATTTCATACCCAGGCTCAGTCAATACCAAGACTGAGATAAAAACACAGGCAGTGGTTAACTTGAATTCCATAAACATGTCACTTCAAATAAGTGCAAAACAAAAACAAAGTGACAGTGAAAAATTGACCCGCTGTGTGAGGCGGTAGTGGCGGCGCTTGTTGATCTCTTTCTGATCACGACGGTGACGACAGCAGATATGGCCGATTAAGAAGCTTATCACAGACTCACTGTTAATTATTCTGTAATGCAAATGGGGCACTTTAGATAAGGCTGGATCTTTATCATCAGGAGACATTTAGGGCGGCGATAAGATAGAATGCATCCGTTGTAACACAAGGCAAAGTATGTCACCATTAGATTTGAACGAAAAACAGACAGAAAAAATTATTCCACTAAAAAAACGAAAACTTGTGTTTAGACAGAAAAGATGATGCTATGATTTCAATGTTAATCTGATAGATCAAATGATATGTGACCGTCATTGTCACTACAGTGGGTAATAGTAACATATAAAATCATGCAACTAACATGACTTTTACTAATAAGACTTTTTTTTTGGATAAAAGTCTGTTAACCCTTGTGTTGACTCTGGGTTGATACCTCACACATTTGTTTTCGGTCCTCAGGGTCAGTTTGACCCGGAGATAACACATGGGTTAAGAATTTATATTACTTAGCTCAGATCTTATCCTTTTTCTTTATATACTTTTAGAAAACTTTTTTTTTACTACTTTAACAAATTAAGTCTGGGGTTCGCATATATATTTTATTTTCTTTATTTTAAATTTTTAGAACCAAATAAAAGAACCATTGAAATCATATACCTTTGACAACGTTGACCTGTCCAAAAAGACAGCAGCACAAATCGTACACTTAATACAAGAGTACACTAGACAAATTAAGTGCAGAGTTGTGGTCCCAGTAACAAAGTAAAAACATTCCATTGTCTGTCTCTCAAGATGGAGCAGAAAGCTCCCAGTGAAATAATGGGGGGTGGGGGGGCATCAAGTAAAAAAAAAGTATTTAATATGAAAAAATATAAAATAGACTTGTGTAATTAGGTAAAATTAAGTTAAAACAGCTGAAAATGTTATTATAATTTAAGAACTAGATGACAATGAAATAAATGACTAGTTACTATGAAAGAAAAATTGCCAAAGCTGTTTGTATATAAATATTGTCCTGATATTTAGAAGTAATTATTGAGAATATCATATTAAGACTTTTAATTGTATTTGTCTTAAAAAGGACATTACAACTAGAAGAGGTTTTTGCTTTTCAGAAACGTTTGTACCTCATCAGTTTCAGTGTTACTCTCTGACCTCACGAGGGCCATATGATCGCAGGCAATTTGCGGCATATGGCCCCTGGGCCGCACCTCTGCCGGGTCTGGATTAAATGTAACATTTGTAAAATGCTATCAAAAGCTTCCGACTACACATACTGTTTATTGGATCAATAAAGCATCTTAGCTAGCTATTAGCTGGATGACACCATCACCCCCTCGCTACCACACGGTCCTGCGCCTCTTCCGATGGCTCCGCACTCACAGCACTTGTCCAAATAGACATTTTGTTATCGTGGGAACAATTTGGTCACTGTAGGATGTCACGAAGCAAACTGCGCTCAATACAAAGTGCAAAGCAGAAGTGGTCTCTGACCTTGCTGCTGCTGCTGCAACAGATAATAATGGACGGACCAAAGAGAGTAGACGATGGGGAAAAAAAAAAAGCTTTTCCATCGCAGGAAGGTCAAGTATACAAGCAATTTTATATTATATCTCTTATCTAAGTGAGACTGGTTCCAGCAGGAGGTCTGTGGGATGGAAATCACAGAAAGGGTAGATGGTGATGAGACGGGTCTTAAGGGAGTGACTCTCCTCACTAGAGTAATGTTACTTGGCTCACAGGTATTAGACATATGGACGGTCTTAACATCTGTGTTGGACACTCTCCCAAACAGGATATGAAGAAGGTTTTCTCCAGAAAAACATGCACAATATTAAATGAGATGAAAAAAGATTTTTTATTTTAAATATACATTCTTGTAAAAGGTCATCATACAAATACAAAAAAAACATTCTTACAACAGATGCTCTCTGTTACCTTGGATGGTTTTATTTTACTTCCATTGTCATGTATACTCAAAACTTCCATTTGATTTCATTATTTTTAATCAATTTCCTGCTTTCCTTTTAATGAAAAAGCCTTTTTATGTTCTTGTAATTATGTGATTATTCCAGTCTCACGTCATCCCTTTAGGTCAGAAAAAACAAAACAAAATTGTGAGTTATATCTGCTCCATCAATTTATTGCCTCAATAATTGATGCTTTACAGAATTTTATAATTATTATCATTTGCAGCCCTTGATCTAACTCATGGAACTTCAGTCCTGGCCAAGAAAACCCCACCACAAATGAAAGTTAAAGTATGGATGTCTGGTTCATAACTAGCTTTATTGCAAGTCTGCATGAGCTGCATATGTTTTGAGTACATTTTTCTTTAAAGATAGATTTTGTTAAGCTTTTCTTTTCATTCCTGGCCATGACTGGGTTCCTTAGGGCGAAAAAACATTTTGGTTGATGGACAAAAACCATAATAATTGGGAATTTTCTACTGTTTGCGTCATGTTTTGCTTATTGGATTTGAGTCACCGAGCCTTCTCAACAAAGGGAAGGCTCAGTTTTCAATTGCTACACACTGGACCGCTTTGAAAATAAAACTCTGCATTAGTAATAGTTTGTGGAAAGATTCTTAAAGGTGTGGCTGAAGGTAGATGGTGTTTTTTCGTTGAATGTACCACTGAAATTAGTGACCTGTCTGACAATCAAATATATAATACAACATCCAAGATCAAAAAGTGTTTTGTTCATGGACAAATAGAGAAGTCTTATTTACTATCCCTTTTAACTCTGCAGTATTCCAGACAGTTTTTATCTAAATTGGAGGTTTGTCGTCATTTAAAAGTAGTGAAGTTCTGATGAAGCTTCATGAAACAGTGTCATTATTTTCAGAGGCCACTAGATGGCGGTCTCTGCACTATTTTCCTTTGTTTTGAACAACTTTTCTAATGAAACATTACATCATTTTTAAACTGATGGCGCCACCTATTGACCACTAAATAACATGATAACTGTTTAATGAAGCCTTATCAGCCCTTCACTATTTAAAGGGGTGGCCATTCTTATCAGAACACCAGAAAGCTAGCATGGCATATTTCAATAAAAAAGCAGTAGGAGGCTGTTTATATATACATGTGAAAGAGTCACAACAATATAGTGTGCCTGCATGTGTGTGTAGGTTGGGTACGAAAAGCATCTTGGCAGAACATCATTTGTGAGTCTTAATATAGAGCATACTTAACCATATGTTCCTTATAGTTACCCTTTCAAATTAAACTGCATATTTTGACAATCACCCCTATTTTAAGATATAAACTTGAATAAAGCAACATTCCAATCTGGAGGCTCTACTGGCTGATGATAAATGAAAATATTTTCTTGGGTGCTTTTAGGCATTTAGCCCTAACTATATTTGGATGGCTGAAAGATTAGCAGATGCATCTCTGTAGACGGTTGTCTCTGAAGGGACGAGGTAAATGTCAAGCCGAATACGAATTGGCTGATCCTGCCTCCCTCGCTTCATTCCTTCCCTTCTGCAAAGCGTTTGTTATTGATTTAAGGCCAAATGTGGTTTGGAAAGATAGAGCGCCGGCTGGCAGGTGTGGAGAACTATGATTTGAATAAAAGACCATCCTAGTTCAAACAGCTACATAAAAAGCTTGGGGGCAAATCAATCATCCTCTTGCATCTCCGACACAAATGTTCAAATTTATTGTTTGAGACAAATGTATGCGCCCGCTGAGATATAATATGAAAACAATAGAGCGCTTTTAGAGGCATTTCTACCTCTCCAATAAATAACCTGGCTCGTAATAAATCCAGCGGGTTCGTTCAAGTTTCTGCTGGCATTCACAGTGGAGAAAAGTTATGTACTTAAAAAAAGTAACAATGCATACTCTTAAATAATGCATCATCAGATTCATTTTGGTTTGTATTACTCTCACATTCTGAATCAAACAAAAGACAAAGAAATATTCACACATGACTTTGCTCTGGCTGAAACAGGAAGTACAATGTGTGTTTTCCATTACATGTTTGAACTTTGAGAAGCTTGTAGGAACACTTGGATTTAGTGCGCAGTTAAATAAAAGAAAACAAATGTTTCCCATCTAATTTTGACCCTTTTTTTAACTGGTAGAAAACACAAGATCAGAAAACATGTTGACAGTAGTTTCAATTTGTTTCATCAATGTGGTCAATGTCATTGGTTCTTGACAACTTTATTCCTGCAGATCAAGACACATTTCAGTTAGAGAAACAACATCTGGGGCCTCATGTACTAAGAGTTTTGCACACAAAAATAATGTGTAGGCCTGTGTGGTATACCAGTTCGTACCGAAAACCGGTCTTTATTTACGTTATGATTTTCATATACAGTACGACTCTACCTGTGAATAGCCCGAACAATGTCCAGAACGTGGGGGACCCATTTCACTGCTGCACACCAACAACACAGTGTGTGCATATGAATTTTTTTATTTGAATGGCTGCCGGCAAGAGCTCTCAGAAGAACTTATACCAAAAAGGCGAGCCACATCTGTGCTGTGGAAGTTTTTTGGGTTTTAAAAGGTCGTACACAAACCAAACCACTATCTTTTGCTAATGCTGTCGAGCAAAAGTGATAGCCGATGGTGGCAACACTAAACAATTGCTTTACCACCTTAGCCAAAACCATGTTTTAGATTTAGAGTACCAGGAGTTTTAGAGTACCCTCCACATCCACAGCTCAATCTGCAAGACCCGTTCACTAAAGGGACTGCTCATGAGAAGAAAAAAGCAAGCGGTGGGTTGAGATAGTGAACACAATGACATTCCACCTTGTCAAGGATATGGTGCCTGTAAATACCATGGATGATGATGATGGTTAACTGCACTGATTAGGCAATAAAACAATAAAAAAAAATTAAAAAAATTCTGGAACCATTACCATTGTTATCTTTAACTTAATTACTGCCACCATATTGACAACCATACTTTGAAGGGGTCATGCTTTTACCTGTGTCTGCACATTCAAAAAAAAACATTGAACAGTCCTTATTACAGTAAAATGGGAGCAATATAGTTGATAGAAATTGTAGTTGAAGTTCAATTTAAAGTAAAGCAAGACATATCTTTTGATACAAACATCTCTATAAAGGCACCATCACATGATAAATAGGTGTATGTTAACAGGAAATTATGTTTCCAACAAGCCCTTGATTGTGTCTGTAAGTAACTATTCCTGTTAATAACCCCGGATGTATAAACCTTCTCACCAGCGCATGTCTGCATCTTCATCTTGTTTTACCATAATCACATAGAGGCGAATCTCAGGTTCTGGCCATGGAAAGGGATGAACACAGCCGCACGGAATTCCACACTGATTGGGATGTACAAAGGAAATGTGCTCGGATTAATTTGCAGACACAGATTTATACACCGTTTTTTTGGATTTGAGTGCACACAAGTTTTTATTAGGACATTGATGCAATTCTCAGGAAATAATTTAAAAGGCCCATAGTCTGCTTTCTTCCTCAGTACACAACAAGACTGCATATCCAAGATGGCCTCAGCTGAATTCAATTTGAAAACCATAGTTTACAGATGGGTATCACGATTCATTGTCATAAATTTGTGAGGCCACTAGATGGCACTCACAGTTTTGAAATTATGCCAGGTTTTATTGAGTTTGTAAAATAGAGCCAAATATTATAAATAGTTATGTGCAGATGAAGCTTCATGAAGCAGTGTCATGTTGCTTAGAGGTCAGTAGGTGGCGCCATCAGTTTAAAAATGATGTTTCATTAGAACAGTTGTTTAGAACAAAGGAAATTATGCAGACACCGCTATCTAGTGGGCTCTGAAAATAATGACACTGCTTCATGAAGCTTCATCAGACCATCACTCTTATTATAATGCAGCGAATGATTCAAGATTCTCTCCAAAAACTCAACCCATCACTAGCATTTACTCTTCAGCATGCTTATAATTTTAAAAGAGTTGCTAGCATCACAAAGGGTATGTTAAGCCAAGCCATGTTTGCTTTTAAACCCTTAAGCCTAATGATTCCCCCGTCTTAAGAAGAATTAAAAATAAAAAAAATAAAAAAAATAGTATAGTATAGTAATAGTAACTATCACGTTGTTAACCTACCTAAAATTGATTGTTTATTGCATTTGATTGTGTTAGTAGACGTTTGTGTGGTCCTCTTGTTACGGTGGTCTGGTCCTCATTGGTTCCTTTTTTGTCCATCGGACGGACTCCACCTCCGCCACTCCACAACCAGCGTTGCTCTAGGGTTGGGCCGCGGCTAAAGGCTTAGCTGTTGATATTCAGCAGACGGACACCTGCGCCCCTCAGGGAGCTGACATCATTAGCCGAGCAGAGAGCAGATCCCAGATCATCTCCAGCAAGAGAAACGGGAAAGAAAAGTGCGAGCTGCGTTTCGGCAACACAAGGTCAAGATCGTGGCACAATTACCCTGGCAGAGCCGTGCCCTCGGAGACTAAAGCCCCCGACTTCTCAACCTGCCAAGGTCGCTCAGGCCGCTACACAAGACAATTAGCTTCACAAAATTCCACCGTCATTTCCGAGTATTTCACCTATTTCCTCCTCCCTCCACCTCCCAGATATTTCTTTCTTCTGAGTATGTGGGAATATTTCAATGCTGGAGGCAGACTTGGTTCAAGGTTTTTGACTTTGGTGCCCAAATTTGGGATTCTGCAAAACTTTGAATTGAATGTTAGTTTGATAACATACACAATATTCAAACTAATAAATGAAGAATAACTGACACCAATTGTATACCACAGATGACAGGGTTGAATGTCGAAGAGAGTACTGTTAGTTTGTCGCCACAGCAAGTTCATCCTCCTCCATCTTAACCTAGCAATTGTGTCAATAAGCTTCAAGGATTACTTCCTCTTCTCTTTGACCTTCCTCATCCATTTGTAACATTCTTCTTCTACACATCCGCTGGTTCTATTGACCAACTGTCCAATCCATCTGAGTCTTGACTCTCATACTTTATTACGTGAGCTGTCTCTCTAGAGTGTGTTATTTTATCTTGTTCTTTCTGGTCTCTCTCATTGAAAAACTGAGCTTCTTCAACTTCTGATTCTTTTCTTTGTGCTAGACCTAATGTCTCTGAAACTAAACGACACATAAAAAGGTAGTTACAACACACCACTCTCCGTCTCTAGGAATTACAACTACAAGCGATAGACTTATTTGCCTAAACTACTCTTTCCCACATCTTTATGGTGTCAACCTGATCACTCTTTTCATCCCCCCTTTTTTTAACGCTCACCTCTCGAATGGCATAATCAAGATCACATCGAACACTATTTTATTGTCTTCATTCATAAGTTTCTTGACGTTCTCCTTCCATCTTTTCTTCCCCACTTTGCCATCCAGTCTTTCAACAAACATCTTGCAACTGTTTGCTTTAAAAGTAAATTTATGAGGAACGGCGTTGACTATTAAAGATTCTTCTGGACTAAAGAAAACTTCTTTACATGGCTGTCAGGAAAGGTGGGTTAGTATTGGTTGTTTGAATTCATGTATGTATAACAAGAACATCTTCACTGTTTGTGTTGTGTTCTTTAGCTGTAATTCTGATCTGCAATATCGGGTTTTGAAATATTCTTGATTATTGTAGGTTAGGTCTCAGCGTAAAGGAAGACGTTCAGACGATCCAACTGTGGCTACGACCACAGAATATGATAGCGTGTTTGTTTAAATGTGGATTTCCTTTATAAAGAGTAGAAATTATGACCATCTGTCTTGCATGAAAAACTGTTATTATCCAATTTGCCTTCCCTTTGCAAATTCCAGTGACATCACCACCGCTATTGTCTGTTACTTAAAAAACAAATCAGACCTACCAACTTGGTGGGAATCAGAGGAAATTGACTTTGACGTTTGCACAAACCTATTTCGGACAGTAGTTCTGCTCTGTTTCCATTTTTAAAACCACATAATTGCACATTGATTTTACCTAAAAAGATTTACCCATATTTGAAAATACAAGCCTTATAGGAAGACCGCACTTAGAAACCTGTTTTGCTCCTTCAAACCAACCCCAGGATGCTCAAGCAGTGCCTAAAACTCCAGGGAATTTCTCCAGGAAACTCCTATCTACACTTAAAGTCATTGAACGCGGCTTGAACAAAAATCTTTAGCGCCCCCAAGAGACCTTAGGCCAAGTCTAGAGTCAAAGCTGTGGCCCAGACGGGATTGATTTTTTTGATCGGTCCGTAACTCGAGGTTTTAACAATGACTATTAGAAGAGTGAATATCACAGGCCACAGGATAAACATAGTTTGTCAAGCCAGGGTACGCCTTTAAATCAACGCTTTTGTTGAACATTCTCACGCATTTAAACCTGGAATGGAACACATGGAAAAGACCAGATCTTAATGTTAGACAGACAATCTAAGGTAAAACACTACTGTGACTACAGAATTTTATAAATACGAGAGCAGGAATAAATACAATATTGTCTTACATTGCAGCGGATATTTTATTCAGTGTTAATCGGTTTTAATAGTTCTTTTCTGACTAAAGTTGGTCTTCGACCGACACACTTCTGTACTATACTATCACTAAACTCTCTAACTAACTAAATAATAATAATGACAATAATAATGAAGCTTCATGAAGCAGTTTCCTTTTTACCAGAACCCACTAGATGGCACTCTCTGCTTTATCATATTTGTTTTGAATAGCTATATATATATATATATATAATTTTTATATTCATATTTTTAGTGTTTTGTACATTTATCATTTTTTTTATGTCTTAAAGTGTTTTTTAAATGATTAATGGTTTTAAGCTTATTGACGATTAATATTAATATTCATGTTAAGAATTGCTGTGTTTTTCTGATTTAATTTCACAGTTTTATTCGGATAAATCTGAATAACAGGATTAAAAATAAAGCAGAAAGTATTGAAAGAAAAAATAATAATTCAATTTCCCCGTTGTTTCAGACAATAATTGGCAACTGTTCAGACGGACATCTCGTATTTGTCCATCCCTCTGAATATTTGATTTGTTTTGGTTGCGGCGCCGCATGGGAGGAGCTCCGTCATCCTCTCTTTGGAATCCCCCTGTAAGCTTATTAAATCGCTATTATCCCTATTAACACAATGGGCCTGATCCTCTTCTGCCAGCTGCATCCTCATTTTATGTAGTGTACATTCGCAACAAGCGGCGCCTGTCAGATTATTTAGCGTTGCGGACGCATTTGCACACGCATCATTGTGCACTGACACCAATAGATAGCGGCGCTCAAATCCCAGCACATGTCAGCGTTTTGAGGGATCATATAGATGCAAATGCAGCCATGTAATTGCCAAAGCTGTAGATCTGCGCTCTGCAGGCTGGATGCTGTCATGTCAACGGCTGATTCCATCTGCTTTTCATCCTCTCCCTTTTTTCTTTTTCTTTTTCTTTTTTTTTTTCCCAAGACCTGATTTCCATACCAACCCAAAGCTTTCAAAGCCCTCTCATCTTATCTGCTTTTCTTCCTCCTCCTCCTGCTCCTCACCAACCTGTCTCTTCTGGCAACAGCAGGAATGATGTTACTGACAGCAAAGGTGTTTCCTAAATAACAGTTGAGAATTTTGGAAAAGTCGTGTTCCTCCTCCAGTTTGTCGGTTATTTTTTTCTATTTATATCAAAACAGGATGTTTTTGTTAAAGTCATTCTTGGCAGGAAGAAATATTGCGTTTTTTTTCTTCCCTTCATATTTACAGTTCAGGCCAAACGTGGACACACCTTTTCATTAAATGCTTTTTTTCTGCTCTTCCAGGTCGAATGATGAACTTAACAAAGCAAGTGTGAAATAACTGAAGACATGTCTGGTATCCTAGTTTCTTCTACTTTTTCTCTGACTCACTCTTTTTTAAGGGTTACTCAGTGGAATGTTCTGCCTTATTAACAAATCAGTACAATATTGGACAACCTTCTAATTAACGTCATGGAAAGAACCAATCCGCTTAGTAAATAAATGAATATTATTTAACTTTAAAATAATTTTCATTTATCATTGTTGCACACTGTGTAAGTCTGAATAGCATATAATATTATCACCAAGACTCAATGCTCTTGTTATAGAGTTCATGGTAGTTTTCGCACTAAGGACATCATTCTTTTGGGGGTTGTTTGTAAAGATGAATTTATTTGTACAACATATCGTTGTGACGGGGACAGCCTATCCCAGCTTCTTAGGGGATGAAGCAAAGGAACACCTTGGACAGGTCGCCAGCCTTTCACAGAGACATTAATTTATACTCACATGTAGACAGATGGGTTAAACATTGGCTAAATAAGAGGTTTATTTAAGGAATTTGTAGGTATTTCAGTTTTTTTTCAAAGGTTTAACAGGTTAATGACTATGTAACTAAGTTGCCTTGGCAGAGGTCTGCGCTTTCTGGGTGCTTTTCTAGTTGAATATAGTATAATAACTTATGCTGATGACAATAAAAATAGAACTACTCTCAAATACTTATTCTTTTCTCAAGAAATTTTAAGGGCCTGCACTTAAAAAAAGTGAAGTTATTACTGTTTTATGGTAATATTTGCTGATGCCTTCAAGTGTTTATAGCCAACAAAATATTTCCCTTCGCCGTCCCCTCTTGCCGGTCTGTTTTTAATGATGGATTCTTCCAGAAAAACTGTACACCTTAAATAAATAAGTGCCACGTGAAATCACTTTAGCTTGGGAAAAAAAACAAAAAAAAACCTCCATTGAAGCACTGTTTATAAAAAGTTGAACTCTGGAAACCCACGCAAACTGAAATTCAATTTCACAGCAGGTATGACTTCATAGCTTTAAAAAGTGTAACAAATTTTGGCTCATTTCTTCTCCCCCGCTTTGCTGATCCAAAAATGCCTTAAACCAGAGAAGCTAACTTGATTAGCATTACTCCATCTTTCCTTTTTTAAGAGGAGCATTTTTTAATTAAACATTGAGTCGAAACTCGCAGAGAAGTTTGTTACAAGAGGAGGAAGAGGAATTTAAATTTTTTTAAATGTAATTTCCAGCACATACACAAATATCTAGCGGTATGTAAGGTATCCACACGCTTCATCCCCCCACCACATATTCCTTGAGAATGTAGCGGGGAGCGTGCACGGTGCAGGGATGAGATAACGTCCCCAAAGTTTTCCAAGGGCAGACCGAGTAGCCAGACATCAGAGGGAAGCCGCGCCGAGCCGAAGCTGATTCATTACATGTGTAGCATCTGCCTCCTATTTAAAGGGCCCGGAGCACTCTGGCTGCTCCTGCAGACTACCTCCCGACTCTTGGCCCCCGAACCCTTCCAGGATCTCACTCCCGTCTGATGACACGCCTCGGCTCTCCGCTCGCAGATTAGCTCCAGCTCGCAGCTCGGCGGAGCAAAGTTTAATCAATTGCCGTGTCTCTCGAAAGGGGCCTGATATGAATATTTTGGAGGATCAAAGCCCGTCACAACAAGGGAGACTGTACCTGTGCGGAATATTTTACGTTCGTCGAAGTTTGAATGCGTTTAAACTACCGCCGCCACTTCCATCGTCACCATGTATTTGAACTTCTGGTTATTACTTTTGGGGAACCTCTTATTCAGTAAATCTCTGCAAACAAACAACTCTTCCATATATTTGTTTCTCATGTAACCTCTGGAACTCTCAAACACTTACTGTTACTGAATAATTATAGAAAGTAAGTAAGTAATTTTTATTTGTATAGGCTTTTCCAGACCAGGGTCACAAAGCGCTTAAACAATCAAAACAATATTCAATAAAGTATATACTTTAAAGGTAAAGATTAAACTGATAACACAACATTAGTTCCAGAAAATCAAGGAAAAGCCTGAACAAATAGAATGTGTTTCTTAAAGGAGTCAGTAGATCCATCAAACACAGAGGGAGAGGAAGATCGTTCCAAAGCTTAGGAGCAACAGCCTGAAAAGATTTCTCTCCTCTGGTCCTGAACCGTGTGCGTGGAACCATCAGTAGATTCTGATCCACAGACCTCAGAGCCCGAGCTGGGGTGTAAGGCTGGATCAGATCAGTGATGTAAGGAGGAGCCTGACCATGAATAGATCTGAAAGTAAGAACCAGAATTTTAAAGTTGATCCTGAAAGAAACTGGAAGCCATTGAAGAGATTTAAGGATCGGAGAAATGTGAGTTCTTCTACTTGAGCGGGTTAGAATTCTCGCTGCAGAGTTCTGAATCAACTCCAGGCGAGACAGCTCCTTCTTGTTAAGACATGATATGATCTATTACGATGCTTCTCTCGCTCTGAAAATGATGGAGTGAGGTCAGTGGAGTCTAAAACGGGGGCTAAGTAAGGTCACCGACCATCACTACTGACCCCTTAACTTTACGTGGCCTTCAGATCAGTAAACAAACAGGGCTTCATGAATGAAGCCATCCGTGTTTAAATATGTATAAATATTAAGGTTGTTTTCTTTCATAATACAATGTAATGTCTCGCTTCTAGTCAAATATATCAATTATTCATCAACGCTGAACAAGAAGAATCAAGTCAAGGGAGCGCATGCCTGTTACTGTAGCCGCAACACAATACTATTTTTAACAAAATAGCCGCGTAAAAATGACGAGGTTTCTCAGGTCTGAAGCCGTAAACTGTACCATGTTTTATATATATATATTGGGCTTTATATATTTGAAACTGCTGTTTTTTTTAAGTGCTTTACAAACAAAACTGAGTTGAGTTGAGTCTAATAACGTTTTGTCTAAAGACTTTTATTTTGAAGGACATTCAAGACATTTCTGATGCCGTCTCATCCGACAAATGTATCTCTTAAGACTTTTTGTTTGGTCCTGACACCTTACTCTGAGACCTGATTTGGAAATACACACTTCCTTACGCCAGTTGAAAAAAATACAGGTTGATTGAAATTGAAATAGTAATGAGTGTAAATGTTTTCAGTGGTTGTTTGTCTATGTGTAACCTGTGAATAAATTAATAAATCAAACATAGAAGATGCAAATTTTTTTTTTTTGCTCCTGTTTTTTTAACCACAAGCTCTGATCAAATACTGTATTTTCTTGCATCCCAGGAGATGATTCCTGAAAAGTCTGAAATACACAGAAAAGGACTTTCAGACACTTTCTCATCTGGCATGTTTTTTTCTAATCACTTGCTCATTTCCGCCACGACACAATCTCATCTTCGCTGTTGCAATTATGCGGTGGTGAGTGATGGCTATATTTGAGGTGTGCCTGTCGGGCGGACTTGTTAAAAGAGGCTTTTTTTTTTTTTTTTGCTCTGGCGTCTGCTTTAGCTGATAATTATTTCAGATTAGTTTTCGAGGAAATTAAACATTTTTGTAAGTATGTGTGAGAGTGACAAAGTTAGCAAGTGCAGTCGGGGGAGCGAGTGTGAAAAGTGACGTTTTACGATGATGTGTATTAATACTTTTAAATGGTGTTACTGTAGTAAACTGGTCATTCAATAACCATGAGGTTTATTTTTGAGAGACATGTTATCAATATTAATATCAAAATTAGAGTATGAACATAGGGCATAATATAGTAAGTAAGTAAGTAAGTAATATTTATTTATATAGCGCTTTTCGAGACCAGGGTCACAAAGCGCTTAAACAATCAAAACAATACTCAAAAAAGTACTTTAAAGATCAAGATAATACTGAGAACAACACAGGAGTTCGAGAAATTCAAGGAAAGCCTGAACAAATAGAAACGTCTTAAGATGTTTCTTAAAGGAGTCAGTAGACTCCATCAAGCGCAAAGAGAGAGGAAGATCGCTCCAAAGCTTAGGAGCAACAGCCTGAAAAGATTTCTCTCCTCTGGTCCTGAGCCGTGTGCGTGGAACCATAAGTAGATTCTGATCCACAGACCTCAGAGCCCGAGCTGGGGTGTAAGGCTGGATCAGATCAGTGATGTAAGGAGGAGCCTGACCATGAATAGCTCTGAAAGTAAGAAATGATATGATAATATGATAATATGATATGATATATAAATAATATGAGTAAAATATAATCAGCTTTTTAAATTGGAATGAAACTTCAAATAGTAATCATAAGAAATCACAATAGAAATATAACTTAAATTAGCAGTTTTTATGTTATTTTGTTTATCAATTATCGCCTAAAAATCTTTTAAAAAAACATTAAATTAAAAAAATGTAATATTTTTTAATAAAATCATTCATCTTTTTAAAATAATAATAAAAATAATATGAGGAAATAAAAAAAAGTAGGGAGTATATAGTTCTGTCTGTCTTATGTGTCTTGATCGTTTAAGTATATTTTTAACTGTGTATTGTTTGTGATTGTTAAAGTGCTTTGGGACCCTGGTCTAGAAAGACTCTCTAGAAACAACCATATTATTATTATTATTATTATAATTTAATGATTAAGTTTTAATAATTCAAGATAACAGTATCAGGACAGTTCTGTTCTTGACTGCTAATTTAAACTGTTTATTTTCAAATTTATGTTTTTAGTTCTATGCATGACAATGACAGATTTTGAATTGCCAACCCAATCAGCATTATCACTGATTCCTGTTTTCCTAGTTATTTTTTTAATCAAAATAAGAGATCATTTGAGTTTTCAAACTTAAATGTTGTCATCTGTCTTGGCAGCAGACAATTACTGACTGATAAGGTTGTTTATTCAGCCTTATCTTGTGTTAATATTTACGATGCTATTGCCAAATACTGACCTAGATTCTTCACGTTTACAACCTGTTGACCCTCTCGGATGATAACTTTTTCACTGTGCCTTCCTCAAATTCAAACAACCTTGACAAACCACACGAGAAAGATTCCATATTTTGCAAAAAAAAAACATATATTCTACATGTTTCCCTGATAGTGGAAAGTTTGATTGACATCTGTGTACAAGTGTATAACTGCTGATTGGTCGAGTTTCAGAACACCAAAATTGTACCTCCTGTGTTGGTTCCTGACCTTTTTGACCTTTGCTTTAATGGACAGCAAAGGTTTATAAATCTTTGTCCAGATGTGGACATTTTGGGAGAATTTTCCTGAATTGCTGGTGTTTTAATATCTATGGTCCTTTTATGGTTTGTTCCACGACTGGATATAAAATAAATTTGCTGGGTTTCATTTTCAGGAATGGGTTATAAACTCTAAGTCGCTTTTTCTAAGGGTAACATTCCATATTAAAAAATGAAACCAATGCAGAAGTGCAAAGCTGCAGTTCATCGAGTCTCCACTTGAGGATGGCTACAATCACAGCCAATAAATGTATATACTAGTACGACATTAAACATAGTTATTGGCTGGTAACAAAATACAGCTTTGGTCTTAAATACTTATTTTTCTACTGGCACACACTGTTGGGTTATTTTCTTTCTTAAATTTCTGGTTTGATTTATTAATCTAATCAATTAATTTTAACTGAATCTGCATAAAAAGTGTTGGGTTTGACTTGACTGACAAGTGAGTCTGAATAGGCACCATTGACTGAACTAAGTGGATGCTGTTGACAAATCATATTTCAGCTGGTTCCAGTTTCGCCATTTAGTGGCTATAACTGCATTTTCAGGATGACCAACCATCGGCTCCTATATAGTGTTTCAGTAATACCCACATGGTGTCATAGATACTACTTCCATATATACAGTCAGTGACTCTTAGGTAGTGATGGTCCGATGAAGCTTCATTAAGCATTATCATTATTCTCAGAGTCTGCTAGATGGCGGTCTTTGCACTATTTTCCCTCGTTTTTAACAACATCACATCATTTTTAAACGGATGGCGCCATCTACTGACCTCTTAACAACACGACACTGCTTCTTCAAGCTTCATCAGACAAGCACTTTATTTTATTGCATGAGCCGCTGTGATGATATTGTACAGATTATATTTGTTGGTTTTCTTCAAACTTTTCTGTTCGCCTGAATGACTTTCTGGGGAGATGGACGTTAAAAACCGCAAAAAGCAACCTTGTAGTTGAAGTGCCTTAGTTGGAACTGAAGTGCACGTTTATAAAAAACAAAAGTATGAATATATAATGCACTTTAATTGAAGTGTAGAATCAAGAGGAATGAAAGTCAACTGAACTAGCTCGCAATCTGTATAATAAAGTAGTCATTAACATCTAACAGCATATGCATGATTCAAGCGGCAAGTGCTGAGAAATGCTTGGCTAAAGAGGGAGTTGGGAGAATGGGAGGGGGTTCTTATCTGTGCATAGCAGATACTGTTCCTGTAGTGTTGGGGAGCAGGTGAGGTGTGTGTGTGTTTGTGTGTGTCACTAGACTGTTGTTGAGGTACGGTTAAAAGTTTGAAGCAGGTGGCAACCATTTTTTTTTCTCTGTTCTCCGACTGCTACCCCGAGAAGCACATGGTGACAGTGATTGGAGAGATCTGCTGCCCACGGGGATTTTTACCGTTTCCCTATTTCATCTGTTCAACATGAAGCCTCATGGGGGAATGTCCCGAGGTCGCTGGAGTCGTACGCAGCCCTGCCAGGCTGTTATCCACGAGGAGAAGCAGCTCTTGCCTGTGTTTAAATCTGCATTTTGATTACGGGAGAGGGTTTCTTAAAGTTGAGCCACTCACTGAACCCCCTTTAGAGGATTTACCTGTGCCAACAGGAGAATAACTCGTTGAGGATCCTTTTTCTCAAACTGGAAGACAATTTAAGACAGTTTGGTACTGGCAGTGAGTCACTGATGCTAATGACTACAGTCAAAGAAGCAGCCTTTGATAATTGTTTAATTTGACTCATCCGCTATATATATATATTATATATTAACATTGATATTTTAAATAAGAGAGTGAATTATTGGTGATGTTTTGACTGTTTTTAGAAAGCATGTTTAGCTCTCATGGGTGGTAGAGCTTGGTTAAAAAAAGGGTATCTGTTATGGTATTTTTCTATTATTATTATTAATATATTTTATTTTTTGTTGTATGCGGGTACTATGTGTGTTTGTCTTTGGATTACTTGGAAAAAAATGAAATTAAAGAGTAAAAAAAAGGCAATTTTCTGTAAATATGTATTTCTTTTTTAAAAATCATCCATTGAATGTATTTAATGTATTTATTTGGCCCTCATGAGGTCAAAGGTGGTGTAGAAACCAATCATTTCATTTCATTAATTATATATTATTATTTTGTATTTATTTATTTACTTGATTTTACAATTTTGGCAACTTTATTTTTGTTTGATGGCCCCTAACAACAGCCGCAGTATAAAATGTGGCCCCTGAGAAAATGTAATTTCACTGATCAACGCTATAGTTCAATTTTATTCTCACACATTTAGGAGGATTTAGCCTAATTTCGTTTTTTGTTTTTTTTTAACTGAGCATTGTATTGAGGTCCAATATTAAACTATCTATATTATCTATTATCTTTGTCTTATCATATTATTTACATTTATTTATCCACAATAGCTTTGGCTCAGAAGAAATATCAACGGCCGGTTGAGACGTTGCCTCTATTAGAGGCGCTGTCTGGGTTTCATAGGCTCATATTTCAAAACAAGCTTACAAGGCAATGTAGTCCTGAGTGCAGCGGGAGCTAGAGAGGGTGTTAAAGGGCCATCGTAGAGCTTGTGTAATGTGTGTACTTTTTATGTGGATATTTATTATGAGACGAGTTCCATGAATAATTTATGATTAAAAAGGCGTAATGGATATAGTGGGACTCGTCAAAATAAAAGCTAAAATCCATTTGCTTTCCTCGTAGTAAATCAAACCGCTTGTCCTTGGGCTAATTTCCAACTTGGGATTTGGTGGTGAGTCTTGACGGTGATTTTATTTTTTTTTTCTTTAGTGATGGAGGTGTCTGCGTCGATGCACAAAAGAGAAAAAACAAAAATGAGCTAAGACAAAGAAAAAAAACACCTCCTCTTCTTCATATGGCTCCCCGCCTCACTCTTATCCTTCCACCATCTTACCACTTCTTCCCCCTTGCCTTTGAGCAGCTGCCACTTCTGAGCCGGAGGAAAATGAAGGCAGATGAATCAATTTGGCCTGTGGCCCTAAAGTGCACTTGTCTGTACCCCTGCCTGGGCGGGGGGGGGGATAATGAGCCGATAGATTGAGGCGAGCGCAGAGGTTCCTTCGCCGGCTCCACCGGTGGGACCCCCTCGCGCACACACAAGCCGCTGATGCGTCCCTGAGCAACGCTTGTAGCTTGTCTCTGGGTTAATGGGGGTGAGGGTCCTTTTGCGCGGGACACTTTTTCCGAACAAATTAGAAGGAAGGATCTGTATTTGTCGCTCCCCTTTCCTTTTCCTTCAATACGTTGCCCCTTGTCTCCTCCACGCCTAGATGCCGAACACTAGATTGAAGCGTGCTAGTGTGTCGCGTCAGGATAGCTTGAAAGCAAGTGAGCAGGAGGCCAAGGTCCAGGTTCCTAAGGGTAATAAGGATTGACGCCGGCACGAGGATGAAGCACAACCTCCCTTAGAACAGTTGACAGGTGACTGCGAGCTAAAGAGAGACGAGGGTGAGTGAAAAGAGTGGGAACAGGAACAGAAAAGGTCAGCGGTAGCCGCTTCTTACAAGAGAGACAGCAGCTCTCCAGCACTGCCTCAGACGCATCGAGAAAAGGATGAAGGCTGCAGGCGGACAAGTGTGGATGGATTGGCAGTGTTACCACCGTTGGCCTGAGCAGGGAGGAAAACATTCACGACTGTCACGACTTGACTCGGCCATTCCTAATTAGCCCCAACGACTGTGACTTCACCCAGGGTTAAAGAAGAATAAATGAACAGATCCAAGTTGGCATTAGTCAACTTGAGAGGAATTAAGATGCCGAAGGGCCCTTTGAAGATAATTAAAAAGCAGGGAGCAGGAGCCACCAGAGAGGAATCGCAGACATGTTCAATACCGAGACTAATGGAGCTAATTTCTAGTACATTATTCATGTAAAACACTGGTCCTCACTCTGCTGTTTTCTGTGTCTCCATTTGTTACTGAGGCCCCACACACATCCACCATAATCTCCATTAGACACTTACTTTACCGTGTTATTGTTAAATCAATGAAGAATTCTTACCCACAGTTCTAATGCCAACACATCATTTAGAGTGTATGTTGTGGGATATCTTAGTACAGTTATCATACATAACTCATCACTGCTGAGCCTGCTCACCATTGGATCAGGTTGTTCTATCACAACGTTGCTTTTAACTCTCAAGAAGGCTTCAAATTATAGAAGATAGCTCTGTTTTTTAGTAGTGATGGTCTGATGAAGCTTCATGAAACAGTGTCATTATTTTGTAGACTAGATGGCAGTCCCCGCACTATTTTCCTTCGTTTTGAACAACTGTTCTATTGAAACATCACATCATTTTTAATCTGATGGCGCCACCTACTGACCTCCAAACAACATGACACTGTTTCATGAAGCTTCATCAGACCATCACTAGTTTTTAGCTCACTTTAGGTCTTACAACATTTCATGAAAAAGGTGGTTCATAGCAAAACATTTTGTTTCCATTTGTTCTGTACTTCTCCTAATACTAAGGCAATCATTTGTATTTATTGCAAAAAGGCGAGTTTGTGTTTCTTGCCTAACAAGGCTTCTTCCTGTAAAAGTGAAATATTTAAAAACTCTAAATATTTAAAGAGTGTACATTTTGAAAATGTCTTTACACTGTGAAGCGATCCAGATTAATGTTTTCATCTCTTCAAATCTTGTTTAAACATTTACTCATTATTTGAGAAAGTTAATAATTTTAAAAACTCTCAAACATATAATTGTTTGGCGTCATCCCTATTACTTCCACTGTTAGGGTTACGTTTTTGATTGATTGTCTTTTTTCGGTTTCTTTTACCAATGTTTCTAAAATAATATAACCATTTCTAAGTGGACATTTAGCAATTATAAGTGACAATAAACAGATTCAGTTCTTGTCCAGTAATTGTAACATAACTCCTTGTTTGCTAAACACTTACAGAATACCTGCTATGCACTGCAGGTAACAACTACAGGAGCTTTGAAGAGCAAAACCTGATCATTAAAACATATGATAATTATAATAATACATTTTACTCGCAAGTTCGCTTCACAATCAAACCAGACAATACAATGAAACCAGTATTGAAACAACATAATAAATTAAGGAAATAAATACATTTTCCTGTGACCATGGTATAGTGTAAATTTATTTTAAGACAGGGGTTCCCAACCTTTTTTGTACCGTTGACCGGTTTAATGTGGGCATTATTTTCATGGGCCGACCTTTACATAAAAGCATTTTTCCACTTGTTTACAGGTTTATCTTTTGAGTGAACTTTACTTTTTGATGTTTCAAGATTCACAGGCTAATGTTACTTCAGAGAAAACACCATGTCTTTGAAAAACAAAACTCCAAAAAAGGACAAGAAAAGACAGTAATAATCAACAGAAAAGGCCGGTAACAAATGCCTCAAGGACCGGTATAGGTCCCTGGACCGGGGTTTGGGGACCACTTCTTTATTACCCAATTCAAACCAATTACATATTTAAATATAAACATTTTAAACAAATGTTTTGTACACTTAAAAGAGTTAAAATAGTAATTGGGTCTGATGTACTGGGTGAAATATAATAATGGGTTAAAAATGGTGAACTAGGAAATAAATAAACAAGAAATGCATTGTTGAAAAAAATGGTTGAAAGCTTCAAATGAAGGGATCACTAAGCATTGGATGCACATTTTTTTTCACTAAAGATAGTGTTAATTTGTGTGTCAAACAGCGGTTGGCTGCTTCTCATAAAGTAAGTCGTGGTCCCCCGGCTTCCCCCCTGGGGCGGACTGTAGATTGGGCGCTAACTAAAATGTCCTTAAGCATTAATGAATGGACCAGAGAGGTATTAAAAAAAAACAACAACACGTTAAAGCTTTACAGTCGGGTGCTCAGGGCCAATTAAACAGCTCCCCAGACTGGAAATTAATCCCTGCCTTAATCACAGTCAGCCGGGGTTGCCAATCTTTTGTCAGAGTCGCACTATTCCTCCCTAGATCAATTGCTCTCATGTCCCGTTTAACGGCGCCTTGTACGATCCTTGGAAGCTGCTTCATTAACCTAGGTGGCTAATTAGACGGCGCGCTGATCAATAGTGGAGTTGATAGCTGACTGGGTAATGTAGGCGCGGGCCCCCGGAGGAGACGGAAACACTTTGCGTGCCATCAGGAATTTGTCAGCAACACTGACGCCGGGTAAACAAACTCATCAACGGCTGCACTTGACGGAGACTTGATGCTGACTCCGGCGTTCCCGTGGCCAAGAGGAATAAAAAGGGCCACGTCTGTTTGGAGTCTTATTGAGGCACAAGTCAAACAGGATTAGGCCCCGGGGTACCTCAATCTTCCTGGTTGACCTCAGAGCCTTTCTAATGCCTCCCCCCCTGGCCAAACAGCAGCATTACCTGGCAGCGGCGGATGATTAAAGGTGGATTGTGTCGACTTGACATGGGAGCTGGTGGGCACGAGGGTAGATAAACACCCTCTCCCCTGTCTCGCCTCCCTCCCTCTCTCCCAGCCAGGTGGTGGCGTGCAGGACCTGTCAGATTAGCTGATGACCCTTTTAATTCTGGCCCAGCCGGGGGCCATAATTGATATTTACTGGGAAAGGTTAATTGTAGCAGTGATCTGCTTAAATTACAGCAGAGACCAGGAGACCGAGGCCAGCCAAGGTGCGCGCCACCGGGGGAGCCGCTACATACAAACTGCTAGTCAAACGGAACACACCCTGCGGCCGTTACCACTGAACTCTGAGGTGGGGGCAGCAGTTTTGGGGCGTCGTGATTGGCTCGCGCTGCATCTGTCCGGACTTGTGCACGCTGGGCTCGCCAGCCTCCCATCTGGTCGGGGATTTGGATGCGATCCAGCAGTGTGGCCTGCAATAAAACAAGTCATCCATGTTGGCATCAGGGTTATGTCGGTGTTGGTGGCTGCTATTGATATTTGTATGTGGAAGCTTCTGAAACGGTGCCAGTAGTTAATATAAAGCAAGGGAGGGTTCAAGTGTCACTGAATGTTAGCCAAAGAAGCTAAAGCTTATAAATATGCAGTAATGAAATGAGTAGGTTGTCATATGAGCCCATCCCTTTAGATTACACTTAGTGCAGCTGTATACACTGTTTGGATACCAACATACCTGAAGAATGTTAAGAAATTAAATATGTTTTAAGTATTTGTCGTAATGCGAAATAACCTTTATGAACTGAAGTAGCTGGAGTGAATTCTATAAAGCGGCAGTGACATTATAAATCTTCATACAATGATGTTGAACTACAGGTTTAGTCATTTTATTTTGATCAATTACTTCAAACATGCCTCCTTTGTTGCAATTGGTCAGAGTTTGATTAATCTTCACTTCCCGTTGCTGTTATGAAACTAAATTAAATGGTTAATATAATATTTAACATTTAATTAACCCTGTTGACATTCAACGGCAATCCATTCACCACATTTATTTCGCTGTAATCCTCTTGACAAGCTGCTCTTTTCGATGTTCACTTACAGTATGTGTTCTGGTGCCAGTACAGAGCGATTCATATCATGCTTTGTTATCGCCTTATTAAGTTCTCCCCCGTCTAAAATCTCGGCGAACAAGGGGTTACAAGAGCGAAGTCCATTATGATGTAATAATGGCTTCACTTTTCCTCAAGCCAGCTGTAATTATGCCACACTTTGTTTATACAATGAATCCCTTGAAGGTGGATATTTTCAGGGATTTATGATGCAGGTTGACAAACCTTGATGTTTGACCAATCACAGTATAGTGGGTGTGGTTATGATAAACTATAAAGTAATCTTGAGCAAAAGTGTTTCCAGTGGGCGGGGCTTAAGTACATTTTCTAATGTAAATGTTTCAATGAAAAGAGAGTTTTGTACAAACAAACATACACTGATGAGTACAATAGAAGTTCAGGATCTATTTAACTAAACACTCAAATCAACACATTAGTTGCCCTTTAAGAAAAACACTATCACCAACTGGATTTGTATGTTTTAACAAAACAACAGGTTTTGGTTTTATCTTACTTGTAAGTACAAAGTCTTCTGGACCCACTTGAAAGCAGTTTGATGGTCATGTGGACATTGAAAGTCTTTATGGAAGTGCGTACATAGTTGAAGAATATTTAAAAATAAAAGTTAGGCAAGAGCACAAATTCAACCGACCATTACAAAAGATATGGAACAACTGATGAATTCAAAATGTTGCATATTTGTACTTCAATTTGTCTTTAAGATCAGGGTTTCATTGTAATCTGTTGTGTTCCTTCACAGATGAAACCATTGATGCTGCGTCCTGTCCCAGTCAGCCAGGAGGAAACAGTACCGGAGCTTAACCCACAGCACAGGAACAAGGACCAGCTCAACGAGGTGAGGCCTTTGACCCCGTCTGCACTCTTCCCCGGCGTCTGCAGTGGAGAGCGTCTCGGGGTATCCCAGGGAGGCCGAATCCTGCGAATGAAAATGCGAGGGCGCACAGCAGCAACATTGACACAGCATTCAGAGGGCAGCTGATGCTCCGCTCCTGTTGTTTCCGGCTCTCACCTCATAAATCTCATCTATATGGCAAACAAACAGCCCGACAGGAAATGGCCTGTCGCCCGGCGTAGCCGAGTTGGCAGGTCACTAATTCGAGCGTGACGCGGTTAATGCCGACTTGCACCTCCGCCAGGTGTGCGCTGACCTCGCTGACCGCGGGATGGAGCCGGTTAAAGAAGCCGTTCCAATTATCACCGCGCCGGCTTCCATATGCCAGCTCATTTAGATGATGAGTAGGTGGCAAAGGGAAAATGGAGGCCAGGCATTTGGTTCAGCACGAGGGAGAGAATAATGCAATTTAGATACAGGGGGAAAGTAATGAGAATTTATGCAAAATCCCAAGCGGCTCATTTTGAATGAATATAAAAATATGCTTCCTAACGAACGCCTGTCAAGCAGCCCTCCCAAACATAACTGAATTCAATCAGACTGTTCATTTAGCTGACGAAAGCAGGCGCCGAGCGATAGAGGGGAAGGAGGACGTGTGCAGCCTTCCCTCGCCGCTCAAATAGGCTTTTAATGAACTTGTTAAATACAGTATTTTTAAGCTATTCAGTGTTTTAATTCGCACCCATTCTAATTAAAAAAGCCAACCTAATTTCCCCGTGTCTTTCTCTATAGTCTCTCCTGCGCATCTCACCGGCGCCCCCTCCCTCACGCCGCTGCTCCCGCGTTTGTGTAAAAGGATGTCTTATAATGAAAAAGTCAGGAGAAAAGACGGGCTTGTCAGATAAAAGAGGGACGTGGGTTGACAGCTCTGACAGGGATATACGACAGGCAGCGGGGAAGGAGGGCGGCGGGGCGGGGGGGCGATGAGTGGGCTTGGCAGCGAGAGGATGGAAGGGGTGGCGAGGAAAGGGAAGGAGGGGGTGGGCTGTTGAAAATGGCGTGCTGTAATTGCCGACAGTGTTAGATGTGGCTCGTCTCTAATCGGCTGCCAAATAAATGGCGCACAGACGCTGATAGTTGTCGTCGTGCCATCGCAATCCATCTCTCACCATCTGTCTGTCTGAATGTTTCTGTCTGCCCGTCCATCCGTCTCGCCGCCGACTCCTCGACTCCTCACATCCAACAACATTGGGTAGCGTGAGTGGTCTTCTCACAAGCATCTTCTGGTTCAACTGTTCAAACAGAAATTCCAAATTCATAATGAAAATGCTTAATGGTTAAAATATCTGATCTTAATTGAAATGTTTACTATTGGTATGCAAATAAACATATATTTAACCAACAAAACAAATAAGATATGAGTGTAACTACCAGTAGTGATGGTCTGATGAAGCTTCATGAAACAGTGTCATGTTGTTTAGCGGTCAGTTGGTGGCGCCATTAGTTTAAAAATGATGTTTCATTAGAACAGTTGTTTACAACATAAGAAAATAGTGTCAGAGACTGCCATCTAGTGGACTCCAAAAATAATGACACAGCTTTATGAAGCTTCATCAGACCATCACTACCAACTAGTGATGGGTTGGAGTATCATTTATTGACTCTAGTCCACTAGATGGCACACTTTGCTCTGTAATCCAACACTTTGAAAAGCTGTTCTATTGACACTTTACTTACTTTTTCTAAGGGCACCAAATCCTAAGCCCTAAAAAACATTACGCTGCTTCATGACGCTTCTTCACCTGCCACATTCATTATAAATAAATGTAGTCTATTACACAATACTCCAATTCTTCCAATGGCAGAACCAGCCTTTCTTAGCAGCTATAAAAGTCTATATTTTCCCTTGGTGAAGGTTTCAAACAAGGAAAAGGTTCACCGTCAATAAGTGTGGTGGATTTTCAACCTAAATGGCGTATGCCTCTCACCCTGAATAGCTTGGATAGAGTTGACTCGACCATGACACTAAGATGAATTACATTGATTTTCTACTAAGTTTTCTTTATATTCCAAACCAATTGGACAATGCAATGAGCCACAAACACTGAGCAATAAAGGAAAATTCTTCATCTTTTCACTTACATTAAACTCACCTTTGCGCCACTAAGACGGAGGTCTCTTTACTAACGACCCGTCTCCTGCGAGGGAAATGGATTTTCCCTCGTGTTGCCGAAAAAGGAAATGAAGACGAATGTGAAATGTTGATTCACTCGCCTGCGTCATCTTTAAAGACAGTCATGCATCAATTTGGGATCAGGCTGGAAGAAATTGCGAGGGAAATGCTTTTTGTTTGTCGGCATGGTCGTGTCTTTATCTGTTTATTCTGACGAGGTAATTGTACCCGCGGTGCCTAGGAACTGAGGCGCATGAGGATTAAGGGGGCACACGGGGCGGTGGAGGAGGGGAGTGGGCTGGACCACGTTTGTGTCCTGAGGTTAGCCGTGATTTCTCCAACACCTATTAACCACCTTTCTCAGCCGGCTCTGATTGGCCTCGAACGTCGCGATTGCAGCAAACCGTCGTCTGGTAGGAGACGCCGAGCGACCCTCCTCTCTGATACACACTTTATTTATTTTTTTTACTGGCGTGTGGAGGAGGAGGCGTGGAATCGGGGAGAGGATTAGGGGGTGGATTTAGCAACATTTGTCTCCTCCAGAGCTGTTTAGTTAACCCTTAAATGCCGCCAGCATCCATCCCATCATTCTTGCCACTTTCCATCATTCACACACACAAACATATGCATCCTTCCTTCCACACACACACACACACACACACACACACACACACACACACTCTCTCAGGGGCGGGTTCTTAAATCCTTTTGAAGTCCTAAGCGCTGCAGAAATCCATTGAGAGAACCATGTATAATGGCTTTTAAGAGAGAGTGTTTAGCTGCATGCCGACCCTATGGCTTATGAACCGCCAGCGTTTTAATGGATCCCCCCCCCTCCTTCACTCTGTCCCCTCGTCCGCCCCCCTCCACCACAGCTAAATCCAATGGATTGTCCCTCATTATCATTTAAATAAGCCTCTCCTTCCACACAGAATGCTGTAAGTAGAATGAACTATATATGGCGAGGCTAATTCTAAATGGTTTTGGCCTCCCACCACCTCAGACGTTCACGCACATGGAAAGGCGCACATATGGGCTTGTGGATAAACAGAATGTGCTAGCCCTGTGAAATCAAACATACAGGATGTGCAGACATGTAAAGGCAGCATGACTTGACTTTCAACAACACACACCATCATGGCACATGGTGTCCTGCAGGGCGGCGGTCTTTTATTTCACACAATATGTTTCTTACATGACATTTAAATGCGTTAAAAATGCCCTACAATTCAATTTAGTTTTCAACAATTTCGGAAAAATAACCTCTCAATTTAAGGGATAGTTTTTAAATGTTTTACTCTACTTTTCTACTGACCCTCATGTCGACTAAGGGTTGGGATTATTTTCAGAGTAATCTGTTCCTTTTTAGAGGAATAGGCAAAAATGTAGATCTTTTTTTAAAGTAGCGACTGGAACTCGGTTGTCTTTATCTTCATCTTTGTCCAAAAAGCTATTTAAAAAAATCCAAATCCCTCCATGGTGCTTTTTCTGTAATGTCCATCTTGTATGAGGAATTGTTCTTGAAACTAAAGAATTTTGGGAGACATACTTTACGTACTTATTTAAATGTGAAAATTATACTGATTTATGCAGGAGTAATTTAGTATTAATCAGGGATGCGAACCGTGGGTGTCTCCTAGATTGGATTCATATTCTCGCGGTTGCGATTTGATTTTAAATCAATTGAGTGTGTTAATGAGGCAAACTATGGATTCAACAATATTGTTTGGTTAAGGTTGGTTGTATAAGGGCGCCAAACCGGTACTTTTAAAACCATAATGAAGGCTTAAAGGATTTATGCAAACATTCTCCGAAAAAGCTATACCAGGTGAATATCAGAATCGAAGCGAGATTCTGTGAGTGATGTGCGGTGAGGTTCATGGTTGGTGAGGCACCGACTCCTTTAGTGTCAGTTTTACATGTATATAAACCCAAAAGAGAAGCTTATTCAATTGGCTACTGGTTATTTCATATCTTATTAGCATTCTGAACACACGCATGCACACACACAGTGTTAGCATAAACCTGTACATCTTTGTCATTGTCATATGAAGATGGTGTAAAACTATGATTTAACAATAAATTTATAATATTTCAAAAAGTCTTTCTTAAGTTGTTATGAAATTTTGCGGGTCATTAGTCTTAGATCATTAGATCTCTGGCAGTCATCGATTGTGGATAAATATTTATTTATAGCTTCATAAACCATCTGTCATCTTTGAGATTGACATAAGAGTCATAGCTGAAATATTATGTTTTAATTATTAATTTATTTAGAAATTCTGTATTCAAAATCTTTAACCTGCCATATTTAATGATCTGAGATCTTTCAATTGGCTAGAAAATATAAATCTAAATTTGTTTTAAACAATGAAAAAGTATAGAAAAAAATGAATGAACTGATAAATAATTTAAAAAAGGATTTTAAACAGTATAGAGTATGACCGTGATAATAAAGGATTACAAGGAAGACGCAGCTGATTCAATGCTCTTGATTTGAAAGCGTTTATTTCCTCATACTGAAAGTTTAGCGAGAATCTACAGATTTAAGGCTCATGAGTGGATAATCACGAGGGATAGTTATCTTGATTATGATGTCAGCGCTGTATTTGTATTCAAATGTTATTAAGTTACGATGACTCGATCACATGTTACTGTCTGTGTAAGACTAGCAGTGATGCTGTGTTGAAAGATAGACCCGCCTTATGTTGCTTCTGATTGGTTTATACTGTGTGAGGCCTTCTGTGATTGGCTGGATATACGTTAAAAGTGTATTATCATGAAAAGATAAATATTGAGTATTAAATGGGTCAATATAAGCGTGAGAAAAACAAAGAATATTTTATTTAAGGCCAAAGTGTGTTTTTAATAGGTTTTATCACGGTTTTATCATCCTTAACTCATACGACGTGAAACACTACTAATTTCTAAACTACTTACTTCACGTGAGTCAAAACTTACGTATGTATTTTACTTGTATTTACGCTGTCAATGCGATGGAAGTGGAAACTTCCCCTGTTGATGTCACACGTAACCACATCCATTTTCCAGTCAGAACAGATCTGACATCTGATTAAAAAACATTTTATAAAATTCACAAGACACCCCCAAAAACTATGTTAAATATATATCCTTAAATAAATACATTGTCCAAAAAGTAGGTTGGAAAATGCATTGAGAAGCTTACCTTCTTATGCTTAAAAAATGAGAAATGACAAGAATATAAATGTTTTAATAATGATTTAATAAATCTAAAAATGAGATAAAGACAACAAGTACACCGAGTTGGCTGAGACACATAGGTTACCCATTAAATCCCGGGCGACTACAGATCGCACCTCCCTGCTGAATGAATCCAAGTTCTTCTCTGCTCAAGGATGTGAAAGGATCAGAGAGGTGGAGCATGTGGGAATAGCCTTTTGATTCCCGCAGAGACTGCTTTCCGGTTCACGACAGGCCTCCTCCCTAATCGTCACCACAGGGGCCGGCCCTGGAATCAGATGGACACACAGGCATTGATGAGCGCCGGGCCCCGTGGAGCAGGTGTGGGAGAATGGGAGAGTGTGAAACGAGGTGCCGGGGTGGAGCGGGTCATTTGGATTGAAGGTGGACCCGTGGATCAAATTGGTCCGGCTGAAAAGTTTCCTCTAGAGAGCGGGGAGAGGAGAAATTGCCAATCTAGACTGAGGAATAAAAGCAGTGGAAAGTGAAGGGAGGAATTTGAAGATTGGGATTAGAGCAGGTCTCACTGAAGAGGGCAAAACAAGTCTTGTTCTTGGTTAACCATTGAGACCACAGGAAGTCATTTGATGTGTCCGAACTGCGGCTTGTTCAATGTAGATTCATGTTGATTTTATGACCTGCAAGATGTGCAAGTGTTTAAGATCAGATAAGGAACAAATATCACTGTTGTTTACAGTTTTACATATACTTCCATTAGCAGTGAAACTGATGTTGAACAAAACAAATGTGATTGGGAAAAGATAAAAAACGTAAAAATAAGAAACTAAACCTACTAAAATGAAAATATTATCCCTTTTTCAGAAAGTTGATTTACATTATGTTCAGCCCACAACTTCAGGGTCAAGGTGACCCATAGGCCAAAAACAAATGTGTTTGTGGTACCCCTTGTGTTGTCTTTGGGTCAAAAAACAAACTACTTACTTGGATCCACTGATGCTTATGATGAAAGAGAAAAGTATTTCTTCACTGGATAGCCAAAAATATAACATTATATTGTTAAGAAGAATGATTTTTGATCTTCAATGCTCTCCAAAGCTCACACTAAGGTCAGTAAAGTACATATTATTTAAGTCAAGTACAAATGATGAAACCTTATTCACATTTTAGCTACAGATTGTTTATGACGAGCGTTCTTCCTGATGTCAGTTACCTGAAAAGGTGGTGAGAGGATGGGCAGAGTCCCCAACTGGAGGAAGGGGATAAGTTGATGATCCTCTCTGCTGCTCTGACTGTGTTCTACAGTTTCCATACGGTTACGCATCTGGACAGGATGCGCTATGTGGTTCTTGAGAAGAGGGAGTTGGTGGCGGGGCCAGGGTGTCGGCTACTCTCGGTTTGCAGAGAAACTAGATGCTGCGTGTTCTCGGCATGGTTTTTGTTCCATGATGGGTCTTTAGTGATGTGAACACACAGGTTTTGCTACTTCATCTCACCAAAATATCTCTCATGAGAATATCTCGCCAAGATTTCAGAACTTTATGAAGTAATACGTTCAAAATATGGTCATGATGAGAAACTTGCTGCATCTTTGAGAGGAAGAGTTATTTTATTTATTCTTAACCTAAAAATACATTTGCAAATTCAAACTCAAATTCACATGGAAACTTTATTACATTTTGCCAATCATTTGTTTTGTTTCAAATCCCTCAAAAAACACTTTTAATTTTGCCTTTTGAGTCTATTTCATAGACGGTAGGAACAAAGGTGCTAAAAATAAGTTTTACAAAAGTTTCTGATCGATGTGGGAAGTTCCAGTATGAAGACACAGGTAAAGTATATGTGCAGCAAGAGAAATTCAAGTAATAAAGAACATTTAATAATAGAAAAAGAATAATTAAAAAGCCAGGCATAAGAAGGAGGATATTGCTCCGGGAGTGCCACTCAGCTGCCCCGTGATCAGGGCAGGAATGTATGCAAGTGATCCGCGGGTGTGAAGAACACGGCCGGTCGGGTAAAAGGTTAACGTGAATATTGATATTAAAGCGGCCCTGCTTCATCATGTCTTTGTCAGCGAGTGGAACGCTCCTTAAAGGTCATCCTTGTCCTCCTCTCTCTCCCTACAGAGTTCCACTCACTCGCTGTCAGGCCGCGGGTACTCGGTAAGTGACATTTTCATGCTTCATAGCTTTACGGCAGAATTACAATCTCCAACGACCCGCTTTATGGCCCCAGCGCTCGACATTTTAATTATGTTAAATAGAGTAATGGAGAAATCATGATATTAGGGACATTAATTCTGGCTGACTGACTGATTAAATTGCAGGATGGCGTCCTGCACTACCTTGGCGAAAAGAGATTCTTGTTTTATTGGCATCGACCGTCGCCATTTGCCCGTGCGGATATTCGGTTGTTAAGAGTTTTATGTCCTCATCCATGAGAGATCATCAGAATTTCCGAGAAGCCTTTTTCACTTATATAAAATCGTCTTCAACACTTCAGCTCTGCAGACATTATCAAAAAATGTCTATATTCAACAATGTTTTTAAAATCTATTAACTTTTGTTGGTTTAGGATCACAATGTAGAGCTTTTCGGGAGTGTGATCACCATCAACTGGGTCCAATGATTTTACTGAATTTAGCTATAGGGTCAGTGGGGTGGTTCCATATAAGAAAGCTGCAAATGTGTCTTTATACCTCTAAAAGCCAGGGAAAATAACCTAATGTTCAATTGACATGTTGAGTTAAGTGTATCTTAAATAGATCCTGGACCGTTATTGAACTCATCAGTATGTGACTCTTTGTACAAAACTCTCTTTTCATTGAAATATTTACATCAGAAAATTAAGCCCCACCCACTGAAAACAGTTACGTTTTCGGGAGTTGGAATCTTGTTTACCCGAACTACACCCACACTGCTGTGATTGGTCAAGTGTCAAGGTTTTTCACTTCAGGTCATCAATAGTGTAAGTGTGCACTTCCAAGGGACTTGTTGTACAAACAAAGCAGGGCATGATTACAGCTGGCTGGAGGAGGAGTGAAGACCATTATTACATCATAATGGAGTTCGCTCTTGTAACCTCTCGTTCGCTGATAGAAGGATAGATATGATTAGAAGGAATAGAACTTTATAAAGTAATAACCTTAAAACATCATCATGATGAGGGAATTACTGCATCTTGGAGAGAAATAATTAAATGTTTGAAACATTTGACTGAGCAGGTTTTCACATTAGTTGCACTTTCAGAAGGAACATGATGTACCAGATAGCAAAGAACATTGATTGAAAGTGGATTCTTGGTCAGATTAGTTTTTAGTTTTCATTGAGTAATCAATTATCATAACGTGTTGAATTACTGTTACAATTCCAACGTCAAAAATCTGTTGTTTGAATAAACATTTATTCAAAATAGATGATGGTGGTTGGAGACATTTGTGGCGGGAATTTCCTTGTCCTGTTTGGTATCCATGAAATCAATGCATATGTATGAATACACCTTTAATATTTGAACTTTTTCTATCAATTTTTTTTTTTTAAGTACCGTCACATACTGTTTCAGTACAAAGCATTGATGCAGTTAGCATAACTGCTAGTAACATTTTGCAGAGAAATGGTTTTAAAACTACAATATTTATGAACAGGCAACAATTAAAAACTAACATCATCACTATTGAAAAATCAGTTGCATCTATCGTAATTTGATAAATGAAGTATTTCCTACTTTTCCCATGTCACCCTTCATCTGGCTAAAAACAGTGTTTTTATGTTAGCGGAAAACATCATAACGACAAAGAACACATCGGCTGCATCCTTTCTTCCCGTAAGCTATTTCACAAATTGTCACATCGGGACTATTTTTATCCTTGGAAAGCATCTGTTGCCCCTGCTTCAGTGCATTTTCAAACCATAAATTTTTGCTCCCATCGTTCCACTGATGTGTCTCGTCTCCGGGTAACAGTGGCAGCGGTCGTCCTTCATGTCCTCTGCTTTAAGGAGCTCTCATAAGGAATGCTCTTTAAAGTGCGCTACTTTTAGCTGATGAGTGGCATATGGCTGTTCTCATTGCAGCATGGAAGCAATCACCCCGACAAACAAAACAACTATAAATGGTTTGTCATCGCTAATCTGCCTCAAAGGACCGCGGCTAAGGCTCCAAACAAAGCTTAACTTCAAAAAACAATGATCCCTGTGCGCTGTTTTTTCTTATTTTTATAAATTTGTTTTAATAGAACATGTCACATTCTTATTCCCCCGTGACAGCGTATTCTCAGACGGATGAAAACAAACAAGACCTTCGGAAAAAGCATGTGAAGGCCTTTGGCTTAAGCTGTCAGTTTGAGTCGGTGGAGAACAAGGTTTTCTCTTCATCTGGATGGAGGGAAGGAGGGGGTTGCGAAGAAAGGGCAAGGAGAGAAGAGGCGGGAGAGGGATGATGTGTGTGAGGGGTGCAGGCCATGTGCTAGCAAAGGATAGGCGCGTAAAGAGGGCAAGAAGCTTCATGTTGTCTGGCTGCTTATCCGACAGTGCTATCTGCAGTGTTTGTAGCCCGTGGGTATCTCCTGGGCACTGAGCTCTGCTTCTCAATCTGCTCCGCTGCCAAGCTGCTTGATTTCTTGGGGCTTCTTATCTGTGAGTGCTGGGGGCTTTATAGTGTGATGTTTTTTTTTCTGGGAGGTGCGGCGGCCGGCGCACGGGTTGTGAGGTCTGGCGCTTGAGGGATCTTGCGGGGAGATATGGTGTGGGCATGGGAGGGGAACGACCACTGTGATAAAATAAAGTGCCTCTGAATGTGGGTGGAGGGCTGTTTGAGGAGATGGTGTGAAGGGTCAACGAGTTAGGAGGCAGCGTTGGCAGTCGAAGCAGTGGACAAGTGCGCCTCAGGCAATGATTACCATCTACAGCTCGTCCTCGCCAGAAAAACAATCCGCGGCAAGCTGTCGGACGAGGGTTTATATGTCATTTTGCAGAAATATATATCTTTAATTAATGCTTCCATATGGCTCAGTCGATGCGCTCCAGATTCCACAGGCTCCAATAAAATTTTAAGGAATGTATGGAAGCTACTTGCAAGCCAAGATTTCATGGACGATGTTGAAAGTAAATGACTTGGCTGTGGAGTTTATTGTCCTCGAAAATAAAAACTAGATAATTCCACAACATGCTGAAGTGTTTGTTATAAATCTGCATTTGTTTTTCACGAGTGATCCTCGTGCATATATGGAATTAATCAGTTCACAGAATAAGTACTGTAGTCATGTTTTCTTTCCCTGGAGCTAAACTAACTTTGAGAAAATCCACTTAGCAACTTTTTCCTGATTTGATATTTGGAAGCATAACCTACCTTTTCTTATCTATAGTCTTAATTAAATGTGACCCCTCCTCTTGCAGATGGTCTTTCTAAAATACATTGCGTAATATCCCCAAAATAACAAATGCGGGAGCATATTAGGTGGAACGTACACTACTGGGGAAAAAACAAAATGAAACCAACATACTTATTCCATGGTAATACACTAATTTATTTATTATTATTTTTTACCTCTTATTCCATTATGGAGGTCGTGGGGGCCTGAAGCCTATCCCAGTTACTTCAGGCAAGAGTTGGGGGACACCCTGAACAGGACACCAGACTGTCGCAAAACACACACAAGACATACAACCATCACACACACACATATACCTACTGACAATTTCCACAAGTCACCAATTAACCTCTGTATGTTTTTGGACTGTGGGAGGAAACCGGAGTGCTCGGAGTAATCGCAACAGGGGCAGAACATACAAACTCCACACAGAAAGGTCATAAGTTACCTCCCCACAGACCTGGAAGCAAACCGGCAACCTTCTTGCTTTGACTGCACCACTACATGTTAATATTTATGACCAATGTCTCACCTCTCTGCGCCCTCTAAATCTAGCCCTCTTGCTGTCCTAAAGACCTAGCAATGGGTTGCCAGTCTACAGTCATGTTTCTCACTTCTGGAAAACACCTGTTTAAAAAGTGTGGACCCAAACTCCGTGCATTGATATGAAGCTGGAGAAGTGAGTCGCTATCTGAGCGTGTAAGACTGGATATGGAATTGTTTATCAGGTCGACAATCCTGTCTTCTTTGTGCAGGCTTCATTACATCCTCGGTTATGTCGGGGAGAAAATATCCGCGGCTTGTTTCCTGCACTGCCACCTGCTTGCTGTTCCAGCCATTTATCATCCTCTCCGGGGTTCGTTAGATAAAGAACCAACATCCCCTCCTGTGTCGGCAAGATACAAGCTACGGGAGCCGGGGAGAAATGTCAAAAAAATCTTACCGGATTTGCTATCTCCGCTTCCTGACGCTCACCCTTGGGCCGGATATACAGTAATATTTGCGGGAGGCGATGACTTAGCGACGCGCGAAAGACAAGGAACCACCTTTCCTCTCCAGATGATTGCATGTCACACTCATTGTTTGCCACCACCCAAAGCCAAACTTCTTTTGTTTGTATCCAGAGCTTTGTCAGTGATGGTTTAATCAGACGTGTCGGTTTGGGGAGGATTTTTTGTTTTTCTGATGTCAGGAGGTAAAAGCTTCGCCGTAGGTGAAGTGAAAACGCTCGAAGCGTCCCAACACATCTGTGCTTCACCTCTTGCTCTGTTTGTCATAATCACATTTATTGCTAAACAGGTCTTTTCTCTTCAGCAGAGCCGCCTGACTCATCCCCGCGTTCTTAAACAGCTTTCTTTTAATTGATTTGGCATTCAAGACTTTCGCATTCTACAGAATGCACTTCACTGAGAGCTGATTATCGCAGAGATCCCGAATACGGATTATGTCAGTTAATTAGACGAGCAGATATTAGAAGCTTACCCTTTCTTCCAGAAATGACAGATTGATGTGATTAAATGAGAAATGCAGCCATGGGCGGTAAATTGAATGTAATGATTTTTCCTTATTTTTTTTTTTAGATTTCATCACGGTTCTGATGTTTCTTATCAATGTAGTGACTTTAACGATGTCAGATACTTGCTCTATCTAATGCGACATGATTGATCAATCATCGGTAGATTTCAATCTCAGTCCAGAGCCAGTTACCAAACTAAAAGTTTTAGTCTTCACTTAATGCCCTCCAAGGCTCCAAGTCTCGTGAAGTGTTTGAAAGTAACCCGTCTAATGTGGGCAATACCTCCAATACTAGCTGCCATAAGCCGTTGTATAGAAGCTCATTTTTGTATCACAATACAAACCACAAACTAAAGATTGATCCGATACCTGTTATTGTAGGGTATGTTGCAGACATTTTAATGAATGTTATATACAGTATGTGTGTCTAAGATTTTTGTTTCTTGCACTTTGTCGACCCTAGTGTTTACATATATATCCTAAGAGGGAGCGTGCAGGCATTGAGAGAATAAAAGTCTTAACACTCCAGGTAAATGTTTAGGAAACGTTGGTACTGTGTTTGGAAATAGACGTATGGTTCAGAGAAGAGTTGACATGACCATGTAGATTCCACGAGGTACCAGAAAGCCGAAAATATTAAAAGAATTTGTTAGTTCCCTCACATTGAAACCTCCAAGATGCATTATATATGATATTTAAACAAATTACACCGCTTGTGCGTTGCCCTTCCATTTGTCTGGCAGTGTTTTATTTAAAAAATGAATAAAAAAATAAATATATATATATTTATTTTTTTATTCATTTTTTTGTTTAAAAATAGTTTGATGCATTTACGTTCTGATACAATCTTGGTTTGTTTTGTCATTCGTCATATCTGGTCCATCTGTGGGTCACTTCTTTAAAGAGCCCATCAGTGAAATCATGTTCCTGTAATTCAGCCAATCATACACTCCGCAAAAGTAACAGAGAAGTGTCGTTCAGTTCTTTTTAAGTTATTAGCTTGGTTAGCTCACTTGGCAGTGCATTTTTGAACTTCAAGGGCGCAGGGTTTCTCTTTTTTATAATGGTTTTCATTTGCAGTGTCTTTGTGTGTGTTTGTGTGAAGTGGTTAGAAAGAATCTCGTATATCCTGGTCTAGAGGACAAGTTGTTAATAGTTTCCCTTTAGTTTTTAAAGTAGTGTGGTTTATTCTGTATGATGTATGTCACAGTATAACAACATACAACAACAAAGTGTTGATTTATACGTTAATATTGTCAAGTTTAAACCACTACATTTTACTGGTTCCTCAAGGGTATAGGCAGATGTATTTCGTCTTGAATATCTTTCAGCAGCCGCCACTGCTGATATGATAAAACAGCTCAACTTTAGAGTTTAAGTCTCTTTCAGTCACATATAGCCCAGCTGGTGTGATCCAGGACCCTGACATTGTCTTTGGCTCTGGGGTGGGCACTGTCCGTCAGAGGCCCATCTATGAAGTGCTTTCCACCTTGAAAAACGATTTGTTTATCCCCTATGTGCGGTCTGGCCTCAGATCTTTGGCCTCTTTTGCTCTTTGCGCTTTAGGGACCCAGGCTGTTGCTGCTAGCAACGAATAGAAATTGCTGTCAACCGCAACAGGGCCCACCACACATCAATCAATGGCTCTGAATATAAAGGCTTGAGGCTTCTGTGTCTCTGACTGAATGGCCTGCCTGAAATATCCCTTTCCAGTGGCTGAGCACATTGGCGGTGGATGTCTTGCATGGCTTCGAGTTGAGGGGAGAAACTAATTTTCAGTATTGCTGCTTATCATTGTTCTAATGGAGACACATTAGAAAGGCAGCGACCGAAAGAGAACTCTGGGGGAGGTCATTTAAATAAAGAGGCGACTTTGTGAATCATTGTTGACAAGGGACTCTGAGAAGCGGCCCCGGTGTCGTTCACTCGCCATAAATGAACTCTTAATTGCTTTTGCCACTTGGTTTCGCTCTTAAGAGTGAGTATGTTCAGCCTCAGCGCGTTCCACATGCCCCCTTAGTTAGGGCTGAATCGAGACTTGAACGACACAATAAATTGTCAAACATTCACCCTGAAAATGCAGATAGTGCTTCACACCAATCTATTCCTCTGTAATGTATGGTGATGACTTCTGTACCTGGTAATGAGAAAGGACAATAATGATTCTTTCTTATATTAAATCTGTTTAATGTTTTTCCCAGGCTACGCTCTGCGACCGCGTTGGAATCATTCCAAATGAAACACGGGGCTCTCGAGGGTAAAGGCATTAGTTCTAGTGCCGTAAGCAGAGCCTTGATTATCATCACTCTTAGTTTGTCTTAGATTCACTGTCCCTTAACTCACATTTGCCCCACTTTAAACAAAAAGCCCTGTAATGTAACAATCAAACAACACTCCAAGGATTTGTTTACTGCAAGCTTTCTCCCCATTAAGCTTCACAGACACTGTAGACAAATAAAGTGGTAATTCCACTTTATCATATGTTACATATACCACAATCAAGCAGCAATTACATGCTCCCTCCATTTGTAAGAGCTCCCAACGCCGACTCGGATGTTTTAATGAGGGCTGTAATGAACGCTCAGGGTGTTTGGCAAGTCTCCGAGATTGCCGGGGCTTTTATGGCTCCCCATTATAACGTACAATTTGCATCAGCAAATTACAATGCTCCATATCATTATCCTGTACCAGACCCGATCATAAATTACAGCTCCAATTACAAACATCTATCGTGGAGGAAGAAAATGAATATCATAACGGTCCAACAGAAGTGTGCAGGAGTGGAAGGAAGCCTCCCGTGGATTGTGGGATGAGACGCTCCTGCGCAGGTACTGTAGTCTTTAAACCGCCCTCACAAGGCGGCGGTCTTTAGAAAGAAGGTGTTACACACACCTGCCGGTTCCGAATGTGATCACAAGTTAAATGATGGTTTTTCACTCCACTGAACACAAGGACTCATATAGGAAAGTGTTCATGTCCAACCACATGTTAGTTCAATCTAATAGACTAAAAGAATGCAGAGTCTAGGTAAGTTTCTAAGCAATTAAAAACAGGAATGCCGCAAAACTTTTGTGCTTTGTGTTTTTTCTATATGATTTGATTCCCAGACTATATCGAGACCTTGGTAAGACCTTCATACTTTCAGCACTCATTAATTACTGCCGTACAATTTCACTGAAAAGGTATTGAAATCGCAAACGTTTTTCTTTTTCTACTTTCTATTTGTGTGTGTCATAGTTGTGTACTTGCTGCGTTCACGCCTAAATTCTCTGAGGCCACCAGAGATCACTATGATCGGACTGTAAAGTGGTTCTGAGACTCTCTCTGCTTCACACTCTTTTAAAGACGTTCAGTTTGTCCATTCAGGAAGACAGAGTGAAGAGTTTCCTGGACTGTCTCGATTGGTTACACTCTTCACTTCCAGATCTGCTCCCTATCTCTCCGTATCAGCTGCTTTATCGACTGGAGGTAATATCATTTGACGTTCAGATGTTTGCCGCTGATGCTGATTAATTCAGTGCCACTGGTGTAATATTACTCATTTAAAGGAGCCTCCACCTTATTACAGATGCACATTGAGGAATGCAGAGGAAGGCAATGTAAAGTAATGTTATGTTAAATAAATATAAGACTGTCATGAGCTTGATTGACGACTTCCGTTTCAAGTTCAATTTTACTACTTCTTTCCACAATTGGCAGCATAATGTAATGTTCAAAATAGTTCGTAACATAATATAATGATTTATTGCAAAGTTCTATGAGTGAAGCAATACATACATTAATATGTGTTTATGTAAAATAAAACAAAAGAAAATCATGATAATTACAATTATTCATAATTATTAAATAAAATATATATTATGGGACGACTGAGTTGAAGGGACAAACATTTTAGACACACAAAGTTAACGTACATTAAAATGTCTGCATCCTACCCTAGCTCATATATATATATATATATATATATATATATATATATATATATATATATATATATATATATACAGTGTATATATATATATATATATATATACATTTGGAAATTCATTCATTTAAAAATTATTTTACAGAGGAAAGTTACACATAAATGATTTAATTTTGATTATTTTAATTGAGTCTAACCATGGGCATGTCAAAGCGAGTTAGAGATATTTCATATATAGATGTGATAAATATGAACTTCCGCGATAATAGTTGTTCCTAGTTGCACCTAAGACAGGAGCTTATCTTAGCCATGAATTCCTACCTAGTCTTTGCTCCTTCTATCGGTGAGTGGTATGTAAATCCCCAGCTCTCTCCGGTGTATGTATCAGACAAATGGTGGCGTACCTGTGATGGCTGACTACCCTTTAATCTGTGACCTGTGGCCAAATCTTGCAAGAACATAAGGCATATGCCAACACATCGCTGCAGGCGCAGAGCAGAAACCACCTCGACTGATGAGACGAAAGGGCCTGAGGGATCCGGCAAAACCCACCAGAGCTCCACAACGTCTCACAAACAAAGCCTGAAATTAGGCAGAGCCAGGGGCAGGACCATTTGCAGCTAAAATGTTCCCGTTTTCATGGCCTCCTTGGATTTGCAGAGTTCTAATAGCGAAGAGAAAATGGAATATTTTGCTGTCATATTTTTCCTGACAAAGAAACACACTCTTTGCTCATGTTTCCATTTGCATTTATATATAAAAATAGAAAAGAATCCTTAAAGGATGTGTGAAAACGTGAGCTATGTTTAATTATTAAGCAAGACATTTTCTACAAGTAAAGTTCATTATTTTAAATTCAAACTCTAAATAGGTAGAAAACCATTTATAGTTCCTGAGAGGTTTATGATGCATGATCTAAGGAAGACTTGTTGTTGCAAATTAATTTACTACAATGTAAAGTTCAGCTCTCAGATGGGTGAAGAAATACTGACATGTTTCACGTCAATGTTTTGTTCCAATTGCTCCTGTAAATGTGTAAATCTGCTGTCATTCCTAAAAGATCTAAGTCTTTTGTAATTATTGAAGCAAACTCAGCGAACAATAGACAAACTAAACTATCGCTTGTCTGTCTTTTTGACACAGGTTTGTTTCCACTGGTGGTTTCTGAAACTGATATTTTTGATGATTCCTACTCAATGTGTTTCACCTTTGAAATAACATTTTCACATAGTTTAATTGTCTTAGACAGTTTTGTTTTTCTACTGTTACTGTTGGTGTTTTGTTGTGTTGGAGGCGACCAATGTTCATCTCTAGTTGAATATCAAGGTTTTCCAAGAACCCACAGCAAGTTTGTCCCAGTGCTTCCTTCCAACTGGACTTACAACATCCTGACCTCTTTGTTTCCTAATGGATTCACCAGTTAGAATGATTTCCCATTTTGTTCTTTCGGTTCAAAGTTACTCCAAACTACTAGCCAACCATACGACAGGTCATGTAAAATGACTTTGGCCCACGGACAATGAGTTTGACACAGAAACTGTTCTTTTGTTGACAAATGCCAAACAATAAAATCTCTCCTTCATGCTGGTGAAAACGATAGCAATGAAAATAATAATAAAAAATATAAGTAAAACCTAAATGATACAAAACTTAATATAGTGAAAATGTAAAATATAAGATGAAGAAAAGCTTAAATACCTAATGAACATATTAACTGAGTAAAATCATAATGAGTTAAATGATAAAGATGTATTAATATATTGTTACTGGTAATACAGCATCATGTTTTTTTTCTCCTTTTACTTGTTACAAAACCGCTAAAGTAAGTATCACTAAGTAGGTCATGTTTTGCCACCCGTCTACTAATCACTCATCCAAAAAGAACATGATTCCCCACCACCGGAGCCCTGAGTCTTGCTCCTGGGAGTTTGTCGAGCGACTACACGTTCATTTGATTTCCTGGTGTGTCTTTACACACCTCAGCTCGTACTGCGAGTGTGACAATACAGCTGCATCACTCTGCAGCACTTCCACCTCCCTTCGGTTCCAGTACCTGCATGTTTCCTCCTCCTCTCCGGATGGAGAAGGTGTCTGCGACAAACCGCAGGTGAAGTCTCCCATTACACTTCCAGATGATGCTCGCGGGTTTATTAGCAGAGGAGCTGTTAATGACGGGGTTGAGCTTCCTCCATATTCCAGTCATATTCATGTCAGGAAAACTGCTTTTTCTGTAGCTCCTCTCCTCTCGAGTTCTGAACTGTGAATGTGAACAAAGACGACCTGTAAACACGTTTACTAGTAATTATTATTATGTTGTCAAACCTGATATTTGTTAGTACCGTTAATCATAAATTATTTTAAAAGGCTTCAGGTTTTTGGTCCAGCCTTCGTTATTCAATGTAAAGGAACATTCAGTTGGTATGATGGTCAAGGTGGGAAATTTACAATGATGATATTGTACACCAGTCCTAAATAAAATTAGAAATAACAAGCCTATGGTGATATAACAGTGTTTACTTAGTTGTTCCGAGGGCCGACGTATCCTGATCCTTTATGAAAAAACATGAACCATATGTACAAAAATAGATTGCATTTTCTGCTTACATATGACCTACATAGCATTGTCAAAAAATAAAAAGCAGCTTTAAAACGTGTAAAAAGATCTTCTACACCTGAGTCTGAGCATACAATTGTTTGGATGATATATTCATTGTGCTAAACTGATTAATTATTGACTGATTCCTAAATATCTTCTCAGAAATTGTTCATTTTCTGTTTTTTCAGGGGTTTTTTGTTCAGCTTATTGAGATTTTAAAGACCTGCGTTTTCAAAAAATAATAAAGAATTCAATGATTTTTCTTTGGAATGTGTTTCATCCCATTAAGAAATAAAAAGACAAAACTGGTCATATCTATTGTTAACCAGACAACAAACGCTTAACGTTATTTTCACTGGGACTCATTTAAAAGATAACATCACATTGTAAGTGGAAGAAATGAAAATAAAATCACTTGAAACTTTAACAGACCTAAAATATTATAGAGAAGCCAGGCTCATGGATGAAGGTTTTTAAATAATAATGCTGAGTAAGAGTCTTATCTTATCTTAAAGTAGATGGATTTGGAACATACTTGAGAAAGCCCAAAAGAATCACACAGATATTAAGATGGCAAACTTAACTAAATTACACTTATTTATACAATAAATAAATTACAATTCAAAACATATGCAAACTAGAGATAGAGACTAGAGACTTTCTCACAGTACACTGTACTAATCATACATCTATCTATATTCATTAGCTCTTGAAGGAGTCTTGGATTTATCTTGAATAACCCAAAGGGACTCTGGTTATCATCACTCATGATTTTTTAAGGCAGTTTAATTAGGTATATTTTATGGATCATTGTAATAGATAAGATAATTATCCAAAGGACTCAGATTAATACAAGGTCCTTTATTTATTATCTCAAATGGATTATTTTATTTTTTCTCTCCATTAGTTTGTGATGTCTTACCCTCATTATATAAGTGCAACATTGACAGTGGTCGTAATGTGAATCTTGTCCATTACACAAGCCTGTACATTTTTTAAAGTAATAAGAATATAAATGTTGATTCATTTAGCATATTCTTCTACATTTTTTATATAATAACCTAATTTTAACAAACTAAATACTGTTTAATTTATTTTTTCTTGCTAATGTCAATAACATCATAACTACCCTACTAATATCTAGTGATTAAGAAAATATCAATGTGGCGTGATATCGCAATGTGCTTTTCTACGATACTGTATCAATATTCGACAGCACTGTATCGATTATTAAAAATAACCGTAGTATTTTTTAATGGTTTATTTTTCAAAGATGAACATCCTGTAAGATCCAGGCGATGGCTAAGGACGAGAGGATACAGTCAACACCAGCTGTTTTGATATATCCTGGTTTCAAAACAAAGGAAAGCGGTTACATCGTCATCAAGAATCATGCGTACTGTAGGTTCTCCAGAGAAAATTACTCAATACTACAGTACAACAAATATATCCATGTTCCTACAGTATCACAATATATTGTATCGTTACCCCTTTATCGTAATACGTATCGTATCGCCAGATTCTTGCCAATACAGAGCCCTATAATAATTTATGACGAATCATATATTGGATATTTTTTGTGATAATTACTGTATATCATCTACAGTTTCTTTAAACTCATCTTTACCTTATCATATACAACAACAATAACAACATATTTTTCTGCCAATGCTTCTTTTGCTACAAATGATTTTGAATGTATCTTCAAACTTACTGTAGTTCTCAGTATTTAAAGAAAATATGTTTAGATTATACTGTAATACATACTGTAGGTATTGTAGTATACAAGATGTATTTGTTAAGTGTATTGTCATATCATTGCTATAAATAGCTACATTCAAGATAGCACAGCAGACAATAGTTTTATCGTTTATTATCAGTTGTTTTGTTTTAGTTTATTGCTTATAATAGAGATAAGAGGTGTTTTGTCCGATTCTGAATGCAATCAAATACAATCAAGCTGTCTTTGCTAATACTGAAAATCTGGGATCAAGACATATTTGGTCTGGGCAGTGGTCAGGTGAGAGGGTCTATAGTCAACCTCCTCCACTGTGACGTCATCCTTCTGTACTTCCATATTTGATCCCTTAAAGTGATGGAATCTCCTTTTATTCGCACTTCCAAATGCATTAGCTTGGCAAGCGGCAGCGGGGCATTGGTGGCTCCATCAGTAATGTCATGGCCACTTTAACATGATGAAGAACGCCGCCGCCGCCGTCCGTATGAATAATTCACAACATCGCCTGGCCAGAGAGAAAAGCAGCAGGGATTGACTTTGAATCGTGGGAACAGATGTGTGATTTCTTTTTTTTTTTTTCTTCACACGGACGCATAAGGTGCTTGTTTTGGGTGAGTGAGCAATTTTAATTCAATTTGAGATTATTTTTTCCAAAGTGAGGAGAGGCCTTGAGCCGGGCCTGGGGAAATAAATAAGGTGGGATCAGAAGAAGGAGCTGTAGTTATGGGATGGGAGGGAACAGGGCTGGAGGTCCTCCTCGTCATCCATCATGGTGGCACTTCAATGATTGTCAAATAAGTAGGCCTGTCCAAACCCATCTTTTATCATTACATTTGAATTGATCTATCTAGGGATCACATCATCCAGCACGCGGAGGCGCTCCGGCTCATGTACGCGATATGGCAATGATATGGAAATGGGGAACACGATAGCTTGGAAACTTGAATCCGAGGCCGGGGGAATGCGCGTTGTGCATCTGCTTCTTCAGACCTGGAAATAGAGCGACTTCAACCGCAACACTGTCAGATGAAATACATTATTTTTGTCAGTAACACCTTCAGAAAAAGGTTCTTACATGTTCCTGCGAGAACATCTGCGGATTCTTTCTGGTTTTACCCGCCGTACCACATGGAAACCGTGGGTCTTACACTGATAATTTGACGTGGGAACTTTAATGTAAATAATTCAGCTAAAGGTGGCTGAGAACTCCTGGCATGGGATTAAGCAGGCCGTGTTAAGAAAAGCTGCTCCAAATCCATTCCCAAATTGTCACGGCGCCTTCGAAAGAGGCAAAACAAACCCACCTTAATCTCCGCTAATCATACTTAAGCATGAATGTTTCATGTGGAAATGCCTGGTTACAATTTAGAGGCTTTTCCGTCATTCCTGGCCTCACTCTGCCACAATCCAGAAATCCTTTTTGGCCATAACAAAGAGGAAAAGTGATGTAGAGACATCAGATGTGGTGCGGTGCGTACAGCATGTTAAGAGGAGGAAGAAACAGAACCCCACATTACAGAAACCAGCTTTGTTGACGACAAGAAAACCCTGCAGTTAATGAATTCAGCCTGCCAAATTTCAAGATGTGCCAGAGGATAAAGCTGTTACAAACAAAGATGAAAACAACAGCGGAAAACATCAGTGATTGGTTGTGATTAACAGCAGCTTTCCTACTTGTGGCTCGGAAATTCAAACAACAAGCTGATGTAGCGACCGACCTAACATTATTATTACTATTATGATTCGAGACGGCGCGTAACCCGACGGCACCATGATTACATTTGACTTGCAATGATTTTCGCGCCCCCCCCCCCCCACTTTTTTCATGAGGCAACAACAGCTTGGAAAAACTAATAGATCTATTCCCTAACGTGTTTTGAAGCTCCTGCGTCGCTTTTCTTAATATTTACATCACACAGGTGAAAAGTATTTGATTTCCGGTGATTTGAGAAGCATGACGAAAGTTTAAACGGCTGCGCATTCAAGTAACGCTGGAGTCTAGCTTTTTATAAAGCAAGCACAACAGGTTGAAGACACTCTGGGGGCAGTTAAGTTGTAGGAATCTAAAAAAGTTTATTAAAACTCTTTATTTAAAATACATTTTTAATTGTATTTGTAGTTGTGTATGTTTAACTTGTTGTAGGGTTTTGTACTGAGAATACAATAGTAAAATATGATGGATTGACATGTAATTGCATTTATTAAATATATTCAATCATTTATGAAGCATGCTTTCTGATCCAAGCACACATATTTAATGCATTGTTGAATGAGAGGTCGCTTTTAAACAATGAGGAATTATTGTCTGAAACATAATAATTGCTCATTTATACACGGATTGAGTTGTGCTGTTATTTTACGCAAATATTGAATTGAAAATTCTGAGTAAATATTTATAAATATTTAAAAAGAAGTCGTCGCACTTCTGTGCCCACCCCATCTTAATAAATTAGGATATATAACTACATTTCTCAAATAAAAAATATTTTCTATAACCTGTACCACATTGTTATCATGAAATGTTTCATTTTAAATTATTATAGTTGCTGCAATCTTGTTAGAGTTGAAATAGTAATAGATAAGAATTAAAAATTGAGTAGTATTTTTTGTCTTTGGGGGGATCATGTTGTACTGCCAAGTACTATTTAAAAGGTTAAAACTCATTTTTCACTATTTTCTTGGCACCATCATGACCACTAAGGTTTAGTATGCAGTATAATCAACCATTTTGTGAAGTTACGGTTAAAAATGCATGTCCATGTTAACCTAGCCAATGTGGCCCTAACATGTTGAAATTCTCCAACAATGAATTGAAACAATGATAAGTGTAGACTCATCAGACTTAATTGGAGTCCTCGGTATACTAAATAAAAAGTCTTTACTATAAATAGTATCCAATTTTGGGTGTTTAGTGTTTAATACAGCGTGATCTGGAAGGAATCAAATGAATAAATGTAGCTGCTATAAATTTTACATATTGGGACTTCAATTTAAATATAATGTTTGCACATAAAAATTGTATTTACTTTGCACATTCGCAATGTTTAAGTGTATTTTTGTAAGATTTAAAAAGTATGAGGTTATTGTTTTAAATTTTCGTGATCCTAAATTTTCGTGTTCCAAAATTTGCGCCAGCTTAGGATCCTACACGCAATGTTAGTATACAGCATTACTTGCATCGTCTAATTATCAGGCAATTATATAAGCAACCGCACCAGGAAAACTAAGACGCAAAGCAGTAAAGTACTTCGAGGCAATGCATTATGTAGTATAATGGTCTCTGGGGGGTAACACAAAACATAGAAAGAAATGTGACTGAAAGGTGATTGCTATTCTTCTGATTGGTATGCTTGAGGTTAGGTACTCATTTTGGTCAATAATGTTCTGGCTTTGAGCTCCAATAGTTGGATGGAAATACTGGAGTTGCTTAGAACAAGCGCCTGCATAATGAGTAAAAATGTCAATACTTGAGACAGGTGTAGTAATAGTTATCAATGCCGTTGGTGTCTAGTAATGTTGTGTGATAAAGGTTTTTTTTTTAAAGTGTTGCTGATCTAATTAAAAACTTGGAATGTGTAGCATCCGCGGACGCAGGTGGCAACAAAGCGAGCTGAAGTCAGGCACGGGCAAACCAGGAAGTAATATTTCCAATCAGGCGTCTGCCATCCCCGCCGACACAGCTCAATTTAACCTTGAAGAGTAATGAGATCTGACTTGCTTAAATGTTAGCATTCTTAAATCATCAGGAAGTGCCTCCAAGGAGCCCATAATCACTGTGCCAAATTGCTGTGCTCGCTAATTTCATTTCTCCCAAGCATTTGCTCGTAGTTAGTGTCGATTATTCAAGAACAGGCATTTAATGTTGCCGGCTCCCACGGGTGTTGCATTAAAATGGAATAACTTCCAACATAAATAAAAACAAAAAAACATTACTTCAACCCTCCCTTTTGACCAACTTCCCTCCCTTCTCTCCTCCACCGCTATCATCCCTCCATCTCTCTTCGCTTCCCTCCTTGGATGGTGAGAGTTGGAATCTAATTCTCAGCCCATCTGGCAGGCGTAATGAAGGGGGCCCGGGCTGGCGGTGCCCTGCTGCCATGGCTCAGTGGAGCAGGCGGCGAGCTGGCAGATTGAACCGGGTTGAGTGGAAGAGAGTAGGGGAACCTGCTGAGTGAGTGCGCCAGCCCAGTTAATCTCCCATGTGTCCCGGTGTGATCAGGGCCAAGGCCAGCCACACAGGGAGAGCATGGTGGCATCGAGGGGGGAGTTTGTGATTGGCATATTGTTGCATTTGCTCCTTTAAAATGGTACACTTACATCAAATTTGGTACCTACGCCTTGTCAGTGAAAGTGGGCCACATCTGGACTGTTACTAACCACTATGTAAAAGTTGAATATTTATGTTTTTTTTCCCAACCTGGGATACAATCTGGGCTAACAACTGTCCTGACATGTTCCCTTACCTACTCACCATTGCTCTGGGTCTGGCAATGGACATGGCTGGTCCTATGATTCCCATATCACCTAGACTAAGGCTTAGGTTCAGATATGTTGTATACCATAAGGACCATCTTGGCTACATCTCATGATGATGTTAGGCCAGTGGTTCTTAACCTGGTTTCGATCGAACCCTAGGGGTTCGGTGAGTCGGTCTCAGGGGTTCGGACACACCCGAATTATTGTATAAATTTGTGATGACACACCTTGCTTGGCCATCACTGGCTGCAAATGATCATGCTACACTGTTTGGCCAATCCGTGCTGCGGTGAATTTAGTGTGCTCAGTAGTCAACGTGCAACTGTCATGGTAGTCTTTGTCTTTATTAATATTTTAATCCGTACTAAATATGTTGGGAAAAAGAAGAAAGTGGTCGGACGAATATGTACAACATGGATTCACATGTATCACAGAATGTGATGGGAGTGAGCGTACTATCTGCACAATTTGCAACGCCACGTTGAGCAACTCTAGCAAAACTAAAGGAACACTTTAGATGGGGAATACAGAAACATATCATATACATACAGTATCTATGTCTTGAATTAAAAAAAAAACATATTTTATTTTTCACTAAGGAGGAGTTCAGTGAATGCGCATATGAAACTGGTGGGGTTCGGTACCTCCAACAAGGTTAAGAACCACTGTGTTAGGCACTAGCAGGAGATACATCGGTTCGAACCAGGTTTGGTGCAACTTGTTTTTTGAGAACCTTTCTCCAACCTGTGTCTTTAAAACTGTATAGTTATATTTCATTTTCTCTTTGGTAGGAGTTAATTTGTACTTGCATATGCTGTATTTTGCAATTGTGCATCAGAGATTTCACAGTATTGCAGTTACTAACGTGGGGTTGTCAGAAAAAACATTCAAGTTTTCTTGCTTTTTTTTACGCCGTAACCCATGCTCAACTGAGAGTTGGCTAGAATATAGAAAGTGTTGCACTAAACTCAGTAACTAGGAATGTGTGCAAAAAGTCATGCAAAAGTCAAAAACTAAGTGGTATAAAATGAGAGTTTTATTTTTGTTTCCCTACTGTCTGTCACAAACTCATTTGACTTCCTCAAGTAAGTTGGTCTTTGTTGTATTTCTAAACTCAAACTGTCAGCACTTGAGCATGTGAATAAGTTTGGCTCATTCTTCCGCCGCCCACATTCAAAGCTCTCATGCTGAGATTCAAAGTTTTTGACGGCAACCTTTCTTCTCAGCTGGATTAACTTTCAGCTCCATGAGCGAGCTCGTCTCAGTAACACCCAGGGGATTACTTTGTGTTAGCGTGCATCCCGCGCTGGAAGCCCTAATGATGTGCCATATTTATCGGAAGCCTGAAATTCAATAAGCTAGAAGTGCAAAAGAGTATCTGTGATGGTGATATTGAATGAAGAGCATCAGTGGGACTGCTGGAAGAGTACACTCGCTCTGAATGGCACTATAGTGCACATAATGCACGCCCACCGGGATAGGCCATCATTCACCGCCATTTTTGTCCTTCAGCTGATGTATTCTTGCCTAAGAATGGTCTGATTTATAGATACTTCCAAACCAGCAGACTATCAGGGCTCACATCTCTTTCCGTATCAGCACCGCCGATCCATGCAAATAAATACCTCGGGGTAAGTGTTATTTCTCTCTGCTGTAAATGGATCTTAGCAATGAGCCGCTGTAATCTCGCTGCTCTGAAAGAAGGAGAAAAACAAGCAGAGAATAAAGGAAAAAGGCAGTGAAAGGGCGTCAAAAGTGTTTCCACTGTCGCTTTTTTTGTTGACCCAGCTTCCAAAATGCTCTTTGTGTCGCTTTTTCTCGCCTTTTCAAAGACCGCCCGCGTGTCTGCGAGGGCGCGGGGGGAGATGACTGATACTGTGGTTCCCACACGCTCAGCCTTCTGAAATTTCACAAGCCATAGTCGACGGTGACAGAGGAGGCCTGATACAATCTCACCTGATTAAAAGAGAAAAAAGAGCGGAGCCGAGCGGTGAGAAAAATGTAGAGTCTAGGTGAGTCAAAAGCGAAACTGATCACAATGGGACCTCGCGGTTATTTTTCTGGTGAAACCTGAGAGCTCAGTTTACAAATGAACATGTAGACGTTTCTTTTCTTTTTTTTCTTAAACCACACCGTCTTTTTTTCGTTTTTCCACCTAGTAGTGAAAAAAACACGTGACGAGTGACATTTTAGGTAATTTCCGACACAACCATAGTCGTAAGGTTAATTGATGTTTTATCACGTCAAATTTCATTTAGAAACCAAGGTTTGTAACATTTTGATGTGAAATATATAAATTATATTTTGTCATCATCTTGACATTTTCAATTTATCAATAGTCTAATACTGACTCTACTGGTTCTACATGGAAATTGTAAATTATTTTGTTTCCTTGATAAAGAAAAGTAGAGAAGTGAATTCAGAGAGATTAATCACTTTAAGGTCATAAAAAAAGATGAAGTGGTTTTACACCTTTGCACAACAAGTCCATGCATAGAAACAACGCTAATGCTACACAGCTCTAATACCACATCCTTGTTATCCTGATAGCATTATTTTACTGTTTGCATATGACAGAGGTCAAATATTTCCTGTAGCAGTTCACTAGGTGTTCTTTGAGAAGATCTGCAACTTTCACTCCTGTAGCCATGGTGGAGAGCTTGGTATTGTAAGCATGTGGACTGGTGCATATTATACGAATAATTGTGCTATAATAACATAATAACATGTGCTAATAATGCAGGTCAGGAGGATAAAGAAGCTTCTTAATGGATGAGTAACATAGTCAGTGAGAAAAAGATTTAGTTATTTGTAATAACTATGTAATTATTTTTCACATCATTATACAAATGACTCCTTGTCTGGGCTGGACTGTCTCTCCCAGTTGAAGTTTACTTACCGTAAACATAACAAATCACTCTCATCTTTTTAAGTGAGAACTTGCAGAAGTTGCTGCCAAATACTTTGGCCATCTGTAACTATCCTTTGGGCGATTTTTTCCTGATGATGTTTAATATTGGAAAACATGGTTGCCTTTTAAATTCTCATGGAGTTTCCGTAGGTACAAAAAAACAATTCAGACCTTATTAAAAGGAAATAAATGAATACATGTTATAAGAGATCCATAATTGATAGTGTTGTTTAAGATAAAGTGAAAACTAACATAAGAAAATATAAGAAATAATTATAAAATTACTTGGGTGAGAATGTGGGTTGTTGTTTAAAAATACTATAAATGGTCTTTGAATTGTGTAGTAAAATGATAGGAAAACCATTTGTTACTTTGATCTTTATTGACCCTTTGTAGAGGAAAAACATACATTTGTTTATGATATGGTTCATTTTCAACAACCACACTGATGGAAAAAGCTCATTTACAGTTTCTGCCATGAGCCACAGTATCTTGAATAATTGATAAGTTTGCTCTGGTTCACACATTAAAAGATTGTTTTAACTTTTTTGGCTTCTTGCTGTGCATTTTCTATTTTAGTCCAACTGGCAGAATGTAAAGCAGGATTTACTATTTATATAGTATCTTTAATGTAAAAATCAATAAAATGTTTGTTATTTTTATTTATATTTATTCTTCAAGACAAGTCATTATTTTTTATTTTTACATCTACCAAAAGAGATATTCTGTGATATCCATCCCAGCACATCTACGAAACTTACCCACCCGCACAAATTTAATTTTATCGTACAATGTTTCTATACTCCTGCACAACATTCAACACTTTTTACCTCATTTAATGTAACTAAGTTCAATAAAAACCTTTTTTTCTAATCTTTGTTCTTAAGTGCACCCTACTCTCATGAATCCTGACCGCTGATTCTGATTCTCAGTAAGGCAACTGTACGTTTTATAAAGTCAGTGTTGAGTTAGTTTTGTTTTGTGGGAGCTTTATTAATGTTTTGTTTTTAACACTAATGGCTGAGTCCAAGGCACATGGAGTCTACTGTCTCCTTTAAGAAACATCTTTAGACGTTTCTATTTGTTCAGGCTTTTCCTTGATTTTCTGGAACTCCTGTTGTGTTATCAGTTTTATCTTGACCTTTAAAGTATATACTTTATTGAATATTGTTTTGATTGTTTAAGCGCTTTGTGACCCTGGTCTGGAAAAGCGCTATACAAATGAAAATTACTTACTTACTTACTTACTTACATTGATGGTTTGTAGAGGAGCGACACATTCAAAAAGTATATCACTTTTTTTTTAAATAATATTTCTCATATTTTCAAAATGTCATATTTATAAATTGATTTTTTTTTGTTGATATGAGCTACTAACTTAAGTTAGTTATGAACAGTAGTGTTATCTAGCTGAATCTAGTGTTAGATAAAACCTGTACTTAGATCTATACCTATTTTATCGCAATCATTCCTCACAACAACAAAAAAAACCAAGTAAAATATGTTTATGTCCAGCTTAACATGTCTCATATGAGTGTAGCCACTGCCTGATCGTAGTTGTATTGTAAATATTATCAGAAAATAAAACCATGAAGAAAAGCCTGAAAGAATAATTTTGGACTCAAAAATACATTAGTCAACAAAAATATTGCAGGTCCATTGAAAGTGTTTGCAAGAATTGAATCAGCATTATTTCTCAAAACTCAAGTACCATACGCTTCTAATCTAACTTCACCATTAGCATATTTTTATATTTTTTTTTTAGGTTCAGGCGTTTCAGTTTTTGTAACTTGACACATGTCAGGATAGGTCTCCCCATCAACTCGCCCCCCTCCTATTAGCCATGCTTGTTAGCGGAGCTGCCATAGGCCCTCATTGCTGTGACGGCTCAGTCACAATCTATTACACTGACTGAGAGTCTAGCTTCTCAGCTCCGACACCAAATATTGGTTTTGCTGATAAATTCAGTTAAAAAAAACCCTCCATATTAATGATGAGAAAAGTAAACAGGAGGCATGTCAGCGGCGTGTGGGTGGCTGTCCCACGGGAGATGAATCTCAGGGATATAGAAATAGTTTAGCATCACCCGACGGGGGTTCCTCCACCTCCTCCTCGCCGCCATCCCCGTGCCTCGCAGCTAACCCCGCACTTACGCGACAGTCGAGTTTTCATTTACCATCTACACATTCCGAAAGCAAGCCTTCAGGGTAATGTTGGCTCTTTTCATAAGTTGCAAAGATGTAATTAGACAAATTAGCTCAGCAGACACTCGGGGTTGCGTTTTTTAATAGCTGTGTGTAGCCGAGGTTGGTAATTAGCAGGCAAACCGCTGCTTTAAACTCGCGCTTCGCACCCGAGGCCTCACATCCCGAACCTGACAACCTGAAGTGCTGCAGTAATGAAGGCTTAGTGATCCCACAGGCTCGGTTTGTCCCGGGTTTAATGCTAGAACCAAACACGAGCCACTTTAAAAAGACTCGCTATCTACAATCATCCATCATTTGTTCTTATTATTTTTTTAACTGACTCACAAACTCAAATGAAAACGGAACACTTTTTTTGATATATGTTCGCCATCAAAGCTCAATTCATCAGCACCTACACGCCCCGGACCTCTTGTTCCGACGAGCCGACAAGTCATTTCCATACTCCCGGCTCCCTCTCTGCATTTAATGACTTGCCGACGGTGATTTTTAGCGAGGCGCTTATTTATTAGATTCTAATAAATTCTATTCTATGACAGTCGATGTTCTCTGCAAAATGGCTTCAGGAGACTATGATCCAAAATTAAGTGACAAGACGAAATGGACCTGCTTCATAGCGGTGCTAGTGTTTCTATGAAATGTATTTCTTGCAAGAGGGTTTTGTGAAGTTTCTTCTATCTTCCCTATGAATGCTATAGTTACACAATAATGCTACTGCTGTAGCTTGGGTATGTTTATCTATTGCTTATTTTCTCTGTTATCTTGTTTTGTTCTTTTATTCTGTAATTCCAAAAATCCTATGTTGTGTTTACAACACTGGCAATAACAGTTTCTGATTCTGCTCGATAATACACTTGCTAAAGTACCCAGCATTGCCTGTTTTTTTTTGTTTTTTTATAATGGCGAAGCTGCTAATGCCTTGAATAAGACCAAAGACGTTGGAGGCCTTGCAACTTTTAAAAGGTTTAATATCTGAGCTACAGAGCTCTTATTGGCATTAATAATAAGGGAGTAGCCAGCTACCATTTTTGGCCTTTTTGGACGGAATAAGGCCAAAAACAAAGAATTAGACTAGTTCATGGCGGCCATTTTGAGCCCAAGAAGAGTTCTGTATGACTCCTATATCACCCGTATGAGGGTTACCAAGCTGACTCAAAAACCATTTATAGATATTGGTTTTAAACTGAGGGAAGCTTCATCAGCCCATTGCTACTAGTTAAAGTAGATGACATTAATGCATCTATCAGTGAATCATATCCTTGAAATCTGTTTCTTTTTAGAGTTGTAGACAAAAAGCATATCCATTTTTATACAACGACTAGTTCCAGTCTACTGTCTACACTACTGTGTACTGGAAGCTCTAGCCATATTTACCCAGAGTACTTCCTTTTTGTGTAGCCTGTTAGCCTTTAAGATTCTGCTACGAACAAGCTTAAAATAAAGACTTGTTGAAGTGTTTCCTGGAACAATTCCTCTTGTCGAGGTGTCACGACAAGAGGAACATTACAGACGAGCATCATGGAGGTGTTTTTAAAGGTGTTGTTTTGATTGAAGATTTTGAGCAATAGTCACTGCATTAAAATGGTTTAAATTTTTGCCTAAAAAGGAACAGATTACTCTAAAAATAATCCCAACCCCTAGTCGCCAGGGTGAGTGGAAAATGATGAAGGAATGGTGATGAATTCAAATTTATTTGGGGAACTATCCCTTTAACACGTGTATTTATTGAGCTGATCCATCAGGATTAATGATGTTTTTAAAAGAAGATAACATTTAGGACAAGAACGTTGTCTTAAATCATCCGACGAGTCATAAACACTGAAGACCTTCCACTTTCTTAGCGATGTGTCACAACTGCTGGAGTCTGCTAAAACCAACCGCAGGGTCACATTCGAATGATCTGTCATGAGAGACACAATTGTGGCATCTAAAAAAAGAAAAAAAAAAAGACAAGATGCTCTGCAGGCGAAATAATGGATGAAAAATACTTTTAATTTTGAGCATCAGATTTTCCCAGGCGACGTCTGTGGCCCATCTATTCTCTGTGATGCCTTTACATTCCTCTAATGGAATCTGCTGTTCTTCCCTTGCTGATTAACTTTATTGTTCTGTCCTCTTTTTTTTCTTCTTTCCTCCTGCGCAACACACACTTTCTCAGAGCTGGACACTGCAACACAATAACACGTTTATGTATATATTTTTAATCCGGAGTGAGACTTTAAGTGGGTTTTTTTTCGGAGTACTCAGCCATTTTGTCCAAATTAAAAGACGTTTATGGATTCATTGAAGTTGTCATATGCATATTTTTTAGTAGTCATTTTGTTTTTTAGTCCCTAAAATGCCCTCTGCTTCCACCTGAAAAAAACAGAAGAAAAGCAGAAACGTTAATAGCTAACCAGATGCCAATGTCCAATAAAAAATCTTTATTTGTGTATTTTTGAGACATTTTGAGCTGATCTTAAACTTAATTTAAGATTTTTGCCGGTCTAATGGTGTATGATATATCTATTATTAACGTATTATTCCTGTTCAATTATTTTATTTGTTAATTTATGAAAAACAATTAATCTCTATTTAGTGAGTTGTGGACTTAAACTGTAGAGACTATACACTTAGTGTGCAACAATTATTTTTAACATATAAACAAAATAAAACAATCATGGTTTTAATTGAAAAGTGGACTAATTCCATTTTTTGGGGGTCATTATTAGATGTATTTATAATTGTATTTTCCATCCCATCTTCAATTAAATCAGCTGTAATAAATGGAACGTGGACAGTTTTTCTGTTATGTTATCTACTGAAAGCACCATTTTTACATCCAAATGGTCCAAAAATAAATCAATGTATATTTATGCAGTTTAAATTAATTGACAAAATACAATGTGAATTCCATGCTAACACTTCCATGTTGACACGTCGCAGCTCCCAGATTTGATTAGCAGGAGAAAGGCAAGTGGTAATGAACTGTGAAAACACTGCCTACTTCCATTTGGAGAGCCAACATCACATCATTCCTTCACTTCTCCTGCCAAACGCCGTATTATTATTCCATGCATACATTGCTCCCAATTAACACTGCCGTGGTTTCCTCATCACGTTTCCTCTGTGTTGATATTCAACGTCAGAATGTGTTTCTGCTCCATTTTCCCTCAACGTTGTTGATGACGTTACGGCTGGAATAGCAGCAACACGATTGGCATCTGCTGCTGTGCTTTTTTGTTTTTTTTGTTTTGGGCTTTTAGTTTTTTGCCAAAGTGCAATGCTTATTGTGTTATTGATAGTAAGTGTAGTAGTAACCATCTAGCTATTGCTGACAAATGTAAGGGTTTATTCAAGAAGATGGGCGAGTGGTAACACCATTTAAACTGCAGGTAACTGCCCTAAATAGTGAATGATTTTGCAGAGCTTGGTTTTATTTGTCATCCTTGGGTCTTGTTTAAGTTAAAGTAAAATATAGGGTATTGGACTTGTAATGGTAATGGTAGGATATGATTTGTTGTGACTTTCAAACCACATTAACTCTGAGATGTGGCAGTATTCTACAACTCCGTATTCGTATTAGTATCGGATTCACGATTCTTTATTATAAGTGGAAAATAATGGTTATTGTTTCTTCACAGACTGCAGATGCTGTTTGTAGCTGGTTCAACATCTACACAGTGACTGAACACTAAAGTGATGTTGTTGTTGTGTGAACAATATATGGATGTTAGCCAGGAAATCACGTTTGGCAGTTGTATTACATCCAGGTATAAATAAAATAAATAAGAAACTCGATTTCATTTACACTACAAAAGTGAGTCAAAAGGAGGGACAAAAACAAAACCCAAAATAAGAAAAAATAATTTAAGATAAAAAAAAAGATCAAGTATTTTTTTTTAATTTTAATCTCTGAATCGCTAAAGTATGAGGCAATCTACTCTATAATAAGATGCTTTAATGGCTTTAATTACTTATGTAGCCATTAGTGTTATGATGCTTTGGAGCTGTTGACTTCAGGATCTCATCACTGCTTTGTGCTGAAGGCTGCCTCAGACCACGACCTTTAATTCTCACTGTAAAAGTTTACTGCAACATATTCGAGACTATGGTTCATGGTTTTGTTGAGGTTGACAGTCAGAAGAGACTCAATGAAGAAGTTTTCTCTAGATGTGAGTACTCAGTACAACCACTGCTCCCCCACTTTCTTAGTTGATTCTGAGCATATTACAGACTTTATGGATGTGCAACTGGGTAGTGTCCCGGGGCAGACCCATTCATCTGGTGACACTTGGGTGTCCCCTAGAAGAACTTAATTTGGGATCTAACCAATGCACCAAATGCTAATTCTGGTAGTGTTTTTTCCTCTTTTGTGTCACTAGCTTAACTTTAACTCGTTGAACTTAAACTTTGGTATGTGATTTATATCGAAGAAACTCCCTCGACTTTTTATTTATAAACACCGTTTTAACCATGTTTGTGTGCCTGGCGCTACGAAATAAAAGACGGGAAACACTTTTCACACGTGTATCAGTTTCGTGAAAAAAGTAATTTTCACAGCATTGTTTGCACTCCGTCAAGTCTCGCTGGTTTCCTTTTAGGTTTTATACAACATCTCTTTGTTCAAGCTCCCGACAACAAAACGTGTGAAATCCGATTTTTTTACCTCCGTTTGACTCGCGGTAATCGCCTCGCTTTCGCTGCCTCTCGGACAATAAGTGCGGCCGTCGTTATGTGCGTAGGTGTGTGAAAACTGTGCGTGCCCATCAATCTTTTGTCAACTTTAATATCCCTCTTTTATCTGAGGAGGTGACAGACTTAAATGAGCCGGTGGAGTAATTATAGCAGGGTGTACGCTCGTGTGGTTGTCACTGATGGTTGTTGGGACCGGCTTGTTGTCCAAAACAACATAATCACACACAAAATGAATTTACACAAAAGTGTAATTACATATTTTTGCCCAAAATACTTCGTCACACACGCCACTATATCATCACGGGTCGCACACTTTCTTCTAGCCTGAAGCCAATGAATGCAGAGTGAGTAATCCAGATGACGAACACACTGACCACTTCCTTCTTCAGCCCCGGCCCGAGCACACTGCGGCTCCATCGACCTCTAAATGGGGCAGGAAACACGTCCGCGCAGTGAGAAAAGCCCGAGGAGGCGACAACATGCAGAGGATGCGGAGGTGTCAAACATAGAAGTGTCAAACAGGGCCCACTCACCGCCCTGAACACTGTGTTTGTGTGTGTGTGTGTGTGTGTGTGTGTGTCTGTGTGTGTGTGGTGTGTGTGTGTGTGTGTGTGTGTGTGTGTGCGTGTGGGTGTGTGTTTGTCCGTGGGCGGCTGTCACCTCTAAACAGCAAAGTTTCCAAATGACAAGGCCATGTGATGACAGTTAAACTACGCCACTGGGCAGGGTTAAGATGGAGGCACCCCCACTATTTTGATGTTGTGTATGCCTCTATATTTTGCATTTAAAACTTTAACTAGCCACTAAATAGTGTGTAATGCTGAAAAAAAAAATAGAAAACAGAAAAATAGAAAGGCTACTGAAAATTTAATATTTTATCTGCTGGCTAGAGACATTTGAGTTTTCACGACTGCACTATTGCAACTATGCCGTTCTGATCGACATTAACAATTACTCTCTCGTGATCCTGCTTCAAAAACTACACTCAGAGAGTGCAGACTGCTCCCAAGCAGCTCGAGAAGTACATCTCTTTTTATTGTCATTGATATGATTCAAAGTCGGTTAGAAATGTGCTCAACGAGACTGTAGGTGTCAGTAACGCTCTGGATCTGGTTCATACAACCAAGTGTGAAAGTCGTTTGAGTTCGCACTATAGTTGTGGGGAGGTGACAGCAAAAAACAAAAAAACGATTTAACTGGTCTGTGGTGCAAAGAAAGTAGTATTAGTAACAAAGCTTGCTGTCGTTATGAATAAAATCCAAACAAACATATATTGTGTTATGATATATGGAACTGCCGCATATTTTAAAAGGAAATGTAGCATAGATATACTGTATTGTGAAGCATTATTTGCTTGGTGTCATGAAGGCAGCACAGTGTAATCAGCTCTATCTCTCTCATGGTTGGAGACTTTCTCAATACTCAAAGCAGCAAATACAAGTCAGTTGTTGTAGTCATGTAGTATACTGTATAGCACACTGGTGTCCTGTTTTAGCTATTTCGTTTTTGTGGTCATAATATGGTGTAGCCTGATATAGAGATGACATTTTTATGTTTAATTTATGGCAATCATATTTGGTCATATACAACATTTATTATTATTGTTTGAATTTTTTCTTTAAAAAATATATCCCAGCTGTTTTGAAAACACAGTAGACATACATCAGTTTGACCAGTCAAATATTTTTCATTTGGAAAATAAATGGTAAGTACTTTATTTTTATAATTAGTATCTCTGTTTTTTTTTGGTCCATTAATTTGTGTTTAAGAATAAACAATGATAATATATATATCTGCTTAAAAATAAACATGTTACATAGATGTAAGACAACACTTTAACATCCAGTCTCGTGCCTCTTGATATGCATTATAAAATTTGATGTACACATTACACATATCATATTTTAAGCACCATCTTTTATTGGCTCATTGTTTTAAATCACATCTAACGTTTTTATATTTTCAGTAATGATTGCTTTAAAATTGAACACTAATGCTGTTGAACTTTAGAGCTATCCCTTGGAGAGAGTCATGTGACTAACAAACTGATTTACTGAAGTGAGTCAGTGACAGTGTTTTTATTATGAAGTACTGAGAGACTTTTTGAAGTTACCTGGAAACTAAAACGAGAAACTGATATAGGCTCTTCAAACAAACAACAATGTGTTACGTGGCAACAGCAAAGCGGAGAAACCACAACATTGCTGTTACACTTTTGTGTCTCCAGGTGAGGCCAGAAACAATATTTTAAGTCTGATGTATTGATTATTTAATTTAATCATTTCAATCAAGTAAACTATATTGATAAAGTAAGAATTTACTACAAAAAATGCACAACCACAGGTGATACACTATACAATTCCATCTACACAATCAGCCAACAAAATGTGTTTTGTGACCTTAAGGGACATTAACCATGTACCAACTACAGGAAACCATTTGATAGTCAAAATAATGTGTCTATTAAATTACTTTTAACACTTAAATGAGATGGAAACCTCCTCCTTTGACAGCATACACAACCATTTTTTGTAATGAAGCTGAAAAAAACCAACTTTTAAATGAAAAAGATTCCATAAAAAACACCCTCAACTAAAAGGGAAAATGTAAAGGAATAAGCCAAATGAAATGAATGGACCGCCTGACACCTTCTTTCTTATCGAACCAGTGTCTTGGATGTGTCATTCCGCGTGAGCCGAGCAATCCCTCTCCTGTGGAATGGGTTGTGTTTAATTTCACAGACTGCCACTACATTTCATCTATAGTTTGTCCTCACTGACCGTAGAAACAGAAATTGTTCGAGACGGAAAATAAATTCCATTGTGGGATGTTTCTTTTATAAAGGAGGCTGTAGAAAGATAAGTTTGATTTTAATAGAAAATAAAATAAAAAAACGTGAGTGTTCTTCGTTTCTTTCAAGGATGAAACCTGAAGGCTGATTCACAAAGAAGGACCTCGCACGGAATTTTTGACATTACAAGAACGCTGCCTTCGCTTTGTCCCTGGCCGAACACATTGAAAAGCTTTTATCATAAACATATGAATCTGTTCACAGCAAATTATCTTTGGAATTAAAATGACCATTAAACTGGATTTTATTTTAAGATCAAGCACAATGAGCTTCACTTCCTCGATAATTACGTTCCCGTGCATCCATTTATAACACTTCAAACATTGGCAAATTAGCATATGTTTATGTATCCACGGCGAGCATAAGCCTTTAAATGCTTGTCAAGCACGATGTCATTGATGCTTTTTTTGGCCACTTGTTTATCTTGACACAATTCCCCGGAGAGCAGCGCACATGAAATTATGGTCTGTTGTTTTCTATTACCATTTGATTGTAAGTGTGAAGCCCTTTCATATTTTTATGTATAAAATTAGACACTGAATAACAAGTTAATTATAATAATAAGGTCTGTTTTAGTGAATGCTAACCCTGCTTTTCTGACAGAATTAAACTGTTTAGTTTGGGATTTATTTCTGTTTCTATTAAGAACTATTCAAAATAAATGATCCTATATTTTGAAAAGAGTTAAATACCAATTTAAGAACTTCTTCCCGGACACACAGGAAAATAAATTAAAGGATTATCTGCAATTTTGGTAATTACGTGCACATCAGTTTAAACAAATTGTGAACCTTTCATGGAATAGTTGTTCAAAGCAATAGATGGTAGAAGATAGTGTGCCACATAGTGAGCCCTGAAAAATTATACTGCTTCATCAACACATCACCAGTTTCCATACTTGAGTGGTAACTCGCATACATGCTTGAAGTAAAACCTGAGAGCAATAATGTGAACAGAGATCTCAAATGAAAGTGCAAACAGTGAGTATGTGTAATTGTGGACACATGGCTGCAGTGACAAATAGGCTTGAAACGGGAAAAGGGGTACAGTACCTGCTGTGAAAAAACTGAAAACTTGTGTGTTTAAATCAAGATCATGTTCATAACTTATTAGCAAACTTGCATCCCTCTTCAACCTTTAGCTTCGTCCTGCTGCGACTTTCCAGTGTCAAGCTTTAAGATTGGAAAGTACCACCACTACTACTGGATTTGAACTAAGCAGCACCTCTCATCAACTCAGGAAAATATATATCGTAATTCATATATAATCAATTAAATAAATACATTTCAAACGGTGCCTGTAACACAACAGTAAAACGGCTAGATAGAAAAAAACTAGCCTACCACAGAGCCGTCATTGACAAGTCGAATACTTCTAAAAGCTTAAGTGGGGTTTTTTTTGTATTAGGTCAGTTATTTTAACTGCTCACCTCACTATTGATCTGTTGAGGCCAAGTTTACATACATAATTTCTATTTCCTTTTTCTACAGGAAATCAATCACTTTTCACCTAAAAGCTCTATTATATGCATTTCTCTGTGTGTTTTCGAATATCTTTATTTAAAGTGGGATCATGAAAATTGACGAACAAACACATGACGATCTGTAGGAACTTAAAAAGTTAAAAAGGGTGATTGTGATTGTGTCATTTGAAATCAATCAGTTCTGTACCTTTTTATTACCAGATCAAAATCACTTCCATTTCCAATATTGAGAACTTCCATTCCCTCCATCTTGGGCTTCTCTCCATCTGGTTATCAACACTCAAGCACACACACGGAACCACATACACTTTCAATTAGCAGAGGCATTTCACACCGTCCGTAGACAGATGGAAATAATTATGTGATCCTTAACTGGAAAGGAAATCATTCCTTATCACCAAAAGCAAATTAGCAGTCATACAAATATTTAGTTCATGAGATGAATTGAGACCTCCTCTTCCTCGCCTGGCCGCCTTTCTGCGTGGAAACGTTAATTTGGGAGCCAGAGAAGGCAAATAAACGCTCGGCAGCCTCTGGGCCGTCGTTGACCCGGCTGACACGACACATGAGATGGCGACGCTGATTACTGAGGTGGGCTCTTTGATTCCTCGGCACGTCTCGCCGTGAGTGCAGGATGCCATGTGTCAAACAATGACCCGGGGCCCCAGAGAGGAGGAAGTGTCTCGTTTATGGAGCCGGACTACAACTGCCTGGACAGCGTCTGGCAGATGATCAATGTGGAAGTCCTGCAATATTCTGCTGTACCTCTGCCGACCACAGGGGAAGATCAGAACCAGCAGGATTATGATGTTTCATCTTCAGTACAGGCCAAAGTACTTTTTTCATGACTTTTTAGATTGTTGATTATCACTGAAGGCATCCAAACTATGAATTAAGTGGAATTATGTACTCAACAAACCAATTTGAAATAACTGAAAATGTGTCTTTAAATGTCTTATAATGTCTTATAATCCAGTTTCTTCAAAGTAGACACTTTTTTTCTCTTTACTAATTTTTCTAATTGCAGAATTTTAGCTTTTTCTTGACATGGTTTTCACTTCACAGGTTTGTCTCTGTCTTGGTCATCTTGTGGATTTATTGACTAGACAAGAACTGATCAGTTAAATGAAAAGAAAAAACTGACCATCATTACTTTAAGAAACGAAGGTCAGCCAGACCGGAAGATTGAATAAACTTTGTATAAGTCCGTAATGTGTGTCCAATCACAAGCAGTGACATCATACCATGGGGTACATCATTCAAGACTTCGAAAATAAAAAGCTGCAATGTCTCCAACATGTTCAAACACAGCATTAATGGGATGTTGTCATTGTGTCACATGTATCAAGTTTTATTTCCACAATTAAAAATGTTTGGTATTTTACATTCTCTGGTTTAATTAGTCGTTTAAACCAGAGACATTGGGCCACATGGACACTGCTAAAGGATCCTTTTATGCCCCCATATTGCACTTTGGACGTGACTGTTCTACGGACTGAGGCGATGGTTGACAGATTGTTATTTCAACATGGCTAGCAGCTAACTGCTAAGTTCAATGTAAAAAGATTGATTTATTTTCCCTCACTTCCTTCAGTGTCAGAGCAGTTTCAACCAAACTCAAAACTTTAGCTCTGTTGAAAAGAAAAAAAACAAAAAAACATTTCAAGTTTCAGGCAGCTACTTCATTCATACTTCAAATTATTGTTTAGTTCGCTTGCCTCCTTCTCTTCGCCTCACTTTTAAATCATCTGTGAGCTGATTTTGTTTCCACAGAAAAAAAAAAAAATCTTCTAAATTGTTATTTATTTTTCCTGTGGGCGAGGCCGAGCAGCTGGGAGTCTGGTTGTGGTCCATTCACGATGGTGCCGAGCTAATTAGGAGCTGTCTATGAAATGATAGCTTTGTCGGGCCACTTAGATGTTACCAAACAAGGCGGCGTACAAAGGTGTCGGTGTAGCGCATCCGTCATTGTCATCCGTTGCTAATTACGAGCTTATAATTTTGTCATCTGGCTTCAACTACTCGGCATTGATCACAAACAAAACACGTGCCGTCGCAAGGATAACGTTCTTTTCTTTCTGTGTGTAGAACATTGAGCAGTCCAGGAATGCGGTTTTAAAAGAACAGTCTTTCGAAAATCACACTGTATTTTTCCACTTCCGGGATAGGAGTAGTAGTAGTTAGTTCCTTATAATAGTTCCTCATTTTATTGAGGTAGACTTATGAGCATTTAAATGCTTCAAAATATAAGGTTTACAAATTAAATGTTGGTAACAGAAGCAGCATTGATGTGATTTGACATCATTACAGATTTGGTGTTCTATTTCAATAGATAAATGAAATATATATACTTTTATAAAAACATGTTACAGTGCTCTCAAATGTTTCATGTTTCATATTTTCAGCGAAGCAGAGCCAACAAAAAAAAATCTATTAAATTGTATTAAATGGCAATATAGCAGCAACAAACACAAGTCAACATACCTAAGTACTTGCACAATTTTAGTACAGTTTTAATTAATGACAGGCGTAATTTTTTATCGTGTCAATCACATTTAACTCAAATCTTACTGTTTCTGTTTGTTAGTGGCCTTGTTGGGATTTTTCTTTGTGTCAGTCACAGTTGGACATACTGTTAGTCTGGTGAATAAACTGTCTAATGGTTTATACAAAAGATGGTGGAAACTAAAGGTTGCAGCAACTATTGTAACTTATTTTGACTTTTATCTATATTTTAGTTAAAAACAGATGAAAAGTAATGAAATTGTTGATGGAAATGAACGAGTATCAGTATGTGCAATAATATTTGTGTTAGAAACCAGATGTTGTTTGACAGATAAAGACCAGATATAGTTTTTCGCGCAGCTGAGTATGAACTGAATAATTTGAAAAACTACGTTAAAAAATAACCGTGCAGGACGTTGCTTAAAGAGAATAAAGTTTCTTTATATAAGAAAAATAGGATGACACAAACAGAGGTTCAGTCATTCACTTTCTTGTCTTGGCGTTCGTTCATTCACTGAACCTCTGTTTGTGTCATCCTATTTTTCTTATATAAAGAAACTTTATTTTCTTTAAGTAACGTCCTGCACGGTTATTTAAAACATAGTTTTATTCTACAGCTTTCAGCAACACTTAAATCTCAAATACTGAAAAATATCAATGACTAAAACTGTATCTGTTCAAGTCTAAAACAATACATGGATTTATAAGTGACACTTTTTATTAAAGCTATTTTAAGTGATATAAAAAATAATTACAGATACTATTGATCTATTCTCTCAATCGTTTTAATATTTTGACAGTTCTATTTGTTAGCAAGAAGGTTATTCTTTCGCTTCCAGGTCCTTTCTCTGTGGAGTTAGTATGTTCTCCTTGTGTTGCGTGGGTTTACTCCGGGCACTCTGGTTTCCTCCCACAGTCCAAAAACATACAGAGGTTGATTGGGAACTTGTCCGTAGGAGTAAGTGTGTGAATGGTTGTGTGTCTTTGTGTGCCCTGAGACGGACTGGCGTCCTGTCCAGGCTGTCCTCTACCTCTCACCTGAAGAACCAGGGATAGGCTCCAGGTCCCCCAACGATCTCCATAAGGGAATAAGCAGCACTGAAAATGAATGAAGGAATAATTGTTAGCATACTTAGTTAGCACAATGCTACTGACATTGAACACAAAACTGAGTTTTATTTTTTTCCAGCTAGAAAATAAGTTGTTTTTTTTTCATGTGAGGAGATCAAGACCTTGAAAAACTTGAAGACTTTATGAGCTGTTCTTAATAAACTAGCCTCGAGCTGATTATGTTTCCTTGTGCTCGTTCCAAAGTCTGTCGAGCAACGGCTCTGACTTACAACGGGGAAGCGCTGATTCTGCAACAGACAGGGCATGAAGCTTCTTGACTTTAACAATGCGAGGAAGGTTAAGATAGCACTGTGTGAGATTTATTCCGCCTTTCAAGCATCCTTCATTTCCACTTACTTACCAGATCAAGCAATCCCCGGCCAGTCTATAAAATCCCACAGCTTACTTTTCTTTAATTAAATGCCACTCGTAATGTTCCCGGTGCACCCCGTATATCTGTAGCTGAAGCTTTAAACGTTAAAGAGGCACATTTAATGCATCACACCGACGGCACCGAGGGGACGGAGCTACCAGGCATCCATCTTAACAAGGTCACACTGCTTGATTTTTTAATAGAACGGTCACTGCTCAGGCCCAGCGTCCTCCTTTGAAATATTAACAGTCATTAATGATGTGGAAGCTGTCCCACCTCTCCCCTCCCTCCAGACGCCACCAGCTATAACTCGCCACACCAGAGCGTGCGGATCTGCTCCCCCTCACCGCCGAGGGCTGGCCGGGAGCCGGCTTTACAGGCCGTCTTTACGGCCTTCATTATGCTCACTTAACAGACGCTGTAATTCTGTCAGATGGGCTGGAAGCGAACAGATTAGCTGTTTGGTCTACATGCAGGTCGCCTCTGAGTTTAACCTTTTGTTTTAGCCGTGAATATCATTTTTCCCCGGCTCTGGTTTCTTTTTTTTTAAAGGTCTTCTTCTGCAGCCGGTCAATTAAAGACACATATTGTGAGAGTCACGTAGATGTAAAGTGGATTGATGAAAAACTTTTTTTATGAGTTTGATTCCTTTACAAAGTAGACGCGACCACATGAATATTTAGCAGCCTTGCGGTCGTCCAGGTTTTGGTTCAATTTGTGGATGTAAATCTCCCTGAACACCATCAGAATTCCGTCTGTACCACGCTGCTGATATTTACATCCACGCGGATAACTGGAATGACCTGCAGTATAACATGACTTACTCGTCACAGGAGGGTTTGACTCTCCTTCAGAACTGTTAGGACATCCTGGTATGGAGTTTTTTTGAAGGTCAAAGACGTCAATATTGTTGCCTGATTTAAACCCAATAGTTAAAAAGATCCTTTCTACTCTAATATAAATCAGATCAGCTGAGTTTCAATTGATCTTATCACTGTTGAATTGTTTTTAAAATGTGCCAAAAGTGTGGCATCAGTTTTTCAAAGATATTGTTCATTATCTGTTAAAAAAGAAAAAAATATCTTATTTATTATTTAACGTTATGACATGGTAGGTCCAGGCGATCATGTGATCCTGATTATTGATTCTAAAAAAATTACTTTCAATCTTAAATATCATCAAAAATATAGTTCCATCCTTGGTTGAATTTATCAATTGGGAAAGTACACACACAGTGTACTGTGTTTTGAAGCATTAGCCACAAGCTAACCTGTTTCTATTTGTTTTACGGCGTGAAATTAGCTTTTCCGACTAAATCCTCATTTGCTCGAAGGCTTTGCTTGAGCTGGAAATAAACGAAAGATGGAATCGAGAGAAAGATGATCCAAACAGAGTGAAAATTATACCAGCAATTTCACTCTTAAACTATTGTTGAAAAGAAGGGATACGCAACGTTGTACTGGCGGTTGGGATATAGCCAGAGGATGAATTGCAAATAATGGTGTCCTTAAGAACCACATATTTATTATTTAAAAGGAACATCAATTATGTAAGCTAGATATACTGTACAGGTTTTTCAATTTAATGGTTGAGTGGTTTGTGCTGATATTTTCAAATTGTATTTAATTATATTTATTCCGAAGAGCCCAGAAATAGTGAACATACTTTTCCAAAGGTGATTATAATTCCATCTAGAAGATTATTTAAGACTTTTGCGATGAATTAGACATCTTTAGCGTTCAAGAATGATTGCAACATTGGACATTAGTTTTGGGCCTGATGTAGAAGCTTGTTAAAAGAGCCTCTATTGTGAATCTATCTTTATTTATTTATCCGTTAACTGGCTGAGGAGACGCAGCATGTGTGATGGCGGAGCAGAGACGGTAGGACAAACAAAGGGTACCGGTTTGCTTAAAATGATTTGGAACCTCTCAGATAGGTTGCTGGCCAAACACCATTGAGAGAAGAGCTTCCAAATTAAAATGCAAATCTTAACATTTTGGATTTCATTTTGCGTTGGCAGTCTGGAGCGAGCCATTGTCAGACGGGTGCTCTCCTCCTGCGCCATTTCTGTCCTGAAAAGGAAAATAGAATAACAAATCTTCCCTCTGACCTTGTTCATTTTGCTGCAATGACTTCTTCTTCAAATTTTTCCTCTTGATTGTTGTTGGGAAGGCTCATCATCATCATAGCTGGATCCCATATGGAGCAGGTGGAATGTCCCGCGATACACTAATGCTGCCGCATCCGCGAACATCTGCGAAGTAGTCAAACAGCCCCTCTGAGCTATGAGAAACAGACTTTGGAATTATGATGACAGAACGATCAATCATAATTATACCATACAAATGTTGTTTGCTTCAGATGCTGTCTTTGAGCGAACTCCAGATTGTTGTCAGAGGAAAAAGAATTGGGAAAGTCAGGCCAGCAGAGATTTATGTCTTTTAAGAATCTGTTTTCCATCTATCTAAACATGCGTTGCCTCATTAAATGTAAAACAGTGGACAAGCGATCAGTTTTTTCGGCCCCCGTGAGGATTCATTAAAGCTGGGCGGATCTGAATTCATTTCAACGTGAAAAAAAAATCAAGATGCTTCGAAAAAAAGTTTTTTTAAAGTCTGATGAATGACAGCGGCGGAGACCTTTATTGGGCCATTTGTGACAAGAGCACCTTTATTGGTCTGGACCAGCCCTCGAGGAGTGCAGCTTTTCCTCCTTTTAACATTGTTACGAGAGGTCCGAATGTCTGGGTGTGTTTAAAATCCCCCTGCTGTATTTCTGCCAATCATTGAAATTCACATCTCACTCACATCAGAGTCACGTCCACAAGTTTTTTTTCAAAGTTTTTGTGAGTCTGGAGACGATGTGAGACATTTAACGCCATAAAAGGTGAAACATAATTAATACTTGGATCTAAATTAAACGGCTCGTTCGTTATGTCGCTGGATTGTGACCGCAGTGACTGAACTTAATCGATTCTTAATTACAAAATGTCAAATGTTATGGTATATTAAAAATCTAATTTTTCATTACAATCCTATCCAAAGCTGGAGGGTGTGTTTCTTAAGAAGAAGAAAAAAAAAGGTAATAATGAAACTTATCTCTTAAATAATTTATAATTACTATCAGGACTTTTATGGAAAGAGCGTTTTGGGACAATCTCTGTCCAAGCCGGTTCTTAAATTGGTGGTATAAAGTCTTTAACACAGGGGTCTCAAAGTAAACTTACACTAGATTCTTGTCGAGACTTGGCTACAGAGTGACGTTTCTTTTTAGCTTTATTTTCTACACGTCTTTGATCAAAATTTGATTAATATGTTGGTGTTGATCTGTGAATTTGGACCATTTTGGTCTCTACCTTTATCTTATTGTGGGTTATATGAGGAAAGGTAGGGTTTGTACTAGCGTCTGGATGTAAGCTAACCCAGCACACCAGAGAAAAGTCTAAGTGCATAGACTGAGAGTTAAGTCAAGTACTTTTGGAGCCTTTTAAACCAGCTTCCTGTTAGTCTGTTTTGAAGATGATATTAGTTAAACATGGAGTTTACTTGAGGATGGAAACACCAAACTAATCATCAAAAATCTTCTTCAGAATTTTTGCTTTGACGCATTATATCTTTATATTCATATCATGTTTTGGTTTGTATTTGTCAAGTATGAAGAGTGAAACCCAACTAAACTTTTCAGGTGCTTGTTCAATTACTCAAAAATACAAAATAAAACACTGTCTATTCTTTAAAATATAACAAATTTGTTAATTTGAGTGTTTCTTAAATAGATGTTGGACTCTATTGCACTCATCAGTATGTGTCTGTTTGTACAACAAACAACTCTCTTTTCAATACAACTATATTAGATGTAAAATAAATATTCTTTGTCTTTTTTTTTTTTAAATGAATCATTATAGAAGCTTTAGTGTATATTTGCAGACCACAAGTATAATTGAACCGGTGAAGCGATGATTAGTAGTAACATGGTAACTGGTAATAGGTTCCAATGAAATACTGCTGGCTGCTGTCGTGTAAAGTGATGTCATATTTCCAGTTATTATGTGTGTCATACTCAGACCCTGAAATACAATGTAAACTTTTGTTTGTTTTTAAAGGGAGTTAAGACGTGAGTTGGCAGGTTCTGCTCACCCAGAAGAAGTTGTGGGTGGATGTGGGATGTGGTAGCACATGCTGTCCTGAGCAAATGGCTTTGATGGATGTCAAACGTAAAGAGACCTGTGCGTGTGTGTCTGCCCAGTTGATCTTGAGTAAGGTTGTGTTTATATGACTCTTATCTGAGTTTAGCTCCACATTAGTCGCCGTGTGTGTAGGTTTTCCATATTTATTAACATTTGTGAATGATTGTGGAGGTCAAACAGAAGGTCGTGTTATTAACTTTTCTGTGAACTTCAGTTGGTGTATAATAGTAGCAGAAAATACTGATGTCGTAGTCATCCAGCAGTTTGGTGAATACATTTGTAAGAACCATCCATCTAAATCTGGAGCGGGCAATTCAACTGTTTTCTTATAACAGGGAATATTGTGAGCGGTAATCATATACATTTGAACATTAAAACCAGTTTCAACTTGACAAAATTTAATAAATTACAACAGTTTTTCACCTGACTTTCCAATAATATTATAATTATTATTCGTATTGTTTGGGTTTACCAGTCTAATTTGATCCCTGAATTATTTAAAATAATTATCCAAAAGGAAACTTTTGATGATAAAGGTGGTGCTTAAAATGATCATATTTATTACATAACTTACTTATAATGTGATAAAAAAAAATTATATATACAATATATATTATTTTTATATTACATTTTATTTTATTTATTTTCTATATTCTTTAGGGAGCTTATCTAAATTTGACATTGAATTTTTCTTGGGGTCTTCTGAACTCCTTACACCCCCTTTCCTGTGGTCAATAGTTATATTTCAATGTTGCTGAGCAGTTTAGGATTCTATGAGACATTAAGGTAAGGCAGACACACACATCTAAATACGTACACATACACACAGACATAACATACATTTTCTTTACATTTGTCTGAACACAGAAAATATAACAAACATTATTCATTAGATATTCATATCTGTTTGTATTTGTTTCCTACACAAACAGTTTTGTTGATGTTTGCTGTTGTACAGATCGGTTGTGATCACAACGGTTGAGACCAGCAAGAAGAGGTTGAACATGAAACCCCAGAGGTAATGCGTGCAAAATGTCTGTACTGACAAGTTTATTTTGTTCTGAGCAAACAGAGTAAAGCTTTGGGCTTTTAATCATGAGTTCCTGGCTTAACCTGTCAACTGTGTGATGCTTAGTCTTAAAGGATCATGATGGCATTATCGAGACAAAACAATGTCTGTCGGTATGTGCTGCCATTAAAGGGGCTGGAAACCTATATTTACTCTCAGTTTGAAGAACTGACATTTTGAGCAGCTACGCTTATATCTCGCATGTGATTGGTCAAATGTTTGAAAAGTCTTATTACTATGAGTTGGATTGTAAAAGTAAATTGTTTTTTAAGGGTAAGCATAATGTTTTTTATCGTGTGTTTGTATTAGACGACTCCTGAAAACATCAGAGTCAAACATGAAATCCACAATCTGTTACAAACATTAAACGTCACAACAACATTTGTTGTTTGCATTGCTAATGAAGGTTACACAATGTTAAACTGAACTGATCTCGAAGCTCTCAAGGTTAAAGAAGTTATTTTTCTAATATCGCTCCCTTTCTTCCTGCTGGTGCCGAGGCTCATAAACTGTGACTTTGTTCATTCGTTTTCCCTAAAACCGAGTTGACTTCAGAAAATGTGTGTGATTAAATATTAGCCTGAATAAAATTAGCATGTTTTAGCAATCTCTGCTTGAGCAGATAATGAGAATCTTAATGGGATCCCGGTCGAATGTGTTTTGGTTGTTGTTGTTTCTGAGGCATTTTCTCATGTCTGGGTCCGATGCAGACGCTACGTTCTTTTATGCCCGACTGTAATTCTGACAGCTGGTGTAATTGTTACATCCTTATCAAGCCCGTTTACAGACAGATTCTGTCTGCTCTGCACAGATGCCTACAGTGAGTTTAATAGTCTCCTCAGTCTGGTGAAGCTATTACCAAATCCAACACAGACCATTAGGCCACATGGGCTTAATTGCACATTAATTGGATAATTAGTCCTGCACTTTGTTTTTCTCCCATTTCCTCAAATCTTCTCCCTCGTTTTGGCAGAGAGGACGGTCGTTCATGCAACGAGATTGCCCTTTTGTCATGATGTTTCCAGCACAGCAGGATAATACAGTATGTGGTCTGGTCCTGGCTTGCCGCGGGGCGGGTTTGCTCCTGGTGGGTGGGAGGCCAAGGCTGGGTGGATTGATGGAGCCCTGGGCCGTCCTCCTCCTGTGCTGTCATGTTGACCCACAATACACGCTGTGTTTGTGTCTCCGCCAGCACACAACCAGAAAGAAGCATGCATAGTTAAATAGCAACAGCTCTCTGGTGTGCACTGTGCATTATTTATGAACTTTTTAAAGTGATTTTATTCTCCCCTTTTCGCATATTCCTCCCTAGCATTACTGCCGGAGCTGTAGGCGTGGGCCTCGGCACTCTCAGATTGCTACCATTAAACCCAGGGAGCCATCTGAGTTATCAGAGTAAATGTTTGCTGTTTTTCATAGCTTTTGAAATACCCTGCTGTAATAAAACTCCCCGGGGAGGAGAGGAAAGGGACAGACTTTTCATGCAAATAGCTAGCTTTTGATCGCACACACGGTGTTGAGATATCAACATTTATCTCAGTGCTGTCAACAAACACATTGAGCACCTCCCCATTATGGTGGTTGATGTCTCGACAAATGTGTGACGGAGGGAAAGTGTTCACCAGATGACATCGGGCCAGGCGACACTTAATGAAATCATTATCCCAGATTTACAAGCAGCAAAGCAGCAGTTTGGATTCAGAGTGTTTTATTGCCACGTATGCTTGACATGTGGTCTTAACACTAAAACATTTCATTGCCGAGAGTCATATTTGTGCATGAATGCTAATCTGGCCAACTGTTGTGAGAAGAAAGAACTGACTTTTTAATTGCTAATTATTTGTCTGCGGCGAGAATTTATGCTCTTATGCAAAACAAAACAAGATATACATACACATAACTAAACAAAAAAACGACAATACATACCATTCTTACTAACGATGTATCCTTGAAAATTTGCTGCATCCAGAAATTCAGATATGGTTCCTCAAGCCTGGAAGATGAGTTTGTAACTGCTGACATAATACCAAATGACTAACTACAGAACACATTGGCCAATAAAAAAAGAAAAATCACATCAGTCTCATGGAGCAAACAACCGCAAAGCATTAATACAAAAAAAAGAAGCTATAATACTGCAATAAATAACCAAACGAAGAAGAGTCAATCAGTCACATGAAAAAAAGAAGACACACTCACAGTGCAAAATACTGAACAATAAAAATAAATATAAGTCAAAACAATAAAGTACCTCAGTGTAACACTGTCACACCAAAGGCACAAACATCAATCACAAATTAAAGCGACTGAACACAAATTTTTAGCAAAAAATAAATAAAATAAATTGCAACTGATTGGACGAACCACCGACCAACCCACAAATATTTTACCATATTTTCTACCATTGTTGGAGCCAAGAATGATCACATGATTACGATTTAGGTATTTAGGAATACATTGTGATTAACTTGAAAATACTGGAGAAACCAGAGGCAACATTGTAGGATTTACCTGATGAGGTTTGTGATCTACAGATGTAACCACGCAAGATTGGACACATATTAATCTTCCAATTAATCTCTCAGTGCAAATCATCACAGCAAACGCACTGCAGCCAGAGTGTTGGAATGCTGCTAAACATCAGTCTGTTTTGTTCATCATTCATCTGGTCCAATCACGATCTCAGAGGGGAGCATTTCTCGCCAGGCTCTGAAAAGAACAGCAGATTAAAAGGCAATGAGGAAACATCTGTCTCTCTGCTCCGCCACAAATCTGCATCTCATTCCCACCGCTGGCGTTTCCGACAGACAAGCGCCTACAATGCAGGGAAGAAAGTAAAACATCAAGGAGCATATAGGCCCGGCAAGGAGAAGGAAGGGGTTGCCATGGAAACGCATACCTCACATGGGTTTATGGGCCTGCATCCTATCAAATGCTATCAGGAATTACCATAAATCTTCCGGCGGCAGCCAGGGCGGTGGTTAAGGTGCGCCTCGGCGGTGAATGACAATGTGTTGATCCCCTCATGTCTGCAGATGCATTCAGGCTCTTTAAGTCTGCAGGAGAATGGCATCAGATTTAGCGTGTGACAATAGAATGTTTGAGAGCCCCTTTAATGCCTCTCCTTTCATAAACCCATGTGCAAACAGATACTGGAATTCACAAGACGAGTGTCAAACCGCCCTCTCTGTATAGTCATCACGCCACATCTGATTGATAAATCTCGCCGAGATAATAACACAACTCTTTACATTCCGGCCCGATAATCGCCGACTGCCTCTCACGCCATTCAGCTCGGGCTCCGCCTGACATCAATAGCGAAGCAGTGGGGGGAATTGTCATAGCGCAGCGGTACGTCTGTGCAATTTCCACAAATGGCATCCACTACCCGTGCGCCCATCCTCTCGACCTCTGGTGCCGAGCGACGGCGCTGAGAGCATTATCAGATGTGTTTGAGCAGCTTCCGACCCTGGTGGGCGATGCAGATATCGAGTGACCTTCTCGGCATGGCTCCCTGATATTAACGCAATCTCCCGACATTATTACCAGGGGAACGTTTCACAGAGTATTAGACTTAATAAATGACTTTTTCTTGTCTTCCATCTCTCTTTTCTTCCTGTCGCGCCCTCCTTATCCCTACTCTCTGTTGCCCTGCTCCTCCGGTTGCTCCTGCTCCGGAGCCGATAACCCGGGCTCCCCAAGGGCCCAGCCTCCATAATCGCGTCAGTTCACGGCCCTCTTATTCAGGCAGAATTGCTTAATTGGTATGTGTTCTACATAACTGTTGAAGTATTAGACTCACAAATGAAGGTTAGAACCTCAGTGCTTGTAATCGACTGAAAGAAATTGATTTGTGCTCAGCTGCCCTTCTGGGACGAGACTTTATGGTTCTCTGAAGAAATGAAGCTTTTATAATTGTGTGTTCTCACACGGTCTCCCCCGCCTCCCCCCTCGTCCTCCCTCGGCCTCGCTCTTTTTCTCATTTCCTTTAACTGCTTTGTTGACATTCATCAGAAGACACGACTTATAGGTGATGGCCCAGGCTTTCTGATAATTAAATATACTACTAATTTACTGTATAAAGAAAATGTCCTTCAGAAAGAAACCAGTCTTTGTTCGATCTGCTTCAATAGGAGCGTGGTTGCTTTAGAGCAGGGGTCACCAACTTTTTCACAAGTGCGAGGTACTCCAAGGGCGCCATGTGACCTGAAGAGCTACCATCAGTTTGTTGCACACATCTGAAAAATGTGGTATGTATTATTACGGATGGTAAAAGGAAATTCTTCTAATAGTCTCATCACATTATTGATTCTTAAATAATTACAAATGGGCCAACAAAAAGAAAACACAAAATCCAATATAATAAAATGGTTACTGTGTGAAATATATATATTTTTAAACAGGCAAATGTGAAACTCCTTTGGTGTCTTCAGGCACCATGTTGGTGACCCTTTATTTAATAACAGTTAAATATAGACTGGCCGGACAAAAACAGCGCAAATTTCAATTCTTATGACAGTAGTGTTAAAAGTTTAATTTGGAATAAAATTTTCCTTCTCCTACATTAGTGTCTGCTATAATAAGTAGTGAAAAAAGAGCTGCGCCAAAGGGCAAAACTATCTATTTAGAGGTTGATTTACCTCCTTTCCATTCCAAGAGGTCAGGAGTACCCACATTTTTTGTCAGCATTATATGTTTATTAAGACTTTCAGATAAAAAAAAGAATACTAATGATGATAAAGATTTTGTCTTTCAATAATTTGCACTAGTTTACTGGTTTATTTTTTGACTGAGTAGAGTCACACAAAAAACACCTTTCAGACAGTAATAGTTAATAGAACCGGAATTATATATATTTTTAAATGTCCTTTCTGTGCAGCCAGTTAACAAATGCAAAGGCAAAGTATACGCTATTATGGTTGGATGAAACAACCTAGTGAAACGGCAGAAGAAACAGCTGTTTTTCTTACTTTTAGGTCAGAGCTTAGAAGAAAGTATTCTTTATTTTATTAATTGCTGAATGTCTGTGTCGCCATTAAAACATTTCCAATGTGTCCATGTTTTGTTTTTAGATCATGCCACATGATAAAGGGAGAGACAGCAGTATCTGCCACGTTCTTTTCCAACACCACAAGTTATTTAGTCCATTTGAAGAAAACTATAAGGTACCAGGAGCTTGAACGTTATTGACAAAGGAATGTCCTTAAATCGAGTATAAAGGTGTTGCTAATGATAACAGTGCTAACATAGCTCCAACAGGTATAATGACTCTGTAATGACGCGCAGCGCCTAAAGTTTTCATCTGATTGCCTGTTGATTGATATTTAAACTCCCATTGTTCTCACTTTAAACCTCTGAACATCTGAATAGCGTTTCTATCCAATCGTGAACATTTCACTCTATAATCTCTTCAAGAAACTGATTTGAATGTAAATGTGACGTATGGTGAATTATTTCATTGTAAGTAATAATTAAGTGGCCATTCTTGTCAGCATTCAGTTTAAATGAACAGTTCAGTGATGTTGTGAATCAATTCAAAAGAAGTGCTATATTGTATTTCTGTGTGGTTAAGCTGTATAGGGTAAGTTAAGTACATGTTGGCTGCTGTTGCTGATGCTAATTTAGAAGTGGTGTTTTGGAAGACGAGCAAGTCGATCTTTTCTTCACAATCAAAAACACATCCTATTGTTTTCTGTAGACATGTTTTTCAATGAATTCTCTCAGTGCAATAGATAAGTTGTTTTCTAATAATCCTTTGCTTAAGTTTCAAGAACTAATTCTGTAAACATAAATAGGACTGTTGTCCGGAAAGATCTGGGTTGGTTTATTTGTTCATATCTCCTTGAGCAAATTCTGAAGCAGAAGTTCTGGGCTGGATTCGCTTCAACAAATTGGTCTCATTAAAAATTTGTGTTTGTCTTATTTTAGGTAGTATAAAAGCGTACATTTTTTGAGTAAACGTAATTGTTTTGATGTTTCCAATATCCTTCAAAATAAAATCTTTCGAACACTAAACTTCAAACGAACCTATTTGCTGCAAATTTGGAAATATGTTTTTTATGTAATGTATTTAAGTAGCCCAGGGTTAATCAAAAAGTGCCACTTGGTCTAAACATTATGTATTTCTTACTCTTCTGCCATCGTTCTGGTTTCAAATTAACACATTCACCCCACAGCACAGTTCCGCCTTCTTTGTGTCTATTTAAATCCACTTTCCAGGTGGGCAGAGCCAGGTGTGTGCGCAGCAAAGGTTTGCTCAATGCAAAATCCCATTTCACGCCTGCTCTAATGTCACACAGCCGGGGCGGAGGAGGGAAACCTGGCAGGTGGTGTTTACAAATGAGAACACCCTAAACCACCAGCCGCCCTGACACCAGATGTTGATTTGATTATGGAAGTAGCATGTATGAAACAGTATTAGCTTTTGAAGGCGGCACCGTTGATCCGGTCAAACATAGACCATCCAGGGAATTGAGTTTTCGGACGACTGGTTCAAGGTAGTGAAGAGTGGGTCGGTCCTAAACTCATCCAATGTCCACCTCATTGTACGACATTGTAATGTTGGATCTACATCACTACACCTGCTGATGACTGTACAACTTCCATCGCAGTAGTTGGAAGTTCTGAAGATTCATACCAGATGCGTCTTCATTTGTGTGCTAAGGTTAAATCAGATTATCGTGCCAGTTTCCACCGGCTACATCTCTGATCCATTTCTGGTTTAACTTGTCGTAGCCCTCTTCACTGGATACACAAGGTTTATATATTTGCAACAGGCACTAACCCTTTCAAAAAGTGTGTAAGACAAATAGGTGGACTATGAACCTGAGACGAATGATGGCTGCGATGCAGATCCAATCAGTGGAATTTGAAGCAAACTGACATATTCTGAGACTCAGGTGACCTTGACTATGAGAAATGAATCTGTGGTTGCTATGGATTAAGCCATTTTAAGCCATATTAATATTTGACATTTTTATTCAGAAAGAGAAAATAATCCCAACCCTTAATCGATATGAGGGCTACTAAAACATTGGGTTGGGATTGTTTTCAGAGTAGTCCGTTACTTTTAAGAGTTATAGACAGACATGTTTGTTCATTTTAACATAGACTGGAACTCACTTGTCTTTTTCTTCATCTTCGTTCAAAAAGACACGCTTTAAAACATCCAAATACATCCAAACTGCTCATCTGTAACTTCGCTCTTGTATTGAAGCCTCAAATTATAACGAAAAAACTTCTGTATTTGTAAATCTGTATTTCAACTTGGTTTTTTTGCAGACACTGGTAGGCCAACATCCTACACAGAGAGGAAGTACTACATGTAAATATTGCAAGCGCTTCCAATCTACTGTACTTTCTACACTGTGTAATTTTGTACGAAGAGGAAGACGACAACACCTGAGCAAAATTAATATACATTTTTACCCTATAACTGTTAAAAATGGAACAGATATCAACATAAGAGTGAGTAGAAAATTAGTGAATTTTGGGAGAACTATCGATTTAATTATGTCAGATTAGATGACAACAAGATAGATGGATAACATTTATTGATCCCCCCAACAGCAAGACAAACAATAGTTGCATAGAAAAAAGTACAAGTGCAATAAAAAGAACAAGGTTCAAGATGAGAAAATCTAAGTATAAAGAACATAAGATAGAAAAATGAGACAAAGAAAAGGATATGAAGATTAACATAGAATAGACTCATCTTTTCGCTCCACTCCTGCCCCCAAACTCAGAATTATAGTAAGTAAGTAAGTAAGTAATATTTATTTATATAGCGCTTTTCCAGACCAGGGTAACAAAGCGCTTAAACAAACAAAACAATACTCAAAAAAGTATATACACTTTAAAGATCAAGATAATACTGAGAACAACACAGGAGTTCCAGAAAATCAAAGAAAAGCCTGAACAAATAGAAACGTCTTGAGATGTTTCTTAAAGGAGTCAGTAGACTCCATCAAGCGCAAAGAGAGAGGAAGATTGTTCCAAAGCTTAGGAGCAACAGCCTGAAAAGATTTCTCTCCTCTGGTCCTGAGTCGTGTGCGTGGAACCATAAGTAGATTCTGATCCACAGACCTCAGAGCCCGAGCTGGGGTGTAAGGCTGGATCAGATCAGTGATGTAAGGAGGAGCCTGACAATGAATAGCTCTGAAAGTAAGAACCAGAATTTTAAAGTTGATTCTGAAAGAAACTGGAAGCCAGTGAAGAGTTTTAAGGATCGGAGAAATGTGAGTTCTTCTACTTGAGCGGGTCAGAATTCTCGCTGCAGAGTTCTGAATCAACTGCAGGCGAGACAGCTCCTTCTTGTAGACATGAAAACAAACTGTTACAATAGTCCAGACGAGAAGAAACAAACGCATGGATTACAAGCTCCAGATCATGTTCCGACAACATTTTCCTAAGTTTAGAGATTTTTCTTAGTTGAAGGAAACTGTTTCTGGTCAGTTTTCTGCAGTGTCGAACAAGAGACATGTCTTTATCAAATACAACACCCAGGTTTCTCAGGCTCAGTTTGACAGACTGACCTAAGTCACCCAAGTACTGACTCAACCCTGGAATCTTATCACCAGGAGCAATCACCAGTGTTTCAGTTTTGTCCACATTTAGCTGTAGAGTGTTTTCACTCAGCCATTGTTTGATTTCTAGCAAACAATTGACTAAGCTGTTCAGCCTTTGGGGCTCAGTTGGATCAAAGGAGCAGTAGAGCTGGATGTCATCAGCAAAAATGTGATAAGAAACATCTGGAAATCTCTGAATGATTTTACCGAGGGGAATCAAGTACAGCAAAAACAATAAAGGACCCAGAACAGAACCTTGAGGGACTCCACACAACAGATCTGCCGATTCAGACCTCATTTGATTGGCAGATACACTAAAACTGCGCCCAGAAAGGTAAGATGAGAACCATTCTAACACAGACCCAGACAGTCCCACTTCATCCCTCAGTCTTCTCAGCAGGATCTGGTGATCAACTGTGTCAAAGGCTGAGGACAGATCCAAAAGAACCAGAACAGTGAATTTACCCGAGTCAGCCGACATCATGATGTCACTAGACACTTTCAATAAAGCTGTCTCCTCAGAGTGATGTTTACGGAAGCAAGACTGAAACTTCTCATGGATGTCGCTCTGATCCAGGAACAAAGACATCTGCTCAGACACAACCTTCTCCAAGATCTTGGACAAGAAAGGAGCTTAGAAATAGGCCTGAAATGACTGAGGTCAGTTGGGTCTAAGCCTGGTTTTTTGATCAGAGGCTCCACAATGGCATGTTTAAATGCATTGGGAAAAACCCCTGTGGAAAGGGAGAGGTTCACCATATTGGTAACCCAGGGGCCAATTACATCAAATACTTTGATAAAAAGCCTACAAGGAAGGACGTCATCTGAGCAAGAGGAGGGTTTCATCTTGTTCACTAGTGCCGAAATATCACCCAAAGATACAGCAGTGAAGGAGGACCAAGAGGAGGAGAGGGGCTCAGAGACAGTAGGGGTTCCAAACAAAGGGGGAAAGATTTTCTCTTTGTTCAATTTAATGTTGTCAATGAAAAATCTCAACAATGCATTTCTGTCAGCTTCACAGAAGACAGGCGTGATTTGAGGAGCAAGAGACACGAGAGAATTAATCGTGTCAAACAAAACTTTGGGTTTTTTCCTATTTGCTGCTACCAGTTTTCTGATGTAATCAGATCTAGCAGTTTCTACCATCTCATTGTAAGAAGTCATCAGATCCCTGAGGTGAAGTCTATGCACCTCAAGTTTAGTGGACTTCCAGAGACGCTCAGTCTTTCGACAAAGTCTCTTCAGACTCAGGAGATCTTCATTTGTCCAAGGGCACCTTTTTTTCTGAATTTTCAAGTTTGATTTAACAGGTGCCACTTGATCCAGTATTTCAACACAATGACCAGTGAAACAGTGAATCAAACTGTCCACGTCTGGGCAGTCATCAAAGGAAAGACGGTCAAACATAGCAGAAAAACTGTCTGCAGTATCGGCTGAGATGACACGCCTCTGAGACCTAACTTTCAAAGGCTTAGGTTCAGGGATGAAGTCCAGGTTAAACAATACAGGAGAATGATCACTCAGATGGACATCATGTACAGATACATTAGAAATGTCCAGGCCAAGAGTAAAAGTCTAAAATGTGGCCTTTTTGATGAGTGGGTTCAGAAACATGTTGCTCAAAATTAAAGGCTTCTGTTAAAGTTAAAAGTTTTTTAGCAGAACAAGATGTGACGTCATCAACATGAAGATTAAAGTTTCCAAGAATAAGAACAGATTCCATCTGAATAATGGAAGATAAGAAGTCACTAAAGTCTTTCAAGAACACCGCCGCAGGACCAGGTGGACGGTAGATTGACACACAATAGAAAGGTCTTGTAGAACCAACCAAGATCATCTGAGACTCAAAAGAAGTGAATTCCTGTGTCTGAATCACTTTGCAAGAACAACTCTCCCTAAAAACAGTAGCAAGACCTCCTCCACGACCAGAGAGGCGAGGCTTCCCCAGGACAGCGCTCCCTACTGGACAGAGTTCGTTCAGATGAATAAACTCTTCCTCTCTCTGCCAAGTCTCAGAAAGACATAATAAATCCAAATTAGCTCTTGTGAAAAGATCATTAAGAATAAAGGATTTATTAGTAATGGAGCGAACATTAAGAAGTCCCACATTCAGCACCGATGACATCACTGACGACGCCGCGTCACTGACATACTACAAACTAATAGCATGAGGAACACATGTGTCACTGAGTCTATTAGTGTTGCATCTGTGGAGGAGCATTCGTGCCCTTCATCTGCTTCTCTTCTCACTGATGACAGTGTTCAGAGGATGACTTTCATCATCCATGATGGACAGTTGTTTGTCCAGTGATCCCTTCTCAGCAACTGTCACCAGTGAGTCCAGCTTCATGCCAACCACAGAGCCAGCCTTTCTGATCAACCTGTCCATGTTTAAACATATCCATTGAATAAATAACTGATAAAAAACAGAAAAGTTATTGATCATTGATGTGGAGCTACTGGAGAGGCTTCCATTCTCTTCAGCGCCTTGTGACGTAATTAATATTCAATTTAAAATCAGCTAAGGATTACCTTTTATGGAAATATGTGCACTATTTTATTTTGAGTTGCATTTGGGTTTATTTAACTATAAAACTACAAAACAAGTGAATAATAGCTTAATTAGCCTTTTAAATTACCTCGTCCCTAATCCCAAACTGGTCTATGACACTCAGATCTTTCTATTTATGTGCTCTGTTTCTGACCCTGTCCATACACTTTCTTTCAAAAGTTTCTTTTCTCAAAGTTTTATGTAAGAGAACAATGGCTGCTTCCAATTATGAGCTATAAAGGTTTTGTTGTAGGAGGCCAAAATTCAAACAGGAACCTGGTAAAACTACACCATACTGCTTGTAAACAAAGTTTCAGCTCCCACCCTGGGTGTGTTTGTTCACCGCAAGGTATCATCCTTGTTTACAGCTCATTCCTCGTTGGCGCTTATGTGATGCCGCTTTTTGTCTGTGTTTTAGGTGCGATTGCACATTAGCTGTAGGTATTCTCTGTTTGCGGCAAGATAAGTTGAGCATAAAATGAGCCTTTTCATGAGTTTGGCTCTTTGATGTGATGCTATGCCCTTAAGTGCCTGCGCTAACAACAAAGAAACTCTCTGGGATGCTGACAGCGTGTCTTTAGCGCACGATGTTGGAAACTTAGAAGTTTGTCTGCTCTTGGAAATAACATTTGACGGGAATCTTTTGATGATTTGTGCCGTTTATTTGCAGTATTTGCTTTATTTAGTTACACTCACTGGTGGGCGATTTCTGTGATGGAATGGCAGTCTGTTAAGAGTTGCATCTTCCTCCTGCTCATCTTACTATACTGTGTACATTTAAGTCATTTATTGACCAAAAATGATTGTACTACAGTATTTAAAATTATCGCACATTTGTAAACTTAAACCAAATTCTTCTCCTATTAATTTTTCCCCTGTGGTGCACAAGTCTTTTTCCGTGCTACATTTTTTTGCAGAGCTTTTGTTTGCTAAGAGGAGTGACAACAATGAGACTGTTGCTATAGCAACTGCATTTTCCGGATCTGTCAGACATATGACGGAATCAATAATTTAGCATTCCGCTGATGGTTTGTGTCTGTGTGTCATAACAGTCGTTTGAACAGGAAACGGAACCCAATGTTTTTTTTAAAACCTTAATTTATGGGGATCCGTGGCAAGTGTGACTGAAGCAAATCACACGGGGAGATTCTCTTCCCTTTCGTGGTCCTTGTTTAATCTCTTCTAAATGCCAGCAGATGCAAATGAAGCTTCGACAGCCCATAACAGCAGGAAAACTCAGAGGCAGTGGCCTAATCAACCCTCTCTCTCATTTAATGCCGAATTCAGAGCATTAGTATTCCAAGGACGGATTCCTCCAAGATCCGGGCAAGGATTATCCAAGCTCTTAACGTCTTAGCTAAGCTGGTTAACACCTGTTTTTATTGACATTTGAACAGCGTTCAAGGCGCTCCATCTTCGACGGTTTTAAGAGATCATCTCCTGAGCTCGTCACTAGGCCAGTTACTCTTCCTTTATCTAATCTGCAGCTCACATAAATGATTGTTTTTCCCACTGCACGTAATGTTTCCAGGTCAGTGACTTCACAGGTAATATCTTAATTAAATCTTAATAATACTTTCTATTCCAGCTTCGTGACGGTTTGGGTGGGCGTTCAATGCTGTCTGAGAAAAGTAATTAGTGGAATGACTTTTGTGTAATTGGCAGAGGTACTGAAAGCCTTATTTGCTGAGTGCGGCTGTTTACATTGGATGGAATGTTTTTTACTCATGGTGAGATTCAAACTGATGTTGCACAAATCACTAAAATGTAAAAGATCACATTAAATCGAATCATCATTCTTTGAAACTAGCAAGAGGATATTTAGGAAATAACAGTTACTATTTGCTGACGAAGACTCAATGCAAGTTTCTAGATAATATTGGACATTGTACAACGACTTTTGACCAGGGATCTGACTTGATCCGACTCACACTGCTATTATTTTTCTCACCAGAATATACATTTTTCGCAACGTAAATTTCCTATAAGGAATGAATGGGACAGGGTCAAAAAAGTTACAAATATACAACGTTTACAAACATCTCCTGCTCTGGCATACGTTCACGTAGAACCACCGTTCAAACTCTAAAATGTAGATGAAAGTCCAAATTATCAACGTGGGATTTCCTGGCACGAAATTGTCTAGTTTATCTCACATTTCAGCGCAAATGTCAATGGGATCATTCAAAAAAACGATTCACAAAGAAAACAACACTATTTGCGGAGCATAAATATTACTAAACTGTTGCTTGTGTAGCAATGGTTATTGAGTCTTTCTTTCCTTACTTAACGAAAATTGGATCAAATTAACTTTACTTCGGAGGTCCACAGTAAATAGAAAAATGTTCACACATGTGGGTGGATGCAATCAGAAAAATGCATTCATTTATTCCAGAAATCTCTGACACCAAATCCATATTTTTAAATGACATGCAGATTCAATGAGATCTTTCAGCATCTAAATGAGCGGACCTTATGACAAAGAAAGCTGCCAATAGGTTCCCTTTAGTAACTAGTTGAGAGTAGGACCTAGCGTCAACAACCATGTAAATGTTCTCATTTTTCAGAACCCAACCTTGAAGCTATTCAGAGAAAAATGCCAGATTATAAAAGAAAAATGTTCCTCACCACTCTCCGGACAGAAAACTGCTTTTGGTGTGAGCTGATGCAACACGAGGCAAGCATCTGCCGCAAACCAGGACCTCTTTTGGTGTGAGGTGTAATCGTGTTTTTTAGTTTCTAGTTTTTAACATTGTTGAGGTAATATGACTTTTTAATACATTCATACTTTTTAACTTTGTAATAATATGTATCAAAACCATGATTATATTTGTTTATAAAAACATCAACCCACAGTAACTATCAAGCTTTTAATTTAATTTTTGTCGTCATAGGACGATTATTTGGCGAAATCTCGCAAAATTCCCCTGGATTTGTGTAAATCATGAAGGATGGATCCTTTTAAGCATTCCTGGCGTCCTAGCTGAGCCGTATCAATGATTCAATTAACCTGAATTCCGAACCGTGCTTCACAACATGACCACATTAACCCCCCGGATTTCATCAAGCCCTTGATCCCAGCGAGGGATATGGGTGGCTTTTCGTTTGTTTGACTACCGGCTTTGTTGTTCTGCCCCAGACGGCGAATTATCCGTAATGTGACCTCATGTTTATCCCCCCGGTTTGTTGTCTCTACACTCCCTTAAAAGTTTACTAGTGGCTGATTATAGGAAGCCCCCCCCCTGCGGATGATTTAAGGAACATACCTTCTCGGGGTGTACGATAATGGTCGCTGGGTCGCAGCAGTGAGATGAGCAAGAGGGGAGAAAGGAACAAGTGTCTCCCTTCATTAGGACAAAAGCTGGGTGAGCAGGGGAGCGTCTGACAAGCCAGTAACGCCTCATTGTCCCTGATCTCAAGTTTCATAAATTTCCACGGCTCTCGTTAAATGACGAGCCGCCGCTGTCACCGGGCGCTAACTCGTTATCTCCTCGCCGCCGTAAAATGCTGTAATTAACGTCCAACAGCTGTAACTGATCCAGCATTCCTCCTTTCCAGCCGCTAATTGCCCCTCCATTGTGCCGGCTTATAATTTGCCCTTTTGTGCTCGCGCTGGTGGACGTTTGTCGCCGGCTCATTATGACCGTAAACAGAGGTGAGGAAGCGGCTCTCTGGACGATGAACAGTTGGCTTGAAGGAAAAATATTTTTAGCAAAAATGGAAGTAATCTTAAAAAATTAAAAGTTAAACTATATTCCTAAAAAGTAAAAATCCAATGTCTTCTTGTCTTTTTAGCTCTTAGTCTCTGCACTCATTAAAGGGCACCTAATGTGCTATCTATTCAATTGTTTTAGGACCTCTATTATACTCATCAGTATCTTTCTTTTTGCACAAAACTCTCATTCAATTAAGATATTTACATTAGAAAATATGCTTATTTATTATTATTATCTTATTATGCACGATTAACATGTAGGTACTTAACTGATTTAGTGCTTCTAGGGGAGGACACCTCAAACCAGAGTGATGTCAGAATGTTTAATTTAAACTGTAATCTCGTTTGGTGAGATTTCAGACAGGAGAAAAATTTATTAAATAATAACTTCAAAACAGTGCAACGTCATGATGAATGACCTACTGCATTTTAAGGAGGATGACTTCAACATTTACAATGTGAATAGGTCAGAAATCTGTGTGCAAGCTACCCTATTAATATTCTCACAGTCCGAAGCAAACTTGTCGTTGTCATCCTCCACGGTAAATATGTCTAATTTTCTTCGTCCCAAGCATTCTCCTGATTGTACTATACTAGTTTTGCTGTGTCACTCATATGCCCGGAATTGTAGTTGCTTTCTCTTGGGTCTTACATCAACCGTGGTAAAAAAAAACAAATAGCAAAAAAGATTCCTGTGCAGATAAACCCTAACTAACCTGTAACTGTAAGCCTAATCCTTATACTTACCTTAACCCTACAAATGTTTGATAAACCAATTCAATATTTTTTATTATTATGTACTGTTCACTGCACTACTACAGTTTCAAAAGTACTGGTTAAACTCAGGTATTGGACCCTTAGTCTGCGTTTCTACAAGCCAACTGTGTCCCAGGTCAGCTGAATAACTGCCATATATGGGTCAATGAGTCCACAGGGCTAGGAGTTGTCGCAGGATTGTTTTTAGCCACAAGAGACTTCCTAGTTAAAGTGAATAAATTTTTTTATACATACGCTGGCTCACAAACATTTAAACGTAAACATTGTTAGATTCGCTGTCTTAAATCGTGGTTGTCAGGGTTAGGGTTAGGGTTGTTTTTTTCCTCAGTGATGCCCCTGTTTGGTTTCAATGGCAAAATGTGAGCAGCCATCACAACAGAGTCTGATAAATAATTAGCCTGGGTCAACTGATACTCCTCAGATCAACACGACGCCGTGTTCTCTGCCAGCTCCAATTTAAAGCTAATGAGACCACAATCAATGGAAGGTGATGCAGGAGCATGTAATTGTATCAGCCAGATCATCCATTGCAGAGGTGGAGGTTCCACCAAGATATGGATGGACAAACTGGACATAATATGCCACAGGGGGGGGATGACCAATATTAAATGACAAAATGTAAGCAATACACAAATATGTATGACTTCCAAAAACTCCCTATAGAAACACAATGCCAAGCAAAAATTAATCTGGATTTAAGCGTTTTGAATCAACTTTTCATTCGACTGTGGTGACAAATGTGTTTACATGGTTAATAAGCCATTGCTTTCAGTCAATACAGATATCGGCTGAAATAAACAGTGCCTCTTAAACACACATATTTATTTTTACCATGAATACTATTCTTGCACTGCTAAAAACAGAACGTGTGTAGTTGTTAAGGTCTTGATCCAAGTATATATTTTTTACATTTTCCAACCTACATATCTCAATATCTATGTCTTTATCATTTAGATCCCTCTATATATGAATAATGTATTATATAGAACATTATAAATATACATTGTATATATTCACATTTCCATTAGACTCACACAGAAACTATTAAAAGTTGTTTTCAATGTCTACCGCCTCGATGTTTTTTTCACTGTGCTGAGCTGAAGTTGATTTTTTTGGATGTGGTTTTAACCAGAATGGAGATACAGTGCTCATTTCGCAAGTCTGCTTGTTTGTGGCTTCACATGTTCCTCACAACAGACACATGCGTTTCTTTTTTTTCACGCATGTTCCTAACGGCTCGGTCCCACCGAAACTGCTGCAGGTTGCACTTTCACTCCGTCGCCCTCTTCCTGTTCAAGTTCTGCGAAAAGATCAATAATGTGACGCTGAGAATGGAAACTTTTTCTGCAAAGTTCTTTGGTAACGTGTTTGTTTGTACGGAAGTGGAACATTTTAATACAACGTTTTAGCTGTTGTTCTATGTGTGCGTGTCCTCAGTGTCAATGTCAGCTGACACTATCGGCAGTCACAAAGATACACATTCATCCAAGTGCTAAATGATGTGCTTAATTCATTTCCATGCTTGTACGGCTACTAATTCAACCTGAGACATTAACACGACTATCAGCCGTCTTCACACTCTCCTGATTGGACATAGATGTGGGCAAAAATCATCTCTGACTGTGACCAATTCCAGAAATGGATAAGCGCTAAAGTTAAAAGGTCTGTTTTTCCATGAGCTCCGTGACCAAAATGAATGTGTTCCCTTCGGATCTATCCAAGCATAGAGAAGAGATAGTGCTATATTTGTTTGCTAATGAAGATAGAGCTAATGCTTATTTTGGCCTGGAGGAGGTTGAACAAAACCATCTATTGACAAAAAGAGTCTTGTGACTGACTTAGTTTGTCTCATGTTTATACTTTGTGGCTTTAGTTACGAATCCACACCAGGTAATATTGACAATAACTGAATGATCCAACAATGGATGATGCAAAAGGATTTTGCCGTTGGTTGTCCAGAATTATTGTCAATCTTTGGTCTTCATATCGGTTAAAATAAACTTGACATCTTAAATTACAAATCTTGAGGTCTGAAGAATAAATTGACATGATTATTTAATTTTTCAAGTGTCATCCAGTCATAATCAGCTGCTCTGAAAACACAATAATTCAACAGTATTTCCAAAGACTCCAAATACAATTAAAACGATACACACCTAGTTCACAGTAAGGGTTCTCCAGGAAACTCATTTTAATACAGATATCTTTTTTTTTTACACATATAGTTTCCTGTTGTACTGCTTCTTCTTCCCTACAGCATTACTGCCACCTCTTCTGTCACCACATATCACAGTATCTTCAGCAGACATCATCACCCAGATGTAACATTGACCTCAAGCCTAAAAACTAAGATAAATAAAAGTTGTGTTCCCTGCAACGAAACTTGACCCAATACTGAACTCAAGGGCAGGTCCTTGTATCTTTATTTCAACTATGACAGACGTCTTGTGGTGGTTTCAACCTATGATTGGATCATTCTTAACACCGTTTTTTAAAGCTTTTGCACTGTGTCACAAAATGTGTCAGATTATAATAAATCTTCTGAATCATTTAAGCAATAATATATATGCTGAGGTGAGTATTTTGCCGCTCTCTTGATAAAGAGTCATGATGTCACTTTGTACAGAAGCTAAACAGCGTCCTCCAAAGGATTGAAGACCTGAGTGTGTGTTCTCCCTCTCGTGACCTCGAACCTGGTCACCGGCTAACAGCTGCTTTTTCTACAACTTTTTTTTTTCTGCAAGGCAATGAGAAAATTAGCTGAGCTAGGGCAGCCCCTCAGCACCCTGATGTAGCGCACATTAAGCAGGGTGACCGGAGTCGCACAAGATTGATGACTGTGGTCCGACCCACTGCTCTCTGCATCTTTAGCACGAGTCCTTGCTCGCAGAAAGTTGTAGGTCACAGGTTAAATTCATTATGTCAAACATATGGAGCGCATTTGCTAACCTGGATTGTTAACAATTGCGCTCATGAATAACAACGTTTATTGTGAAGTTTAACCCTGACAAATAGATTTCAATTCCCTAATTCTAGTTGAGATGAAAAAAACGTGAGACCCCTATATAGCGATATGACTGTAAAAACTATGTAAGTACAACTTAAATGTCACTGACAGCAGAGAGGTTGCAGTTAAATTAAATCCCCATTTTTACACCTAATATCACGTTCCTATATTCTAAATCTAAATGGTGACAACAGTTTTCCTAGCATCCGTGTTTTAAGCGGCACTGAGGGGATTGAACGTCAGCATGTTTCTAATCATCTCTCTCTCTGCTATGCTATGCTCTTTTTTTCTCTTTGTCTGCCCCCGTCAACCTTTCTGTTTACCCAAAATCCCCCCCTGTAATAGGGGGCGTTCGTTCATCTGCCATGTTTAAACTGCAGCCAGGATTAACTTGGCTCAGGACTTAATGCACATGCACAGTCACCCTGTGCTCTGTTTGCTTGTTTCCAGGCGGCGCGTCCACCAACAGCTCCCTTAGACGCCCCACTCTCTCTCTCCTCGCCGCTTATCCTCCTCCCCACTGCGTCCTCATTTTCAAGCAAATTAATTGAGTTCTCATTTTATGCGGCGAAAGCTCACAGGAGGGTTGTGAAGAAAGAGCAGAGAGAAAGAGAGAGAATGAGAGTCAGATCCGTGGCAGAAGCCTAGAGGGCAGAGATCTCTCATAGGAGGCTGATGTTGGGATCCAGGGGGGACGCTGAGACCCCTCTGCTGTGACGTATATCTTCATCCTCAAAGCAGAATAGGTGGTGGGAACAAGGTTTTTTTTTTTTTTATCCATCTCGAACCCAGGGGAGCCTCCCTTCTAATTCATTCCCTTTGTCTAAATAAACCTGGGACAGTGACATATCACCAGCTCTACCTGTACTCTGTGATACTTCCGGGAGCTTGATAACGTACTTAAGCAGGAAAAGCAAGTCTCTCATCCTGTATCTGTTGCCTAAATATATGTTGAAAAGAGTTTGAGGTTTCCATCTGCCATGTTTTTGACCAGCGGCTGAGTTGGACAGTTTTAGAAGCGACACTCCAATGTCACAAAAAAAAAACATGCCGAACTATAGCGGACCACCCATGAAGATCATTGTTAGTTCCACTGATGTAGCTTCACATAGATCAACAGATATGAAAGAAAAGGGTTTAGGAGAGAGAATGATTGAATTATCTTGTTTAAATTTCACTTTGGGTTAAGATTCACAGTAAGATTCTTATCTCAAAACGCAACACTTTGATACAACATTTATACAGTTTATAGCCGTGGTCCCCATCTACCAGCAGCCTGGTACTGGTCCATGACGCTAGTTATATAAATATGTTGAATTGATAATATCTGTATGAAAGTCGCTTCTTTTTTTTTAAGAAATACATTATTTTCACCTAAGTAACATCAGCCTGTGAGTCAAGACACAGTAACATGCTTGTTTCTGTTAAGTTTCAGAAAATAATTGTCAGAAAATAAGACGATAAACTAGGGAACATTTGTAGAACACAAAAGTAAAACAGCAGCTTTTTTCGTAAGATGTATCTTTCAAGCATTCACGTTAATTTTAACGCTAGACTAATTGTAACTGTAATCTGGGTTAAGAATAGTATTTTGCTATGAGTTAACACAATTATTGAAGCATGGATGTTCTTTAAATAACTTTATTTTATGCAAAATTTTACCAATTCATTTGAAAATAAGATGTGTACGGGGGGCAGTGTGTACGATGCATACTATGCACTGTTGTATTGTAGTAAAAAATATATAGTATATCTTGGAAAATATCTATGGTGTCTGTTTGAATCCAGAAAACTTTAGATGCAAGAATCCAGTCAATCCCAAAGGTAGTTTGACCAACCAAGTGTTTTCTCAATATGTTGTCAGTAAAGGTCGCGGGCGTCCTCGATGTCCAACCTTGGCCTGACCCTTTTCAATAATGAAGCGTTACAACTTCATCCGTTGCAATATTCATACAGGGGCAGATCACTTCTCCTGCGGTCTTAAGTTGCTGTAAGTTGAGATAAACACTTGCTGAGTTGTTGCAGCCAAGCGCCCGCCTCTGTTCGTCAATGTCACTGCCTGAGCACTCAATAATTCAAAGTGTGGCAGTAATGAGCCCCCCTCCCCCACCAGGCCCCGTCCCCGAGGAGCCTCCCCACTGAGCCGCTACTCTAATGTAGTTATATCTTGTGTCAGCTTCCAAATCAATTACATTTCTATCTGATGGCGATGTAATTGGGCTTGATTGAGTTTTTTGGCATGTTACAGAAATGCACGATTCCGAGACCCGAGCTCGTCAAAACAAGAATCACACGAATCTGTGTTTAATTTGCGTTGAATCTATCGCAAAATATAACAATGGTTGTTATCATCTGTGTTTTCCCTCGTTCTGTCACTCAAACTGTTGTCCCAGAGGGTGAAGAATGAGGCTGATGAAGGAAAAGCTAATTGGATTGTATAGAAACAGGTTTTTTTATGAGCAAAAACCATCGGCTGACTGGATGCACAGCATGGTATATTTTATCTGAAGAATAGATGAACCTGAAAGGAAGATAGATTTGTGTTCATCTGTAAAGTGCTCAGATAAACCACATTTACAATTGAAGCTTTAAATGTTGGGTTCCAGCGTTAATTTCAACCCCTTTTTTGTTACTCTTTTTAAAACATAATACACAGTTGATAATAGTGAAAACTATTACTTGATTTATTGTCTTCCCTTTATGCCTATCAACCCAACCTTTCGGCCTATCCTAGCATCTTTCTGTCAGGACGAGTACCTAGTGTTTAAAGCTCCGGTCGACAACAAAAAGTGACCTTGAGTTCAACAAATTTATTATAGATCAACAAAAGGTATGAATTCACACATTTGATAAGACCTTTTTAAAACATTCACAGGCCTTTTAACCTGACAACAAAGAGTGTCACTGTGAAAAGAGGGTCCATAGCTTGAAGTTAGTGATGGGTTGGTGGAGCTCCGTGAAACACTATCCTTTTTCCAGACTCCACTAGATGTCACTCTCTGCTTGATATTATCTAAACTGCTGCATGGGTACATAACAAAAAAGTAATCCTTCTTTAGGGCTAAAGCGATACACCCTATGATACAATTAAATACAATATAAACAGCTCACGATACATTATGTACTCAGATCACAATATGGTTTGATATATTTCGATATACTTGCATAACTTTCGTAACTATTTTAGTTGACACTGAATTTAAGTGACATATTGAGGTCTTTTTCTTTTAAAAAGAGTAATCTACTCTTTTTTGGTTCACTTAATAGAAATGAAAGCCAAACTATGCCCAAACAATCAGCTTTATAAGTAGGAGTCGACTGTATCCTCTTGTCCTTAGTCATCTTCAGGTTCTCACGGGATTTCATTGTTCCTTTAGCTGGCCAGGAAGTAATGACTGCTGCCACCTAGCGGCCGGAGGTGTCATTGCAACCTCAAAATGCAGTGAATATTTGTTAATTGTAGATATAAAAAATATTATTTTGGTCGTTTTACACACACTTAATTAAATGTAAATAAACAAAAAAATACCAATAATGAAAATTAAATTGAAAATCAATAAATGTCATATTTAAAAATATATATATTTTTAATACAATGATACAATACGGTTCAATATCAATATAGTTTCATGAAAAAATGTTAATATCAATATAATATATATATATATGTATGTATAACCGTATATATATGTATGTATAACCGTTTTTAGAAACAGGCTGTAAATATATTTTATAATGACAAGTGGACATATAGTGAACTACAGCCTTTTGTCTTCATGCAATGACTTTACTTTTAAAAGCTGGATTTTGCCACTTGGTTTTGACCTAAAATGTGAACAGACGTCTCAGGATGGCCCTGATGCTGGACAGTGACATTGTGATCTGCAGATAGAACCGAGAGCCTGGAGTATTCACCACCATCACTTGTTGTAGAAATTTGTTTAATTTGCAACTGGAAGACTGGAGTGACTTGAGTTATAATGAAAGGGTTGAGAGGCGCACATGATAAAAGATCAGAAACAGGAGGATATTACTCTGGTATCATCATCTATGTTCACAGGCGAACACCTACAATATAACGTGAGCCGAGTGCTAGATAAAGACCACATGGAAACAGCTGCCACGGTTAGCTTAACCACTAAACTCACAGGAAATAACAACCTTGTCTCATCGCATGTGAATTTAGTGTGGCTTGTAAAAAAAAAAGTATTTTTGAAGCACGTTGTGCGAGGCCAGAATAACTGACGCATTAACCTCATCTTGAATTTCCTCTCAGATAATGCCAGGCATTTATGAAATGTACGTCTCTCAACTTGTGTTTTTCCCGGGGTTCCTCCATCTTAATTTCCCGTCATAAGACCACACTCTCGGTCCCTCTAGCACGCTGTCTTTCGCGTTAACAGCCTTTCATTTTTGTGCAGTGGGGAAGCCATCGGCTGCACATCCACAATCTTGCCTTTCATTTATGGCTTCTAGAAATGGATGTTTTACTGCCTTCATTAAGGCATGCGGCAGTCAGCGCCGTGTTTTCCCTCTGAAGTTTAGCTCCATGAACCTCGCCATTAGAGGACATTATGGCCCCAGATTTCAGGGCACAGTGGAGCACTGTATAATTTGATTAGTGTTATTAATCAAATGGAATACCACTCCTTTCCCCTCCCCCCCGACCCTCCGCCTCCTATTTTATTTTGCCCTTCCTCTCCTCTTTTCTCTCCTTCGACTCAGCGGCATGGTCGCTCCTGCTGGCGCCCCGTCAAACTGACAAAAGGCCTCACACCTTCCTTTTTAAAAACAATGATTTACCGCTGGCTTTCTTCCTGACCTCTCTCTTAGCCCGCAACATAAATCAATTGAGATGAAAGTTCCGTAATTGTGCTTGCTGGGAGGGATTTGAGCAAAATTGTGCTATGAATTTTTTAAAGGGTATTTTTACTAGCTCTTCAACGAGACTTGGGCGTCGATGGAAGGTGAGGCCACAAGGATTAATGGAGACCGGATTCTTCATTACTAAAGTAATTTTCCTGTAAATGATAGTGCAGACCTCCAGAGGGAGGGGCGAGTGAGCCTTCAGTTCAGGGGGACCACAAACCTGTTTAGGCTTTAGTGAAGACTGAGCAGCTCTGAGCCCCAAAATCATTCCAGTCAAGCTTCATTTCTTCAAAGCTTATCTGCCGACAGTGGTTTTTTTTTAAAAGTCATGGTAATTGATTGCAGGATAGTTTCAACCACAGCTGCACAGGTTATGCGTGTGGTGGTTTGCCAACGTATCTATTTTTTTATGAATGCTTGATGACAGTAACAGTTCACGTAAGGTTTTAGGTTTATGACTCAGAACTAGCTTGTGTAGGAGGGAAACAAACTTGCCTGGATTTAATTTATTTGATGGTGAAAGTCAAAGTGGTTTTGACTTTTTACAGTTTCAATCAACTTCAAGATAAAAATCCATTTGACTACATTAGGATTTAATTAAAATGATTTCCTACAGTATCAATATTATTTTATTTAGTGTATACTGTTGGGGTGTGTATTTGCAAAAAATCTGCTGCTACTAAACATCAGGGTACAGGCGCGACAATACGATGTATCGTGATATATTTTGATACTCTAGGAACAATGATATATTTGTAGTATTACCCGTGTACTCGACTGGCTTTTGCAGAATTTACCGACCACGTGACTCTTGATGAAGTCATGAATGCTTTCATTAGCTTTGAAACCAAAGTATTTACTAAAATCAGCTTTGAAAGCTGCTACAGCCATTTGTATCCTCTCGTCCTCAGTCATCGCTCAATCCCAAGGGATTTTTACGTTCCTTTAGCCGCGGAGGATGTAATGTTTGCTGCCATCTTGCGGCCGGAAGTTTAATTTCAACACAAATGTTGACCTCACAGGATGAATATTTGCACATTAATTGTTAATAAAACAAATGATTATTTTATTTTAAACACACTATATGGAAATTAAACCATAAAATAACTATGAAAACCATAAATAAAATAGGATTTAAATGCCAAATAAAAAGCTACATTCAAGACAGTGCTGTTTAATATTGATAATGTATAGTAAAATAAATATTGTGATGATTCAGTGTATCTATATTTTCTCACACCCCTACTTTGCTGAAGCATTTCTACTGTTATAATATAATTATTTTGGAAAATATATATTTTCATGTCATTCAGATGCTCATCCATCCCATATGCCTCATGTCTTATCTCCTTTTTTTTTCAGGTGCAGCCAGCAGCAGTAGCCGTCCTCAAGGTGAGTGTGTCCACGATGCCAAGTCTCATTCAGTTTCCTGCCTGCCTTCCACTCAATTTTACAGCTCACTAGTTTGAGAAGCAGAGGGGGTAAATGTGCAGCAGGAAGGGGAACTAGATAGATGAAAGATGGAGCGAGAGGGAAACCAAATTACAGTGCACCCGGTTACAGACAGAAGTGGATCTCGTTTCAAGCACATGGACAGAAAGGTTACAATTAGTACCTTCTCACCGGGTCAGACAGACCTCCTTTAAGACCGTGGCTGGGTTTAAGGATATCACGGGTGAGGTCAGTCCCTGTCTCTTATCTTCCTAGCAAGAGATTGTAAAGACGCTAGTAGAGAGCCCTGAACATTTCTGTAACACAATTTTCAACCAGAGCTTCATTATTTTTATTCACTCGGGAATCCATCCTGTGATTTACCTGCTGGTAGTGATGGTCTGATGAAGCTTCATGAAGCAGTGTCATTTTCAGAGTCCACCAGATGGTGGTCTCTGCACTATTTTCCTTTGTTCTACTGAAACATCACATCATTTTTAAACCGATGGCGCCACCTACTGACCTCGAAACAACATGACACTGCTTCATGAAGCTTCATTGGCACATAACTACCTGCTACAATACGTCTCACTCTTTGGTGCTGAGAAAATTATTGAAATAATGTCATACTACTAGAACGTTTTCCAACTGATTCTGAGATGTTGATCATTTAGTTGAAAATAATACATTTGTTTATATCTGTTTGGGAAAATGAGCAACTCAAAGAAGCAGAAGATACTTAATGTAAATGTATAGATTGATAGTTTTGTTGTGGGGGTGTTAAAATACAGATGCATTTTCTGGAATACAATAAGAACAAGTTAACAGAAAGCAACTATAAATTATATATTTAAATATTCCACATGTCTCATCAAGTAAATGTGTTCTACGTCCTAAGATGTTTTCATAATTCTAGTTTTTACCATTAACAAAATGTACTTTCTCTTGTGCCAGACCATCAACTGAATAACATAGTTTTTTAGTTCAACTTTGCAAACCAAACCCATACGTTCATGTCCATAATCACATGGGTTTATGAGTCTTTATGAGTCCATCAGTGGCATTATTGTATTGGATTTGTAAAATAAAGAAAATATAAATCAGGGATCTGAAACATGATGCATAATGTTTGCACCGGAGACCCCTTGTGGTCATTAACATTATCATCTGTAAATGCCTTTATATGAAACACATTTTCTTTAATGTATCCTTAAGCTTTAAGCGTCTCCAAAGGTTCATTTCATGAGTGAATGTGCGTTGAAACTGGACATCTAAAGCTGGCATGTGCTCTGTAAGTCTCTCCCTGTCAGTTCAGGGTCAGGAGCTGACCACGATAAGCTCACGAGCTTCAGCCAACACATGTCTAAGAACAAAAGTCAAGCATGACTAAGGTGGGTGGTGCGTAGAGGATCAGGGAGTGGACCGGAGAGAAAAGTTTGTCCAGGGCTCTTTGCTGAGACGCAGCGTGACCAATTGAGGTGAAGTGGATGAATGAGGCCATTCACTGTGCGTAATGAAAGAGCTCCTGCCGGGCCCTGAATGAGGGCTGGCCCATCTGCACCACATAGGCGTGCACAAACCAGTGACCTCGAAAATTACCCTGGAAGCACTTTAGGACAGTCACCCCAGCAACAAGCCGGACTTCATATGGAAACCAGGCGCTTCGATCAATGCCTTGACAGGACTAAGTTTTTTTTAAAGCTTGTGTGAAATCAAGTGTAAGACTTCCCTCCCCTTTTATCAATGAGCCCTTTTGGATGCGAGAGTCTTGCTTCCCTCAGTGAACTTCTACTTCCAAACAAAGACCTGTTTGATTTACGACATATACCTTTGCTCTCATTTGGTACTCGACCCAAGTTCATATTCAGAAACAAGTTCAGAAATAGAACATTTTAAACAAAGAGCGATAGCGCAAACCAATAAGACGATCCATCCATTCATCCATTTCTGCCTCTTATTCTCTTATGGAGTTGCAGGGTGGATGGGGGCTATCCAAGTTTCTTTGGATGAGAGGCCGGGGACACCCTGGACAGCATGGCAGTCTGTCGCAGGGCAAACAAAGAGATACAACCATTCTCAAACACTTAGCTTACGGACAATTTCCCCAAGTTCCCAATCAACCTCTGTATGTTTTTGGACTGTGGGAGGAAACCGGAGTGCCTGGGGTAAACCCACTCAACAGGCGGAGAACATACATATTTACAAACAAGCGTAAAGATCTGGTTATTGGTTTGCATCAGTTTATTTGGCCTAATATATTCAATCTTGATAAGCCAGAGGCACGCAGGTCATTGAAGTTCTATTCCCATCTCCGTTTCCTTGCAGAACTTTTGACAGCGTGAAATGACAATCCGCCCCTGCATGCATCTCTCACGTCAAAAAGTAATGAGATTGTGCTGCTGGAAATATCACTACAAAGCGTCAGGCCTGCACTCGGGTCTGACTGCACCTTCAAACAGTGTTGCCTGCCAGCATGCCTGCCTGCCGAAACAGAAGCGAACAAAAACAATCAGAATCAAAGACAGTGAAACGGCAAGGGAAGCTCCCCGCACCGAGACAAACGAACACACCGGGGCGTTTCATCCTGAGAGTGATTAGCCAACCGAAACATTTTAAGACCCGGCTTTGAGTGTGTGCCTCAAACGCAAGATTTCCATGGAGAAGTGGTGGTGAGATGTTTCTTGCTGCGAAGTTCCACTGATCTACCCTCTAATTGTGGTTGTCGCTGACAAGCCTGGTGTGGCTGGGTGAGTTTTAAGCACAGCTTTTCGCTCTTGTTCCCGCGACTGTCAGATCGACGACCAAAGGCAGCAGAGAAGAAGAAAAAAAAGACCCCTTCATTTTTCTAACCATTTGCCAATTTGTGCATAGATCTAATTAAATTCACTCGATGCCGGTCAGGACTACGATGGATCCTTTATATGCAGTTTTGCTCAGGATGTGTACAACTAACCTCTAACAAGTTACATTTTCTGTGTTCCTCAATAGATTCTACTGATCAACAGATGTTCAGAACCAAAGTTGCTAGAATGTCTCCAGATCCAGATGCCTTTGACTAGTTTCATAAATAACAAGCTTTTTTTCAACTTCACAAAAAAAAAAAAAAAAAAAATAGAATGTATATGAATTGTTGATCTCCAAGTTGTATTTCAAATCATGGACTAAAACGACCATTTGTTAGTCAAACTTTTCTTGTACAATTCCAAAAAATAGAAATTAATTTATTAAATGTGTGCATTAACATGGTAGTGAAATACAGCAAAATGGTTTGTTAGCTCATGCTAACTGCCCGTGTTTTTTGTTGGGTCTTCTTTTAGAGTTTTTTTTTAGTTATTTAGTAGATGGTTGGCAAACTCCAAAAAAATTCCACCTAATGGGGAGCAATATAAGCCAAAAAACATCTACTGGCTTTACCTTGCACGGTCATATAGTCGAAGATGAAAAGCAAGCAGAAGATCACACGTTGAACTAAATGTTTAAAATGTGCGAGGTAGAAAGGTAGAAATAAAGGGTGAGCGCGGCTCATAAAAATCACAGTTATAACAACATTAATTGATGCTGCTGAGCACCATATGTGGCGCCATATGGACGTGCAGCCCTCGAGGCCTGCTTATAATAGACAGCCCGCAGTGGTGCACACAACTTGGCACGTTTACAAACAAGGGACGTCCCATTAATATCAGCCACACAGACCGTGCTGCAGACAGCAGGCGGAGGTTGTGGAAGCGGGTGAGAAAATACACAAAGGTGACAAAGTTACCTGCTCTGGTAGGCTCGTTCATATGTTAGCTTTTGTTAAGCATATAGAAAAAACACGAGCGACTCCGGTCTCCCGCCTGTCACTTAATTACAGTGAAGAGAGCGATCTCTTCTGCGGTGGTCAGACCCCCCTCTGTCAGTCCAACTGTCGCTCCGATCACAGATGTTACCGGATGGTCCTGCCATCACGTCCACACGAGACGGCACGTGAGATGACGAAAAGCATCTGGAAAAATGGATCATTAGCACAACATTCACATCATTGATGGAAGTTGCTGTAAAGGTCACCTAAGTTCAAAAGACAAGATGGCAATAGTTGAACACACAGTATCAAAACACACGAGCAAATCTCTTTGATGTTTTTGCTGATAGAAAGAAGAACGATGAGCATTGTTGATCATACCTATCATGACGTCCACAGTTACTTAAACGATTTTATCCTTGTCTGATGATTCCTTTATAGTTTAAAAAAGCCTGTATAGAAAAAAAATCTGCGTTGAGTTCAGCAGCTTAAAAAAGCACTTTTGACCCAGAAATAAAAGGTGAGGTTAGCTTAAACAAAGGCTAATTGTGCTACAATGTTTTAGGAAAAGCATTTGGTTATAAAGAAAAACAATTCAACAAAGTTTGTTTTTGTTTACTTTGTATTTTCATTGCAATCCTTTAGCACCTTCATTCTTGATGGTTCCATCATATCAAAGCGTCGTAGCCCAGTGCTATCAACATTTGACTTCAATTTGATGGTAATAAATGACAGCTTTGTTGGTTTAGTCTTTTAATGGAACTTGGCTCTCACCACATCATTTGGATTTTAACTACTTAGGGAGTGACTTCAACCTCCCAGAGGATTATTGCTAGGCAGGAAAGTACATACAGGCCAGCTGTTTTTTATTACAAATTTCCTGATATGTTAAACTAATTAATGATGAAAACCAAACTTAAACTACAAAAGCAATTTGCCAGTGCAGCTAATTTCTGTTCAAAAAACAGTATACAATCAAACATAATAAACTTATGTAGCTTCAAGCCTTTAGATCATCAGTTTAAATTTAAACAAAGAATTTTTACCAAATGTTTGTTGTTTGTGGTTGTTGTATTTCTAAAATGATTTAATTTTAAGATCCTTTGTATTTAAGCTATGAGGACATGGTGACGAAGGATGACGAGCATCTAAATAGGGGTACTTTTCAATCCAGTCTTTTAAAGGTTTGCAGACGACTGAAATAACTAGCAGTTGCAGAGTCTCTTTTCTTTTCCTTTTTGAGGAAAATATTTGAGGCACATTTTAGATGTTTGGTGTCAATTAACCTTAAATCACCTGAAGCCCAGAACTTGAAACGGTAGCAGCATGAATTATCAATGAATTAGTATGTGATGTCTTTGCTTTAATTGAACTTAGTGTAAGAATTGTTTGATTTTCTTTTGTGTTTAAGCGTTTGGTGTTGATATAGTTTTACCCATTTTTTGTGCAAAAAACTATAAATGACTAACATTAATTCATATATAAAGTCTTTGATCGAATCTGTGTGCAGCATTAACATCGGATCTTGCATACATGAAAACATCAAGTGTTTTCATCTTGGAAAGTGCTCTAGGATTTATCCCCAGTTTCCGTTTCCGCCTCGCATTTGATCTCACCGACAACCAGGGCGTTCGCCTTCATCGCCTCGCATGGCCTGGATGTACATGCTCCTGTTTTGTGTGAGCTTCTTTTCACTCCTGTCATGTCCACAGCAGGGAGCGGGGTGGAGAGAACCTCAAGGAATGGAGCTGTCAGCCGTTCTGTTGAATTTCATAGAATGTGAAGCGAAACAAGAAGAGTGTACAGCTGTTTCCTCCTCAACATAGACGGAGGGAGATGAAGAGCAACCTAGAGAAAAGAGAGGAAGAGGGAGAGCGGGATAAAGCTCGGCGCTCTGTGATGTAGCTGCAGCTCTAGGTCAAACGCTGACAGTGTTCTGTGTTCATCTTTGTCTCGTCTCCCCAGTGCTCCACTAAATTATTCACCGCCTGAAGAAGTGGCTGCCTCCTCCTTCCATCACTCCACATAGCTCTAGCCCCCCCTCCTTTCTATATCCTAGCCTCCCTCTCTCATGTGATGGCTTGTTCCAGAGGCGACGAACACAAGCTTCCCCCTGCAAGCTGGTTAATCACCCCACCCAGCATTTGCTCACGTCCCATCAACCACCAGCCCCTCATGACTGAGTCCTTCTCATCTCACACTTCTGTCTCCTGGTTGGAAAAGTGAAGACAGCCGCTCCTTTGTTAACACAGAGGCAGCTGTTAGCATCTGCTGCACAGTAGCTCCTGCTGAATCTGTGTCTTGCTGATGGATCCTGATCCATAGAATCTTCCACAGAGGGCTGGAAGCGACAGCACTTCTTATCCTCCCTAGACTTTTTCACTTAATGCTTCTTTTTTTAGCTCCTTATGGCATTTTTTGGCTTAATTTCCACTCTTTTCTGGATTTTTTCAAACTTCCTAATTTGTTTTTAAAGAAGTTTTATACCATATCATTGAAAACATAATGGAATAGATTTCTGGTGATAAAGTAGAAATTGTTAAATCAGCAGAAAGACACAATAGGTAATTCATGAAAAACAGATTGGCTTGTCTTTCCAGACTCAATGGTCCGGAGCAAATCCCACTCCATGTAGCATGTGGGAAGCCTCTAGCCCACACAGAAGAAACTAATGTTGACCACCTGCCCAGAGAGAACCTCCCGACAACGAATAGGTCACTGACAAATTTTCACATTTAGAACATAGACATGCAGCTTACACTTTAAAATACATCTCTACCCAGTTGTATGTTTTACAACTAAAATAAATGTTTAATGTTTAATCTTAAAATATGTTTTTTAAGTATTGGTTAAAACCCAATATCTAAATGTTTGTACCCTGTACATCGTTAATGAATTAAATCCTGCCTTAAGAGCAGCAGTTGGTCAATACTAGAGGTATCCAAATCTTTGTGTGCAAAGAAGGCAATACTGGATAAGCCACAAATATGTGCTGATGCTGCTTTTACAAAATAATAATTAAAAAAAGGTTTAACGCACAATGAGTATCATACTAAGAGTTATTTTGTTTAAAATTTAAGGGAAAAGGTCGATTTCCAATCACCTCTGAAATTGCATAATAATTGGCATCATAAAAAACGTTAAGGTTTAAAGTCTCAAATATTGCTTCACTTTTTTTCAAGGTTTCAAAAGCACGATAAAAAATACATTTTACTGTTTAACAATCGTTTCACTAGAAAAGCGCTCTACAAATATTACTTACTTACTTATTTAATGACCTAATGTCACCAGTTATTGAAGTTCTCCTTCATCATTTCAACACCAAATGGTGTCAAATATCATTCAACTTTGGATATGTTTTCAACAGCTCCAAAGTGCTTTTCCCTTAGAATTGCAATGGTCAGCCAAAACTTAAACATGAAATTATAGATTCATGATGATTGAACATGTTAAGTCGATGCGATTTTGCCGCTTCAGAGTTTAAAACCGTACACGAGTGTAGTCCTGCCCTGAGAAAAATGCTTCTCATTCTTCCTCCCCACAATAATGTCTGATCATAGCAGTATGAGGGGGTACAAAAAGGGTAGGGAAGCAACGCTTTGGCCCCCTCCTTATAAACCCCCCCGTGCCTCTGAACCCTCCCTCTTGCAAATGCTGTCACCTAGTATGAATGCTCCCTCTGGCCCGATGACAAGTCTAGCGTGAAACGCTTGGCTGCTCCCTTAAATTAGCAGTAGAGCCCCCCGGCGGCACATGCTTCTCATGACCAGCACACAGTGGGGCTGCTGCCAGATTCTTTTCATTATGTCGGTGGTCGGCCAGCCCTGTGAAACCACCTCCTTCTCCCTCTCCCCCCTGTCTACTCATCCCCCTTGCAGTGGCCACAGTTCGGTAAATAGAATCTGTTCCTCTCATATGATTCTCAACATGGAAGTAAACCGAGGAAGTGAGGCTGTATGCAAATAGTTTATAATTTGTGTATTTGCAAACACATTGGGCTGTGTGTTCACATCATGTGTGTTGGCTCGACAGGATTAGCGACAGAGATTTACTAGAGGAAGAGAGTGAGGGAGCAAGTTAGAGGCATAAAGAGAGTAAGAAGGAGTGAAAGAGGAGGGGGTAGCAGTACAGAGTGATGCCTGGAGGCTCAATCTGTTCCTCACTGAGCTACATCAGTGTTGGAGACGGCAGCTTGGGCCGCGGGGAAGCCTCCACTCGCTCCATCAAACTGTCAGGCAGCCAGCAGAGCTGCACAGGGAGACTCTCAGCTGCCCCCAGGGCCAGTTCAAGTCAACATCCCATTTCCTTGCCTCCTCGCCTAATTTCTCCGATGCCCCAGCTTAAATTTCCGATGCCTTGTGTCTCCCGCTGCAGCTCGGCAGAACTGGTCCCGGGGCCATGTCAAAACACTGCGAGGCGCTGAGGGCTGTGCATGCGCAGTCGCATGTGTGCGTTCACCTCTGAAGGGGACATGGCGAGCGAGCAAAAGTCACATGGTCAGGGGAGACGACAAGAAGCCGAAGGGAGGTTTATGAAACCGTGAAACAGAAAACATATATTTTTTTCCTTGTCCCATATTTTTTCTTCAACTGCTATATTCATACGACAGCTCCGTATTCCCAGTCCCTTCTGGTTTCCGGCACTTTTCTTCCTTCTCTGAGCTAATAAATGCTCCCTGTTACCTCGTACATCTGCCATCTCCGTGTTGTTTTTCCCTCGCCAAACTACTCTGAGGATCACACCAGCCGGCTTCCTCACTCCCACAGTGAGCATTGAGGGATTTCCAGATGGAAATGACAAGTTAGTCATTCCATTTACCAAAAAGAAGGGTGAAAGCTTTTGAAAACTTTTCCTTGGAACTAATACCACCAATCTGTTAATGCATTCTCTGTCTATCTCCCTGTCTAACCACAGCTCATACTTTGGATGGAATGAAGGCTGAGCGCTGCCAGGTCTCACTGTTGTTTACATAGACCCTGGTTGATGTTGGAGTCTGCTTAGTTTGGATCCAGGTCAGGATTTTATCTTTCCTCACCCTGGCTTGATTTACACGGCCCCCACAGGCCCTTCCTCTAAGAGCGCCGACTCCACACCAGAGCTCACTGTACGTCTGACTATTGCGAGATGCATTTCTTCCAGTGGCTGCCTCGCTTTAATATTCTGTGTGTTCTCCTTCAACGGGCCTCTGTGCAAGAAACTGTTGCTGAAGCCAATGTTGTGTTTGCACAGCGAGTTCTGGGTGCCCTGCTCAAATATGGGTTTCTAGGCAAGCTCCTGTCTGGACCTGCTCCACTGGTCGATATCACCTTAACCCAGAAGAGCTCGCTTTTACTTCCACCCGGTTCCCCTCTGGGCCTACATAATCTCCTGGATCAATAGTGTCTTAATCCAGAGCTTCTTGGCTGACCTGTCTTAATCAGCAGGATCCCTGATGGTGAGGTCAGGGGTTGGATCTCTGAATAGATTACACCTGGTTATAAATATGTACTCTTGTCAAATGAAGCTTGTCTTGGCTGGAGCAAAAATACAAATCGTCTTTTGTGTTGGTTTGATGGACATTTAACATTTAGAATTGTTGGCATTTTAATTAGTGTCTTGCACTAGTAAGAGGAAACTACTGAAGGTCTTTAGTCTCATGAGGTTTTCAATGTGCATTAGACACAGAAACAAAAAGGACAAGTGAGCCTCTTTCCTTTTAGTCTTGTGTCATGAGAGGGTTACCAGAAGACCCAGGAGTGGAAACAGTCACAGAAGTCCGAGGAAATGTTGAACGGTTTTAATACCACTCATCCAAATAAATCGCAGCACTGTTGCGAGTTTTTCCGGGATGTAACACTCCTTATTAATGGGAAGAACCTGCCACTCAATCAAAATAAAACCAAAACATGATAACTTGAAGATGATAAAGTTGCAGTCAACACAATCTTTTTGGCATTATTTAGATGAGCCTCCAGCTCGGCCATCAACACCAATAACAAATATCAATATCTCTGTCCACAACAAGAATGCTAGTCAAAATCATTTTTAAAGGCAAAATCTAAAAAAAAAAAAAAAACAGTTCTCAATGCCCTTTGTATGATTTTGGCTGATTTGTAAAGCAGGCAAATCCTCTTCTGATCCCAGTGGCTGACTCGTCAGTGGTAAAAAGAGAAAAACTCTATAAACTACTAGTTGTCTTATTACCAGTCTTTCATGGACACCTTGTTAAATCACTGTTAGACAGGATGTATGTCGAGCTCATTGAGTATTATGAGACATTTAAGTCCTGGTAACTTAGAGACCATCTCACGATGGTCCAACTAATAGAGTCATAGTGTTTCTGAGTGTGTTTAATTTAAATACATGTAATGTTGTTTTGTCTTTGTTTTGGGTTTTTTAAATATAATGATTCTTTTAAGGAATATTTTAAGCAAATTCATGTTCAAGCTTTTACTGTATAACATTTCATAGTACATCCTGTTTTAAACATTTTAGGAATATATGAAAACAGATGTAATCTGTTCAATTTAATTGGCAAAAATTAAATAAAGAAAAAAACAGAATTTATATATTTATTGTGTAACCTAAACAGTAATACCTCTATTGGATAAAAGAAAATACGATTGTATGTGTTTTCAGAAACGACACAATTAAATCAACCTGCCTGGTGCAGCCTGTTTGGTGTGTCGCAAACTTTTTCCACAGCACCTTGGTGCATAATTCCAAAGCTGAATGAAGGTGTGAACCTCTACCTCAAATCCAAAGAGACCCTGTGATATCCTGCTGTCTGAAACCTGGCAGGTGGTTCGCCACTGCATCAAATCTCTCATTCTTTGCCCCAATCAGAGCGTCCAGTGTGCCTCGGTTCCTCATCCAAGCATCCACAGGAGGGAAATTGCAGGTGGAAATTGGTGTTGTTCCAGTGGTACTAGACACCTTGTTGCTCCTCGATTATCTAAATGGACCGTTTCCCTCTGTGTGATCTCACTCGGAGAGTTTTTCAGTTGCACAATAAATGTGTCCTTGGAAAAACATCTTCAAAAGTCAAGCAATTTATTCGATCAGAAGAACTTGCCCGATACTTCTTTCTTTTATTCCCATGGTGCAAGAATTCACTGAGGTTATATATAATAGGTATATGTAACTCCTAGGTAATATTTAATTCGTTTTCAGAAATATATGTGCAATGCAAACTTGTAAGCTTGACTAGCCATCTTTAAAAACGTCACCGACACTGGTGTTCATGGTATTGTAAACGCTCACCCTGAGATGATTGAATCGGGGGGACGTCTGTGCCAGCGGTCCGACCACTATTGTTTCCTTTTACAGATTTCTTCCAGCAAATCCAAGGTTGCCATCAGTATTCAGACAGACAGTCTTTGATGCAATGCCAGCATTTGTTTGGCGTGGCAACTTTCTCCTTTGTTCATCTGGAAATCTCAGAGGCGGTATTAATGGCAAGCCGTCCTCCGAGTGTGACAAGTGGAACTGTGTGATTAATTTGGCCGCTCGTTTTAATGTGCTGCGGGATGTGCGCCGCTTATTGTCTTCCCCTTGTCTGTCAGAATCTGCCAGAGAGAATGTCTAGGAGAGTCAAAACAGTCGGGTCTGTTTTTGTCCTCCCCCTCTACCCTCCTCCCGTTCCTGCACTCCCTCATTTCAGGGATGAGCTACAGGGTCGTCATGGGGGCCGGCCCGGGTCGAGGTCCAGCAGCGGCCGGGGCCACCGGCGGTATAAATCTCCTGTCTCTGAAGTGTTGAGAGCTGTGTAAATGTCAAATGCATCTGTCTCCTGTGCTGGCCGGGGGGAGGGGGAGACGGAAAGCAGTGAGGGTGGGCTATGGATGAGCCATCTATTGTTGATACTCCCCTGTTGTCCTCTCGGTGCCAGGTGCAGATGTTTTACATGGACGCATGCATTTGGAATGATCTCCCTCACCGAATTAGCTTCACACCAAACGAATGACTTCGCCCATTCCCTTCCTGCCCTTGGCTTATTCCAGGGGTTGTTATGTTGGCCATGTCTACCTGACTCTGCCTCCCCTGCTGTGCTGCGTTACTCCCTGAGCCACAGCCAGTTTTCCTCTCCACGCTCTGCTGCAGTGTGTGCCTCTTGTAAAAGGATAAACACCACGCTGTGCTCTTTTGATATTATTTTTCCTCCTTGCCAGCTCCAGTCTTGTGAGGGCTCGTCTCTTGTGTCACGACTACTGCTACAACAACAGGACACAGTCCGCGCCTGGGGACCCGGCTTAAGCAGTTGTTGCCTTCCATCATGGGAGGCTAGAATAGAGAGACTGGGATGGTCAGCTGTTTTTCAAAACTTGCTAATGTATGGATCACTGCACTGAAGAAAAATCTAAAATCATGTTCTTGAGAAAACTTATAAACTTTTTTGCAAACTCTACAAGGGCGATCATCAAGTAATCATGGGAAATTATTTTTAAGGTTTGACTAAAGACTTAGACTGCTTCAGACAGATCGTACGTAAAACCTTTCAAGTAGTTTTTTTTACATTATGTTTCTTTCTTTTATTAATGGACTATATTTAAGTAACATTTACACCACATTTTACATATTTTTCTCTTCAGCTTTGATTACCTGTGTTTGAATGTTTCTCTTTATTGAAAAAATGATTTGAAGAAGTGTTTTAATTTAATTTTAACACATTTTTTTGCTACTGAAAACATAATCAAAAAACAACAAAATGCACTGAATATATCTGTCAATCTTCAAGATAATTTCACTGCTCCTGGCTTACTATTAGAACTGACCTGATATTTCTAGGGTCATAAATCAACCTTTTTCCTAAGTGTTAGCAAAATTAGCTTTAAGCATTGGATATGGTCAAATAAAACTTGAACTTCCAACTTTACTCCCTTTATCTGAGTATGTCCCAGCTACATAAGGCGAGAGGCAGGAGACACCCAACATATGCCCATCTCAAGTGACTACAACGTATATGCTGTAAGCCTCCAGCAAATATTAGAATTCACGGAGACTCCATTGTTCAGCGTCAATTATCAACCACCTCGGTTGTTTTAAATATCTGTTGACCATTTTCTGACAGATTCTCCAGACGCAGCCAAGGGTAAACTGTCCCCTGGTGTCTTCCCCTCCTGCCAGCTCCTGCTGTATCACTTGTCTTTTCAGAGTTGAATGAATCACAAGCCTGGATGCTCCCCACTTCCACTCTCTTCTCCTCAGAGATCTTGGCCGCTGAGCTTTTGCTCTGATTACTCTCGTCACTTAATTATACATTTGGACCCACCGCACTCGGAACAAAGGGTCGCTGTGGCTCCATTGACCCGGCTCCCTCCTCATTGTGCCTCGCTCTGAAAGGGAGTCAAACAAAATAAAGAGGGACCACTTAAATATGTTGCCACAGGGGTTTAATTGACAGATTGAAGGCAGTTTTTTTTTCTTCAGCAGGGCCCCCTTTCTTTACTAGGCAGCTCTCACTTGAATTGCTCTACTTCTCATATGTCCCGCTGTGAGGTCCGGTGGGCCAACTCCACCACCCCTGTTTTTACAACTTAACCACCGTCTCATGGGAGGGAGCTGCTAGCCAACAAACGTCTTGAGTGACAAATGCAAAATGCCAGTTGAGGAATGTGGTTAAATTTGCCAAGACAGGTTTGAGTTACAGTAGTTTGGGATAGATTATAGCATGTGGAGTCACAAAAAAGCCTTTTGTCTTCCAGAGCGAAATAACTTAAGGATTTTCATTTCAAATGACCCGAGAACTCTTTCCACATATGAGTTTTGTAGGCTTGTCGAAAGAAAGGAAGTATGTATTTGCTAGAGCTCTTGATTTAAATGCCTTTTGATAGAGACTCTCAGATTTCTTTCTGGTAAGATAATTTCTCTGACTTTTAGAGCATCTCATTGAGCCCCGCTCCCTGGGACACAGCTCAGCCTCCCTCTGTAAGAGCAGATATGAGTTGCTCAGACTGCTGACAGGGTTTGATTCACATTACATACATTGTTTGACTAAATATGTGGTAGAACGCGTTAATCTTTCGTTCAATTACTCTACTTATCACAGGTTTGACATAACTTCCTGATCATTCATCCTGCAGTAGAACTAGTGGACGCTCATTGAATAAATGCCAGGCTCTGTCCCGCAGGCGTGCCCCGACTAGGTCACAGGTAATGTTCTTGAAAAGAAACAGAGCTGTAAATAAACATAGGCTTTTTATGATGTAGGCCGAAAATGAGCTTCCCCTCTTTGAAAGACCACAAGCCTAATCGAGTTTGGAATAAGGTTAGAGTTTCCCTTTTAAATACTAAACACGTTTAAGACTTTCCTGGTGAACATCCATAAGATCTGTTCAAGCAAGTTTAATTTCCTCAGTATTTATTTCCAACTGTATTAAGCCATGAGGAAGAGATCATTGAATTATTGTTTAATCATGCATCATACCACGGTGGGTTGTGTGGTCAAGACCACCACAGCCAAGACCTGAAAGTCTTTAAAAGCAATCCCAGAAAAAGACCAAGCAGGGTCCAGATCTTAATCAAGAAAAATAGAAAATCACCATAAGCATCATATTAATTTATAAAATTTTAAAATGGAATAACATTTTCTTGATCTTGATCTCTATGCAGACTGTGAGATGGCCAAATAATCACAGTCCAAGACTAACATTATGGGCCAAGACCAGGCAAGAGTAAGAGGACCCAAGTCAAGACCATGGACCGAGGAGACCAAGACAAAACAGAGACCACGAAATAAGTAGTCAAAAGACCCAAGACCAGTCTGGAGAACTTTGTGAAATGAACATGAAACTCCATTAATGAATTAATGTCAAAACTAATTTTGCTCGTTTCTACACGATATTGCTTCTTCTCGCGGGTCAAACGTACACATCAATCAAGCAGGCAGGGCTGAAGAATCCCGAAAACTCCCTTTCTTTCTCTGTGTGCTGTATTCATCCCAGATCGTAGACATGAATTCTTGAACCTCCAATCGACTTGAAGTCTGAACAAAATGCAATTTGGCCCTCGGCCTCGCTGTACAAGGCTTACTTTCTAAAACAGCAAGTCGTGTTGTTTGCTTTCTTCTAGATGGTCAGAAGTCTGACGTACGAATTATACTCTGGTTTGTCACAAGGAGGATTCGGAATACCACACTTAATAGGCACTGAGAATTCCGAGAGTCTGAGCTCTGTGTCCTTGAGATACTATCATCCAATTTTAAAGCACACTTAAAAGGCTAAACGACATGCCGCAGCTGAATGCAAAGTCATTGCCAGCGTCTGTATGAAAGAAATTCAGTGTAGCATTATTCCCTTTTTCATCTTTTGTGAGTCTACAGCATTGAGTTGTGACAGAAACATCAGAACTGCGTTCGGCTCTACAGTGTTGCCTTTGAAAGTTTTTAAAAACCTCTCTTTGACTACAACACTTTCCTTTTTCCACCTTCATTCTGCGCCGAAAGCTGTCAGTGAATGAGAGGTTGCATACAAAAATAACATCTGCACTGATTATGAGCTTCTAGAGGAAGGCGAATGAATAATTCCTGATATTTTCTGTGTCTCTTTTCTTTTCCAGTGTGACAGCGACAGTGACATTGACGACAAGGTAAGTCTGCTTTTCCTGCGTTTATTCACCCGCCACATGAAGGGGCTGAGAACTCTGAATAACAAATTTACGCTCTAAACTAAAGACAGAAGACTGTCAAAGCAAAAAAAAGTGGGTGAGACGGGGTGAGTGCAACAGACGCCCCGTCGATACGACCACTGTTGATCATTTGCATCTTACACAGCAAGCGAGTGACAAGAAAATGCACTGTTTTTCAGCTTCTGGTGGCCTCTGTTGAAATGTATGACATTGTTTATTTTTAGAGAACCTTATTTTGAATAGCAATGGAAAACTCAGTCAGAGGTAACTTTTAAATAGATCATTTGTGGATAAATTATGAGAAAATCCGACCGAGTCACAAACAAATGCTGATGTGATCCAAGTGGTTGAATCTTTTTTTTTTGGTTAGAGTCGTTGTGTCACGTCACTTTATTCAACCCTTGTTATAAGTATGCAAATTTGGCAATTCACTTTAAAAGAAAAGAATGCAAGCACTTTCACATAAAATGATGTTTACATGTTTTTAACATCAATGACGCCGCATGTCCTGGTCCTACTTAGTTACTTGCTTAGTTAAATAGATATTGGACCTCTATTGTACACATCAGTATGTACAGATGTAAAGTACTGTTTGTACAAAGCTCTCTTTTAAGTAAAATATTTACATTAGGAAATGTGCTTAAGCCCCACCCACTGACAACTGTTATTTTTTTGAGGATAAAATATTGTTCACCATAAGCACACCCGATCTGTTGTCAAACATCAAAGTTAGTTACTTTGCGTCATCAATATTGGAAGTCTCCACCTCCAAGGAACTTGTTGTGTGTAGGAGTGAAGACCATTATTAAGTCATAATGGACTCAACATTTGAAACGTGGGAAAGTCAGGAGAGTTGGGTTTTGCACATTAGTTGCCATTTATGTACAGTATTCAGTACAGTGTACTATACTCAAGTGAATAATTTTCTGCATATTTTTACTCCACTAAGTATGATTGCAATTTTTTGTGCTCCCAAGCTGATGTCGACAAAACTATGCTTGTGGGCACATGGTTGCCCGCAAGATCTATTTAAAAATTATTTACACTAAACATATAGCAGATGTGTTTTCTAACTTTCAATTATTAGAGCTGATAAACTTAATGATAATGTTGGTCTAGAAAGGCGCTTTACAAATAACTTTGACTTACTTACTTACTTACTTATTACTATTATTGTTGTGTATATAATTGTGCTTAATTGTATGTTATCATAATCAGTGACATGCGATCAGTCTCTTAAGTAATATTATTATTGTTTTTATCATTTAAATGTGACAGAGTTTTTTTTATTATTAATTTTTAGGAAGTTTGTATTAAACAGGTCTGGATAGCTCTTTATAACGCTCAGTGTAGTGCCATTGAAGTAGCTCTTTGTTGTGTTACATAAAGAAAAAAAATGTTTTGAAAAATAAACGTCATAGGTGTGGCTGTGAACGTGAATCGGTAGAGTCACATTAAGAGCATTTAAATGGTTAAAAAAAACATGCTCCATTGATTCTATACTTTATACTGGTTCTAAAATACCATAGCCATGAGAACTTCCTAGAAAAAAAAAACCATGACACTTTACTTAAAATGGTGTCTTTGTTTGTAATCTTCCACGTTATGTTTATTATGTCATCCAGCTCGTGTTTAAGTACAGTGTTAAATATTGTGTGTTATTAATAACCATGTGCGTAGTCGATATGTTATTGTATCCGCACATATTTCCGTCATGGTAAAAAAATATGTTTTATTATTTATTCCAGTAACTATGTATCTGATATAAACATGTTTGTTAACATAGTTCAATAGGTTTTTATATCACAACTTCTGTAAATTGATTAATATTATGTGTTGTGTTGGACAAATACTTTTCTTACAATTAAGGCACTTGGACTTGGCCTTCACCTGAGCAGCTATTTTTATTTTATAAGTACAAGAACTTCCTTTACTTGTGCTGGTCTGAGATCAAGTGACTGGGGAAACCACTAAAAAGGCCAAGACTGTCGTCTCCACAGAAACCTCCTCTAGCCAAGACACATCCTATTGAATCTTGGGTTGCTTTGAAAGGCTTTAAAGGACAAAGACATACATGTTAAAAGGCCATCAGTGGTTCAGAGACAAGCAGCTGATTCTGAATTAACGTGTAGTTCAAAGCATTTATAGAGACTGATGTTAAAACCTCACGGTACCTATTTATTTTTTAAGAGGAAGTGAGCTTGCTGTCTTAGAGAAATCACCCCTGGTTTGAACGTTCCCTTCTATCCTGTTATCATCTCGGTCCTGATGTCGGTGCTGCCTCCTCATTTGATAGTTGACAGATTCGCTCTATCAATTTTCCTCCCGTCTATTTGTTTATCTTGCTCACAGCAGCCACCTGGTTACAAGATGAAACGCCTTTAGGGAACCTTGACGCATCCTAATTCCTCTACAGTTTAGCAATTACTCCCTGCTAAATGAATGAGATAGCATGTCTAATCTCCTGTAAGCCAAGCTCCTGCTTCATGGAAATGTCTCCAGCTTTTCCTATAAATAATACATTGATAGCAGCCCAATTTGCATTAAGCGTAGCCTGGAAAGTCAATAGGCTTTTATCCCTTCGTTGAAGCGGGAAAGAAGCGAGGGTGCAACTCGTCGGCAAGACGGAGAGACATCGCAGGACTGTCAGTCTCTGTGCGGCTCGCCGGCTTCACAGTGGGGGGTAGAGAGAGAGTGAAGCTGCTCCCTTTCTTTTTTGTTTCCTCCCTGCCATCGTGCTTATTTGAAACCAGAATCAGCGCCATGTCGTGTCACAGATTTTGACATTTTATATCTAAAAGTTTGACTCCACGGCGCCAAACAGAAGCAGGAAAAGATCAAGCTCCACTTGGAGATGTTGATATGTGTTTGTCTTTGTTTGTTCTGTAAAACAGCTCCATATTTATTGGCTTCTGGCAGCTCAGGCGCCGCCAGTTTAGAGGGACTGGGACGCGGTTCAGATTCTAGCTGTCGACAGCTGATTGTTGAAATCTGCACCAATTGTTGAGTTTCTCGACTGAATGAGAGCCAAAGGAAAGCTTTTCTTCCGTCTTCGCAGTCTTCCGCACTCACTTTGTTGAGATCTGGAGCTGTGAAATTCTAGAAACCGGATGCTGATCAGTAAAAACTAGCGTCACTTTTGATTCTTCTGACAAAAGCAGTGGAGCGCTAACGTCATTTGCTAATGGTAATAATAAGAGTTCAGCGCCCTCACCCTGCTGTCCCTGGATCAACTCCTACTCTGGGAATTCCGTCGTTAACCAAGATGTTGTTGTATTGATTAGATCTCATGTGCCAAACTCAAGGCCCTGATTCGGTCCTACTAATTTTGAGCCCACGAGAGCTTGTGGGCTCAAAATTAAATTCAATATTCGCTGTAAGTTAGCATCATAATCGATAAACATTGAGTGAAAGTTTCACTTGCAAAGATGAATTGTTAAGGACTTAGGTCCTTTAAATAAGTCATTCAATAAGAATGGAATATGTCATAATATTTCAGACTTATATTGACACATAGAGACAAATTAACAAGTCCTACAGTAATTTTGTTTAGCACATTATCTAGATTGTGTTTGACAATTTGGCACCTTGTCTAATTTCAATCTCTTTGGCAGATGTATGCATTGTCTTACATTATGATAATAAAGGGACTATTATAAGCACTACTTTTGATTATACAGTATGTTCTGTATTCAACCACAAATTATTACTAAAATCATATCTAATGGAAGGAAATAGCAGTGGTTACTCATGTTGACTCACAATTGGAAGGTGTTGAGTTGGATTCCTGTTCCGTGTTTCTCATGAACCTACATTTTGCTAAGGTGTGTACCCTGGTGTCAGGTGATGGATTGTCAACCCGTCGCTGGTGTCCCTCGTCTCTTTCCCCATAGTATCCAGAATAGTCTTCAGCTACCAGTAACCTCCATTGTGGAGTATAGCATATCCCCTAAAAGTATTTAGCAAGAGAAAGAGAACGGTGGTGACTGAAGTGTCCAGTGATAGAGAGCCAAGTGTACTTTATTATTTGGAGGCTGACTACCAGCACAGAGTGTATGATGTCTCATGGACTTAAACCTCCTGCAGGCATTGAAAGAAATTATGATATATAATTTAAAATATGGATAAAGAAATGTCTACTGCAGAAAATACTAGAAAAAAAGAGGAAATGGAACTGAACCCTGGAAAAATCGAAATAAATTATATAAAACATCACTAAAAATGAAAAGAAAAAAAATGAATCAAAGAAAGGAAGAGTAGGCCTTGTGTATTAAAGGTATACTATACTATAACTATAATATAACTGATGCATTTATTAGCTTTACTTGTAGTAAATAGTTATCATTCTTACCTAATCGTCCAAGTCACTTATATTCCCATATTCATTTATAACTGATAAATTATATGAATGTGTTACTGGTAATATTATTATCAATCATAATTAGCATTTGTCATGTTAATGACATAAGAGTAGTAGAAAGTATTTATTTGGTTTCAGTAGAAAATATCTGAAAAATTTGTTGAGTAAATTATTTTTACTATAATCAGGGGTGTCAAATGATGCGGTTTATTAATTTCACTCTTTATTAATGGTTTGTTATCGCATTAACCTAATTCCTAATCCCTGTCTTCAGAGATTCAGTCTGCAACTTTTTTTTTAAATGTTTTTTTGTTTTGGTCTTATTGTGCTTTAGTTGTTGAAAAAAATGGTCAGTCAAACCCTGAAGTGGACTGATTGTTCTGGGGATCATATAATGTTAGCCTATAGCACTTTATATAGACCTGATGTTTTTTATCTTCCCAATACCGGTCTTGACTAGAACTGCATCTGATTAAGTCCATTATGAAAACACTTCACAATCTTAGGGTCTTACACAATAATACATTTAATTGAAAAATTGTTTGGGACATTTGTGAGATTTATTTAGGTGAGATGAATTACTTTTTTTATTATTATTATCTCTTGACAGCACCTATTATACTTCTAACTTTTCCTATCATCTTCCATGTATTAACATATAAGATAAGATAATAGTAAAATGTAAATCTGATTCGTCACACTTTAGCTACACCAAGTGAGCTGTTTCAAAGCAAAATAAACCGGAACGCCTGTATGATTTTCCCAGTTAATTTGGGAGAAATTTCTAAAAGCCAATAAGGAAAAAAACCCAAAACAGAAAACATCTGGATGACCTTTCCATTTCCTCAGAAACACATCACTATAATCAAGATGATGAGAGACGTGAATCACCTACAGCAAATTACTGTGAAAAGGAGTAGACTAGAGGGGAAAATAGTTTGACAGCCCATCAACAAAAGTTTAAAAAAAGATGATGGTGTAAAAATTGGATTCCACCAGGGGAAAGACAAACACTGTCATTAGTAATTGTCTGCTCAGGGGATGAATCCACACTGATTATTTTCAGCGATGCTTTTCCAAGACAGGTGCCAGATCCTCCCGAATGATTCCAACCAAAACAAAAGCCTTTCATTCCCAATCATGAGTCACCTGAACGCCCGCTTTTCTGGGGGCGTCACAGATTACCTTCATTGGAATATCACTTCCAGGTGGCGCCCCCAGGTGCAATCAGTGTTTGTGTGAACGGAATCGTGGCGTCTCTGTTGAGATTCTGCACCTTGTAAAGACTGCTTCTGTCAAAATGATGCTGGAGGCCACCGCCAGCGCCGCTGCTGCAAAGTGGTTATTTTATGTAGATTGGCTCGGCCTTGAAGAAACAAGCTGTCAAAAAGTGGAAATTTAGTTCTCGTGGAGGGTCCAAAGATTTTTTTAGCTTCTGCTGTCAGAGCTCACAGCAACATACTCCACCTGTGAAGGACTCAGTGTTTCTCCAAATTACCCTTCTCTAATACCAGCTGCCAACATTTACAGGTGACAAAAGACTTTTCCAATTCTCCTTTTGACTCGTACATTCTTTACGACTTTTGCCTCCCGGTAATTCATTCTTTCCAGTCGTTACAATGCGTGTGTTTCTGTGGAAGCCTTCGGGAATAGTTTAGGCTTTTGCACAACAAGCAAAATAATTATTTAATGAGGAATATTTTGACTGATTAACTTAATTTGTTGTAAGACATTGTGTAGTCCAATGTACGTGTTCTAAACCAGTGGTCCCCAAACCCCCAGTCCAGGGGTCGGTACCAGTCTTTAAGAAATGTGGCTGAGCGGCACAGAAAAAAAAAAAACTGTTCTATTGATTATTACTACCTCATTCCATATAAATAAGGTTAAAACACAAACTCACACATTGACACAAAGTGTCACACACACATACATAACTACATCATCAGTATACAATTAAATATACATAGATGCAAATACACAAACATTTTGTTGTAACCAGTCTAGAGCTCCTGCTGATTCAGCGTTACGGTGAGATGGTTTTTTTATGCTCTTAATTGTAGTTTTTTGCAGGTCATGCTGTTGTATCTTTACTTTTTTCTTTATGAATGTCATTCTGTGAATATAATCCTGACATTACATAAAAGGTAGGGGACCCCTGTTCTTAACTACCAGGTCTAATTTTGGCTCGGCTTAACTAATTCTGTCGCACATTTTCTGACTCAGATGCCCTGAAACACGTGTTACTTATTTGCCCAAACGGTTGAAAACACGGCGAATGAATGGCCGCGTTTGTTGCCGCGGTGACGTCAACTCGCCAAGACATCACGTGGATAATCATTAATCTGATTTCACACAACTTTGAAAACATACATACTGTTTCTTTTTTTTTGTCCGAGCCACAAAACATCTGCCGACACACTCTGAAAGTGAAGATGGTCATTTTTCCTTCATTCAAGAGGCAGAGACAGAAATCCTCCCGTCTCAATTTGTCAATGCACTCTTCTGAAGTGTCATCCCGTCTCCATTAGACCTCGCTTGCCTCCAATTTACTCTTTGCGCCTTCTTCCGTGCGAATAATCCTGTTGCCGTGTGCGTTCCTAGCCGAGACATGCTGCTGCTTATGTCCTCCGCCGGCCTTTACGTAGCGCTCACATGTCTTTCCCGAAGCAGAGGACACCGGGTCGCCTAATTCTATTTGGTCCTATTTGCCAAGCAGTCACTCAGCAGAAAGCGTATCTTTCTCAGGGAGAAGTATCGCAGGAGCATTACCACATCCTGTCTGCAAGCGCTTGAACGGGTTGGGTTTGCTGGTCCTGCCAGGGCGGCACGCTGGCTGTGATTGACACATTAATTCCTTCTCCAACTCCTTATCTTCCCGCTGCGAGCGGAGTGAACGCCACATCACTGTGTTGGAGCGTCTCTACCGGCTTATCAGTCACAGCTCGTCAGCTAATGGTATCTTCCTGCTGATGTACGGCGGGCACACCCACCGAGCTCGCCGGCTTACCCACCGTAAGGGGTGAGCCGGATTTTAGGTTAACGCTCATCATTGTGTCTCCATGAAGTCAATACCTCCCCTGGTCTCCTATTTTTATCTCCTCTTTTATAATATTGAACACAAAACTATACTGTTAGGACCATTTGCCTTTCAGAACGGAAAATCTTTTTTTCTTTAAAAATGTCAACAATAAAAACAAATACATTTAATGAATAGTTTGAGTGTATTACCTTCATATTATACTTTCTCTGTGTCACTATAATCTTGAGGCCAGGCACTTTCAGGTGTGAAGAGATAGTGAGAGATAGTATTTTAGATGAACATTTTCATTTGGAAAAAAAGTGAAACTGAAACGAAGCACCAGAATTTTCTTTGCTTTTGCTTTTTACCTGGTTACTGCTGCTAATGTCAGAACAGGAAGGGTAACATGGAAACATTTTTTGTTTCTTTTTTAAGGAAACTATTACATTAAAAACATAGATTACAACATACATATAAATATTCGAAAACAAGTAGTAACACAATAAAAATAACAAGGCTAATAATTTCTTTACTGAATATACTTTCATTGTGCCCTCACTAATATCTTGCTTCTTTAACCCTTGTGTTAGCTAAGGGTCAAGGTGACCCGAAGGCCTTAAAAAAAAATGTGTTTGTGGCATCCCTTGTGTTGTTTCTGGGTCAAAGTGAGCGACCGCCACCAGTACATGTACATGAACTGTATTTATCACTCAGAGATGGCCTTCAGGGTCACCTTGACACTTAAGGTTAAAATACACTGAATATGTTCATCTCACAATCATCTTAGGCTGCATTAAAGAACCTTAATTGTTATCTATTCAACAGATGAACCACTGGTTTGTACTCAGAATTAGTAATAGCACTCATGCTAAACCGCTTATGTACCAGTATTGTGTTTATATCAGGCTTTGTATTAAACTCAATATTTGATTAAATTTGTTTTGAGGAAATCACGCTTTCTTCTCTTGTTTAATGCTGTAACTTGACATTAAAGACAAACCTTAAACAATATTTTAATTGTTTGTACAAACTTTATTTCAATTAATAATGGTGAATATAAGAGATTCAAATTGGTTTGAATTGAAATACAATATTCATATATTCATCTTTAAATTAAGGCTATTGTGTGACTATCATTTTAAATGTACATTTCAAAGTTATGTATCTGGCAACAGTTTAGTACTAAGAGTAAACTAAAAGCTCTAGTTTGTTATTAAGGACTGTTAATCATTTGAGGATCAATTGATTATTTTTAAGTATTCATGTGTTTCTGAGGGCATATGATTTAAAATTAGCATTTGCGCTATGATGGGAGACCCGTGCGTCCCACAGCCTCAGATGGATCCTCAGTATCATCACATTCAATAAGGTAGCGACCGCCCACCGGGGGCGCAGACACCCTGCTGACGGTCTTTATACAGCCGTAAAAAATGGACCGGCTTAATGTTTCGACACTGGCGTTCATCCGTCCTCATCTCTTTAATGAAATTAGATTAAGTGCACCTGGGAAAGAGCTGAGAAAGCAGAATGCCCCGCCACCTCCTTTAATCTAAAACCAATTTGTCAGTAATATTCCCCCCCCCCCCACCATCCCTCCTCACCAACCAGCTTGGGATTCGCTGGCCCTGATTCAAAATGGAGGAAGAGGAGATGAGACCAGAGCTGACTGGTTGCGTTCGACTCCCCACAGGCGCCGTGAAACAAGAACTGACATCAGCAACACCGGCCTTAATTTGAAGATGTCATTTTTCTCCTTTTGTCTTCCATTTTCTCTACCTCTCTTTTCTTTGCTTCTGTTCTCTCAACACAGTTTCTCCTATACTAATGACGCTCAAAAAAGAAAGGATAACTTTGTCAATCTGATTTGACAGACAGCTTCAGTTGTGTGGAAGTTATCATTTGTTGTGTACCAATACATCGATCATCATTTTATATTTATATACATATACCGTATATATAAAATCAGAAACACTCGATTGCAAAAAGGTGACATTTAGAGTATATAGTTACAAAAGCTCTTCAAGTTATGTTTTTATACTTTAAAATAATAAGCCAATAAACTCTGATAATCTCAAAATGTTGATATTGAGGAATTTTCCCAAAGTACTACAAGTGTCAATTTATATATGAGTAGCTATTTGAGTTTGAATTTTAAGAGGTTTAGTTCAAAATCTTAGTAGATTACAAAGTTGTGTACCAAGTGATTGAAGACCATGAATGTTTCAGGAAATGTTCTTCACAGCCACAGATAAGATGTTCTGAAATACCATCTGGATCCACAGTTATTAGAAGCTCTGGCTTTTGGTTACTACTATTTGCACAAGAAGGAGCTGCTGTCCAATTGAGCTCAAAAGTATTTCCAGTATATTCCACTGAATGCATTTGTTTGACCCAAAGACCAAAACTAGCAGATATAGTTTGTGTGTCTTTATGATGAATTGGTTATGAAGGAGAAGATCAAAGAAGAATAAAACCATCGTGTGACGAGTTCAGGGTATAACAGGGTGAAGGTAAGTAAATAATATTTCCTTTCAAAGCGCCTTTCTAGACCAGGGTCACAAAGCGCTTCAGCAAACATCGTAACTGAGTTATTGTGATTTTCTGAGTTGACCTGATGTTTTTATGCTTGGAGGTTTGGGTTTAATAGTATTGAGGAAAAGTATATCCTCAGTTCCTTATTTAGTTTTCCGAGTTTTTTGGCTCATCTTTGTGTATAGCAAATGGTGATGCATTTTCCCTTGAGATTGGAGCTTTTAAGTCCTTGCCTTACGTGCACGCGATGGTGTGATAAGTGTGTGTGTGTGTGTGTGTGTGTGTGTGTGTGTGTGTGTGTGTTAGGAGTGAAGAGTGTCAAAGGGCGAGTTTGGTGCTGAAGCCTGTCGTTACATGTTGGGAGGAAGAGTCGTGATGACAGTGCAGAAATCTTCTGGAGGGACGGCCAGAAGACATCCGGCCAAGACGGCCTGTCACTAGCGATGCGTGTCACGCTGGGATCGCAGGGACAGTCAACATGGCCCCGGCGTCATTGATGTGGCACCCGGTTGCTGAGTCCATATTTTTTTTTTTTTTTTTTTGTTATAAAGGTTAGCGCTCTTGTTGGCATCGGTAGAGAAAATAGATCAGACATGGCAATCAGACTGGGCCGGCCGCTCACACCGGAGGATCCGTGAGAACTTGACGTGGCATGAAGGCTGTAATCTTCCATCACTTACTGTCTCCTCTCAGTGAAACTGTTTGGCTTGGCAGCAAGTGTTAATAGACCAAATAGTCTCCCTGCTCTGTTAAAATCATAACACACTCCCAGACCGTCTGTCCCTGAAACAACAGTGCTCAGCGAACTCTTTCAGAAAACCCCGTCACCACTCAGCCACGTTGAGCGGTTTGTGATGATTGTTATTGAGGGTTGTTGTTGCACCAACGGACAGCAGAACTCTCTGCGGTTTTTATTTGATCCTTCAAGTCCACGTTCATTTTTCACTGTATGTTTTTCTCAAGTGTTTTTTTTTTTGGAGGGCGAAAGTAAAAGGGCGAGATAAAAGCTTGTTTCTTCTACTTCATACTGGGGATGTTAAATGATACGGTGCTCCAAAAAGCGTGTTTATACTTCAGACTAATGTCAGGTTGGGATGTATGGTCATTTGATCAGCCTGAAGGAGCATTGTCGCACAAACCTGAAGCACATTTGATGAAGAATCCTAAAATCAAACTGAATTTCTTTTATAAAATAGCTTGTAGAATACTTGGGTAAACCTTGTTTGCATTAATTGTTTTTTAATGTGAATGACCCCATTATTTTAGTGATCTCCAAAAATGGTCTTTCTTTCATTTATCTGGATTAATGGAGCAGCTGCTGAAGTAAAAAGAACTAAACTTCCCTCCCTCGAGAAACCTCTGTCTTCTGGTGTGTCCATTGCTGTATCTCAAATTGCACTTCTCTAAGTGCACTGCTTTACAGTACACTGTCAGACATCTCAAATTCCAAAAGGGTAGTACTGTCTCAAATGGAACACTGCCGCTACACACTTGACTCAAATGACTCAACAGCATCTTCTTCTACTATTTTTTAACTGATTGGAACATTATCGCCGACCCTTGACAGCACTTTTCGCTAATTAAACAAGTTATTAAGTTGTTTCATTTTGTTATTATTGTTTTTGTGTTGTTTTGTGTTTAAATTAGTGTTTTCCTGAGTCATTTACGCAGTACATAACTTTAGATGTATATTGGCCTGACATCTTCTCGTCTACTCTTTAAGGCTTTTACAAGTTGCAGCAGAACTGGTGTGAATGGTAAAACTACACAGTACAGCAACGTAAGATCGTTTTGGCAAATCTCATTTATTCAAGTTTCAATTTTAAATTGGTAACTTAGATGTTTTGTTATAATATTTGTTGTGTGTCATAAAAGTTGATGACGATTATCTTAAAAAAAACAATCTGGATAGAACCTCAGAGCACAACCAAAATCTAACCATCTGTTCTCTGCCCCTTTTTTAACATTTCATGAGAAGTCTCATACTCATGGCGCAAATCATCTGCACTCATGTAAATGTATATAATTTAACATTAGAATGATTCTTAAAATACTCTAATGATTCTCTCACTCAAACTCAAACACAATCAAAGTGAGTTTAAGTGAAAACAGGTATGAACAAATGGAATATTTCAAAATCAATTAAAGAGTTAAGCCTTTGACTTTGGAACTTGATAAGTAATTGCGTTTCTATAATGTTTTTATATATTCGTCATAGGTTTTAAGAATGTAACGCAGCTGCAATCTGTATTTAGGGGTAATATAAGGACACACAAAATATGTCAAAAGCTTGAATGAATACTTGGTTTTAATTTAATTTAGTCGCTTACGTAAATGATGTACAGTCTTATTAGTTTTGCCACGTCTGGATACATAACCATGCTAACGTTCCATTGGCATATACAGTATCTTCACAGTAATAGAACTAAAGCAGAAAAAACAGACGTTGTTGTTTGATCTAATAGTTAGCAGAACGTCTTGTCCTGCCCTCACATGGTCGTAAGTCATGAGTAACATCTTTTTCTACTTGTATTAGTAATCCATATTAAACGCAGCCTCGAACCATCATCAAAAGAAATTTAAAGTTCCAAAACAAAACAAAGAGTCAAGTATATTATGAGGATCAGTGTAAATCCACTATGACTGGTATGACGCAACCGTCTAACAGCTAATGCACATGTGATTAATAGGAAATAAAGGGTAACCCTCAACCAATTGGGATAATCTCAAAAAGCTTATGTGACACAGAGTAGAACCGACAGCCAGAATGACTAACCCATTGCTCAGAGCGTGTCTGCCGTGGCACTGCATTCATTGTTTTCCAAGTGTTTGAATAACAATCCCGGCACTATATACATTTTCCACATGAGTAATAAAAGGAAAATTGAGTCCAAATCGGGCGCAGATGTTCCGCTGAAAGCGAGGACAGACGCAAATGTTTTTGGAGACTTGGATGTAGGCTTTGAGTGTTTCTGATCATGCATAAACATAATGTCTAAGTGGGTTTTTATTCAATAAACATGGTTTGACTGTAATTACTTACACATTTATTCTGGCTGGAAATGTAAGTCAGACTTGCGCTGGCACACCAGCTCTGTCCCCGCTTGGCTTTTCTACACAGAGCTCCCTGATGCTGGAGCTTCTCCTCCTCAACAAATGGCATATGTGATCACGGATTAATATAGAATTCCCCGTTGTTATTAAAAATCAGTGCTATCATGGATAATGTTTCCCCAAACAGTCATCGCTTTCTCTCTGGCCAGCTATCCGTCAGCCGACGAATGTCCTCTGGGCTGCTTAAAGGAATGTTCAGAGGCGGAATTCCCTCCTTAAACAAAGAGGCCAGTTAGAAAAGCACTTGTGCGTCTTATTTTATGACGACTTTTAATGATCACAAGTCCTTTGATTTTTAATGACTGGTTACAAGAGTTTATTAATGGGGAATGTACAAAGGACTCTATTTATTTTAATAAAATAAAGTCGTGTTTACTGAATTATGCTGGGTTAGACCGAAACTTTAAGGTCCTGTTAAGTTAATTTTAACTTTCTTTACTACTATTTGTTTAATTAACTTTATGTAAGTAAGTAAGTAAGTAAGTAAAGGTTATTTGTACTGTAGTACATCATTGAATAAATATGTTATGTTACGGTTTGCACTTACCAAACATTGTGCACAACTGTTTGCTCACACTAAACAACTTGCAAATGATACAAAAGGTGTGGTCACCCCTTGTATTACTCTAGTGTCATCTGATGTGTGGCGTGAACAGACAAGTGGTAGTTCACCTAAAACATTGCACTATTCATGACTAGAAATATTATAAAACCTCTTACCTCTGCTGCTTCAATACACATTGTCTTTATTTGTTACTTGTGCATTTTGTATTTTTTTTTATCTTGTTCTATAAATTTTTTTTACCCTTTTTTTTACATTTTTATTTGAAGTATGTGTCATTTGAGTTATAGACAAAAATATAAGTTCATTTTAACGTGTAAAATGAAATAAAATGACAAGATGTACTGCCTCACAGCGAGATAGTTCCAGGTCATAATAATAATACATTATATTGATTATGCGATTTTTGGGACACACAAAGTCACTCAAAAACAAAGGATGAAAACCCACAGAAAAAATTCAGAAAGGGCAGTATTTGTAAACCACACACAGTAAATACAATCACTTGGTTGGGCCTATCTAGTACAAAAATATTGGGGAAAAAAATGTAAAAAATTATATCATATTACACAACAATCATCCATTAGCTTTAGCATTTGTGATGTCCAGGTTAATCCGAACTATAGACGGACTCAAATGACTTGTTTTCGGGAGGGAAACGTTCACTCGGTGTGTGCGATGGAAGGTTGAGCACCGGGAAGAACAGCCTGACATCAGACCCGTTAACTCACCAGAGCCAGCTGCCTTCAATAACAGCCCAAACCTCAACCATTGCAATGAAAAAAACTCCATTCCGCTTTGATCTGCAACAGCCAGGGAAAAAAGCAGCAAATCTGAAAGATTACAGGAAAAAAATAATTATGGTATCAAAGGGCGAGCCATAAAAGTAACCTGGGGGATGTTTAGGGACCAGCAGGCAGCGGGAAGTAAGTATTAACCCGAGCTGTCACTCAGTGTCCATTGGCCAATTATTTTCTCTGACTTTCACCAGTTTGGTGGCTTTTTTACGAGCTTGCACCTGGCACCTTTTATAGCCACATGTCTGGTCGGATAATAAAAATAAAGTCAGAGAAAAAAACGATTATAATAAATACTTGTGGTTAAGCATGTTTAGAACTTCCACTTGAGCTGTGTTCACGTCGTACTTTTTAAGTTGGTTTCCCGTCATACCGTTTGTCTAATTTGCCTTGAACTTTTTACTCAAACGCTGCTTTTAAGAGTTTTTTTTATACAGTTATGTTGATATCACACAGATTAAAATTTTGTAGACATCACTTACAACTTCCCTAACAACATCCAAATGTATATTATTCATGCTGAAAATATTATGATAATTTATCAACATGCCATTTTGAGAGTTGTAAAAAAATATATACTGAGACAGTTCTTAGAATTATTAGAATAATGTTGTTCACAATTATGTATCGGCAGTACATTAAAAAAGTGGTCTGTCAAAATCTCGTTTACTATTGTTTTCCCAGCTAAAATAATCCTTGAATTTAATTGGACAATGAGCACTCATTGAAATGAAAAATCTAACTGGTGTTAAGGTTTTTGTAATTTACACTCCAATAATTATCCAGAGAAGTGTAAATTAATTTAAAGTAAGAGTCTTCTCCTCAAATTACACCCTTTAAATATCACTTGACACTTATAATACACACAGTATAATAATGTATAAAACATATATTTGATCATTAGACAAAGACAACATTTAGTAACATGAAATTAACAAAAAACAAAATCAATAATTAAATAAATATCTGTAAAACAGGAATGTATGACAAATCTCATAAGAGCTTTTCTTGTATTTACTCTTTTCCCATCTTAATAAATATTTTGTCTGATCCACTGAAACTTGACCCGTTGATTGTTTGAACACAGATTAACATTTGCTAAATTTAGTTGATTAGAATTAAAAATGTATGATTGTAGCTGAAAAGTATACTGTGTACAATAATGTGTACAAACCAGAAAATGTGATTTACTCGAAGTTTATGATTGGTTAATTCTTACAGATGAACTGATGTAGAAAATGAGAATGAACTATGACTATAACTGCTACTAAATATGTGTTATTCACTATGCTGTTGTGCATATTTGCTTAATAATACAGTAGAGTTAAATGCATTTCAACATGTCAATGAACGAAAAAAATAACACAAAATACACAAAAGAATCATGTTTGATTTTTGTAAAAATAAAATAAACTGTTTCGTAAAATGTATTATTTATTTATGTATTTATTTAATATGATTTTCCTATTTTTATGGCCGACTCAGGACAAGTATATATTGATGACTACACAAAAATGTGTATTCTGATCCAACATGGACTGACACACGCAGTATGGACATTGACTTGGCTTCATTAGCACTGAAACACACAAGCTGGGGCACCCACAGGGATGCCAGGGTGCCGGCGGCGGCAGGAGAGCGCGGGTCTGAGTGGCATCGGCCGCTGTGCTTTGAGGAGGGCGAACACATGGCACTGACAGGAGGAATATGGCCCCAGTTCCTACTGCGGAAAGTCTGCCAAACAAAGGCAACATGCGTCAACGGCTGTAGGGGAGCTCAATCAACACCCGGTCGGAGCGTTCACGCCACGCTCGCCACGGCACATCTGCGAGGAGGGAGGCCCGAGGTCAGCGCGCTGCCTGCAAGTCAAGCGTGTGCACACAGTGAATGCTGCGATGTTACATGATACAGAGAAGCTGCCAGGGTGTCCGACCCAATGAAGCCAGGTCTGTGTCTGCTGGCACCCATGTGGTCCGCTGTCCCAGCCAACTCTTATCTCTGGTTAGCAACTTTTAGCAGGCGGCTCGTGACAAGTTTTCAAAACCGCTATGGCGTCTTATGTTTAAGACATGTGTTATGACTCTTCGATTTCCATAATTTAATATATAATGCGAAGGAGAAAAGATGAATTGTTAAAAGAAAAATGCAAAATGGGATGAAAATTTCAAGATGGTTTGTATACATTTTGGTGTTTTTAAGATGCTGCCTTCACGTTTATGGCCTCTAGCTGCTGCTGATCAGCTCTGTGAACAACCATGAGCACCAGAAGCACAGCATATTAAATCCTCTCTTGCTACTGTGACAAAATGTGTTCATTGCTCATTTGAAATTGCTTTAAGACACAATGAAATATCAGGACTATGGCCTACAGGCCATGAGGCTAATTGTTGAATGGAACATTAAACATTTTATGGCTTACGTTTGCATTCCTGCTGGACTATTATTGACAACTTTTTATTGTGCACAGACCACACAATCATGCTTGACTAATTCAAACCATTTTTTTTGTTATTTTTTTGATGCCTTTGAAAAGGTAAACCTCTCAAATAAATTAGGTTTTGTTGTCTCAGTTGTACTTGCAGGCGATTCACTATTGTTCCTTGGGGATGACTACTATTTCAAAAATAAAATCCTGCTCAAGCTGGTTAATATTTGGTTAAAAATGGGTCTTGCCACAGCAAGCATGCATTTTGTGAAAGCCAATCCAGAACTGGGCACCTTAAGCTACCAACAACAAAAGTTAAGAATACCACGAAACGTTTCTGAACCTATTTTTGTTGTCTTCCACTGTAGCTTCCATTTTTTTTTCTACATAATTTGTAAGTGACCCAAGTGTCAGCGATAGACTTGTTAAAGAAGTGTGTAAATAAATAAATAAAAGCAGCGTTGGGTCCAGATAGGACTGGAAGGTAGCCTGAGGGTGGTAAGTGTTTTCTCTGACAGCAGCGAGCACTTTGATCAGCGGGCCTCGTCTGAAGATCGCTTCCACATCTGCACAGGGGGAACGAGCTGTAAACTGCCAAGAAGCATTTTAATGACGCCTGGATTATAAAATGAAAGAGGGCTCCAGATGGCAGGCAGTGCAGCGGCTGTGGATCTAGGGGAGGCTGTTTAAACTGCCTTTTTTTATTGGTAAAATATGGGGTGAAAAATTGCACAGGGCTTATTAGGCGTCCCGTTGTGATGTTGCTCAGCTGGCCAAGCTGTTCGCCGTGGCCTCTTTCCAAAAGCGCTACTATAAATTCTCTGCAGCACCTTTCAATCCCATGAACGTTGAGTTCATCCAGGTTGAAACCCCCCCTACTGTCGTCCTTTGAAAGACTTGTTTGTCTTTCTTAAGACCGACTCAATGGAAGCAGCATTAACAGCTCAACAAAGGATGCTCGGAGGAAAGAGGCTCCCACATGGTTCCCCTCATTACCACATGCCCTCAGTTCGATTCAACACCTGAAACAACTTACCGTGATTTTATTACCACGCTCTCTTAGTTATCACACAGACCTTATTAAAATGTTTTTTAACGCAGATCCACAGACCAAAGTAGTCATCAGGGCATTGACTCCACCAATAACCGGCTGCTTGAGTGGCCAGACGGGAGATTCATAGAGAGAACCAACTCCAGAAGTGAAGCCTAAAGTGCAGGAACAATGATTTAGATATAATAAAACTTTTCCTCCGAGGCCAACTCAGAGGAAAACACTGACCAGTAATGAATTCATATTCCGAGGTGCCACCTTAAGACTTAATTAATGGAGATATTTCATGATCATCTGTTGGAGCTCCAGCTCTAATGGAGTCTCCCTCTGATTTCTCATTACTGTTAGTGGTCCCTCAGAGATGGTTGATTTAACTAGTTTGTTTACTTCTTCATGGATTCTTGGATCATTTATTAACTTACTTTCAACTTCTTCTTACTGCATTTTTAAACTTTAGCTTATGTTTCTCATCTCTCCTCTCTTCTATTTTTGGATGTCCATGGATGGAAGTCTTTGTCCTGATTTGTCCATAAGGTTCTTATTTAGTTTTTTTAATTTACCCCGAAAAATGTGTGAACTTCAATGAACAGCAGCTGAATTAAATTGACTATCACATGCTATCCACATGCGCTGTGAATAAGAAACATACCAGTTCTTTGAGCTACTCATGTCGTTAACTTGATTACAGTAACGTTTTAGATTTGAAAAGTGATATCTGCCAGAGAGCAACTTCTAACCTTTCGTTAGGGTACACTTATACCAATGGCTACTTTTAGAATTACAAAAAAAAAGTGCATTATAAATACATCTTACCATAATGCTGAGTAAGTGGTAGCCCTGTGTTTCTCTGCTCTCTATTCTCTTTTCAATAACCACACCCACTCTGCTGTGATTGGTCAAACATTGTGGTTTGTCACCTTGTGTAATCAATCCCGGAAGTCTCCACCTCCAAGGGACTCTTTGTATAAACAAAGGGGGCGTGATTACAGCTGGCTGGAGAAAGAGTGAAGACCAATATAATATGTCATTATGGTTCTTGTAACCTCTCATTTACCGTGATTTCAGACGGGGAGAATTTTATAAAGTAATAACTTGAAAACATGGTCATGATGAGGGTTACAGCCTCTTAGTTGCTTTTTAATACAACACTTTTCTTTTCTTTCTGTGCTTTATCAAATGCGTTGTTCCAGCCCCAAGTCTGGTGGTCGGTAACCACAAGTCTGGGCAACACTCCTGATGAGACATATTGCGTTGTTAAGCATCTTTACTTATGAACTGCTGCAGAGTCTATTTTGGTAGATTACTGGAACCCAGTCCTTCTTGCTTATTACATCAGACAATCAAAGCGAAAAAATAAAAAAGTGGCTAATTATTTCACCAAGCACAAAATGTACTAACCCAAAAATAAGCCCAGCATTTGCTTTTATTCTTAACTCAGTCATTTGATGTGGTTTGTGATTTATAAGGTTACTTGCAGAAGTTCTTGGGAATATTATGAGCTTGAGAAACACCATTCACTTGTCATCAAAAAGTGATTTGAAATGCATCATTAAAAAAGAAAAAATAACCGATACAAATCGTGCTTGAATTTAAATTTACATTAACTTGGTCTGTAACTTGGGGTGCTTAAGCTGAAATTGAATTTGTTTGAAATGTGAAAAGAGCTGATTGAGCGTCTTGGGGAGGAAAATTCATGGTCTCAATAAAAAGGATCAGTGAAAGCCACCCCGACTCAATCAAAATCCATACATGTCATGTGAATGCTGAGAGCAGACTCGTCCTCGCCGTTGTTAGCCATGCTCTCGCTGCTAATTTAAAATCCATTTAAACTGATGGCACACTTGCTAAAGCCTTACAATAGCCACCCTCGCTCTTTTTTTCCTCGCTTTCATGAATCAGACATCGACAATTTGTAGTCTTTGACCACCACTTTGCCGGCCACCCCCCGTTTCCACCCTCGCAACGATTTCTGGTATCGGAAAGACAATTGCCATCGACATCACATCAAATTGTAACTGTAGTTTTTGTGTTTGTGCTGTTCTGTGATAGTGCTGTGTGCACCGGTTTGTCTCATCAAATCTGAATGACCAAGACAACCTTTATTTACTGTTAACTTGTTCACATATAGTTTGACTCAATGGAGAAGTTTTCATGAAGGTGTTTCTGACATTGGGAGATACAGATATTTGTATTCCTGTATTTCGGCTTTGATGTTGGAACTACTAACATAAAAGGGTTAGTTCATCCAAAATTTAAATTTCACTCCTTTCTACTCACCCTCATCTAGACTAATATTGGGATTATTTTCAGAGTTATCCCAGTTTTAGACAAAAATGTAAGTTCATTTTAATGTAGCGACTGGAGCTCAGTTTCATCGTCCTCAAAAAGAGACTTAAAAACAGCAAAACACTGCTCATATGTAATATCCATCTTGTATTGAACCCTCAACAAGAAGAATTGTTGCGGAAAAAAAGTCTATATAATCTCTCGTTTGTGGCACATGTTAGGTTAGGTTACGTTAGGTAGAACTGTATTGATCCCTCAGGAGGTCTCCTTCGGGAAATTGTTTCGAGAATAGTTAGCCATCTAAACCGGCCTTTTACTTTCTTTTTTTTTACCTTATGCCGGATTAAGCAGCCAGAGAATGTGCTCACAACAGGACAGTTCAGCAGATCTTGTGTGTTGTGAGTATGTGACAACACCACACACAGGCATAGTTAGGTACTACATTGTTTTCAATCGTTCTCTGTGTGAAAAGGCAGGAACTGATCTGTCTTTACACTGCAATTATGCTCCCTGGTGACCCAAATTGGACGACTGGTTTAAGTAATTGGAGGGCCAGCTCTGGTCATGATGCATGTAAACAATATCAGACACTTGTTTCTCTCGTCCCCGTCATGTATGACGCACATGCACGGTTGTATGTCTGAGCTCAGGCATGACGGTTCCTTCAGATGCTACCTCTGTTCTCCTCCATGGAGAATAGCTCCAATAGGTGATTGGAAAGATGCTTTTGGCACATTTTTCTGCTCAACGCTCCCAGCTCTGTCATTATCCTTCTCTTCCGCCCCCCCTCTGTAGTCCCTGCCTCCCCTCTGTGTCTACCTTCGCATGGATCCCACCGGGTCGACTACGGAAAGTATCTGAGAGCGTTCAGATGCGTTTGAAGTGCAGGACAGATGGGGGGGCTCCAGGGATTGTAAAAAATGAATCGGGGCTAGTAATAGGAGAGATGTTTTGAATCTTCTCCCATAAGTTATTTATTAGGGGCCCTTAGTGGTGACGGAACACTTCAGAGTGCTCCCTTAATGTGGCGTCTGATGGCTTGTAGGGGGGCTTTTCCAGGAAGTACTGCTGTAAAACAGGAGGGGAACATTAGCAGCGACGTCTCCCAGGGCCCAAAAAGAGGAACCGAACAACACGCTGTGTCTCTTTCCCAGCATGCAACAGAGGACAGGCTGCAGAGGTGTACAACAAAGTGTCCCAAAGCCCCCCAGCAGCCTCTGATATCAGACCCGAGACATTGTGTTCTACAATTCCCAGCAGGTCAGGCACATATCAGTCAACACGCTTCACATCCATTTGGAAATGATTATTGCAGAACAAAAATGTGATGACTTGTGTATTCCCTGGTTATTAATTTGCTTGACATTAGCTCAGCCGGTAGTTATTGAAAATGTTTTTCATTTTATGTACTTCGGCAGCTTTAGAAATCATTTTTGAGCTGCGTTCTTAAGGCTGATGCTGGAACAGGAAACACTGATGCAAAAACAGGCAATTAACCATATTTTTTCAAAGGCAACTCTACCTTAGCTGGAACACCTACTGCTACGTTACTCACTAGCACAATATCTGTCGCCACTGATGTACGGAAATTATCTTTTAGAATGAATCATTTTTGCTCATTTGCGCCTTTTTTTTTAAATGCAAAAATAACTAAATGAACAAATTGCTTTACAACCCTTCTATATGTGTTACAAAGATCTCTCTATATGATAACATTTGGCCAGTTTAGTGGCTTCTAGTTGTACTATCTTTATATGGGTCATTTAAATAAATTCCCTAATATAGACATTTTTCAACTATCTATACTGCAAATTATTACGTGCTTAACTGACTCATGGTAAAGACTTCTAATTCGATGGACGAGAATAATAGAAACCATTGCGACATAAAAAACAAGATACACTATTGCGAAAAGCCAATGAAAATAGTGTTTAGACACAGGAAATAGCTTCAGAAGGTGACGGAAAAAAGTTCAAATATAAAAACAATTATGGCTTGCATGAAAAGTAGTTTGTTTCTTAATAGTTTCGCTATTATATAACTATATATATAACTATATAAGTTATATACTATTATATATACTGAACATTATGCAATACAATAGTTAAATGATGAATAGTGAGAATTATCCTGAAACTGATTTTATTTAACAGGCTGTTAAATAAATGGATCAGTTTAAGCATTACAGTATAGCTTGTTGTTCTTGCTGGCTTACTCTTGACCTGGATTACTTAAAGGGAACACAAGTAAATCCTGTTAAGGATTTGGATTGTAACACAAATGTACAACTTCACAGACGTGTGTTTTTTCTCAGTAGTTGCAAGACTTTTACGTTACTTAAAATTATTTTAATTAATTAATTTTATTTACAACCTTAAAACAACCTCTTAATGATCTTTAATTCCATGCCAATTTTCCCCTTCACACTTAAAATACTAAAAATACCCCTGGCCGGCCAGTTTTTGGCCCCTGGACCGTGAGCTCGACAGAGAAAATGTTTCCTGACCGAGGATGATACTTAATATTAATAAGCATAAAATATATCAGCAATAAAAGTGCAGCAATAAAAAAAAAACTACTCCAGTTATTATGTTAATACACAAACACTAATATAATTCAATATTGTCGTGTAGTTTCTGCATTGATAGCCCGAGCGCTCGTTATATCGTAAATGACTCTTCCTAACTGCCGCATTCTAATTTTAATGACTGGAAAGCAACGGATGCAATTTCCTCCCTCCCTGAGTCACTGCATGTCGGTGAACACAAATGGCAATAATGGAGCAGGCCAAGCAGGGAAGTCTCTGATCACCGGAGACTAATGGCCTCTGAACTGATCACTGAGGCTAATAAAGACCAGCTAATGACATCGCTGCTTCGTTTGTGCTAATTGCTCTCCCTGGACCTCCACTGTGGCCCATTTCTCCCGAGCATCTGGTGTATTCCCTGACACGACTCAGACCCCGGCCTCAGCCCCGCACGTCGGGCAGCCAGCCAGAAACATCGTCCTCTGGTGTCTTTAACAACCACGACAGAGAAACAAGAAAATGATGTTTAGCCGCAGTGAGTCGTTTTATGGCGACACAAGAGGGCCGCTTGTTAATGAGTGTTCGTGATTCACTGCAACAGTATTATCCGACTGACAGAACCAGCCAATGGTTTGTCTCACCTGTAGGTGACATTGACAAGTGTGTGAGTTTCTTAGAAATTCAATTGGTTTTGTTGCATTTTATAAATAAACCGTTATACTGTTGCTAAGGTATTCAACACTCCTTTCCTGCTATATGGATGGATAAAAAATAGTTTCTGGGTCCCAGTAATGACAACAACACATCAAACAATACAAAGCAACATTATTAAAAGTAGTCCAGACCACAGTGATGATCTGTAGACCATGGATCTGAGTCTGTATTGTTGTTGTTTAGTCAACTAGCATTTAGCTTCCATAGAAAAACATCTATGTCTCTGTGTTAAATGCTTTGTTTTTAACATGCCTTCGGTGTTGTCTTCTATCTCCATGCTTAACTGCACGAGGTCCAGTTCAGCTGAGCCGTACCGCATGTTTATATCGTGAGAAAAATAAAGACCAGAGTAATCTATAATCACGCCTTTGTTTCCTGTCAAAGTAGGAGCTTTAAAAGCTGCCGCACCTTGCTATCTTGGAAACATCTTGTTGATGTGCTGGCGTACCATTAGAGTCTATGATAGGTATTGTATTGTGAGGCTTGTAGCTAGGGGTGTAAGAAAACACAGCTATACATTGCAATATTATTTTTAATATTCAACAGCACTGTATTGTCTTTTTTTATTTTTTTCAAATCATATTTAAATTTTAACCATAGTTAATTAATGGTTAACAGTTCAATAAGGTATGTTAAATAAATTAATGTTACTTTTTTTTGTATTTACAACTAACATGCAAATATTCTTGCCATTTGTTAATTTTTTATTAATATTCTGGCCTCTAAATGGCATCAATAAATAAGTCTTCCGCAGCTTAAAGAAAGTCATGCAACATCCCAGGATTACCGAGGACGAGAGGATGCAGTCGACTCCATCTGATGTTTTGACTTATTTTGGTTTCAAAACAAATGACTTACGCCGAGAGTCATGTGGTCTGTAAATTCTGCAACAACAGACACAAGTACTCGAAAATACTTTATATCCTTGTTCCTATAGTATCTCAATATGTTACCCCTACTGGTTACTCTCTAGACAGCTTTTGTATGCAAGGAAAATTAGGGGCAACGAGGAAAATTATCACAATTACTGTGATAAGTCAACCAGGTAAACAACTCAAGTCAAGGACCCAAAGTGGAGCTTTAGCTTTAACTAGTTGATCATATTTAAACATTTAATGTGATCTCTGGACCCACAGCTTTAGCTCTAACTAGAAAAAAGAGGTACACATTTGTTGGGCTTTATAATAAATATTTTAAAGGGGATGTCCAGGTCAACTGGCTTTGGTAAGTTTTTCTGCTGTTTTTTTCTGCATGCCTTTGATCAAAATTCAACATTCCTTGTTGAGTTTAACAATATTTACACAGCGATTAGCATGCCTCCAAGGTCTATCCACATATATGTTGAATATATTGACTTAGTAAATAGGACAGATAAACAACAACGCTCCACAGGTCGATTCTCGGTCAATCACGGGTCAAAGAACAATTTGCCTGCAGGCTTTTGCTATTAAAGTTCACCAAACAAATTTTTTTCTCCTCTCATTTTTGTTGAATGCTGCATTTCCACATTTCGAACCGACTACAAAATCAACTTTAGATTTTGGTGTTTCCATTCTTCTTTTGTCATCATAGAAGAAGCGTTCAGGAAACAATTCAAAAGCTTAAACAAGTAGATCTTTGTCCTAAAGGTGACGATCAATGCAATTTCAGTTTGAATCTCGTCTTTTTATTTCTTGACAATAAGCGTTTAGCTTCCAGGGAACTCCTGTGAGAGGCCTGATCCATCACTGGACGCAAAGCGATGTATGTGACAGTCTGGCACAAGACAGACTGCGCTAATGGCCGGAGAGTTCTGGTCGCAGGTGCAGCAATTTGCACAGGTATCGGGTCCATGTAGCGAACATGGATGATTGACATCATCTGGTCCCGTTTCATTTGACATGCTGCCATTCAGTTAGCCGGGAGATGTTGAAAACATTTTACAATTTGTCATCTCACCGGCGCCCAATCTTTCTGTAAAATTGTTGTTATGGTTACACAGGAATGTCTGTAAATTAAAGATTAAGTGGCTTAAATGTTTCTGGCTTAAATGTGAGACTGGTTTATTGTCTAGTTTAAAGGAATCAATCTGGAAAGTCTCCCATTTTTATTTGGATGAAATATAACTAAATGTTTGTGACTGTCACTTTTAAATGTGATATTCAATGATGTCATGTAAGTAAGTAAGTAATTTATATTTATAGAGCGCTTTTCCAGACCGGCCAGGGTCACAAAGCGCTTGAACAATCAAAACAATACTCAGTAAAATATATACTTTAAAGGTCAAGATAACACCGAGAACAACACAGGAGTTCCAGAAAATCAAGGAAAAGTCTGCACAAATGTTGAACAGAACAAGAAAAAAGAAAGATATATATATATTTTCTATTGGTTAATACTTCCTGGAAGATGTTTTATCTAAAAGAAAACACCAGATGTTCTCTTAAATAAATAGGCATGTGAATTTTGACAAGTGAAAATGAGTAAAACACAAAATATTTTTGAAACAAAACTTGTTTCATAGCCTTCATTCTATGTAAATAAGGCTAAAACACAAACTCACACACTAGCACAAAGTATCTAAACACCAGAAGACGTACATATAGATATCAAACATACATAAATGCAAATCCACAAATATTTTACTGTAACCAGTCCAGAGCTCTTGCTGAGTCAGCGGTGAGATGTTTTTTTCATGTACTTAATTGTATTTTTTTTGCAGGTCATGCTATTTTATTTGTACTTTTTTCTATCTGAACGTCGGTCCGTGAGTATAATCCGGACATTTAACCGGTCAGCAGTACCAAAAAGGTTGGGGACCATTGATGTCTGATATTCAAACTGAGCAATTGTGTTAATGAAGAGATCGTTATATTCAGAGGTTTTGTTTATCCTTGCTATTCTATAAAACTGCTAATGTTTGCAGTAATCCATGTGGTATAGTTGCACCTGGATACAGTTTCTTGTCACACCGGAGATGACCATTTCTCCATTTAATTCTTGGAAAACCCGCGTCCACCATTTTACCCATGCACCTCACGTTGCATTGTTGAGGATATCACCTGAAATTATAAAATGCGGTTGTGATTTTCCATCCTATCCTGCTGCAGAGGTGTGATGCAGATGTGTTCTGAAGAGGTGGCCATTTTCAAGCACTGCTCCGTGGTGTGGCATTACAATTGCGGGTGATTTGCATATCATTTTATGTTGGGGATATTAGATTAATGGCTTGTGACTGGTGTGATGAATACTAATTCAGCCTTAAATCATGTCGCCATTCCGCCATCAGCTCGGCCAGCAGGCAGCGGAGCAGACAGACATTTTATAAGGTCAGCTAGCGGCTCTAACGAACCCAGTCTTTGTTGTCGTTGTAGTCGACAATGGTCGTGAATGTTTATTGTGCTCTCAGCCTCTGAAGGGTGAATTAATGCAGCCCCTAATAGTTTATGTTGTCTAAAATGTACTCCGCCAGACACTCTTACTGTATGTCATACTGTATATGATGATTGCAAAACGCAGTATTTCGGCTTCTTGTTGTTTAAGTGTAAAAATACTGTGGATACCATGGCAAAAATGTTGAGTCCAGTTTACATTACGACAGATTGTAAGGGATACAATTAAATCATTTTGAATATTTATCTCCTTTGAACCATCGCCTTTGTTTTAGCAATACAAATGGGATTGTTTGGGTATATATTGGGTATTTTCCTTACAATACTTTTTACTGTAATGAGTGTAACTAAGTGTATGAGTGTATTTCTAAATGTCTCTATTTATGGAGTAAACCTTTGTGAAAACTGCACCTCTGCAAGTACCTCTGTGTACCATGGAGACAAAGGTTTCAATGGTTGGAATGGTTGTCAACTCTGGAGCTAACCTCTGTTCTTCTTGGGCTTCAATTGTTTCTTGGTCTATAATTTGTTCATCTAAATTGACTATAAATCGTGTACATAAAAAAGTTGATGTTCGCGGTAGTATCTCAGTGACTAATTATGTGTCCTCTATGATGGCACATTTTCCAACGTCTACTTTAGGGAAAAGAAGCGAAAGAACCAATTGTAACGTAAAATCTACCACCAAAAAAAGTAAAGACCAGAAGGTGCAGTGAGTCATCATTAAAAACCACTGAACCGAGCCTAGATTGAGGCAGGAACAGAAAGTATCATTTTATTGGTAGCTCCTAATGAGCACTTAGATCTCCAAACATTTCCGTCATTCGTCAGGAAACAAAAGCCATTACCGGCTGGTAGAGCCATACGGATAGTGTGTGTCGGTTCACGTTCTATAGCTCTCAGCGGTGCAGTAAAGCCTCGCTGCGGATTCGACTATATGTTCGTAACATTATTTTATTCCACTGCATTAGCTGCTGCATAAATCTTGCATGGTTTCTAAATGGTTTCCTCTATAATTGGTATGTAAAGATGAACGGACTGTAGCTGAGAAGCTTTCCTCTCCACGTTCTCTCAGCTATGAGCCATTCGTCCGTCTGAACGATAGAACCATAACTTGATAATAGTTCCCAGGTAACCTGTTAGTGGTTAATGAATTCTGGGTTTGTACTTTTGGCATCTAGGAATTTATTTTTAATTTAAATCCTCACAATCCTGTCGTTTCAAAGCCAGGACTGAATGGAATAATTCCGCTAAGAATAATCATGTGTTGGTGAAAAAAGTGACGCTTTTAAGTGCCCAAATGTATATTTAGTAAGCCATTGTAATTTATTGAATCCTAATTCTGTCGTTTGTTTGTCTGTCAGTGACATGTTCATGGGCTCTCTGGAGAGCGGCTGGCTAGCCAGGGATGGGGATGGTGGTGGCAGGAGGCTGTCCTGAGGGAGTTTTTTGATTGATGTGTTTCAGGGGTAGTGGAAAGTGGAGGGGGAGATGTGGAATGGACTGGGGCTCCGCAGCAGGGAGGAAGGCGGGGCGGCCGGGTGGGGGAGGAGGGGGGAGACCGGTGCTTTAACAAGCCCTAGATTGTTAGTGACAGGCAGATACTTCAACACTTAAAGTAGAAGGTTTGATTTAATCACAGAGCTGTCATTTGTTATTTGTCTGGCCTGCTCCGCCGGGGCTGCGGCTGATCAACTGCCTGGTCCCAGGAGAGCTCTTTTTCCCCCTGTAATGTCTAAATCCCCCGCACAAATTACAAACCTGCACCCCCTCCCGTCCCCGACACTCGCCTCCCTCCTCCTAATCCCGCCACGTTAGGAGACAAAGGCTTATTTGGGAAGGAGAGGGAGGAAAAACTGGAGGAGAGGTGGAGCTGCTCCACTAATGGTACAGTCGGAGAAGTTGCTTTTTCGTAAGCAGCTTCTAAATAAGATATCAGCTCCACCCTCCTTGGCCTTTCCTCTTCATCAATAATGCTGGATGCGGTTATCTGGTTGCTCATTAGTCAGAAGGGGTGATGGAGGGCGGACATCACTGCTCTTATCTGTAGTCATTACACCTCTGAACCCGAGATTGTTCAACTAAAAACAGCCACGTGTAATGTCCTCACTGAAAGGTGTCACTGACCTTATGTATCGGACCGATCAAGGCGTTAACAGTTGGAATCATGGTGTGATGTCATGACGGAGATCATCAAAAAGAGTAATACCTGCATGAAAATGTTTGACTTAAAAACAGGGAGTGTAGTTGTGAAATCATTTGAACTGACCACCAATAGATTATGTGGTTGAAGCACCTCCTATTGTGTCAAGTTATCTTTAACAAAGTAAATATTCAGATTCTAAATTATATGTATTTTCAAAATTTAATAAGAAGCCACATTATAAATTGTGACTGGGTCCATTACGGCACAAGGACAATTTAAGCATACATATAGTATATATAATACAACATAAAAAATAAAAAGTTGTTATTTAATTGTATATTATTGAATTTAATGTCAATTTAAATGAACAGTAGAACAAAAAAAGAACAATGAGAAGAACAAAAGACTTGATTATTATACACATACACTTGGTTAAAAAAAATCAGTTTACTTTGACAGGCTAGAAATACATTAAAAAAATATATAAATGAAAAGAAGAAAATATGAATAAATAGAAATAACAATGACAAGAACAAAAGATGTGATTATAATACACTTTATTTTTTTTATTTTTTTTTGACAATATTGAAAAAAAAAAAATTTTATTCTGGAATGTTGAGGACAGCATAAGTGCAGCAGGATGTTTCCGCTAATCTGTTATAAAGGAAATACTTGGTAGACATGACTTGACCCTATGGCTGGTGCCTAACAGGATTTAAGATTAACTCAACTTTCTAATAAAGCCGTTATGACACCATAGGGTGAAAGGTCGGTTTGATGATTAAAAATGTGGCTTACATATTAATGAATTATTAAAAAGTCATCATTTAACTACTTTTCCAGTTATGTGTTCTCAAAGGTAAGCACTTCAAAATCAAACCTAAAGTTCAATGCACACTTCTTTCAATAAAAGACTAGAACTAAAATATGATCCCATCCACAAGAACTGGATCGACTCGGACTGAATGTGCTCAGTGGAGAGGGGAAGTAAGTTCAGCAGGGTCACCCGCCAGGTAAACGCATTGCCTTTTAATTAGTGTGAAAGGATATGATTCTTTAATAAAGGCCAGGGGCCCGGGCACTGTTGAGACTGATAACATTCAGTGCTGCTCATTAACCCTCCCTCCCTCTCCCTGCTCGCGACATGACTCCATTTTAGATAGCGTCTTTAAAAAGGGCTGAGAGGGGGCACAAATGGACCTCTGGGCTTTGCTGCTTCTCTATCGAACCAATTGTAGCCTATTTCCCTCTTCAGCTGGCCAAACAACATATGATGCATGGCAGACATGCTGTCCAATGAGTAAAATAATGGGTTTTTATGTCAGATTGTGCATAAACTAAAACATTTTTTATGAATAATAGGAGTAAAAAAAAGATATTTTATTGAACTACTGACTTACTCACATGCTTCAAAAGTTTTGTCTTAGTCTTTCTAGTAAGTTCCTCACGGTGACGATGTGTTAAAGTTATTATTTTATAAAGTTCTCCCCCGTCGGAAATCTCGGCGAATGAGAGGTTACGAGAACAGAGTCCATTATGACGTAATAATGGTCTTCACTCCTTCTCCAGCCAGCTGTAATCAAGACTGTTTTGTTTATACAAGTCCCTCTGAGGTGAAGACTTCCAGTATTAATGACACACAGTAACAAACCTTGATGCTTGACCAATCATAGCGGAGTGGGTGTGGTTATGGCAAACAAGATTTAATCTCCAGAAAAGTTAAGCATTTTCAGTAGGCGGGGCTTAAATACGTTTTATAATTTAGATATTTCAATGAAAAGAGAGTTTTGTACAAATAGACACATACTGATGATACAGTAGAGGTCAAGGATCAATTTCAGAGACACTTAAATCAACACATTAGTTGCTCTTTATTATATCTTCATTCATTTTGACGGAATGAATAACTTTTAAAGCAACAGACAATAGAGAGTGTATTTTCTCCTCATAATCAGAGAAAACTAATAAAAGTGTGTTATAGTACAGGAATCTTAAAATGTTAATTTAAGTCCTATTAATATTTATACTGCCTGGAACAATGGATGGATCCAAACTATTTTATTCTGGCTAAAACTGTTTTTAGCCAGAAGTAAATACTTTGGATCTTCTGGCTAAAAACTTTTATTTGCCTTTTTTTTTTTACACCCTTTTGAAATATACTTATCTAGTCTCTTGCTCATTTCACATCATTAAAAAGATCAAGACCAACTTTAACTCTAAGGAGTTTCAAAGTAGACCTCAAAGAACAAACAGAAACTCCAGTGAGTGTACAGTGACTGTGTATTATCAAAATGTTTTTATTTAATGACGCTTGACAATGCCATACCAGTTATTCAAAATAAAAAGTACTCTTTGGGTTGAAAAAAACTGGTTAACCTTTTTGTATTCCAAATCAATATACCTATTTCCTGTTATGGATGTTTAGTTGATAATCATCATTTCTTAAAGCATTTCAAAAGTTGAATTTTTTACCTGATTATTCCCAAACATCAACAAGTATCTTATACTTGGTATATTAGTGAAGTATCACACAGCTATATTCAAAGTTGACCACAATAAAAAGTTAGATTACTTAGACCAAAGTTTCCAAAATTGTATCAGTATTCATTCGATTTTTAATTGTCAAAGCGAGTGACAACGATTGACAACAACAGCTGAGATAACTGTGTTAAGGTTTAGCGACATTAGAGGAAAACTGAAAACTCATTCGTTACTAAGAGAACTTAATTTGATACGTCTTCAGGTATCTCTCTGTGTATATTAAAATTCAGGTTCTATCTTTTTTTAAATAAATTAAAATTGTGTTGATGAACTTTTCCCTCAAAAATTAGTTTTTATACAGGAAGAAGAACATACGGTCACAATGTTAAACTATTCTATTTAGAAAGCTTTTGCTTTAAAATTACTTGGGTTCCTTGAGCAATTTCCTATCCAGTAAATTATGTGGCAGAATAAACCATCGTCACAGGTATCTTCCAATTTTCTTCTTTCTCAACTCCCTCCATCTTTTTCATACTGCAGAAGTACTACACGTGTACTTGCTTCATGTTTTAAGATTTAGTCCATCATGTCCTTCCTCTACATAAAATATGAGCTAAGAGCCCAACAGAGATCAACTGAATCCCACCTCACATGTTAACATGCAACACACACCTTCAAAGTTAACAGCCTCTTCAAACAAGATATCCTGACTGGAAGGACATCGCTGAACTTTTAGAGGACGGTCGCTTAAACGTCGTGAATCATCAGCTTTTCTCAGAGGAAAAAAAAGGTTTCCTGACTAATAACTCTGTAAAAAAGTGGTCAATAACGCTCAAGAGCATCCAGTGACCTCTGTTCTAAGATGTCTCACTTTTAGAAAGAGGCGAAGAGAAAACAGGCCACAGAAGCCTGATGGACGATTTTTATTCCGTCGGCTCCACTCTGGTTCTGATTAGGAGTCTTGAACTGTGATCATGTGGCCATCAGTCCGGCCTCCAATCAGAGGCAAGGTACCGGCTCCCGCGATTGAAAAGGGAAACACAAAGACGCATTAGGGGCCTCTGGCTCTGAAGTGCACAGCAAGGGATTGATTCGGTTTGCGGCGGCCATCTCGGGAGCGCGAGGGAAGCCATGTGGCGATGAAAGACGAGGGCTGGAGCTCTGATGAGCAGGAAGACGTGTCTGCGTTATGTCAGAACACACACTGCCGGGTCTCTGCGCTGCACACCCGGGGGGGACCGTCGACCATGACAAGATGAGCCGATGTCCCAAACTGGAACCCCTTTTCGCCGATCCCAGATGTGCAAACTTCTCATGCAACACTTCAACACGTTGTCTTCATCTTATCCAGACGCGCTGTATTTCAGACAACACCTCCTTCTTACTGTCTCCATACACTAGAGATTAGCCCCAGTCTTCAAGAGATGAACAGACTGCAAACAATTTATGATGCCTCTGCTCTGACCCTGCAACCTCAGAGACTTTGTTTTCCCTTCCTCTGCACTCTTCTGGGGTTCTGCCAAAAGAACATTCTGATACATAATCTCTGGCTGGAGGAATGGCAGACAGACAGACACATGTGCGCGGTGAACATTTGTTTTCCTGCTCTTGACCTACCATCGACTGCGGAGCCGCGTCGAGAGTTGGAGAAGAAAGCCAAGCTGCCTCGCAACAGATGGTTCTCCTTAAGGAGACGAGATGAAAACTCTTTGGGTTACAAGTCCACTTTGGTCTTTTTTCGTGACGGCAATTCGGTGCAGAATCAACCCGCTGGGCTCCGATTCGGTGTGCCGGGGCCAAATGAGTGCAAAGGCATGCGAAACTCCGACGCCTACAAATGCAACGTTGAGGGATTGTTACACTTGTTTTTTCTCTGGCTATTGAACTACCTGACGTCAAGACAAAGGAGTTAATTTGCATCTTGTAACCGTGCGTGTTGTGTTGGGATGTTCCATTAGAGCCTTTGAATCTACTCTGGATACTCAAGTTTGTCAAAACAGATTCCAGGAGTCTAGCTCAGTGCTTTACAAAGGCGGCCATGTCGCTCACCCCAGAAGCAACCCCTCGACTTTCTTCACCAAAGTAAAGGAAGTTAAATTCTCGCAGTAACTGGATTTAAATTAGTTTGATGTTTTGAAATTGGTAGGAAATTAAATACAACTTGAAAAAAAACATAATTTACTAAAAGCTATGCTCATGATTTACCCAGTTTTGGCTTTGACTGCAACATTTTAAATGACATTCATCTATTTCATTTATAAACAATATCTTAATTATGTGGCGTAGGTTTGGTGGGTGTATGTGGGCGTATTAAGGGTCTGAAAAAATCTATTTAAATAACAAATTACCCAAAAACGAAAGTACATTCAGGTAGATTATGGGCCTTATAATTGCCTATAGGAGCTGGTATTTTGGGAGTCATCTTAATTTAATATGTATTAAATATGGTTTACATTTTATTAAAATTGGATCTCTATCATTTTGTTTGTCCCCCGTATAATCAACAAAAAGAGCAGCAACTCTGGAAAAAAATGTTGCTTACTTATTTAGTATTTAATATATATGGTTTAAATTTCAACAACATTGGATGCATGTCAATAACACATTAATATAGAAAGACCTTCTATAATTTAAATATAGATACTCTAGGATTGAAATAGGTCTGAGAAAAATGCATAGTATACTGTATATGTAGCATTTCCGAGAGTTTTGTTTCATCATATTGTCAGTTTCTTTTGAAAATGTTTTGTTGATATCTATATATCTATATATCTATATAGATATATAGATATATATATATGTTTTTTTTATATTAACTTCAGGACACATTTCACTCATTTATAATCTGTCGTAATTAGTTCATAATAATAGTCATAATCCTTATACTGTGATTGTTGCAGTGTTGTTTGTGATACCAGTACAGCATTATTGCACCAGCACAAAAAGTCTATAGCAGATGTGGGATCCATGCAGAAGCATCCATTATCCGATCCGGGTCTTTGAAGTTGGGATGAGGAGTGAACGCATCCCCAGCAGAGCGACGGCATCACTTCTCATCACACACATACACACCCGAGACAAGTAAACTGAAATAATCATTGATGTTATTTATTTTCAAATGCTCCCTGCTTGACAGGCGACATCTTGTTCGCCGCGCATCCCTCGGGAGGCAGCGATGCGCTTCTCGGCTCCATCACGTGCCGACAGGCGCTCGACTCTGACACCAAAGCGGCAGGAATCGCTGGAGACTTGCTCTGGAATTTGTCACAATCCTGCACCACAGAAAGACAACATAGATGTGCAGGCTTCCTTGTTTACACACATCCAGATCTGTCACAAAGCTTGTCTGCCACCCCAGAGTCTTCCATCTTGGTTTAAAAAAAAAGGGGTCTTGCCCTCCTTTTTTTTCAAAATTTATTTTCAATAAATGTTAAACAGAATTTGTGGGAACAAAGAGTGCAGCTGATGGCAAAACAAAGACCTTCTGTCTGATAAATGGATTGTGATTAACCCGACTGTCAGGACCAAGTCTCTCCGAAATAGCAACTGCCAATGTAATTACTAATTCTGCCTGCGACTCTCGACTTTTGTTCCAACTTGAGTAAGATGATATTTGTCATTTCTCTCCAACGATCAAAGGCTGTTACAATAATTCCAACCTATTTGACACCAGGAAACTCATTGGAAGCCAATGTTAATTTATATCCAGAATTATTTGCAAACTTCTAAATCCTGTGTTATTTGCTTCTTTTAATCTCATTATACTGATACAGTTAACACACTTTCTACTGTAGTCATACAAGACTTCTGTTGTTGTAACATGTAATTCATCTATTAATGTCATTCAATTGTGTTGGATCAGTTCATTTTTAAGGGAGGAACATTTTCTTTGTGCAACCACAAGAAGAGAAAATTAGTGAAAATAACATTTATTAAAAAATGTATATATTTGTAGTTGTTCATAAAAACATAGTACAACAATTTGGTATGTACAATGTTAAATTGGTAACAATAACTGTATGTAGTTTTCCTTAAAAGTCAATTGTTTTTATTAAAAAATAACTTGTAAAATAAAAATCTAATACACCGAAAAAAAATCAAATAAATCTGTGGTTGTTTAAAACAATTACAACAACACACATATGTTTATGTAGTACCTGTCAATAAATACCTCTCTGGTTGTCCTACAAAAAAACCTCTATTGAGTTTCAATTATGTTAGAAGCTCTTTGTTTTCTCTTTTCTGTGAGAAAGAATCACAAATTATTTTTTATTAAAGAGTGAGATGCCCTGACACACGAAATCAGGGGTCCCAAACTTGCAGCCTGGGGCCATATGTGGCCCTCCATTTAATGTCTACGTTATTTTATAGTATGTCACTTAATCTTTGTACAATGTCAGCTGGTTGACAAAATAAAGATTATTACATAGAATGTTTGTAGTTTGACGGAAAAAAAGTTTTCTCTGAAGTATAAATTATTTCTTTGACTTTCAACGCCAGGGTTGTTGCCAAAAGTGTCCACTATGCATATATGCACACGACCTCATTATCAGTGGAGCCGCCGTGGAGAGGGTGTGAGTGAAGCGTGGCGGCGGGCAGGTAAACCAGCCGTAAGCCAACACCAGAACCTGCGATCCCCGCCCTCCCAGCGCAGCGTACTAAAGGACTCCATTTGTCAAATATGTCTCCGCTAAGGGTCTCCAGAGAGTATATTACTGGCTCACGCCCTGCAGGAATCAGTCCTATGACTCTCAGACACACTCAGTCATCGAGTCGGCAACCCAAGGTTCTCCCCACAATCAGGAGCTGCCCGGCCCCCAGCCGGTGCCCAGTCGATTGGCTCATTAATAAAACAGTCCCCCACCCCCACCTGAGCGCGAGGGACATGCTCCGATGCTCTGGACATCGCTCTTTTTAGCTAATGGGTCAGCCGGGAGAGGCCTTTGTCTCCGCCTGACTACCGCACATCCTTCAACGTGTCAAATGAGACGAGGTAGGAAGGGTCGACGGCTTTGACGCTGTAAAGCTCAGATCATGCCGGATTTGTGAGTCCTGGCCGGAGCTCTTTATTCGCCTGGAAGCTTTGCTCCATCAACTTCACTTACCTGGAACATCCTCGTGCAGACTCACACGTGTCGACAGGGCGCTCGGTTGCTGTGTGATTTGTCTGCACAACATTCAGTTTGGCACCAGATATTTTAACACTACTTAGATTATGTTTTTTATTTTGAAAGAAATGTTGATTGAGTGAAATAGATATTAGATAATAGATAGTATCGTATTTAAATTCCCTTTTCTCAACTCTTTTATTTATTTATTTCAATATGCAATTTATGTTGCTTTATGTAAGTTCACGTATGAACTGATTGAAAGACTTTATAAAGACTGATTGATAAGAGATCATTACACGGTCATATCTAATAGTATAATCATAGGATCAGAAGGAAAACATTTGTTGATATAGTTGAGACAATTCAAAGATTCATCTCTTTTGTCTAGTGCTTTGTGTCATTCCCAATTAAAAACAATTAAAAATAATAATTAAAAATAATAACGATTATTTTTTATTGGCATTGTCCAATAAATTCTATCATACTATTTATTGAAAAAAATAACTTTTTATTGCTTGAAGTAAACCATAAAGTTTTATGAAACAATATGTTAATTAATAAATAAATTATAAAAAAAACATTGGATATTTTAGCTTAATCTAATATGTATTGTTGCATCATGGAATTATGGACCACTAACCAGCAGTTTATTCCATTAAAAAAGTAAAAGTATTTGTAAAGCGCCTTTCGCAGACAAGGCTCACAAAGCACTTAAAACAACAAAATAATACACAGTTTAAAACACATTCATAAAAAATTTAAAAGGCCAAGACAACAATGACAAACACAGCAGCCTGAAGAAAATTAAGAAAAAGCCTGCAAGATTTAATACAAATATTACTCTACAAACCTGTGAAAGCTGCGTCTCTTGGCCTCATATGCTGAACTCATTATAAGTCGTGCGGGGGAATGTAGTGTCTGCGTGATATTTTGAACCTACATTTGTCCTTTCGTCATGAAATTCGGTTTGGTTCTCACACAGAAGCGACTCTGATTCATGACCCGGCTCATCGGGAATAAACAAGAGTTTTGCTTGTGTTGTTATAGAATGTAAATCTAAACGGAGAGGTGGATGAAGGACCGGAGCTTATGGATCCCTCAGGAGTCCGACTGAACCCCTCAGTAAATAAATCCGAATCGAAAATACATATGGAGTTGTAAACTGTTCGCATAAAGGAGCTGTTGTTTTTTTCCTTCTGGAGAGGATCAGGTTTACTGGCTGGCCTGGCTATGGACTGTTTTAGTGACTCGACTCTGAGCAGATGCTCCAGAAAAAAAGAGACGGTTATATATCCAACATACCTGAGAGGCACAAACCTAACATTTAATTAATCAGACAAGAGTATTTTATATGTTGAGACGTAACGCAATGTCTTTATGGGTGAAGTTAAATATCCCTGTCATATTCAATGCAACCGTTTCCTTGATGTAATCTTAACAATATTTATAATGCCGTCCTATTCTGATCCACTTTGTGTATTCAAATGGAATTTATTTATTTATTTTTGTTAATGCATGAACCATTTTCTGACAAATTCTACTATCAATACAAAAGAAAAATGAGAAAGACTAGGTGACATTTTACCAAATTATGTTCTTTTTATTCTTTTATTTCTACTGAGCATGCCAGCAACGTACACTGGGATAACGTTCACACTTTCTTCTTTGAGCCATGATAAATTCCATTTCATTGACACTTGTAATGTATTCGTTTTTTTTTGTTTTTTTTATCAGCACAAAGTTCAGAATCCAAGGTTTGTTTTTTTAAAGTAAGTATTTTAGAAACAGCCCATAGAAATTGTTGCCGGTTTAGATTTACTTCATCATCCATCTTCGAGTCCACGAGGAAGTTGTATCTGAAACCAAATATCAAGGTTTCAGTTTAAAACTGGAGTCTCCAGGGGTCGGAACTGGGTCTCGTTTAGCAAACAATTTTCATAGTGTTATCGTACATATCTACTTCCTGTCAGAGAGCGAGCAGGAGACGGGCAGAACCGGTGTCAGACACAACATGTAATGTGAGGTGGCTCTCTCCAATTATGAGCTTAAGGAAACAGTCCGCAGATTTATGGATATCCCCAGGTGACTCCCAACCGCACTAGTCACTTCCATATGTGACCCTGAGACTGATTATTTGACTGGGCCCTTCCACAGCGATTAGACTTCCAGGTCTTGAGAGGACGGCCTCGTTGGCACTCGGGGGCTCAGGGAGCGCAGCCTCTTGAGCTCAATTGGAAAAGATCACAGATGTTGAGGCTCAACAAGGGCAGGCAGTTGCCGGCTAACCGCAGCCAGTGAGGCCCTTCTCCTTGACAGTGGGTTTACTGTTACCCGCAGTCTCTTGAAGAGGAAATAACAGAGGCACCAATTAAAACTTTAAGACATTAAATAAAAATCCTCTGTTGTTGCCTTTAAAACATCCCAGTTAATGCTTGTTTGTCTTTACGATGGAGCCCCAGAAAGCCGCCACATCTCTGCTTTCCATTAAAGTGGGATCAAGTGGTTTCGGTGGAGTTGGTGCCCCCTCCTCCCACAATCTTTCCCTGGCTTTCAATTTTGTGTCCTGATTGCTGTGTAAACAAGCCTTTTTATTTCTGAAATACATACCGTCGGAGGGGAGGAAGTCAGGTTTTGTAGAGCTTTCAGGTCGTAAACAGCCTACCACTGTGAACATCTGCACAGCGTTATCAATCTTTGTCCTTTTAAGTCCGACTGCCATTTAAAGGTTTTCTCGTAGAGGTCTGACGAGGACCAATTTTATTGGAAGATTCTTGTTCAATAAAGTCAAGACATTAGAAGCTAAGGTGTAATTTATTAGATCCACCTTGCTTTGCATTGTCCTGCAGCATCTCTTTAGAGCTACAACCTTTTAACAAGGTGCTTCCGAACATCTCCCGGGGTTTAACATCCTACATTTGCAGAACAATAACCAACACACAACATTGGCATTAAAGTGATTATCTTGAACTGATGGGACCTTCAGAACCTCTATGAATCCACTTTCATCAATAAAGAGCCACTTAAAGATTTGTCTTTGTTGGTGACCACTTCAATTCACATTTTGAACTTCACATTCAAAGGAGACAGCCATTAGATCAGGAGTACCAAGGGGCCAAAACAGTTTCAGTTGTGGCCAGAATTTTTTAATATTTATTAAATTGTCTGTGACAGGAAGTGGGATTCTTAATGCAATTTTCTCTTGGAGGCTTTTTCTATCTTAGCTATCTGGCTGTTCATTTCCTTCAACATAATTTTAACGCTTATCGGAATTATCCGTATAATTTTTGATATCCATTATCTCTGATCCTTATTTTATCTTAAACACTGGCATATCTATAGGTCACCATATCTACATGATATTATTCTACTTTAATTTGAGGGAACCACCCGGCAGGCCACATGAAATGGTTTGGCCTTAAATTTGACAGATTATGTTCAGAAGTGTGTTTTTTGTACCCCTGCACTGCTCTTCAGGAACCAAGCAGAGATGCCTGTTTTTCTCCTCACATCCCCTCCTCCCCTTATGTGATCTATTGCGAAGTTTGATGCCGCAAATTGCTTTGATTGTTTCGCTTTTAACAACAAAACATTCTGTTTTGTTCTCATAAGACTGAATCTAATTGTTATTTTGTGAAGTTTTGTCCACGTTATGACACAATTTAATCTCAAGTAAATAGTCACTCTATCCTATTGTGGTCCAATTGTGTTGTGTCAATGTGAATGTTACATCTATGTCATATTAGTTTAGTAACCCTAGGATGTAATCCTTAAATATTTATTTGTTTGTTGCATGGGGATTATGTTAAATGAATCAGCTAGCTCCAATCTTTGCATATTTGGCTCTGTGTTGCCCTATCCAGAAGAGTGAGAACTCAAACCCCCTTCTCGTGCGAACAAACCAGGAAGTCAACCTCCCACCGGACACTGGTGATCTCTCAGTGAAGCTTAAAATTCCTCTGACATCAGTCGTCTGATTTAAATAAAAAAAATATACACCACACAATTCTTTGAAAGCATAACCAGCTCTTTTTTGTATTTAATTAGTTTAAACTGGCATTCCTGAGGCATCAGATAAAGAGAATAAAGTTTATTTTCCACAGCTCTGTCTGTCTCCACTTACTTAAATGCAACACAACATGCCTGCACTTACTTTGTTATTTAGTTTAATTTCAATGATTTGAGACCTGAGGACAATCAAAGAGCTGAGATTTAAATAGTACTTCTAGACTGTAAGTGTACTTTAAGTCACAGCAGACATTTTTATTTCAGTTTTTTTTTATTTTGTCATATAACTCATTTTGAGACAAATATCCACATGACTAGTGACCAGGCAATTGTGTTATAGTTGTTTTAATTGATTAAAGATAAGGAATACTAGTTAGTTCATTGGCTATTCAAACATACCCTTGTCAATACGTACACAACATTTGTCACCCAAGGATCAGATACCTCCCAACTGAGAGCCCCTCACCCCATACTTCCTCTGCAGACCTCCACACATCCCTGGGAACCCAGCCTAATGCTTTCACCAAATCAACAAAGAAGAGATAGACTTGATTGTCAAATTGACTGGATGCCTCCAGGAGAGTTGAGAGGGTTAAGAGTTCATCCGTTGTTCCATGGCTTGTATCTGAGGCTCTACAATTAGACTGACCCTTTTCACGGGCACCTTTGACAATATATTTGGCTGGGGGGTACCCCAGAAGTGCATTGGTGTCCACATCCTTCTTATAGATCCCCGCAACTCTTTACATAGAGCTACCCTTCTTTGCACTGTTGCCACATTTTATTCTTGTTGAATATGTTGGTATGCGGCAAATAATCTTCAATTATGGTGGAAGACTTTTGGCTTCGGTCTCGGGAGCGGTTTTGTGGTAATTAGTCAGAAAATCTGCCTGGTATCACTTCTGCCTTTCAACAACTCGCTGTCCCTGCAGGGGTTCCACAAGATGAGTTCCAGGGCAGCCCAATTTGGGGGGAAAGGTTGGTTTAGCTGTGTGGACGAGTCGCAAAGGGAGTACGTTGCGTTAAGTCACAGCAGGCTGGCGCCCTGATAGAGGTGATGCAAAGAAGCTTTTCAGGCTTCATGGCTGAGCTGCCAGGGCTCAAGTTCCTAATCCATATTAGATGCACAAAGGCTCCTGAGATTAGCGGAATCTGCCAAATGAATTAAACTTATCAATTTGAGGCTTTGATTCGGAAAATGAACTTGAAGACAGAACTGCTGAGAGGACGAGTTCTTCGCAGATTCTTAATAGGTTAAAATATTCCGGCCGGGAACTTTAACCTCTTTTAAATGGAAGCCATTAGTGTGGAGGTCAGAGGTCCCGTGGTTAAGAATATGGGATTTACCCAACTGACACACACTATTATGGGCTAAAATGGAAACCATCTGACTGATGTTAATGTCTTTACTGATTAGAAGTAACTCTTTTTCTACATTGGCGGATGGATAACCTGGCAGGCAGTTAAATACTTTTTGTTATCTTATCTCGAAGTCGTCGCACTGATTGTGTTAAGCCCTCGTCTGTTGCATGAGTTGCTTGATTTATTAATGCAATAATGAGCAGGAATGAGAGCTGCTGGTGTTACTGATACTGACTGAAATCTAATATATAATATTCTAGGACTTTTTAACATCAATTTACCATCTGCCGTCAGACAGAAAAGAGGGAGAAAAAAGGTTTATAAATGGTAAAGAAGGCCTGTTTATTAAGAAATGAAAATAAGAACTCACAAGGGTAAGTGGAATGTGGATATTGGACACACATCGTATAAAGCAATTCTTTATTTCAGCCTTTTAATATCTACATGCAACTATCTTTAGCTTCTTGGTTTGGTGGCTCAGACGTCTTCATCTCACCTGACTGCAATTATCAGACTTGTGGGATGTTTACCTTGAGTTTTTCCGAGCACAGCGGAGATTTTAGTAACTGCAGTGTAAACAGCTGGTGTCTAAGTCAATAACTTCATTTGAATTCTAACTGTTGGAAATCTTATTTTTGGAGGTTAATATAATATTGCTAACTTAATTTCAGCTGATTTGCTTGCTGTCGGTTTGTATTTTTGAAAGAGGCCTTTTTGCTGTTTGATGGCAGACTGTTCCCGTCTCTGGACCCGAGTCAATATTAGATTACACAACTTCTCTTTGTGCGGCCCATGCCACATTCAGCAATTAAGATGCTTCATGGATTCTATCATGAGAAAGTCATTGAAACAGCATTAGCCGGCTGCAGTCAGCACACACTGTAATGAGTTGAAAACAACATTTGGAAATCACTTTATTAGACTCTCTAACTCAATCAACCCTTCTCGTCTTTGAGCTTATCTATTAAAAACCCTCCTCCAAGAGGCTGAAAGTGGGCCAAGGGCACGGCTTTCCAGAGAAAGCTGCGGAATGAGAAGCTTAATGTTCTTGTTTTACATCTCCTGAGAGACAAAAATGTGAATCAATAAAATTGCACAGGGCATAGATAATCTGCTCCACCATCTTGGCTTCTATTTCCAGTGACGCCCGCAGCCATTTTGTTTTTCTTTGTCCATGAATGGCTCCAATAAAAAGCAGTGCATGGATGTTAATTAAGCCATAGTTTAGGAACCATAATTGATTGAATCATAGAGACGTAATAGAAGATGGCGGATACCAGCAGCTGTGTCTTTTCGAATTAAAACCAATGGCATCCTCGACTTGTGAAAGGATATGTTAATAAGACATTCAGCCCAATCAGATTTTGTTGTTTTTGTCATTTCCATGCCTGGGTGGTTCTTTTCCCCCCCATCTTTACCCCTTTTCTCAAGGGGTCTTATTATACACTTCTGTAACACTGGAGAGTTACGGCGCTACGCTGTGGGATGCCGTGAGACACTCCCCCAGCTGTCAAAGCATCTGCCTCTCCTACCCTAGCGAATCCTTTGACGTGTGAGGCTAAGGACATAGCCTTGTAGCATTCATAAATGCTAGTGAATTTCCATATCTGACGCCGCTCTGTATTGCTGCTGGGAGCTCCAGAGTCCACATTCAAGCCTCCACTGAGACTCTTTTCAGCGTATGCATCCACATTTGCACATTTATTCTAATAGCCTTTTAGTGAAAGATAGAAAATGGGAATCAGTTATATATTGTAAATGTTTTGAGATGTTCTAAGATGGCCGTACTATATGCTAGTGCTAAGATAAACTAATTTGTTAGTGACGGTACTATGTGAGGTGCTTATTGATATAAAGTAACCCAGACTACTGTATAAGGTCCTACATTGAGCTAACCCTATTATATTCCTATAAACAGAATAACCTTCTTAAGGCGGTGTGGCCATTTCTGCCATAACTTTTTATTTTATATAGATGTGCACTTGGAAGCTTTTTAAATTACAAAATAGTAAACTCTCACAGGTTTATTGATGGGTTAGCCTAAAAGTGGATTGAGTAGGCAAGCTGGTACACCTAAAGCAATGTGGCTTTGAGAGTAACAAATGATAGCTGGTAAAGTATATGAATGATATACTAGTTGTGTGACGATAAGGAAGAGAAGTTACATATTCCCACTTATTTTATACATGTATTTCCCTTCAAAATTGTGTATTTGTGTGTTACAAACAAAGTAACAAACAAAGACAAATACTGACCAAGAGAAAAATCTGCTAAGTTTTTTCCTGCACCCTTCAGGAGTTCCATCATTCTTCATACTCCTTCAAACCTTCCACTATTTTCCCAAGCTGACCCCCATCTCTGTAACACTATAGTACGGGGGATAATGATGAGAAATGGAGTTATAATGCCAGTTGTAAACCTCAGCCCGCACAACAACTGTGCTTCAGAGACCCTGCATTTGTCTCTGAATGGATTAGTTCTCCACCACGGTAACCCTTTATTTAATCTCACTCAAGAATTCCGCAGGCATCTCTTTTGTTTTCGGGGTAGGAAATCATCTGTCGCTTCCGTTACTTTATGTTGCTTAACCAATACTCCACCTTTGATAGCAGACGTGTTTGCTCTCAATTACTGGACGTGAAAAAAATGGTTCTCTTTTTATCTCCGAGTCTCGGTCATGAATTTCAGACGTGCATTAAAATGGAATGTCTGGGTGTGCATGCTGCACTCGTAGCTAGCATTCGAACACCATTTCTCACTTTGCCCTATTAGAGTCTTCTGCTGGCTCAAGCAATATCCTTTTCCCCAAGAGCTCACTTGTGCTTTGTATTGTGTCCAAGGGCTGATATACCACTGTTATTGCACACTTCCTCAGCCGTTGTCGAGAAATAGGCTTGATAGCAAGAAATTAGCTATCATCATCAGTACACTATGGCATTTGAATATAGCAATAATAATCCTAAAACCATTATAAATACCAACAACTGTTTCCTTTGTCTTACCAAAAATACAAAAAAAATCCCATTTAAAGTGAATGTAAAACATGGATTTTAACATTGACATGTTGGCTCAGTGAATCAAGAGACTTAGAGATTTGGAAAAACATTTGCAAATATATTTGAAGACCCATTATCTACAAGCACAAGGTCTTTTTCTGATTCACAAATAACAAAAAAAATGTCTTAAACAACCTGTATTTAAATTAATGTTTTAGTAAATAGTTGATAATGGGACATTTTCCTTTGGCAATACTGGTTAGATTTTGTGTTCTTTAGACTATTTTTGAAGTACTTTTCTAGTAGCTAAAATTAAAATGTATTCACCTTTAGATTTTCTTAATTCATATTTTTATAGTGTTGGTCATTGTTAGTATTTCCTCTCCATCATTTTTACAAATAGAATATGGAATACCTCAAAAATGTCCACTGGAAAGTCTTATGCACTTCTTTAACATATCTTCGTTAATATATGCCACGTTGTATTTTTTATTAGTTAATTAAATATAGAATACTACTATTGAACAAGTGTTCAATCATGGAGAGATGCATGTTTATTTCAATGTTTTGTTTTTCTTTTTGATTTTTTTTTATCCGTATTCTGCTTCAGTTGACCATCTTGGAAAAGGTAGCAAATGTGGCTCAAAATAAAAAGTAGATTCACGTTTACACTGATATGGTGACCTATATGGATTATAGATTAAGAACTATACAACTATTTTCCTTCCAAGAGTAAAACGGATGTTGAAGGAAAAAAAAGTCAGAGTGTTTAGTGTAGGAAAACAAAAACATAGAGCATGGGCACATGAGCATAAAATAATTTATTTTAGGTTAATATAATTATCTTTAGCCTAGCATTTTGCACCTCAAGAAAATGTTAGCCCTGTGTGTGAGTTTGACAACCCTGGTCTAGGCAGATATTTTGCTGAGTAACAGTAAAACTGTAATGGGAAAAAAATAAGTTTAGAAAATATATATTAAAGAAACGTTTCATTTTAAGCGTACTTTAACTTTAAGCAACAGGGTAGTGTAGATGTCCTGATATTTGCCTTCTGAGGTCTTCCAAGTATTAAACTTATCAAGCAGTGTCTTAGAAACCAGACATCAACAACCTTTGACCACATGATCACTCAGTGGGAGCAGTTCGTCTTCAAAGCATCGCACATTATATGGTTATTATTCCCTGAGAGCAAGAGAAGTCATAGAATGTTAATAAACCGCTGCCGGTCGGTATTAAATTATCAATGTGCATGAAAAATTCATCTCCAAATGTCTTTCACACTCCCTCAGTCGGAGCACAATACACTTTTATCTTGTTAAAGAAATGGAAATTTTATTACAAGTGAAAATATCGCCACTTGTTTTTCATTTTCCGTTTCACATCCCGAACAGCAGGGTTAGATGTGAGATAGCTCTGATTATTGCAGAGCTTTCAGCGTTCACACATTATTTGGCAGGGCTACAGTTGCTGGATAACATTTGAGTGCTGGAGCAAGTGGCACGACTGTGCCGTCAAAGTAGAATCCTGCGGTGAAGCAGAGACGCCCTACTAAGAGTCCATTATTAATGTCTGGCTAATCCAAATGTTCCAATTTCTTAGGCATGTTTTGGAAGTGTAAATTATACCCTGGTGGATGGGGGGGGAAATCAGTAACAAGGCTGCTGTTTCTGTTTACATGTTTTCTCGACGAAAGAAGCAAAGAGTAGTTTCTGTTTGTCGATCTTCCAAGCAGCTCGGGAGGAGGGGAAATGAAAGCAGCGGGTCTATAAACAATTGCGTATCAAACGCGCGATCTGGTTTGCACAATTTCTCTCTCCAGCGCGATGAAGAAGATAAAGAATGTCAAGGTGACGTGCGCATGCTTTTGGTTCGAGCATAAAGACAGCAATGTCCTTGCTGATTCTATCAGTGGAAGCCATTCTTTACCTTGTTCATTGAAAGAGGAGGGAGTGGGGGAGGAAGGCCACGAGAGCGAGGTGAATAGAATCAAGAGAGGGCACAACATCCCTCCTCGAAATGCAGCAGCGTTATCAGCTCCCCACTGCTTTTCCTCGCTTATTGATCGGTGGTGTTGGGCGATGCAAATGGATGCAGCTAGCCCTGGGTATTGTACCATCAATGGAGAGTAATTATCTTCGGCAACAACCAATATTGGATTGTTAAGCCCGGGGATAAAGTAGCCAGGAGAGCTTCAAACAGTCACTCACCTCTGTGGGCTTGAAGGCTGATGGATGGATCATCTGGGACTCGCTGCTCGAAGGGCTCCCGAGGCAAACTAGCAAAGTTACCAGCTCTCATCTGCGTCTGCCCTCGCAGCACAGCTCTTTGAATCCCAGAGAAAATTCATCTTTAATGCGCCTGACGGAGTCTGCTTTTTGTTCTACATCGCCCAGATCAATCAGGAAGACTTTCCATGTCGAACAGGAACCTCCAGAAACATTTGCCACACAGGCTTTGATGAGCACAAGTTTTCAGAAGGTTCAAACACAGCGCCCGACAAGCCATTATAAATGCCAGGATTCAAGAAGATACTGAACATACGGAGAGGAAAATCTTTTACCAAGCATAGAATTTATGTCTTTACAAGACTATACTATTTTGTTCCTATATCCTATCCTAGTGCTCCACTACTGCTATCAAGTCCCTTACTTTTATTCGGGCGTGCTAAGGGTCCTTACAGTGTCTGACACCCGTAACCTCTGTTCTCACTAGTGCTACTCATCTTCTGAAGTACACAAACCATCAAAATGGATGACCTAGAAATGTTTTCCATATTGAAAGATGGGAGTTATTGAATAAGGTGCTCATTCTCACATCACTGGTCCAGCTACTTGAACCCCTGTAATGAATAAATCATGGACTCAGCGAGGCACTCTCCGGATAGAAATTACAATGTACGGCAGACAGAAATAAAATGGAATAAAAGATGAATCTGGTCCGTTTTTGCTGGTCACAGTTTTTGTTATGTTTTTTCATCTCTGAAATTAGTAATGACTAGAGTTTCCAGTGTTTCAGATCCAAACTGATGCACTGAAGGACAGTAAAGTAAACAAACATGTGTCCATAACACAACTGGTTTTTACTTTGTCAAGCATAGCTGTAGTGCAGTGAAGAGTGAGGTCCAGGAAGCTACAAAATCCTTCAAGCTCAACATTTGACTGATGGGCAACAAATGATGTTTGAACTGTAACTGTAACCATGGCAACCTAGCTTCCAGATGTTACCTTCATAGTGTAAGCCATAGATAGGGGTTTATTTTTTAATATAGCCATATATATAGATATACAGTATATAGATATATATATTATATATTAAATTATATATAAGAAGATCTCCAGAGGGATTAATAAAGTCACTTTAATCTAAAAAAAATGTTGTTGTGGCAGTGGAGAATGAAAGAATGAAATAAGATTATAATATACAAAATAAGGACAAAATAATTGTAATTTCGATTTAAAAAATACATTTGGGTTTTATTTAAAAACAATAGGGCTAAATAATATTATTCATCATTGAGGAAAAAGGTATTTCTATTTAAAAGGTTTGGTAACATTGTTAGCAATAGTTAATATTTAATTTATTATTAAAAAGTTATCTCTTGTTATCATTGTTGTCACTTTTAAAAGATGCAAGTCGTTGCCCGAGCTCTATTTTCTTTTCTCTTCTAGTGCTGGCAATCAGCTCCCACCCATTTCCGAACTGCAATCTGTTAGTGATTATGATAATTGTATAGTCTATTAAAATTGTAGCCCTTAAGCATGTGATTTGATTTAGTAGTCAATAAATTGTTCTTTTCGACAGTTGAAGTACATTAAAAATATATATTTCATCCAGATGCATGTAACACCCATAGCACAACAAATAATATACTGAAGTAACCTAAATCATAGATTATTTTTATTTCCTCTTTTAACTCATAAAAAAAGAGAAAAGATCTTAGTTCTGGAATTCAAAAACTCTTTAACAATGTGTTATTAACGTATTATGTGAACATTAAATAGAATAAATGTGATTTTTAATAGTTTGATACTGTCTCAAAAAAAAAGTTAACAAAAAGTTAACTTATCTTAATAACATAATGAAAGGAGATTTTTCTCATTGAAGGCCCAGAAGAAAATTGTACTAAATGGAGTCACAAGATATTGTTTTTGTTTACAAGTACAAAATGAACATCCACACCTAATAAAATCCACTGTTGGTGTAAGCAATAACTTCAATTTCAAATAAAATGAAGTGTAATACAAACACTTCATTCTTTATAAATGATATGATACTAGTCATAAGGTTTTAACTATTTAAAACATCTAAGCCAGAATAATGACAAGGAACTCACAGGTAATCTTACAGTCTTAGCTAGACAAGCACAAATAAACATTACACTTTACTTGTTTTTACACGCTTAGCATTTAAACCAACTGAAGCATGTCCTCATTCGTAAATTGATCCAATATTTTTATTTTCAGTGAAAATCACGAGTAGTAATTATTTATTTGGTCTTAAAACTTCAAGAGAGTTTATTGCCTAAATGTTGTCAGTTGTATCCAAATTGCTGCCAACAAACATCCTTTTTATTCACAAAATTTGACAAATTGATAGCTTGAGGTTCCAATGTCGCTCAATAAGTGCTTAACTAGTGGTACATAGAGTTCTCTCCATCAAAAAGAAACATTGAAAGTAATTGAAGCTGGCAGATTAACCACGAAATAAAATAAGATGATTAAAACATGTCGTTGGTCATAAATGTTTAATATTTGAATGTCAATGTTAACTTTGAAAAAAGAGGCGGCTCTGGTTGAGATTTGTGTTAAAAGTTATTTTATTTTGAATATTTGCCTTTGAAATATTGTATCAAAGAGAAATAATACTCTATTTTCAAATAATAAATCTGACTTAAAAAAATGATACCCATACAAGTCTTGATAGCGACAACATGGCAAGAAAAACAGATGTTAAAACAATGGAAAAACTATGTAATTGTGGAACCTTAAAAATAATAAATGCAGCCTGTCTGAAAAAAACATCTGATTTCAAAACATCCTTTTGTCTTCGTAAACATTTGCATATTGCTATTGCTAGCCAATATTTATGGTAAAGCTTCCGCTTCCTGTCAATCTTGTGTTAGGAGCTAACAGCTGTCGTCACTCCAGCTTCTACTGTACCATCAACCATTTCTATGAGCTGTTAAGAAGGGGGCGCTGTGGTTGGTGGCATTGTATGCCGGATGATATTCCCACAAGGCTGATAGTTGGAGCAGGCAGCTCCATCCACTCAGTCAGCACAGGCTTACCTGAGATTAACTGTTCTCCTGGCCCAGGCTGGCAGCATTAGTGGCCCACCACTGAATAGACGTGAAACCATAAGCTGGCTGTTAAAGTGTGTGAAAGGAAATACAGCAAACCTTTATCCCCTTGGTGATGTAGTGGTTAGGTCACTACCTTTGGAACTATGTGAACGTAGCGCTGCTATCCTAATATTGACTCCTGCCAAAGCTGCCATTAGTCTGCCTCTAGTTTCAGTTATTTTTAAGAAAAACCCCATGAGCTCAGTCTCAACGTCATGTATTAGGGAGAGGCCACAGATATTCAACTACAGTCATAGAAGAACAAACCTTAAGATGGTGTTCTATTGATGATAAACCTGATTCGCAGTTGCTCAGACCAACAACATTTCCACTAGGGGAAAATCCTTTTTTTAATTAAAAAAAATGAAATGAAATGTCTACGTCTAATATAGTACTTAAGCCTAGTGTCAATCATTCTTACAGTTGATTCTATGGAAGCGATATTTACTAGGAGTATTTCCTGTCTTTATCGCTTTTTATTCTTTAAACTTCCACTACAAATGAGCTTAACATTTTGGGTGAACTAACACTTTAGTTGGTGAAACCATAACAAGTGTTATTGTTTTTAAAGCCTATATCTAAATATAAGTCGAGAATTTTAATGCTATTAATTGACTTTTATGTGTAAGCTTTGATGGTTTAGTCTGAAGGGTTGTTTTTTTCCCTTCACAAATGTCTCAAGGCTTGGTGATGACCCTTAATCTTTGTCAGCTGAGAAATAATTACGAGTCTTGGATTCCGCGCACAAAACATGCAGAGAAGGTTGTAGCTCTTGTTTGGTGCCAGAAAGTGACAGTCCTAGAGGCAAAACATGCCCAGCTTGAGTCGGGTATTGTGCTGATTTATTTATTCATCCATCTGTTGTATTGTTTTTCTTTTTTCTGTAAAGATGAAGACGAAACACAGCATTCTCTCAGGGGTGTCTGTGAGCACAGAAAAACATGGCAGAGAGTAAACACCAATCTTGTAGTGGGTGAAACGCGGCAATGGTGTGAAGTCGAAACCCAGGACCCCCGCTTGGCCGTAGAATCTTGCGAGCATAGCCCTCTTTCAACCTGACTTCAAATACGGCTAAGTTAAGCGGGTCATATGAGTGAACACAATAACCACAGGGCTAACTTTGTAGGAGACGTCAAAACTCTACCCCCCTCTTCTTCAGCCTTGGAGCGATCTCCTCTGAAGTACATTTTAAGAACAACATCTTCACTTTGGAATTGGAGCAGGTGGATATTCCACCCTTGACAGAAGTGATGCCAGTCCATTCTCTTGGCAATTTAAGATGTAGGATATAGTCGACGGATGGCTTTGTTGTTCCAGAGGCACTTTAATGGTGATGTGCTGCATCAGAACCATTTCAGAGGGATTTTCGTGGTTGACTTATATTTTGAAGTAGACTTGGATCACTTCTGTCAACGTCCTTTGTGAGGCGACGAAAGTGTGTTTTTCTCCAGGGAAGTCAATGCAAAAATATGTCTAAATATAACATAAAAGCATAGATTGAATTTAGGCTTAAATCATCAAATTAATAGCTAGATAAATAGATAAAGTTATTCTCTAAAGTAAACATCAGTGATAAATGAATTAATAAGTTCAAACAATAACCCTTCTGTGTTGTTAATGTATCATCTTTAGTAGCTGAGTTTTTTTTTATCCACAGTGACTTCAATCATAGAGCAAGAAATTGTCTTTGTTAGCCTAATTTTATTGGAGTGAGTTCTAAAAGTGTGAAAAATGATGTCTAATTACTTTTTTCTTATGCAGAACAAGCTGCTGGTGATTTCATTGAACTTGCAGTCAGTTAATGCAGCCTATACTAAATAGATCAGGTAAATCCTACTATTTTCTGTAGCTGATCCTGTATATGGGACACTCATTCTGAAATATATATAAAAAAGAGAAAATAGTTTGTTTCATAATTGCATTTAGCTCTACAGATAAATTAAAGTGATAGTTCACCCAACATTCAGCCTCATGTTGACTCAGGGTTGGGATTGTTTTTTTTATTTTGGGAGTAATCTGTTACTTTTTGATAGTTATAGACAAAAATGTATGTCAATTTTAACATATCGACTAATGCTCAGGCGCCTTCATCTTCGTCCAAAAAAAAACAAAACTTCATGTGATTCTCGTCTGCAATGTTCCTCTTGTATTGAAGCCTTGACAAGATGAATTGTTCTGTAAAAACTTAAATAAGTCTATATTTTAAGTTTGTTTGTAGCAGAAGTTTAAAGAATTACATGCAGCACAGACAGGAAGTATTGCACATTGACAGTAGACTATGTGCGCTCTGGAAATGTGTCTTTTGGATGACGATGAAGACGAAGACAAGTGAGCTCCATTAAAATGGGTACCCATTTTATTTTTGTTAGGGTCTATTAAACCAAGACCAATTAAATTGTCCATTTATTATATTTATTTATTTGTAAATAACCAAAATGTGAGATTGGAAATGTTATGTCTGGCGCCCCCAAGTGTAGGAACGGTGCATCTGCAACTTCTGACTACATATGTACTTGTGTTTTTACAAACTAAGGGGGCTCCTGGAGTGTCGTTTTCTCGTTTTATCTCAAAAGTCTCTCAGTACTTGAAAGCAACGTCTCTTACCCACTGGCGTAAAGCATCTTAGTGGTCACATGACACTGACATACTATTTAGGATGTCAAGAGCAACTTACAGATTTACTTAAAGATTTTTGTTGAAAGTAAAAGCCAGTTTTCTCTCTTAGAGTTCTACTACATTAGGCATGAATTCCCATTCAAAATGAAACCATTCATAAAAGAATATGAACAAGAAAGTAATAGTTAGCGCTGCGAGATGCATATGATTTTACCACATGCTTTTAGACTTCTAAAGTCACACTTTTAATTTGGTCACCTGGTTCCTTTTTTATATTAGAACTCTTTGTAAGTTACAAGGATGTTGTACAAGATGTAACATATAAGATCCTCTCTATTTGCCGAATTATGCAAAATAATATTTCACAATATAAATGTAATCTAAGATTTTCCTGTACACAATTGTCACATAATGATATCTTATATGAACTAATATTTCGCTTGTTAATTATTTCAAAATGTAGAGCTTTTTGATTGTAAGCTACAAAATACATGTTAATTCATGTCAGAAACTTAACACAACATAGTCCTTTTTTTGGTGTCAATACAGAATAAAATAATGAAATACGGTTACACACAAAATAAGCAATAGAAAAAAACTAACTGGTTTAGTAGAATAACTCATATTTATGAATGTGAGTAAGTAAGTAAGTAATTTTTATTTGTATAGCGCTTTTCCAGACCAGGGTCACAAAGCGCTTAAACAATCAAAACAATAATCAATAAAGTATATACTTTATAGATCAAGATAAAACTGATAACGCAACAGGAGTTCCAGAAAATCAAGGAAAAGCCTGAACACATAAAAACGTCTTAAGATGTTTCTTAAAGGGTGTATTAGTGGTTATTACTATAATAACTAGTTTTAGGTCATTCAGAAATAAAGCGTATGAATAAAAATAGGTTTTTTTCTTTTTGTTAATAAAGACAAAGCACGGCAAGTGCATTGATTGCTCTTGTCTCCACCATAGTCCGTGTTTGCAACAGCTGCCACACACACACACACACACACACACACACTCACACACGGGCACGCGCACACACACGCACAGCGCGCGCTGACGGCGGCGCTCGTCTCACTCGCTCAGCGCTGTTCATGGAGAGCGGGTCGTTGAGAAGCGCAGGAGCTCGTTTCTGTGTCTTTTCGGGACCTCTAGTCTCCAACCATCGCACGGGACCCGCAGGATAAACGTCGAATCCTCCCCAGAACTCTTCCATCGCTCCTGGATGTACGTTTCGCCGCGTTTTCGTCTTGAACTCGACGGCGATTTGGGGGGAAATCTACCGCGGACGAGCTGGCAGCCGCGCCGCCGCTGCTCTGGATCCTACAGCGGGGCTCCGGTTCCACAAAGATCCCAGTGTTCGAGCCAACATTCTGCCTTTTTTAGAACTTCATTGAAGTGAAAAGAAACTGAGTTTTTTTTAACCTTTAAACCTTTCGAGAGACGAAGGAAAGCATCTCCGTGAAGAATTATTTCTCCGGCAGGTTATTTTTTTTGTATCCATTTTTTTCTCTCCATTGGTTGGATTTAACTACACAAAGGCTCTTTTTCATTATACATTCAGCTGAAAATATTTTTATTTTCTTTACCCGGACTGGTTTTGGATATCCTCGACTTCTACGCATTTGGACTCGGTAAGGCTTTTGTCAACAAAAAAATAAAATAACACAGCGATATTAATTTTATATATGACGGGAATTCACGAAGATTTTAAAGAAAATCTATAGAATGAAGCGTAAACGTCGAATTTGCTCGTTTTTTTTGGTGTAAAAAAGCAGAATCTTACAGGAATGTACCTTTTTCTTTCTCTCCTCCGTCGGCGGCGGACTCCGTCTCTCACTTGAACCCGTTTCTACCGCGACATTTCCACATAGTCACCCAGGAATTTCGCTTTTTATTCGTACATTACTATTATGAAACATTCACCTCATTACGCCCTTTTTTTGCAGACGAAAATTAAAAACGTTTTGGATCATAGTTTGAAATTTTACCTTCATAATCCTGTTTTATAATAGCTTTTTTAAACTGAATTCCATCTGTTTGGTTACTTAGTAAACATTAAAATAGCTTTTGCCATATTAAAAAAAACACACACTCAGACAGGGTATTTGAGGATATAAGCCAGCCCATGCTTGATTTATAACCCCCCACAACCCCCCCAAAAAAGTGGTTTAATAAGGCGTTTTTCTCCCACAACGCCCAGATTTCCAACCATCAAGGTCAGCCTGGATCACATGAGTCTTTCTGATGCTTTCGAAGGGAAATCAAAGAGACACTGTTTAAGCGAAATACAAAAAATACAAGCCGTCTGTGATATCCTGGTTATAATCCTATAGGGGTTTATATTTCTGTCGCGCTTGTGGTGATGTGCCCTACTTTATCCTCTCCCGGGCTATTATTCTAATATTTCCACAGGGAACCATACAAGGATGGTGAAACTTCCATCTGTTTATTTGTGCTATATTTATGTGTGTCAGGGTCGCCATCATATACCCGCAGTAGCTTATAAAATAACTCACACAGTACCGGGTTTCTGGAGTACATACAGTCAGGATGTTTCAATTTTTAGTAGTTTTTTTTTTTATGGCCATGTGACAAATCTTTAGCATGTGTCTAGGATTTACATTCTTTGTTTTCCTACCAGTGGCACCTCTGAAGGAAATAGAATTTGTACCAAGAAATAGTTGCTTTTAAGAGTGAGTTAACTTAATAATAACACTGAACAGTGTGTTTTTGTTGACTGACATTTTTATATTTATCTTTAATAAAACCTGTGGGGAAACATTGAACCAAAATATGTCCTTAGTAGTTAAATAATCCATTATCTTCAAGAATATATCTATTTATGCATTGTTTTCCGATAGCATCCGAGCAGCTGATAAAAGTTTCATAGGAAGACTGATTTCTTGGTAGGGCAAACCTTCTGTGATATTTGTGGCTGTTTATATACGTTGGAATATCTGTTCTGCGCCCCCTTGAGAACGCGGTTAAAGCATTAGTGTAACTGATGTGGTCAATAATGAAGTCTTCATCAAATATTCTCACTCCATTATCTCCTCTTATGGCCTCTTAGTTCTGCATGTCTCGGTGGTGGAGTGTATGAAACTGTAATTTCAATCTATTTTCAAACTCGAGTCTCTAACCACCTACATATTAAAATGTCTATCTTCTTTCCACCACCTATCTGTAATCTACTGCAGATGGAGCTCTGGAATTAGCTTGCAAAAACCTCTCTTATTCCCGTCTTCAAAAGCCAATTTATCTCGAGCAGAAAGCTGATAAGAGACAGGCCTGCTTGGCAAATGTGATAAGAGGGTGAAAAATCCTCCAGCTATTTGTAACGTAAGAGTTCGGGCAGATCACAGCTGGGGAAGACATGACAAACCCAGCATCATGAGACTAATGCCTGGTGCCCCCTGAAGCCTGGAGAGCAGATAGAAAAAGAAATCTAGATTAAGTTTGGATCTGTGCATGAATTCATGAGTGAAAAGAGAGGTTTAGACGAAGAGACCAAACATTTGGGGGCTCTTCTTGATAAAACCAAACCTCTATCAAAAATAGAGGCGGGGGGAAAAACCCAGCAACATTTGCAGTTGTTGCATTTGAGTGAGTGCTCAGGGCGGAAAATGTTTTTAAACTATTGTAAATCCCAACCTGTCTCAAATGTGAAGCTAATCCTAACTGGCTTTATCTCCGAGACTTAAGCTGCCTGTAGCGTGGCGCTTTGAAGAAATATGGGGGCGGGTTGTGCTTTACGATTGCAAAACAACACTTCCCTCAATCTGCAAGCCAACTCTGGCTATCGGTGCAAGAACATCATGTTGACAGATTTGTCCATGCTTCTCCTTTGCCTTTTGCCCTGGACAGACGCCTGGATGACTCCTGCTGCTTGAGTGCAACTACTCAAGCGTTAAAACTGATGAATGCTTCCCCGGAGCTACCTCTGGTTTTTGTTAACTGATAGTTGAACACACAGGGAATAAAAATAATAATTCTGTAACAGTCTAGGTTTTTTAACTACTGTTTTTTTTTTTTGGACAGTCTAGTGGACATGTTGTTACTGCATAACTGATGACGAACAGTAAGTGTTATTCATACTTCAAGGACACTCCCTGAGCTCCCTCGCTTGTGGTCCTCAGTGGGAGATGGAGAATTTATGTGGCCCTCTGACACTTGGATCCACATCTCTATCTTGACAGCAGACCCACCATAAAACACTCAACAAATCCCCCCCACCCCCCCCCCCCCCCAAAAAATGATGACTTGATGAGAAAATGGCTATGAAGTGAATATCTTGGCAGTCTTTTCTTGTAATGCACGCTGCAGTGATGTGTCTGTCTTCACCATTGGGTTATAAATAACGCAATGGGTTGCACATGAAAAGTGGTTACAAAGGAACTGGGAAGTGTAGGTATAACAAAATTCACTTTTATTGTGCTGCAGTTCTCTCAAACTATAGCTGGGGTTATTAACTGGGATTTGTGTAGAAAACAAAATGCTAGTGACCTTTCCTGGGGTGTTCGTCAACCCTGAAACCACCTGGTAAGCGACTGTCTTCAAAAATAAACTACAAGGCTTTTGGATAAATCAGGGGATTATGTTCTACCCTTAGACATGAAATGTCTGCGGTGTGCCGTGAACCAGTCCCAGTCGTTAGAATACCAGTGGGTGTTTTGAAGCCATTGGTCGGCGGCAGACCCGTGGCGGTCACGTTGTGTTCTACAAGTCTCCTGTATAAGGTTGTAACTACGTCAACACTTTTACCTCACTAATAAACAAGAGACGTTGTTTTCGGCCCAGCTACCAAGCAACTCCTACTTGTACCTGGTTAACGTTCTCAGCAAAGTTAAGGAGCCACCATAGTTTACTAAAGCGGCTGACCTGGGTCGACCTGTGATTCTGGCAGCTGGCCCGACTCGTTCGGCTTTACCGTCATCTCTGTCTCCCCTCACGATTTATAAACAATCCTTCCCCACGAGCAGTCCGTGTCTTTTGTTACCTTTATGAGGCGTAATTAAATGTGCACGGCATGGCACAGTGTTTGAGCAGGAACCCCAGGCGTGCCATTAGCCAGATGTGGCTGCTCACTTCTTAATGATAGAGGAACAGAGGCGGAGGAGACGAGCCCAGGAGTCCTTCATCACGCCATCCCGAAGTGTCGTGTGGGCCTAATTGCCCCATCGTTTTGTGCACCATACGAGCCCCCGTGACACTTGCTTCATGCATTTATTATATAGTCTCGCTCCCTGAGCTCCCTGCCATTTTCGTGTTCGGTTGGAAGTGGGTGGTTCACCGCTGCAAGCTTTTAGCCATTAAGTATGATTCACAACAGGAGTTCTTAACACCTTTGTTTTGAACATTGCACGCAAGAGGTGAGGTGATGTACTGTGTAAAGGAGTGCATTAACGGTTTATGGCGTCTGACTGGAGAGGGGTTTCATGGTCTTATCTAGCTGCTGCGTTATTGTTTATGAGGGATAAAAGCCCCCCGACTAAATGGATGCTGCTTAACATTGTTCCTGACATACATCATTTCCTGCATCTATTGAGTTGTAGCACTGTCCTGGTCTTCTCTGGGAACCCTCCTTGTGGACCTCAAGGTTCGATATACGTGCAATCTGGTTCGTGACCCCAACCCTACCCACATCCCCCCCCACCGTCTTTTTTAATCCAGCTGCGGATTTTCCCGCTTACGAAGCATATTCGAGTCAGGTGCTTTAATGAGATGCACCTCGTCCAGGATATGGATGTGTCGGGCGGTCGACTGCCCTGGGAGCGTCGCATGGAAATGCGCCGACATACCAAACATAAGGCGGCGGCGCAGCAACGCAGACCCCTTCGTTAGTGAGGAACTGACGAGCTGCTGCTCGCATTTGGGTAATTAACACTGCCACAGATTGTGGAACAGCTGTGCAATTTAGCACTGAGGCAACACCAGCGATGCAAGGGGGGAAGAGTGGATGGCTATGAAGTGCTACCGCTAAGCACCTTGCTTAGACCACCATTGACTTTTATCTACTGGCCAAACATCACGTTCTCTTTCTTGAATGTGTTTTGATATCATTCTGTGATCATTTGTTCTACACAGTATTTTAAATACTTGGAACATACTACTGTATGTCAGTGGTCTAAGCTGTATTATAAATGGGGCACTTTAGCAAAAAATGTACGCATACATTTTACACCTGATCATATTGTATTAATAAACTGATACAATTGTCCTGTAAGTTTTAAACTAAATTGAATAATTTAATTTCAGAACAATCATATTGTTCCCCAATATTACACCGTAATGTGTTTCTTTAAGTCAATTCCTTGCAGTAGCCAAAATCTACCAAAAAATAGCTTACACACAATTCTATGTTTTATTTGCTCTTTCTAAAAGATATATAGAGTCTGTTAAGATGAACATTTCCATTCTATTATAGTTTTAACTGTAATGAGAAGTAAATAATATCTAAAGTGAATGGTATATGTGTTTTATTTATAATGTGAATATTCTAAAATAATGGCTTTTTTATGCTTAATGGAAATTGGCTATATTTTGGTTATTTAAGGAGTTTTTTGTGTCCATACTAATTGTGGTTGTTTGTAAAGTGAGCAAAATATTTGTAGTGTAGGGGTATAGAGCATTAAAAGTGAAAAAAAGGGGCAGTGCATTGATATCTCATATGCTTTCCTCTTTATTCTTAACAGTGTGTCTTCATATTTATAGTTTTTTTTAAAGGAGCTCTAACCAACTATTTTCTTTTGGTTCCTGTCTTTGCTTCCCATGTCAGTCTTTGTCTCCGTTTTCTTGGCAGCTGCAGGCTTGTCTCCACAAAATTATATACTAGAAGAAACGAAGGCCTTTGATTTGTTTCCTTTTTAATTATGAATCCGTATGGCATTCAATTCTTTACTTTTATTCCCCTTGTTTTTTTAATCCCTATGATCTCCAACATCTGTTTTTTAGTTGAAAAGGGAGCTGTGCAAGTAGACGTTGAGTCATATACATGCGTCTTTGCTTTTCAGTGTTGCCCTTTCTGTCAAATTGAACTCATGTTCATAGGCTTCTTTTATATTGTTATTGTTCATGGACATAGCTGAGGTTCTATTTCGGAGCGATCCTAGAGTTTAAAGGCCTTAGAATGTCCTGTTAAGGTTACATGCAAGACAGAAAAAGTGTCCCTCATAATAGTATTCTCTTTATCTGCTATTGTAAAGAGAGGGGAAATGTGCTTAAGGACACTTTAGTATATAACCTAAAGTAAATTCTCATTTGGGTTTATCTCCTTTTCTCTCTCCAGCCTATCAAGTGTCAATGACAGTGGCATGCCCTGGGCTGTCGACAAGCAATGTCCTGGCTCCTTGCTTCGCCAGGGAGTCAACGGAGAGAGCCCAGGGAACTTGTTAATTTTCTGCTAACACTGGCTAGTCTGTCTTTGACAAGAAGCAGTTCCTTTCCAATCTCCTCAGGTCGGTGCGCCGCCATCATCAACCCCAACTCAGTGTGCGTACGAGAGACGATGTGCAACCATAATAACGTGAAAAATGTCTATCTGCAGTAATGCCAAGTGAAGGCAAACAGACAGGCGGGCAGCCAACCTCTGCAATATATTCTGGGAGGCCGGGCCAAGCCTCAGCAGGGCTGTCATTTATTTATCTATCTGCAGTGTCTTGAGAGGCGAGGAGAGATGGCAGAGGCTTTACACCACCGGAGGGGGCTGGACTGCTCTTGAGGGATAGGAAATATAATTGGGCTTCTCTCACTCTTGGCTGTGTCAGAAGTTAGATATCTCTCCCCCTCCCGCCTCACTCACCAAGTCATGTTGCCTGCAAACATAGCACAGGAGATAAGGCAGTGCCGGACTGCAGTTGCCGAGTGGACCCAGATTTGTCACTCGTGCTTACTCGTGCATTTATTCAACTGGATGAGGCTTTTCTTGCCCCCTTCCTTGTAAGACCTTTCCGAGCTTTTCAAGTGCTATGGTTTTTCTCCGTGGCTATAATCTAGAAAGTCGCTCAGCCGTCGCTGCCACCGCCATGCAGAAATAGTGAAATTACCTGTTAGCATTAAGGTTTGGGCTCAGCTGACTGAACAAATGTAATGGTCAGAGACATTGGTCTTTCCCAGGAGGAGAGGAATAGACAAGAAGACTTCACATTGGCCATCATCACCGTAGGACCCTATACAGGTCACTGGCATTTTCACATTTTTAGCATCAAGTAAACTCGATAAAATCTGTTCGGCCTTTCTAACGACCTCCAAATATATCTTATCATACGCTATAATTATGCATGGTGCTATTGATCTGTGGTGTGTAGGAGACCATGTACTAAAACCTTTTGCCTTCCCATGCGGGCGTCCTGCCAGGATTCTGTCAGTCTTGCATGTGGTTGACGGCCCAGGCGGGGATCCGAGTATTCAGAGAGCCATTACAGGGGTGCAGCAAAGCATACGAGGTTTCCAATTACATGTGGGTGGCATGGGGTTGGATGCCACTCAGGTTTGTAGAGCCAGCATGAAATCCCATCTTGCACATGTAAAGCAGCGCATGGCTAGTGTAACACCCTACACACATATATTATCTTGAAAGGTGAAGCCTGAGCTTTAATCAGTGTAAACAGATCAAATAAAGATTGTAAGGAATTGATTAAACACATTGTTTAGGAAGAAGTTGACGGGAACTTTGATTTATTCATTCATTTTCCCATGCCGCTTAATCCATTATGGGGGTCACGAGGAGGCTGGAGCATATCCCAGTTTCATTGGGTGAAAGGCAGGGGACACCCTGGACAGGATGTCACCAAAGATCGACAACCATTCACACACACACAGAGAAACATTTTCCTGAAGGTCTCAATCAATCTCTGTATATTTTTGGACTGTATGATGAAACTGGAGTACCCGGAGTAAACTCGCACAACACGGGGAGAACATACAAACTCCACACAGAAAGTTATTATAGCACTATAGTTATATTATTATTATATTATTCTTTAGCTCTTACCCAATGAGAGTAATTCTCAATAACATGGGTTTGTTAAATTGATAGGAAGTGCTCAAGACTGAGCGCTCGCTAATGAGCAATTTAACTTTACCTCTTCCTGTACTAAAACAAAACAAATCAATTCAATGCATAATGTATACTCACCAAGAACTCCACTGGAAGTACATTGTAGATTAGAAAATGACTGTCCACAGTGTGTGATACGCCGTTTCCTTTTTTTTCCTGCTCATTTAGTTTGTTTCCCTGGAAAACAAAGCTTTTAACAGTCGCTTAGATATTCATTGTTACCATCAAGAACAAGCCAGGAAAAGAGTAGTGTTGCTCCAGGGAACGCTCTCTCCTTGTTGTTTTTTCTTACCACCTAAATAATTTAAGGGGTTGTATGTAAGACAAAGTTGCATGCGCTTGCTTCATTATATTTTAATTCAGCGCAAATGATGCTCCCGGCATACAAGACATTTAAATATTCCTGTTGCCTGCCCACCGTTCAGTACACAAATCCTCACTCTGTTTTCCTTTTAGGCTGTATTTTCTAAGCAGAAATGCATCCGACTTATTTGCAGCCTTTTTTTCAATTTGTTGAACTTAGGGGGGGGGGGGAGTGGGGGGGGGGGAAGAAAAAGTTTTGAGGTCAAGATTAGTTAGTGTCAAATGTCTGCAGGCTGCTGGTTAAAATGAAATTTAAATAAAGTCTGTCTAATATATGTGTTTTAGGAAAGTTGCCATGGTCATTGTAATTGAAAACGGCCCGTTGTTGTCAAGGTCGGGTCGCAGTCCAGTGTGCGAGAGTAATGTTACACAGTAAGTGTGAAGTCTCCAGCCATAAGCTCTCTCACAAGGTCTCTACAGTTGTCGCGTTGGCGTTAAACTGGCTTGCACTTGATTCCCCAGAGGTACGCAGTTAGCTCAGCAGCCCCTTCATCACCTCTTGCCTTACACAGTGAAGCCTCCGGAATGTCCCGCTGATATGTCATCATGGTTATTTGTGCACTCTCACCCACCCAAATTCAAGCAACACATCTGGACCGTCGTTGACAGAAAAGCTCAAGAGCTATACTGTGTCACGAAAGAAATGGGAGCTGCATGGAGCGCTGCAGTCAAAATGTTGGCAAGAAAATAAAACATTAATTTGGTGACATCAGCAGTGACTTCCTCGGAGGGTCAATACTCACCCTGTTGACCAGTTTTAAAAAAAGCTACAAACTCCCAGCAACACATGCTAGTGTTTTTAGCATGTCTCTTTTATACACATGGGTAGTGGTGCTACTTTTGGCAACACAGTTCAATGTTGTCATGCATATAAGAAATTCTTACTCTCAAATGTGAAGAACCACTGATGATATTTCAAACATAATTATAAATCTAAACACAATGTACATCAGGCAGCAGCTAATTAAAGTCAATATCTGCTTTGTATATAAAGCAAATATTAACATTTTACTATTAATGGTAAGATGATAATTACATTCTTTCCGAGAAAATCGGCTTGTCAACAACTTGACAAATAGTTCTTGAGGTCATTATCCTTGTTAAAAAGAAGTTGTCTGTGATAGTTTGTTATTATATTATATTATATTTTGAAAACTTTAAAGATACTTAATTGAAAATACAAATGACTTTTAAGAAATTCTGTTTTTATAGTTATAGAGCTTGTCTGTTTGGTTCAAGCAGTGAAGGTAGGTGAGCGTTTGAGGAATAGACGTGCAGTCCAGCCCTTCAGAGAGGCCCCTAGAACAGGCTTGTGTTACACTTTACTGGAAACCTGAAGCCTGATGTCTGCATCAAAAGTAAAATCCACTTAACGTGCCACATCCCTTTTCAAAATGACTCTGAGCTTTGGAGGTCTTAGTTGCCTTTTTATAGTGCATACCATGTTTGTTTGTCAGCCTGCTGGATGTTGTACCTTAAAGTGGAATGGAAATGGTGGGGTGAGTAGGAAAGGACACTGGGCAACAGATGCTCTTCTGGAAGTTTCTAGGTTTGCTCAGACACAGCCAGTACTCGATGACCCCTCCTTCATTCCTTCACAGGACAAGTGTCTATTGATCCTGACTCACTGGCTTAATGCACTCAGTGGATATGTCAGCAGTACGGTATGGATTCCCTCGAGCAGCTGGTTTAGTTTTAGGAGAGCAGTTACTTTTCTGTTAGGTTGCTTAATACAAAGTTATGTAGGGCTATATTTGATTACAATATTTTCCGGACCCGGAACTAAAATGCATAAAGAAGAAAAACAACATACTGTTTTTTTTGATCTTGAAAGGCAAGTAATAGTCATAACAATAGAAAAGAGTACACAAGACTGAATAGGTGTCTAGAATTTAAACGCTATATAGTAACAGTTATTTCGACAACAATAGCATAATAGCATTAGCATATACCAGCACACAAGCCTAGAGAGCTCTCTCGTGTCAATGTAAAAAGAAATTAAATAAATATTCATATTTAATTAAATTCTTCTATTAGTAGCACCGGATTGTAAGTCGCAGTTGTGGCCAAACCATTTTATAAGTGTGAACAATATGCTAACTCTACCAACATGTTATAAATGAGATCTATCTGTGAGTTTTTTTCTGTTGTTGTTTTTAGCTAAGTAAGTGATCTATAATAATATGAACAACATCAAATAAAACGGAGATTGAAAATGGGCAGAATATGGATGCCATCTAAGTGTGCCCCATTAGTTATTACCTTTGCAAGGCAGACTGCCGACTTTGTTACGTCAGTTGCACCTATTGTTAAGCTGAGTGAAGTATGAAAGAAGGGTTGATGGGGAGAGAACTAGTGCAGCATTATTTAATTGGTGAATATGATCCTTATTATGTTTCAAGAATTGATCTCATTATCACTCAACTGCGTCTTTACTGTTCCATTGACTCATGCTCCAGTTTGCACTCAACGCTTGTTCTTGGTTTTAGTAGGTTGCTAGCTAGCGGAACTGGAACTGAATTCTCAGCTTTGTAGGGAAAGTAAAGGGTGCAACATCCTTTAAATCCAAGAATATATTTTGTCATTCCTTTACTGTTAATATCATTGTTCGTAACAACAAACCAACAAACTGGCTGTCTAAAGTTAGAAACGGCCTAACGGATTGAATTCTAATGGTGAATGAATCAGTTTTTTGAGTATTATTAGGGATGTATCGTTGACTTTTTATCGTCTACTAAGTGCTGCTGCTCAGATGTACCACTCTATACAGAACTCTATTCAAAAGAAATGTGACCGTGTCTTCCAAGACCTGTTCAACACAAGCTTCTTACATTAAGTAATTAATCTCGAGTACAAATTTGATCCGTTACACGTTGTCATCATTTATGGGTCTTTTCGTTTTTAATTATCTTTACAATCTTTTCATACTGAAGCTCATGAAATGAAGTAGCAAGCCTTGAGAATAAAAAAAACAGGTTCAGGATCTTTGTTGTATGGAACAATAGTAGCTATTTTAGCCTGATTAACTGTTTTTAACTGTTTATTGAGCGCTATTTTTATTTCTACTATTACTCTATATATTGCTCTTGTAGAAGAAACATGCCCGGTGCTGCTCATTTGTTCATCTCATTTAAACCAGCGCCGTATTCATATTAGCATGTTACGCCAGCTCCTCCTTATCTTGTGACAGCAGTCCGTCCGTCACTGCAGAAGGACCCTAAAGCGGGTGGGCTCTGGTAAAGGAAGGAAGAGGTACCACTTTTTACGGATGCATTATTAAAGACCCTTCTTTTTCCTTATAGCAACTCACTCCAAAAATATTGTGTGATCTTAAGAGGAAGAATGAAACAGAAGGAAAAAATATATACTTTGCATCGCCTGAGGTTGGACGTGACTCACCTCCACATTGTTATGATGGGGTGAGAGGAGAACAAGTTCAAGAGGAGGTTCCATCACTTAACAAGCTGCAGTGAGAGGTGGTTTGCCTACCAACACCTGCCCGCGGCTCTCCGCAGGGCTATAATGTCATAGCAGGCCGGCCAGAAGGATGTGTATCTCTCTCTCCTAGCAGGAAGTTCTGGCTATGACCAGGAATAGAATTATTATCTCCTACAGGGTCCTCGCACTGAGCTGCTTTGTGTGAATCTGAAATAATTCCTCCTCTCAGACAATAACATCCAGGTTGTTTTTTTATATTTCTCCTCACCCACGCTGACAATGGAAAGGTTGAGAGCGAGTGGATGATGGGGATGTATGGGGACAGGCAGTTGCGTTGACCCGTCTTATCGTACCTCATCACAGCAGCCCTGAGGGATCTGGGATTTTTGGTCGAGGCTGTAGATCGGGCCAATAGCGAAGCAGCGGGCCGTGTCTTCAATAGCTATCTGCCATCTCAGCTGCCAAGAAGCCTGGAGAGCCCGAGGAAGCCACCAGTGCTTTGATCCTTATCAGGTCTGGAGAGTAATGATGAGCAGCTCCAGATTCCACTGAGATTACCCCCTTTATCAGCCTTGGCACATATTTCATTATTAAAAGAAGCTGAGCCTCTTTCAACGGTTCCTGCTACCGCCACATTACTCTCCCTTTGTCTCCTTTGACTCAAGCAGGATTTATTTACGATGCTGCTGTACAGACCTTTATCTCACCTGAAAAGAGATGTGATCCCCCAACCCCCCCTCCTAACAGCTTGATAAAGAACCAGAAAGCCACACATGCTTTTAAGCCCCTGAGCTGGGATCTGGTGTTGCATTAATTGAGTTAAATGGATCGCGATGGTTGAGATGATTTGTCGGTCGGCTTTTAACGCTCTGATTTCGACTCTGCTTCATTGCATTATTCCACTTCCCGAGAACTCTTAGCTGCCACTTTTGTCCATGACTTTATGAGCACGCACAGGTGCAGGTAAGGTTATTGTACGTCAAGAAAAAAAACCTTGAAATCTTTAGAGGAAACCATTGGCATTTCAAATCCTAATTCAGCAGCACTTTCATTCTTTTGTGCATTAAGTGAAAAAAAGGGAGCATTCATTAGCTGTGGACGCTTAGACCACCCCTGGACTACTGGACTTTTTCTCTTTTGTGTTCAAATCTGTATCTTGTTACCATTTTTGTAATATGTTGGCCCTTCCCCGACACGGCGCTATAATTCATCCCTCGCAGGGAGCTTGAGCAGATCTGGATCCTCTCTAGTGAAATATGCCTCGTCCTTTTTTCCTTCATTTCTCCTTATCTGGTTAGTTCTGGCAGCGAGCCTGCTGCGCCACTGATTTGTGACCCTCCGTCTGCGGCACCGAGAGCGATGCGTTCCGCTGCCCTCCTCGCCGCTGATGAAACAGGCCCTGCATTCCCCTGATAGACTGCTAATTTGTATACTAAACTGACAGGTCGGCGTGATAAGGGCTAGCAACTGCAATAGGTGGGAGGTGTGGGAGGGAAAGGGCGCCGGTGTGAGATGCGGTAAGCAAGGCGAAGGGTAATATTTTAAACAAAGGCAACCCCCCCCCCCCCTCCCTTGTTCCGATCTTGACATTCATTTGTCTGTTGCCAGGGGGAGCTGGATTTGTCAGCTGGAGCCCACCGTTGTACGTGCACAGACGTTTAATATAGATTGAAAATTGCATGCAGGCCAAGTATAAGAGGTCTGCGAAGCTCCGCTTGGTCACTATGGAATTCATTACCATCGTAATGATGCTCCAGTTTAGGCGAGTTGACAGTTGCGTGGGTTAAATGTTTTCCTTTCCTTGTGTGTTTACGGTGTGTGTCTTGTCATGTTCGCCTGGGTTTTAACCATCTTGCCCACACCTGTTCTGACAAGCCGGCCGATCTGGCGGAAGCCGGTGGGTGGAATTGGATGTAAGGTTTTCTGTAGTCGTTCTTCTCTTTCACGAGCAATCTGTAGTTGGAAGGTCATTTAGTTTTCAGGAACAGCAGCGAGGACACAAGGCGGGATAATTCATTTAGCGCCATCCGTGGCCACCTGGGAATCACAGTCTTGGTTGTGAGGAAGCGTTAGTGGAAATCTTAAGTAAATCGTGACACTCGGTGAGGGCAGTGAGTGGGTGTTGATAGAACAGTGTGTTAAAGCCCTGAGCAACTCCCACGTAGAAAACAACACATTCTCATCGTTCTGCAGCTACCATGTGAAGCCTTTAGGCAAAAGACAATGGTGTGAAGTTGAAAAGTTTTTGCTTAAACTTCTTACTACTACTACTGTTTTAATTATAAAATCATTTGTTAAAAATAAAGTAATGCTTCATGCTTCAAAATTGTTTAAACATTTCTACCAAGTGTCAACATTAGTCTGTTATTATTATGTCTTTATTGACTTATATGGGTGTGTGTTTGAGTATTCCCTTATTTCTCTTTTTCTAGCTGAGATTGACAGTAGGTGAGATCTTAAATGTTAAAATTATATGTTTATATGCTTGTTTGTGTATGTTACTTAGATGTCCAATACAGTTTCTGTAATGTTTGTACTTGCTTACACTTTTTACAAGTTTTAATGAGGTAGAGGGATGATTGGAAAATAGATCCGTATGTATTTGAGGATGATTTAAATTAGCTTATCTTAAGTCCCGCCATCTCAAAAGGTTTGGTTTTTGATGTGATTGCTCAAGCATTGAGGTTCGTCACTGTGCGTCATCAATCCCGGAAGTCTCCACCTCCAAGGGATTTGTATAAACAAAGCGGGCCATGACTACAGCTAGTGCAAAAACTTGGCCTTTCTTCACTAAAATTGTTCCCTTTAAACTGAGTGAATAACTTAACCATGGCATCTACAGTATATTTTATAACTGTAGATGCTGTAGATTCATTGTATTTCCCAATAGGCATTGAGAATTTTACTTAAAAGAAGTGCTCCTCAAATGTTGAGAGCTGTATATTTACAAAAGGGTACAAAAGGGTGCACATTTCTTTTTCCTTCACACCTCTAATACTACTATAAAGTCCATATGCATGCATTTCTGCATTGAGGACATCCCAATGCTTTTGCTGAATTAAAAAAAACTACTTTTCAATAATGCATGATTTACAAAAAACTGTCGCTTTTACTTTAAATATCAGGAATGCTGAGTGTGCGAAGGGGGGGTGGGGGGGTGCACAGCCTGCGAATCATATTGGAAATCGGACAGGTTGTTTGATGGTAAGGGCTGCCAGGCAAGAAATTGGTCTCTCAGCGGTCTTTAATAAATGAGGTTAATTGAATCCTGGTAATTGTTGACCTCTCCGTCTTGGTGAAATCGGTGCCTGGACTGATCAATGCCTTTCATAAATTTATCCCTGAAGGTCGTTCCGCTGACTACTCTTCCCACCGCCCGCTTCAGCCTTCTCAGTCGGCCCATTGTGCAAAAATCAAAGGGGAAACATTACGAGGCTATAGAAGGCAATTATGCTTGTCTTAGATTTTCAGGATTGATTCGCTGTTCCTGGAAAATTAAGGGAAAATGGGTTGAGTGGTTGCAGTAACAGCTTTCTTTTGAGCCATCTTGTCAGACTTGTGGTCATTCTCACCCATTTATTATCCTTTTATTTGGACTGGACAATAAATCATGATTGTCGAGAGCTCTTGAGAAACTTTAAGTATAATTCAGCCTCTTCACATTTATGTTGGCTGGTCTCAAGGAAAACACAGCTATTAACTTGCTTATAGACAGATGTATTTCATACTTAATAATAACTAAGTGGGTTAAAGTGGAGAAATATACTCAACCAGCTGCAATAGTCCATAATCCTAATGAGAATGGCCTAGAATTCCGTCACTTTCTTGTATAGTAAATTGTACTTTGGTGTCATGGCTGGCTGAAGACTATTCTAGCTACTTGGGTCAATATGTGGGGAACACATTTTACTTCACAAAGAATGGACCTACGTTCATTTTAAGATTAATTAAAATGTATAAATAACATGGTTTTTACAGATTCAACTGAGACTACAACTAAGAAAACAAGTTCAGGTGGTAATTAAAATAGATACAAATACAGAAACTATATTAAACAATTCAAGAAAATAATGCTTTGTTTAGATTGTGTTATTTTTCAGTCCCTACATAATAATGATAATGAATCAATATTATTATCCTGCGTTTAGTATATTGATGCATAGTAATATCTCTCTATACCCCAATGTTATTTTACCTCTCATCGTCATAGTTTTTATCATCTGTTAAATTTAAACGCCTCTTGCTTCCAGGACCTTCTAGTAACAGCGTTTGTGAAATTTAAATTGCAAAAACGAATAAAAATGTATGAATGTGCTCATTGTTATGGCTCACTTATATGTTCAAAATATGAGCCAAAGGGGTTGAAGTTAGAGACCAAAGAAAAAGAATGTCCTCAATAAACCCTGAAGTTTCTTATTTTATGAGTTATATATGTTGCCAAACCCACATGAAGAGCTTTTAGTAGAAACTAAATTGCAAACACTGTTAGTTTGAAAAGGAATGAGGGGAAACACACTGAGAGAGGAAATCTTCATTTTGGAATCTTAACGTCTGAGAGCGATCCAATAATCGAATAATGCACACTCTGGGCCCTTTAAATCGGCAAATTATGCTCCAGCGTGTGGCTCTTTAAACAGTTAGTAGACTGACAGTGCGTTTACTGGCCCAGTTTCCTCCCCAGCTTTCTCCCCTCCCTCCATCTTTTGGAGTCTGCTGAGGAAACGGGAGGATTTCACAGCTGCTGAGAGCCTGGCCCCGGCTGGGCCCTATGACCTCTTTCTTGCTATTTCCCCCTCCCTCTGTCTCATTCCCTTTTTTCTCCCTCTATCCAGCAGTCTTTTTCCTCAGGGAGCTCTTGTGTGGCTCAGAGGAAGCTGAATCATAAAGCATGGCTAATGAATAGAATAGGGAAGGAAAGCTGAGGCCTGCTGACGGCCCTCCAGAGAGGAGGCCAGGCCCCTGAAGCCCCAGGCTTAAATAACAGACGGGCCCGCACAAAGGTCAAGCTTCCTGCGGCCTGCTCCGTTGGCTTTTGGCTTCCAGGCAATGTGGCTTGAATTTCCCCAATTATGTCTTTAAATGGTTACATTTACCCTGTTTCCTTTGGACGTCTGGCCTCGCTTTGTACCTAAATATATTTTCCCTGTGTCTGCTCCTCTGTTTTCAATGGCAGCCTGAGTCGGCCCCCAAAAGAAGGAGTGTGAAGAATGTGTTGTACATGACCTCTACACACCACCACCGCAGGCACACACCACCGCCAGCACAAGAGCTTCTGAAGAAATGTCAGCTTGACCAGAAAATCCCAGAAAGTTCTCCAATAACAATGCTACCCGAGTCAGGGCCGTGCCTTGGCGTGCCTTTTTAAGAAGTGCTTTTGTAAACCGAGCTCGTAAGCGTGAATTTTGCAACTGACTCATGCCGTCTTGGCAGGTGCGAAACCAGACTTTAAATCCTAAATAATGGTTGTTGATGTTACTGGGAATATGAGACTCCAAATGTTCAGATTAGAGACAACTGAGCACAGCTTCCTCAGCCCCTGGTAAACACAGCTTTTCATTCTCCCTCTCGAGAACATGTTATGTCTGCTGCGCCTTCTGGATAACCGCTTCGGTCATAACACTTGTTTGAAATGTTATTCTGAGTAATGGCGTGACTCGGTTTTTTTTTTCACCCCCCCTGCGCTTGTGACCCTGTGTCACACACGGCGTGTCCTCCAGCCAGCTCCCGTGTCCATTTGACAAGCTTCATTTCATTTTGAGCCCATATTTTTTCTTCTGTGGCCTCTAGAGCGATGATTCAAGGCTGAGGTTTGCGCCGAGGCTTGGTACTGAAGCGTTTAATGTTGTCCAAAGCTAACAAAGAGCTTGTGTTGTACGGTGGCGTCTTGGTTCTGGGAGATTGAAAGAGTGCAATGTGCAAAACTATCCTCATACAATCAACTTTAGATTGAAATGGCTTGGTGTTGGTCCAGTTCAACTTGAATTAAATACATTGGGAACAATTATCACAGAGCGTCAATGCTTATTTACTATCTTTATTTGTCTCTTGTTTGTAGTGATGAGCTGATGAAGCTTCATGAAGCAGTGTCCCTTAGTTTTCAGAGCTCAGTAGGTGGCTCTGTCACTTTAAAAATGATGGGAACTTTCCACAATTAAAAAAAAAAAAGTTCAAAGCACTAGACTGATCAGAGAACGCCATCTAAAGGACTCTGAAAAGAAGCACACTGCTTCATGAAGCATCATCAACACATGACTAATCATTTTTCTAGCAGGGGAATGGATTTAAGATACCATAGTGACTATTGTTTGTAAGCCACCTGTATTGGGTTTAATGACTAAACAAAATGGTTTGTTAGAATCATATCAGCATTAAGGGCATTTTGGTAATTCAACCAGAGCTTTCTTAAAGCTATGGTTAGCCATAGCATATAAGGAATACGGATACTTATGATTTTGAGGATGGTTTTGCTCATAGCACTAATTCCGCTTTCTTTTCTTTGCTTTAATACCACCTATTTGAGACCAATATTTCAACGTGGGAAACTATGCTTTCAGCAACGCTGATCTTGATTTTTAGAGCGATGACATTTTAAATGGTATTTAATGCCCATAATTGTGTTTTACAAATGTCAAAAGAGTGGTTAAAAACCCCAATTACAGTTGTTAGAAGCCTACTTTATAGCAAGGAAAGTATTATTTTGTTACACGATGCAATTGTTTATGTAAGCCACAGTAGCTCATGCGTCGCCCCAGTAGCTCTGTTGAGACTAAAAAGACAGAAGTAATTGTAGAAAAAAAAAAACTTTGAAGAGGAGCAACATCTTCTGAGCAGTGATACCAAGGACAACCATGTGTTTGCAAAACATTTCTCTGTTACTGTCTGTACTGCTGTGATCCTTCTCATTCTTTCACGAGCCACACAGATTACAACCATGACAGTGAGGTGCACTCAGACCTATCAGGTTGAACATATGGTTTTGCTGTCTGCAGATGAAAAGAGACACATCTATAGAATTTTAAAAACCTGTTGCCAGCCAGTAAATCTACTGATGATTACTACTTAAAAAAATATATATTGATATCTATAGCTCCTCATGTTTTTTATTTTACATTTGGGTTAGAGGTATTTTGAGCATTTCACCTAAATTATTCAGGCACAAGGATTCATGAGTCCAGCTCTCATTCTGCACTCGCCTGTCTGACTTTCTGCTTTGAAATCATTCTGCATCTTTCAAGGGTTTTTCAGGTGGCCCAACACTGCCACCTAATGTTATCTGAGCTAGTAAGCGCAGAAAGAGTTGTAGACGAGCTGATATATGATGGTATAGCTTCACTGATATTTGTTTTTGAAGTTAAACAGTTATCCATGTAATTCATGTTTGGATTCCTCCAACACAGTTAAATTAACGTCTGTACTTTCTGTTCCAGGTGACAGATGTAGGATCAGACCAGCTCTTCTCTTCTACCACACCCAAAGGTAAGCTTCCCTCCTTATCCTTTCCTCTTTGTCTGATTCATAAACAGGACGGCAAATGGCTTTTGCAAATAGGTCCAAATCCCCCTCCTGCGCTAATCTTGCAGCTACTTTTCAGATTTAAATGTCAACAGACATAAACAAGGTCTAGTTCTGCATATGCATACCTTTTTTGCCAGGGTGTGGAGTGGTGTTTGTAGGACGGCCCTGCCAAAGGGTTTAGCCCTCCTACATATTGGTTCATTAGAGAGGATTTAGTGCCTCCCTGCCACATGCTCCCACAAATGGGAACTTCCCCTCAGGCAATACAAGCTCTCTGACAGCAGGCCTCGGCCAGAATGGATGCCAAAAGGAAAAGAGGGCGAAGAGCTTTTTCACCCCCCGGCTAACCCCCGGAAAAAGAAGAAAAAAAAACACATCACCCGTGTGTGAGTGTGTGTGTTTGTGTGTGTGCGTACGGATATTTAATACATGTGTGGATTACAAGGCTTATGCTTAGTTGACATGATGTTATGCGCTTGTTTGTCCATGTCAACACAAAGACACACATGTTCTGGTGGATTTGTCATGTCACAAATGTAACATCAGATTAAAATTTAAAATGTAGACAAACTTAATTAGGAATACACGAAGAAACTGATTTCTAAATGATTCAGTTATCACAACGGCAACATGTATAACTTTAGCAATAAATGTTTTTGAGGCATTGAAAGTGATTCATATGAGAGGTTGTATCACTGGATTTTGATTTCCTGTCACCAACTTATCTGCATACCTGAAATGTTTATCGTTGGTAAATCAAGCATGAACTTTTAGGACTTAGCTATTGATGGTAGAACAAGTACTGCAGGCCAGCGATACTAAACTTTATTTAATGGTTGATATAATTGATTTATTTGATCTTGGCAGCATCTGAGCTTGAATGTTGCCAGATCATTTATTAAATGAAGTCCTTACTCAAATATAGACTATTCATCTTTCTGGCATATAGATGAAACCACTGGATGGAAAACAAATATGTGTTTAAAGGTATGAATGTTTTTTTAACTTGCATCACAACAATAACAAATACATGTATAAACATTATTTTATTGTCTATTTATATATTAAAATAAATTGGTTAATTATTTTTTTGTACAACAAATATAGTCGAGAGAAGTTATAGAGCATATTATATTGAACTCTGTCCTACCAAGTTGGAGTAGACAGAAAGGTGTTAAATTGTTGATGCGGAAAGGTGCGATAAGCCTCCAAGTGACAGATAGCTGAATGCAGGTCACGTCCCTCAGGGCGAGAACCAGGAAGCAGAGCCATTAACACAGTGAAGGAGGCGAAGGTGCTGTGATATATTGCCGTTTTAGGTCTGTTTCAGAGCAATTGTCTTCAGAAAAGAGTAGGTCTGCTTTCTATACAGTAACTGTAAGGTTTGCAATGACAGTAAGTGTAGTCTGTAGCATATGTAGAAATTGTTGGACAGTTTACAAGATACAGTAAGTTTTCATACCATCTATAGCCAAACTTGTAGTGGTACACTTGTTCTGAAATTGGACAAAAGAACCTGGTAATTGTCATCCTGTAATATGAAAAACAAATACAAATATCCCAATTAATATTATTATGTTAACTGGTGCAGGGTTTTGCATTGATGAGTAGTGCTGTAAAAACAAACAAATAAATAAATGAATGAATTATGATCTGTAATTATTGATATTATTGGTCTAGTTTCCTACCAAATAGTCCTTAACTTTATTTATTTTTTCTTTTAAATAATGGCTAATCATATGGCTAATTATAAACATACATCAGTGACGGCAAGCAAATATTAAACAATGATACACGTTTACAATTAAATAGTATCTAGCCATCTCAATTCATTTCATGCATCTGTAAACACGAGTGGTGAAAACATCTGAGTCTCTTAATCTGGTCTTTTTCACAGCTTGAAATAAGTAGGTTTAGTTTTCGTAACGAAAGACTCTACTATAGTTATTATATTTTGGTTCCAAGAAATACTGAATCGAATATAACGGCTTGCTATCTATGAAGCTATTTACAAATTTTGTCTTTGTTGAATACAAGTCTGGTGACCTTGGGACGCAGGAGATCTCACAACATAAACAACTAGCGTGATCAATTTGACAGCGCTTGGGTGGACTAAAGCAGTCAAAATAGCTACTCACAACAGATCACGACTTCTGTGTTGCGCAGAGATGCTCGTACTGGTGCACACACGCTCCACTTCAGCTCGCAGAGAAAGAAAGCCTTGTTGGGAGCGCTAATGTGCACACAGGGTTGGATAGGGACACTGGAATGACTCCAGAAAATCCAATCAATGTCCCCTGATTGTCATACGGATCAAACAGATCCCTTTTGGGAACTGTAGATGACGGGAGCCAGATAAGAATTATGTTGCTTGACAGGATGAGGCATCACATAGATCAGCAAGTTTGATGAAGCCATTGTGTGACAATTATGAAGGAGATACCATGCAACAGCTTCAGATCTGCCCGTGTATGGATGGTTGTTTGCAGTAGATTAAGGGACAGTGTTGGTTTTCTCGACCAGGATTTTTTTTTTTCCATTTGTGTGATTCAGAGTAGCCCACAGGCTGTTTTCCTCTAGTTTAGAATGCAGCGTATGTGTCCCATTACCGGCCTTGCTCAGAGTCCTGTGGGACCAATGAAAAGCCTGCTTCCCTCTGATCACCAGGCCTGTCAAGCTGTTGGCTGGGCGACACACAGACAGACGCACACAAACATTATGGCTCGCATAAATATATAATGCTGTGATGATGTTTGGCCTGTATAGTTTTTGAGGTCATGCTTTTCCTTGAGTCTCTATCTCGCCCTCTGGTGTAGTGGTCCTTTTTCTGGAGTTAATTCCAGTCCAGAGTTATGGGTACAAACAGTTGAGGTTACGTCTAAATTGCACACAAGCCCACAGTCTGTCATGTTAATGAAACGGTCCGGGGTTAATAGAGAAGAGGAAAGACTAACATTGTAATCAGTGGAGGCAGAGTGCTATAATTATGCACACAGAACATGGTTTGGGGTAAAACCCAGACAGCCTTGTTCTTTCCTCTGACTTATATTTACTTCATGTGATGTCTGTTGTAGTACAACCACTCGACATTCAAACACAAGCCGAGGGTATCTGTAATAACACGCTATTCTTGCAATTCTCCTCGGATGATGTTACCTAAGAGCGTGTTTGTGTTGGTGGTGTACGAAGGAGGAGGAAACAGAAAGGGGCACGCATTATCTAACCATTATTGGTTTTTGCTTATTTTCCTGTCCTAAAACTCCTGCGGGTTATTGATTTTCTGGAGGAAGGGATCTTTAAGTAAACACCATGAAGACCTGCGCGCTAGTCAGGGCAACTGATATTGAATCACAGGCCAAAGTTTTCCTTTGTCACTGGCTTGCAGGCAAATAGGAAACTAAATGTAGCCAATGAGCACGGAGACACAGTGGAGGACATATTTCACAGTGTTGTGTCCATCGAAGTGTCGGGAAGTTTTGTCGAGAGGCTAGAAATATACCAGCACACTTTGGAATCTGCAGTGGGCGTGTTAAACGCTCCTGTAGGATAAGTCCATGAGGTGTGCGGTCCACAAGACAGACCTGGGGCATCTTGGGTAAGCAGGAGAAAGATTGGGAGAAAACCTATTTCTGAAGTGGATTTGTGCCCTTGTAATCCTGATTAATTTTGACCCGTTGTGCTCATTTTAAACAGAGCATTACAGTAAGCGTGAACACAGCAAGCTCTGGGGCGAAACCAGGAGCTTAGCGGCTTTGGGAGGCTTAGCTGCAGATGGCATTTTAAGCCGGACTTAATAAATTGTTTCCATTAAACTTACCGGCCCACACATACAGGATTAGAACTGTGAAACAAAGGGAGGGAGAAACGCGCAGACAAAGAGAAAACAACGCACACGTCTGCCATCATGAACGTCGGACTCTCTGTTGACTTCCACGTGAAAGGGGAAGACGGGGTAATGGTGGTGTTGGGGGTGAGGGGGTGGCATTCGAACACGATGCAAAAGGACTTACTTGGGATCTTTTGCTCGTCAGGGATGTCAGCCAAATTTGCCTAATTGACGCACAAGTAAACAAATGAAAAATATGCATAAACCATTTAGCTCTGCGGTGGATTTATGGCTTATCCTCAAACTGTTTATATATAAACACATAACAAATGTTGTAGCTTAAGATTGAAGAGCAGGACGGAGCCTTTTGTTCATTTATCTACCTCTGCCATTGCCGGGAATCAATTGTGTACGGTGGAACTCCACCCCTTGACACTTCAATTCCCAACGCTGGTCCGGGAATACTTGCCTTCCCCCATCGGCTCATGGCTCGTTCCCTAAGCTCTCATTATGTGCTACACAGTTCCAGGGTCCCCATGTCGAATCGCTAATCAACCCTCGCTGTATAGGTGCTGAGTAGCTTTTGTTCCACCGATGCTGTTTGCAGCTTGTCAATAAAACAGCCTTCTCCTTCTCAGGTACTGCCGCAATGTCCGCCTGTTTAGCCCCACAAGCCAGGGAGAGAATGAGAGTCTCGCCCTCTGCATTCTAAATGCCGGAGACGGAAGGAAGGCTAGTTATCGGGGTAGGAGCAGCAGGGTCAAGGGAAAAGAGGATTGAGTGTGTGTGTTTTGACTTCCACTCTTGGTGGACTTCTTACCACCTTGGTGGCCAACCTCTATGCTTGGAGCCTGTTGGCCGTTGAATAATGAAAGGTTGACCTGCTGACCATCTAATCAGCTTTCCAGCAACTGTTATCACAGTACCGCAGCTGAGCCAGATGGAAAGTGCGAAACAAAAGCGCATGAGGGGATTCACACTCAGTCTAACAAGCTCTGGAATTACAAGGAGGGATCAGCGCACTGGAACACAAGCCTTGTGAATTTCACCTTATGCTGGTTTGACACAAGATGCCGGCAACGACATGAGGACAGACATATTGTCCAAAGCTACTTTTCCATTACCAGCTTTTAACTAGATCAAATCATATGAGCTTAGAGGAGTCCCATATGTTATACATATATATATACATATATTTTATGTTCAAAAAAAAAATATGTATTTTCTCAAAAATACATAGCAGGTTACAGTAGTTTTTAGTGTATTTTTTGAAAGTTTCTACAGTTTCATTCTTCAAGAAAATACTTACTTCCATTTAGAGTCCAGGTTACATTTTTGTATGTGATGCACAGCAGGTTACTTGACCTGCGTTGAGAGACAATAGGAATGTAATTTAAGAAGGCAAACATACAGCATCACCATTGCCAACGACAAACATGTTTGATATAAGAGTACGCTGTGCTAAAGTATCACAGTATTAAGGTTATTCTAAGAAAAACAAACACAATTCGGAAGCATCAAAACTCTCACAGAGAAATCAGATGTTGTCTTAAATTCTTGTTGAATGAAGAAAGAATTCAATTCGCATTGCATACGGTATATAAGTGAATGTTTACTAAAGTTTTCGACAGCTTTATCTTCCATATTTGCAAAAACAAATCAGAGACGCTATTGTAAGGAAAATTAAAACGGCAAATAATATGGTCTTTTGCGTTATTGGTGGCTCTCTGAAAATGTCTTGTAGTATAATTGTTAAGGTGTGTGCAGGTAGTGGTAGCTAAAGTCACCTCTGATGATCAGCTAGTTTGATATTGGAAAATGAAGAACACGCATATAAAAAAACAACCAAAAGATCTATCTTGTAACCCCATCTGGCTTGTTAGCGAGGAGTCCATGTGTTTGCTTGCCTGGTTCAGTTTTCAAAGGTACAAACTTCTAACGGAATACAAAAGGCTCATTTTGAGATTTGAGCAAAACACAAGCATTTTTTTTTATTCACCAGTAAAGCACAGCACGAAAGCTGTGGGTTTTTCTTTTCCTCTAAAAGAAGCTTTCCTGTGTGATGCTCTTTCTGTGTGTGCAGCCACCTCTGCCCGAGATGAAAACAAATAGCAGGTGCACTGTGCCGATTGGACGCATGTTTAAATATTAATTGTTACAGACAGAGATCGTTCCTTTTTTGATTTAATGCAGAAAAGTCTGGTTCAGGGACAGGAAAAGCAATTACTGAATTCCCAATGTGCTCCACCGCTCGCCCATCTCTTCTCCATACGACCTAAAACACACACTTCCACACACTCCATGAATCACTTTAATTCTTCTTCAATATTTATAGGGTTTTAAAGTACAATTTTCAGCTGCTATTTATATAGACGGACATGAATTTGAATAATCTGTTTGTACTGTAAAGGGACTGTTCTGTAGCATATATATATTTACTAAAACGTTTTCATTTAAGTACATTTTTTTGAATGCTTAATTTTTCACTGACCATTTTAATCTAATATGCATTCAGTTACGACCATTAACTTCAAACTCAGGCTATTTAGTTTTTTCTTAGAGAAGGAATCTCAGCTTTTGGAACTGGAAATCATTTTTAGCGTCAGTTTCCTTGATGCACCTGTCATGAAGCTTTTGTGCTGTCATCAGTGCTCCTGGCCTGTGATCAGCCATTGTGACAGAAATTGTGCGTAACACTGAAGAATGTGTGATTAAGCTCCATTGTGTGACTGCGTGTTCATTGACTGAAAATGGATCAGGCTTTAGCTGTGGAAGGGGAGCGATTACAAAAATCACTAAAGGCCTTAAGGGGGGGTTAGAATAAGTTGTAAGAAGCATTAGCAACTGATTGCACTTTCACTTAGATAATTAGTTAGCGATGTCAGGGACGTGTCATTTCAGCAGCCTATAAGGTGTATCCAATAAATGACACACACTACACTCCAACAGAGCAAGGAGTACAAAATCACAGACAAAATGGTCTTTTGAGCCCATTTACAGAATTGTGTTTTTTCCACCTTTTAGCTAAACTTAACAGATTAACCTTATCTAGTAATGATGAAGTTCTAGACTAGCTTACCAAAGCTCACACAAAACGGTTGTGGTTTGTGAAAGATCAGACCACCACTTGTATAAAAGCAACTCAAAAGTGGTCAGCATTTCGCTCAAATATCTTTCATGTTTACCATAATTTACTGAATCTGATGTATTACTTTGTTGATACAAGTAGCACACAGTCCCTGAAAACGGATGTTTGTGAAGGTCCAGCTGATTAGACCATAAGGTCATAAGGTCCTCCCTTTGAGTCTGAGCCCTTAAACATTTCATTGGATCTTCCAGCTGTCGATTAAAGATCACTGGATTAAATCAATAAAATGATGTGGTGGCATCGACCCACTCCAGTCCAGTCAAGTATCAATCAAAACTAGGGACTCTGGACATAAAAAAAAAAACCTTCATCCATGTTGTTAAGTGAGATGACAATCCCTTTATATAGCGAGTTTACGACTGCAAATCGCGGTCTATTTTTTCAATTGAAAACACTTTACTTTTATCACTGATTTCCTGCCTGGGCGATCCAATGGAAACAGGCGCCGCGACAAAGTTAATCTTATTTTAGTAGTTTGGAGCTTGTGGAAAACAGGGCCACTGCTGCTCGAGCATGTTCTTTGATCGGATTTGAATTACTTCTTTTTTTCCATGCTTCAAAAATAACCCTAACAGCTTTTGGTGTGAGTCTGGGGTTAGTCTTTCCCGAACTGCCAAAGCACTTTGTTATATCTACTTTTCCTGCTGTACGCTGCTTCTCCATCTTGCATCAGTTTGAAGATCCAGAGTCCTCGGCTTTGTGCACTTCTGTGTTGAGAGGAACCAATGTTGTTTGCAGATGAGGCTGTTGAGCTCACTGACATAGCCAGATGGTATGAGATTGTGGCCAAACATAACGCTTGGATAATGTACAAATGCTGGCAGCGAGATAGTCGTCAGCCTAGATGGATAATACAAACATGCTTGCGATGGATTGGACATGTTGGGAAGAGGTTCACACAGGCTTATAAAGATGAGCGGAACCAGTGCCAGAAACAGAAAAGATGTAAAACGGTTCAGATTCCGCGACAGGCAAGGACATTCGGTGCATCAAAAGAATTTGCCGCAGCAGAGGGAAGAAAAAGATGGACCCTGGAAACTAAATCAAACAAAATATCTGACTTTAAGATCAAGGATTTACGATCAAAGATTTGGAATTCAAACCTCAACTTTTTCCAGTGCTTACAGTCTGTCAGTGCTTCATCACTATTTGTTTCTAGAAACAATCTTTCTTACTGGTGGAAGTGGAACCGACAGTCGACTGCATCAGGAGACATTCACTTTACATTCATTCTAAAATGAATCCAAATGTCTAAGCAGCAGTTTGCCAAATTGATACAGAACATTATTATGGAGAAAAACACATGAGCATGTGTTATCGTTTCCTCGTCAAATAGAAGATGCTCTGTGTTTCTTTATTTACAGAATACAAATGGTCATCTGTTTAGCTGTTGCTTTTGGCATCTGTTAAATTCCTTCATCTTGTACTTCAGTGAAGTCCCGAGACTTAAGAACTTGTTCAACAGACCAACCAATTATGATGCTTGAAATTTGTCATTTTATTTTTCAAGCATAGCTATGCGCTCATAGTTTGCTTACTGATTTCATGACAAGACATAAGTTTATTTTCTATAACTTATTCAGTTACCAGGGTTAAAGGGGGCTGTAGCCTATCCCAGCTGCTTAGGGCGAGAGGCAAGGGACACCCTCAACAGTTCCAGAGACTTAAAAGTTTTGCCTGTATAGATCCATTCACCCTATGAGTGATGCTTCCCTTCAAAGATGTACATCAATTTATGGGGTTATAAATTAGATAAAAGTTCCAAAACAGTAGTTTTCCTCTGATAAGGATGCTAGCTAAAGTTCAAATAATTTGGCCCTGTTTTTAAGAAAGATTTCTGTTGCTGTCTGTCATGACGGAGGTATAGACATATATCAGCTGTGAAATGTGCAGTAAATGCTGTCAAGTGTCGGCTTAATATGAGCGACAGGACGCGGCATTAGCGGCCACTACTGCCCTTATGCTGGTAGCAGGTGTCGCAGGAGCCCAAATATTGCGGACATGTTTTTCAGGGACGACTAGCCAGCTGTGTCTCGATACTTTACGGCGCTTAAAACACACTCTCGAGTGCGACACTCCCAGCACTCACCTTTTAGCAGCACACAACAATCTCACAGGCCAGCTGTTGAGTGGCGACAGACAACTTCAGTAGAATTGACCGGGTTTTGTGTTTGGTACAGTCTACGCTTCGACATGGATTCATCAAACAGTCAGACACACTTGATGGTTTGATTTTGATTACTCAAACTCATTCGCTTGTTTTTTGTCAGCAACAGCCCAGAAGTTGTCAAGCACAAAAGAATATTGTTTATTTGTTTTTTATGTTCCTTTCTCCGCTTTGTTGCCAGCTCAACACTTCTGGGGCCTTGTGTTGTTATGTTTCTCCTTCCTGGTGTAGTGTGGCTCATCTCACAAATGATTCCACTCTTTCCTTTTTGCTCACATTTTTCTCCTGCCTCATCGAGCAGTCTACACTCCCAACCTCTCACGCAGACGCATTCACACAATCCCTCAGACGGCACAAGCAAATCAATGCCTCGCATGGATGGTGTCGGCGAAAAACGGAAGTTCACAGGAAGTGCTCAGGTTACAGGTTGCTGCTGTTCCGCTGTATCGCTCTGAGATTGTCCTGCTGATGCCTGCCCACCCGGATTAGCAGACGCTGTTGTTGAGTGGAAGGTGAAGGTCAGTCTGTAGTCCCACAGGTCGGGACTATGGGCTTGTGTCCATTAGTTTACCCGACGTGATATTCTGCCCTCTGCTCCCTATCCTCGCTCCACAACCTTATTAACTAGCCTGACCCCCCTGGTTTCCCCCTCTCTAGCTCTGTCTTCATCCGTCATTTTCTGTCAACCTTTCTCTATAATCAAGAATGATTAATGGGGTACTGTCCCATTGTCACTCCTGCTGCGCGTGTGCTACAAACAGTAGCTTCAAATAATCTCTTTGGTGATAGAAATACTATACATTTACATTGCTTTTTGCTTTGCATTACTTTAAATGAAAATAAATGAAATAGCTGAAAATATTGTGAAGCAATTCGCATTAAATTGACAAATAAAAGGATATTATGTTATGACTCCTTATGAAGATTGAAATAAGTCTATGTTTGATATATGTTAATATTGGAAGTTAGTAAGTCAAATACCTGGGAAGTAAAGAGTATTAGTAGTAGCTCAGATTGAAGTTAATACAGTGGTTTGTCACAGCTATCAACGTACCTATGTAACATCTAACGTTATCTCTGGAAAACATGACAGCGTTGGTCTTTCAAAGCTCCCGGGTCTCCATCTTTCAGCCTAATTTCCCAGCGGCATCACAGTAGCAGGATCCTACTGAGGAGCAAATTGTTATTACATAACAGTGATTTTTCTTTTGAGGAAAGGGGGTACGTTTGGGACCGGGGTGGATGTTAAACTCAACAGAAAACACGTGTCTCCTTTCCGTGCACACAACATGACAATTAAAACAGATTTACTTAGATATATTATGGTCCCAAGATACATTTTTTTAAGGAGAAGTTCAGGTTCTGGATAAAGTTCCTTTGATTATAATAACAACATAACATTAAATTTTTTTATACTTTCATTAGTCTGAAAGCTTATGTTGTATTGTGCAGCAGTCAGGATGAAAGTAACATGTCAAGTTAGAGTGTGTTCAGTTTTTGTAAATTTCTGATGCAGCTAGTTTGTGTGCTACCAGTTTTTTAAAACTTGTGCTCTCGATCGTGATGTATTTTTATCTGGAGCGGCTCTTGTCATAAAAAAATGGCCTAAACAGGAGTTAGTGAAGTGACCTCTTTGATCAGTATGTCTAATGAAAGGACAGTTCGGCACAAAAACATGACAAGAAGAGCAAACGTGGAGGCTGCCTGATGACCGCTCTCCCGTGTTGTTGTTGATGAAGAGACGCTCGTTTGAACCGTCACGACCTTTCAAATGCCACAGTTTTGAAAAGCCAGCTGCTCCAACATTCTTGACCGACACAGGCTATTATTTGGCATCATGAAATGGAACCGCTTTATTTGCATGAAGCTGAGGGAACCCTCCGCCTACATTAAGGACACTTCAACGCTCAGAGAAATGCTATACTTCTGGGGGAAAACAGAGTCTCTAAATTGCAGTGTCAAAACAAAGAATGAGGTGCAGTGGATGTTTAAGAGCTGTCAGTTAACCATTGTTTCTTTGCTTTTAGAGTGGGTTACTGAAAACAGAGATGTAGGAGGAGGAAAAGAAAACATGCAGGCTCTTTCAGCCCACTGTCATGCCACTTAGGATTTGTTGAAGGATTTTCGCCCAGCCGTTTCCTTTCCATTGAGAAGTAATCAGCAACGCGCTGAAAGATAATATTATATCCACTTAGAGGCATTCGGCTTTATGCTTGTTCACACTTGCAACAAGACTGAAAGGCAGCATTGCTGAACACTCACCATTTCTGCTCGGACTTGTATTAGGAACGCTGTATCATTCCATCTCTTCCTGTCGGTCTATGGTAAGTTCCCTCTCCCATCGCGGGCCAGCTGGTGGGCTAATGACGCCGCGCTCCTGTGGAGGGGGACCAGGATGATGTTGCTCAGTGGTTATACAAGCTTAAGTTAAGCTGACATGCTGCTCAAGAGCTTCAGCCCACACTCGCATCCTTCTAAGAGATTCTGAAAAGGTCTTAAAAGGTACGTGGGATGCAGGGAGGCTGCCACCAGCCTCCCACTGCTGCTCAATGATATTGGAGGCAGAGGCAGAGTCCTTTATTAGAAGTGGCAGGCGTTGTCTCCAGTCACCTCTGTAATTGCAGTGCCACGTCTGCACCCTAATCAATTGAGACAGCTGCCGCGGTGGCGTTCAAGTCCATTGGGCAAGCGTGTCATGCTAATTAATGAAATGATAAGGCAAGTGCTCGCGGCATTGAACAAATAACTCCTGAAGGCTTCTGTTCCTTTCAGCAGCCCAAATTCATCCTTGAAGTTCACAACCCCAACCCCCTTTTGTTGCCCCTAAGCTGTCTGTCCAAAGTAGCCTGAGGGTAAGAGGGGTCACTCTGGTCAGTGATGGGTCAATGAGAGTGAAAGGGGTCAAATTCCAGGGTTGCAGGGTGGGCCCTGTCAGGGGAGCCATTAGACTTGAGCTTTTCAGTTTAAAGTTTAAAGTGGTCCAGCCTTTTATTTGGGAAAAGCCACTGGCACTGACCTCAGACGACCAAGCTTTGTCCATGTGATGCTGAGACTGATGGCTGTCATCTAGCAGATGACCTAGATTAGGAATGGTTAACAAAGGACCAGAGACTCGTATCTATAAATTAAGATGGCATCACCATATTTTCAGGATGTAGATATTCTCGGTCCTTTTTCAGTTGCTGATTGAAAACAATGAATAAATCAAATGTATTCTTTAAAGCATCCCACATTACATTAAGCACTGTCAAAGAAAATAATATGAGACTAAACAACATAAATCTTTGGCATTTGATTCGGATATTTTGTACTGATGCAGTAATTTCTTAATTATCAGCAACACTGTTTTGTATGAGCAATAATGAATTTTAAGTGTGTGTGCTTATAAAAACCCAACTGCACCCGTTGACAATATTGGCATATGCGTCATCAGAGGTGAGGGTGTATGAGTCTCACACCATATGGCAGGAGTTAGATTCGAGATCTGATACCCAGCCGCAAAGAGATTCATCTCAACTTCAGCTGCCAGCTCTCAGAAATGAACATTAGGTCCTCGATTTATGCTCAGGCTTTGACTGTAAACGTGTTACAGCTTAACAGCAGTTCCAGTTATTCTGCCATTCATTTCCCTTTGTCAGCTGCAGTGAGAAGATGGAGGGAAATAACCAAAACGTCCCAGCTGTCCCCGCTCTTCAGCTTTCTTGCCAGATCTCCCCTCGTCCAATCCCCCATTAACATCTGAGTGATTTGCAGAAACGTTGTCTTGGCTCCGCTCGCCACCAGCTTGGCAATGCTCGAGGCGGATTAAATAGTGTGAGGGAAAGCATTCCCATTGCAAATTTCTTCTATGATTTTATTATTAGCACAATTATTCAACACGGCTCTGCCCTTCTGTCTGTCTTGTGTGAATTAGTTTTGTTTAAATCACTCAGTCCCTTTATGACTGACTAGCTCAAAATGAGAAAGGGTTGGTTAGCAGTTTTCTGGTGCCATTTTTCCACAGTATTCATCATAAGTGCATTATAAAAATAAACGACATACTACATTCGTAGGCACTTGTATTTTCACCAAGTCAACAGGTGTAACTGTCTTAAGCATTGAGTTCAGTTTATCAGCGTCATTATTTAATCAGACCCGGACATGATGAGAGTGTCCCTCAGTGTTTGCATGGTAAATAAAATGAGCCACTGTAATGGTCTTCACTCGGTCCTCCAACCACAGATCATTTGCATTGCCCAACTGAAAGATTTATTTGCATACAGGTTGTATTTATTTGACTGTTGTATAAACACAGGCAAAGGCAGGGTTCGGCGGACAATATCAGTAACATGTTCACTTTGCATATGCAGCTCTTGTTGGTGGGGTTTGGTTGCAGGCTGAATGCAATATTCTGAATGCAGCCTTGTCCCTTGCCTTCCCTTTCTCAATTGGCCAAAGCAATCGTTTTTCTTCTGAAGGTCAAAGTTCAGGTTTGTTTTTCCTCATTGCTTAACTACACCGAATATCCTGGCAAGTGTGCTAACCTTTATTGAGATTTTCTTGACACGACAGACAGCCTTTCCTGGTTCACCACCCTTCAAAGTCAACCATCTGTCTTTACGTCAGTCATTTCTAACCAGATGAATGCCAGCTCCCCAGATGTTACATAGAAGCAAACGGGGTCACCGGTGACGAACATGGGGACAGCAAAACAGCTGTAGAGCGACTCTCTGTTTACCACAGGTCCCCCAGTGTGGCACATCAGTCATTACTAGTGAATCCCCATGGCATGTTGTCCGTCTGCTCCCTCCGTCCGCACCCCCCGCACCCCCCAGCTCATATCACTGCAGACCAAGGCACGCGCACAAGGGGTAACACCAATTCCCCTGAGTAAGCAGGGCCACATAAGCAACTATAAAAAGATCAATACTGGGATGAGATGTCATCTGGTGAGCAGGCTTGCCAACAGCCCCCAAGGGAACGGCCAGATCCCCCTTGTGCACTAACCCAGCAGAGGGAGGTGTGTGTGGGAGGTGCCAACCAGACAGCACCAGGCTTTCCTCCAACCTGCCTGACTCACACCATCTGCTCAGGTTTGAAGGGAAAGGATTCAAAAGCAGCATATTTCTTTCACAGGGACATTCTGGCGTTTGTTTCTAATAACTGACTGAGGCTTGTCTATTGTTTGCCAAAAATAAACACCGTCCTTTTTTTCGAGAAACGTTGAAGGGAACAAGGTTGAATTTGCGTATAGTGTTGTGAAATATTGGATCTTTAATTGGCAGATGTGTGTTTGTCTGGTATGGAAGTCTGGTTTTTTCCATAGCTGTCGTGTTGATGAGGTATCGAATTTGTTGTAAAAAAAAATAAAAGTACCAATAGAAATACCTTCTGCTAACGGCCATTTTTTTTTTTCACCTACCAATGCTTAACTGTGAGCCATACATTTCCCATGCAAACACTGTGATGCCAAATGTAGATCCATGAACTTTTTCTTTTAACCTTTTTAGTACCGGAATCCTCTAATGACACCTTTTTAACACTTGCAGATACATATTAAAGCTTGTTGAGATACACACAATCCCTTGGACAATGTTTACCAGCATTGTATTTTTGTTCAGCATTTCGGAGAGCTAGTGATCTGTAATAATTTACATATAGAACTATAAAATTAGCTCTAATTTTGCATGCTTTATCAGCCTATAATCACGCCTTTAAGTTCTTTGACTTCATCTTTGAATTGTCTGCATTTGTACATGTGTGAGATGCCAAGGGGTTTTAAAGAAGGCTGAGTTGTACCGTCATTAGATCCCATTAGAATCATCATTAAAATACAGCAGCACTCACTATATCCCTTAGCTTTTTTCTTATTAGAAACCTTTCTGTCTCCTCGTGACGGAAGTGAGACTTCTCCCAGTTATCACTCGCCTCGCATTGTGTCTGGAAGATCGAGTTTCCATGGCAACATCACCCGGCGGCGACATTTTGAATGTGAATATTTGCTTCTTCATCTCTATTTGTCTGCCTGTGCCATTCTCTCTATCTTTGCCTCCAGCGTTCTTCCTTTCACCCGCAAATACAAGAGGCTGACAATTTAATCCAAAGCCCAGACCCCAGTAAAGCTGTTTACGTGCGCCAGGACCCCAGGAATTTATTGTCACACCACGGACCCAATTCTCGTATAAATCAAAAGGCTGAGCAAATAAGAAATAAAACGCCCTGGCCTTTTATTAGTCTATTTATTGGAGTGAGGATTCTTGAAAGATTAAGCAGCCTCCTAATAGGGACTGGATATTCCATTAGTGGGCAGCATGTTGAGATCTTACTGAGTTGACAGCAGCTCCAAGCACCCTCTCTCTTTTTTTTGCTACTGTTGAGTGCCTGTGGAGCTCTTTTTTTAATTGAGGCACAAGTAAGCCCTTTGACTGAAGTACAGCAGGATCTTAGCCGTAGATTAGAGCCACTTAGACGAGCCATATTTCAACCAAGCTGTCGTCCCTTGTCCCTGTCTGTCACTTAATATCTGAGCACTTAGTTGTTTTCACATATTTCTTTGCATGATGGCAATTATTCTGGATGACCCTCATATTTTACACTAATGTCCACATTGACTGATTTTGACTGCTTGTCATCCATAATAAACAGAAGAGCTGCTCTATGCCTTATTAAGTAACTCTAATAGACTGGTTTGAACGTGTGAGCTAACCTTCACTCATTTCAATGTCTTTATTTAGTTCAGGTATGGCTGAAGGCCAGCCAATCATATTGAGCTTTGATTTTGCTGTACAGTTTTGCAGTTAATATTAAAACACTTTATGAATGTATTATAAAGTCTCAGGAAAGTACATTACAAAGGAGAAATTTGTGTTACAAAATAGAAGGTCACAACTTTTTGACGTCGATCTGTGAGGACATTCTTTTGTTAAGTTATTGAACACAGTTTTATGCTGTTATTCAGCAACTAGTTTAAATTCTAAATTCTTGAGAAAATTGTTTGATTCCATTGTTTTTTTTACCAAAGTAAAAACTTTTCTTATCATAGTTAAAGTCATTTTGTTAAACTTTATTGAGCATTAGAGCTCTTTTAAGCTATTTTATGCTTGAACTCATCGGTATCTACTTTATTCATCCAATAGAACCTTGTTTCCAAAGGTTTAGTAGCTTTTAATAAGTTGTGGGTTACTCGTTCAACTTTTTAGAAAATTTCATAGCGCAGCATCTGTTGGTGCTCCTTCAACAACACTACGTAATTGCAGTCATTACGTGGCGGCGAGTGAGAATGGAGGCTATTCAGTGGCCTGCTGATTACAAAGGTTTCTTGAATGTTGAAAAGGTTGCTGATGAATGGCAAAGTCAAAGTGAAGCAGAGTTCACACAGCTTCACCTTATTTCCCAAATCCTCCCTTTTAAAAAAAAAGGCTCAGGAACAGAGGACACTGCAAAGTGAGAAAAGGGGCCAGCATGGCTCTTTACCACACAATTGAAACATAATTATTTCATGCCAGATTGTGTGCTTAGCAAAGGCCTGAATGGGGCCAACATTTAACTTTAATTAGAAGTGATTTATTCATACTGACTGGATCGTGAGGAGAAATTGGATCATCTGATTATACTCAAGCATGAAAATGACCTGATTAAGCACTAAAATGAACCTTGGGTGTAGGAAAAATAGTCTAAATGATGATGGAACCCCAACGTTCCCTTACGTCGTCAGGATTATTAGAATTTAGGCTAGTTTTCAATAAAAGTATGCAACAGGTATGTAATCGTTGCAATAAGTCATATTTCATCAAGGCTTTAAACCTATTCACCCAAAGAGTTTTTACCAAGAAGCATCACTGGTCCATGATCTTCTCATTGTTTACAGTAATGTTGGGTATCTTCAAGTAGTACTGAGTGGGGTGATAACTTACTTTAAGTCTGTTTTTAAACTCAAAATTAAACTTTTTTTCCGCATCTTTGTTCTCCATTGACCTCAGCATTATCCTTTGGCCAAAAAGTCCATGGAGAAGTATCCCAACATGTCAAAACTTCTGGTTATTAGACAATGAGAGTTTTTTGGGGCAATTTCTGTGACTCACAGGATGGACAGTGTCCGCTGTGACAGTATGGAATTGTGTTTAGAAGATTTTGGGATCATTTTAAAGTCTGTTATTTGTAGTTCTAATAAAACAATCTTTATCCCTCAGGTGTGTCGACGAATGAGATTCCAGAGTCGAAGACTTACAGCTCGGCCAAAATATCCGGGCTTCATCGCCACCAGGACCAGAGCATCACTGAGCTTCCCTTCGCGCCCCCTCTGCCCAGCCCCACCCCGGCCTCTGCGCCGACGGGCTCCCCAGCCCCCGCTGCAGCAGCAGCTCCCCCCGAGCCTTTTAGGTCGCGACTGACCAGCCCGCCTCCTCTAAGTGTCAAAAGGGAACACCAAGCTCCGCCCCCTGCCCCTTCCCCATCCCTGCTGAGGGCCCCACCTCAGCATCACCCTCCTCACCCTCATGTGCACCAGGAGCCCTACCTTCATGTGGCTCCCCAGCACCATGCCCAGCCTGTGATCAGCCAGCACCTGCATCACCCGCTGCAGTACAGCAACCTGCACGACATCAGGTGGGTTGATACCGTTAAAGTCATTTCTCAATATTGCAGAACGATAAATTGTTGGAATGGACGTATATTGACAATCCATAAAACAAGTAAGATTTTCATTTCTAAATCAGATTCATTATTTTGTATGTGAATATATTGATTGTCGTCCAGTCCAACACGCAATAAGCAAGCGTCAGATTTACTGTTTTCATTCCCGCTTTCATCTTCCCCGCTCATACGGAACTTTATTAGAAAATCACTCCCATGTTGTCGAGGAAACTTGTCAAATAAATTGTGTTATTGGTGTCGAGGAGCCAAGCGCACAACAAAAGCAACCTGAATTTAATGAATGTATGTAGAGGCAAGTATTTGTTATCAGGGGGAAGGCGCACAATATCATGAAAGCTCAATATATTATGTAACTTCTGTTCTGTTGTGAAAAGAATCTGTGATAGAAGATCTTTTCTTTTCTTATTCCTATCAACGATGATCTAAGATAGTCTTTCTACAGTAAGAAATCATTATTTTATTTCAAGACTGAAGTGGTACTTCGGCAAATGTTCATTTTGAAGTTAGAAATTTCAACCTTTGTTCTGAAAATGATGTTGAAAAGATGAAAAAGTAATGTTGGCTTGTGTTTGCTTTTAATCTCCAGTCACAGCAGCAGCCCAGTTCTTCCCAAGAGTCACTTGCCCCCCTCCCCACACCACCACCACCACCACCATCACCTCAGCGGGCTGCCTTCCTCGGCCCCAGCCTTGCCGCTGTCTATTGCCAACCTCTCTACCTCGCACTATTCCTCCTTACGGAGTACGGCCCATCGCCATCCGGCCATGTTTGCAACCCCAGCCACACTACCGCCACCACCGACCTTACCGACCAACAGCTTAGTTGTGCCAGGGCACCCCGGCGGCACGCCGTACCCAGGTAATTTCCTCCAAGATATGACAGAAACACTTTAGTGGTCAGCAAAGCAAACAGTGTATTTAAAAACATCTGACACTCTAACCTGGCTATGCTATCTTTACAAATAGCTCTATGCTCTATGAATTATCACTTAAGCAGCTTACATGAATCGTTTCAAACTGCATTAAAGGCTCATATTTAAAAGTAGCGCTAGATATACTTACTATACATCTTTTCAAATGAATTATCACTTTAGAAGCTCTCATGAATTGTCACAAACTGCATTACGAGCTCAAATTTAGTCACTTTTATTGATTTTCTATTTCTTACATACTGCATTTAACATCAGCTATTAGTTAGAATGTGATAGTATTTTCTTTTTTATAATTATTTCAGTGTTTGTCCTCCTTCAACAAACACTATCATTAAATTCCTTTCCTTCTTCATTAGATTGGAATCTAAATGTTGACTGTTGTTCAATAATGTCCGTTCCTTAGCATTAAACAATGGCATCTTTATAGGTCCTATATTAACATGAACAATAACATACTTTGGTTTTAAGATAACCATCTGCCTATTTTGACAGATATGTCAATCAAACTATAGTGTAAAAATGGATAAATTGTCTCATTGTAGTCTGATAAGCACATCAAACTATTATCGTAAAGCTCCTCTCAATATAAAAAGTTTTCTCATAGTTTAGTATGCCAAACAGATAGTTACACATTAGTAGCTGAGAGACAAAAAGATAAAGGCTAAACCTCCATTTGAATCTATTATAGTATTTATTTTATCTGAACCAAGATGATATGCTCATAAAACCCTCATCGTTCAGTGCAGCCTGAATGTGCAGGTCCCAGATTTACAAATACATTTTATAATCTTTAACATGAACAGGAATGTGAATGTTTTCTGAATGCCAGTTTGACATAAATTATAAATCGCCCCTGCCAAATACCGTAATTATTAAATAATGATAGTTCCACGACACAGAGGGTTTTTAAGATTGACTCAGTTTTTAATGGGGCTAACAAGGGACCCGATGATAGAGATTTCCAGAGGCGAGGACTCCAGTCACGTGGCTTTCATGTCAAGTCAAGTCATGGATTAGATTACTAACAAACCTGACAAACACGACATACGTTTTACCCAAGAAATTTGCAATTTGCAATATACCGGTGTTAAAAAGGTATTAAGACAAATCTGAGAGTGACATGGTCCAGCCTCTGGAAGCTTCTATCTTAGTCAGTTAATTTGTAATCTGTAAAATGACTTTCAGTTTCTACTGGTGGATTTCACAGTAAGTATAGATCAAGTAAGTTGATCAATTGTCACACTTATTTTTACGGTAATGATGCATTCTAGTTTTAATTGGTTGAGGCGAAAACTTCAGCGATTATTATGGTAGAAAATGGAAACGATAACACAGTCATGTGTTTATATTTGACTTATGACTCTCATAATGCTCTTGTCAAGTTCTGAGGCTAACATAGTTAAAGTGTATCTGAACTGATACTGGCATTTTTGATGTTAAATTATTGTATAGCTACGCACTGATGCAGAGATGTGTTGTTACTTGTCAGTAGTGATGAGCTGATGAAGCTTCATGAAGCAGTGTCATGATTTTTAGAGGCCAGTAGGTGGCGCCATCAGTTTAAAAATTATGCGATGTTTCATTATAAGTGTCTGCCTAGAGAGGGCCATCTAGTGGACTCCGCAAGTAATGACACTGCTTCATGAAGCTTCCTCAGACCACCACTAGCACAGTTGTGTGGTACAAGTTGGACATTAGGCCAAACACACAACAATGACGACAGTGTAACAATTGTCTCCGGTGCTGAGGGCCAGTTGTGTTTCGATCAGAGAGCGAAGGTGTGTGTGTTTTCTGCTGGGATGACTCTTGGTTCTCTCTTGTCTTTAGATACCAGCCTGTTGATATCTTTCAACCAACCAATCATGTATTGCCAGCCTCATTCGGGGATTCTGATTGGCACATTGTCACAGGCAACTCTCTTACCACCACCAATGAGTCCCCACGTAGAAAACCCTCACAGCATGAGCTGGAGAAACAGAGAATGCCAGGTGACTATTTCTCTTCTTCTCTTCTTGTGACTGACTCGGGCGTCCGTGCCTTTTTTCTTGTGTCTATCCCCATCACTCCTCCTCCCCTCCCCCTTTTTCTTTCTTCCTCTCTCTTTTTTTTTTTTTTTTTTGGTTTTCCTCGCTCTCCTTTCTTGCAGAGCATGACCTCCTGAGACAAGAGTTGAACAACCGCTTCCTGGTTCAGAGTTCGGAGCGGGGCCGGGGGCCGCCCGCCTCGCAGCTGGCCCCCGTTTCGCTCCTGAGGGCTGAGTTTCACCAACATCAGCACATGCATCAGCACCAACACACCCACCAGCACACCTTCACGCCCTTCCCCGCCAGTCTGCCCCCGGCTGCCATCCTCACCCCGCCCACCGCACCCCCCATGGTGCGTACCCAAGCCAGAAATGTGAGGATAAGTAAAATAAAACAGATCCCGTAACCTCCCACCTACGTGTCACCTCTTCCCAAATCTCTTTATCTCGATGGATTTCCCATGCGCCCCAAATTTAAGACCTCATTTATTCAGGGTCACCTTCCTTAGCCGTTTTGTTAGCTGTTTTTATTCGCTCAGTTTTTGCTCTCAGTTTCCTAAACCCTTTTTTCATGTCTTTTTGTCAAAGAAGCTAATTTTAAAAATGATATATTTAGGTGCTGTACGGAAATTCTCGTGATCTGACCTTTTTTCAACGGCCATGTCTGTGGACATTGTGCTCTATGATGAGGTTGCTAGTTGCAGATAAATTATCCCAATTAAGGCGACATTATTAACCTTTCATTCTTTAAAGGCATCATCAGGTCTCAGATGCATCTGGATAAATAAACAAAAACATATCACCAGCAATAAATATTTGTTTTGTTACTGATGCAAAAAGAAGAGAAAAAAGGGAGCAAAACTGAAAATTAACTAAAAGGAAATGTCTTTTTTTCACAGAAATCCCTAGTTTGTATTCATTTGCTGAAGAGCGTGACCGAAATACATTATATCACCAAATAATTCCCTTAAATGTCGAAGGATGTGCTTTGGGACAAACACTCTGAACTCACACGGCATTTCCTGTGTAACTGGTTAACACGGGTTAAAATTGATTAGTGTCATTGCCCCAAATAATTAACACATCAAGTCACGGGTGACTAAGTGAAAAACACGCTGAAGAAGGAACGTGTCTTGTGCTGATATCGACAGCTGTGGTTGCAGTAAAAAAGTTTTTCATAAAGCTAACAGTAACTGAAACATCTTCCCAAGTCAACACTCCCATAATTCTTTAATGTTAGATACGTATGTTTACTTGGGATTGTTGCATTATATCTATCAATGTGAGAGTAAAAACAGTGTAAGTAATCTATTCTAGTCTTATAAAGATGTTTGATAGCTATTATATGTAAGACTATTGAGTTTCAACTAACCTGAATGGTTGGTATACCTTTTGTTTTCAGTGTAAGTTGTCAAGCATTGTATTTACTGTAGCACACTAGCAACTACTGTAACATATTTATTTCAAATTAACAGGTTTTATCCTCTAATAAAACCATTAAAAATATCAGTTAAGTTAAATAGTACTATTTGTCTTGAAAAGTAACTGATTAATATCCACATTATTCATATTATATCATGTACACAATGTTTGACATAAGAATAGTCTTTTCTTCATGCCAACTTAAAAAACAAAATGTAATATATGTTCAAATCTCTGTTTGTATTTGTAAATGTATTCTATGAAGTACAATTCAACGACAATAACCACTCTCACTTCCCAGACTAACCGCAATGTTTTCTTTCAGCCACCATCTTTTCCTGGGTCAACTTTTGGGGCATCCATGGCAGCATGTGCATATGGATGTGTTTAAATCATGTTTTTTTTAAAAGAGAAAGTTCAAACTGTCTCACAGTGTGTGTGTGTGTGTGTGTGTGTGTGTGTGTGTGTGTGTGTGTGTGTGTGTGTGTGTGTGTGTGTGTGTGTGTGTGTGTGTGTGTGTGTGTTGCCTTCCATGTCTGCGAGCACTCAGCACAGCGGCAAACAAAACCCCAAAAACGTGCAGTCTGTCACCGAAGATGAAAGTCGGAATGACATCAGGGCCGGAGCTTTTCGATAATGTTTCTAATAGTTCCTAATTGCCAACTGCCATCACGTTTCATTCATCATCTCAAATATGCGGCAGCCAGGCTCCATTTGTAGCTTTTGGCATTAGTCTAATAGATCTAATCCATCTTGTCATGACCTCTGATTAAGAGCTTGTGGTCCCATTAAGGGTCTGCTCCAAGATTATCCTCATCCTGTACATTAGAAATCAAAGCTCTGGAATTTATGGCGCTGTCTCGGGATAAGTGCACTGCATTTTTTTTTTTTGTGGCTCTATCTGCTGTGCTGGTTGTTCACGGTGTGGAGGGGATTACGCACCGCGCACACTTTGAAGATGAAAGAGGTGATTTTGTTTAATACTGCGATTACTGTGGGGCACCTGATGTTCATCTTGTGTTCTTTCCACCCAGACTGCCATTATGGACTGTGTTTTGTTACAACTGTCATCATTCATGTCCCTCTCCTCCTTCCTCTTGTCTTCCTCTACAATGTTTTCCTCGATGCTTGCTTAGAGAATCAGACGTAATGATAATGTTGTTTTCACTGTCTTGTCATGACTGAAATAACCAACTATGTACCAGCTCTCGGCTAATGGTTGCACTTAATGGAGGAGCGTGGATTCAAAAATCTTAATTGTTGCGGGATGACGTATTAAAGTTTAACCGTAACGAGCTGTAAACTGTGACAGGCGTCGTAAATTACAAGGACAAGATTTGCTTTTATCTCTTTACGAGGTCGTAAAGTGGCAATAATCCCAATCCCGGCATTTAACTCAAACTGGCCGAGGAGCTGTTTAATGAGCTCGGAAGCAGACCCGGCACTTCCTCCCCCTCGGACGCCTGTCTTTGATTTAGGTCCTATTATCGCCCGCTAACACCAACGAGCCACTTCTTTGGTGCACAGATGTGAAAGTTTAGCGCCGGAATAGCACGTGTCCTCGCCAGAAGGCCAAGTGCTCCGGAGACCTCACAGAAACCAGCATTCATACCCCGACACACGTGCCAAGAGAGAGCTGTGAAAACACTCGCAAAAAGTACTTGCAAATGGTTTGTGTATTTGCAGGAGAGGTGTTGGTTACTGTCACTTGTAATTAACTGGCTTAAAATAGAGAGTCGGGATTGGCCCGGCACACACAGTTCCCCCTTTCACATGAAGGTCAACATTGGCCTGCTCGGCGTGCAGCAAAACAGGTCGAGTGAGACTCCTGTATGTCGGACACTTTTCATGTTGACCTGAATTGGCCTCTCACCACATCATCTGAAGATTTGTCTTCTGACAAGATGAGATCGAGACCAGTTTAACGCCACCTTGTTCTGCTACAACAATTTAAACACACATTCAGATGAAAGCATTCTTATGTGAAGGTCAAACGTTCCTAATGTTATTTTCTTCTTTCTAGTCTCTCGATTCTTGGCACAGTGAAATTGGCTAAAGGGACATATTATGGCACATTTTTAGCACAATAATGATTTATTTATTTACTTCAAGCTTGTATTAAATTAAATAATTAAACAAGTGTTGCCTTTAATGTGAAATCCCGATTATTGTTCCTTTACAAGCAACAGTGTGTTGCGTAAAATAGTCGAAACTCTTATTTGTGAACTGGTTCACACATGAATTTAGGCTGTAAACAAACAGTCATAAACGAAAAGACACCAGGATCGTCTGGCGCTCGCTTGGCACAGGAGAGACATGGATTGGATTTAAATATTAATCTGACCTCTGGGCGTCTGACACGGCTCCACCACCACGCTGTTGCTCAAAAGCCAAGGCTAGCAAAAGCAATTAGATTCACATTTCCACATATTTTCCAGCGACTGAAAACAACTGGTCTCCCTTTCATAATGGTTTAATTCCAAAGCCAGGCCTCTGCTACGCCCTCCTCCTGTACGCATGGAAAACTGTGCAGCCTGTCTTCATACGGCCTGACTAAAGCCATGACGGGTGTTGGCCAGACGTTTTCCTTCAGGGATCATTAGTCGGCTGAGAAAGCTCTGAAGCTGGATGTCTTGTTTTGGTGGATGTAAAAATGATTGTTATTACACTGGAGGGCAACTGCTGAGTCACGTCTGATTTCTTTGACTCTTTTTGTCTCTTTCAGTTCGACAAATACACGCCTAAGCTGGACAATCCGTTCATCAGACACCATTCGAACGTGAGTTGCTCCTCAAATTCAAATGAGACGTTTGCATTCGGCAAATGGGAATATTTGACGTATTTGAATGTTGCCATGAGATCGTTTGTTGTGGCTTTTGTACATCTATATATACATATATCTGTGTCTGTGCGCTTGTATGCATTTCTGTAGGATTTTTTTTTTAAGATTGTCTGTCTCCCGTCCTTCCTTCCCCAGTTCTTCCCCTCCTACCCCCCCACCATGCCAGGCATGCCCCCGCTGCTCCCACACTCAGGACCCTTCAGCTCGCTGCAAGGAGCCTTCCAGCCCAAGGTCAGCCCCTGATCCCTACCTTCACCCTCAAAAGCACATTTTTATAAACTCAAATGACTTTAGATCCAATTCTACATGGGTCAGCAACAACTTATCTTAAATATCAAATGTGTTTCTTGAGAACAGATGTTTGAAGATGGAGTTCAGATATCAAGTAGCTTTGTAACTTCCAGCTACTAGCAAGTTCAAGTTAAACTCTTGTAAATTGGTGTCAGAAGTAGGATGGCTCGCCTTGATGCTTACCCTATAGACTATAAGCCTCTGTTATAGTTACATGTTTAGTTTAGGTTTTAGATTTTTTTTTACAATGTGTGCTTGTACTGTGATTTGTCAATAATGATAACAAATAAGTTATACTTATAGTTCAAATGTACTTGTTTTTTTTTTACTTATTTTTTAGAATAAACTAATATAGATGTATAGATGTATTTATGTTAACCTATTTAAACTGTCAAACTAAAGAGAAAAACAACTTTACAGGTCACATGTACATAAAAACATATCATAGGGCTGCACAATTTGGGCCGTAATTATAATTACGATTATACAAGAAAGCTTAATAATGTATATTGCATACGATTTGTACACAGCCTTAACTGAAAAAATTAAAATAAAATCCTGTTTATGTTTACACGGGTTTTCGAACTAAATATTTACCTTTTTAGTACAGTGCACATTTTTCTTGCAACTATATGTCAAATAAAAACATTCCGAAATTATTTGTATGATCAAATAAAAAACTATTGAATAATCAAAAAGTAAAACTTGAACCACATCTCTATTTGCTTCATGCCTTGTTTCTCCGGATATATGTCTTACCGCTGCATTTTCCTTCTGCTACTTACTTGCTATTTTTGGCAAGTTTTGGCTGACTACTGATTCAACCAGTGCTTAGAATGGAATAGAATGCAGCGAAGCCACAATCTTACAATGTAATTACCCTCGAAAGATCAGCATTGTTTAATCTTTGAGGTCAAATATCTTGGTTAAAGTAATTGTGCAGCCGTAATTCATCGTCATAAAAAAACTCATATTTGTCATGACTACAAAACAAATCAGTATTCACAAAAAATACACAATTTATGATGAATTTTAAACCCATTTACTTCAATTGCACCATAAAACATCTTGATGGAAACTGTTCTGAAAATATCCCCCCTTATGTCCTGTAGTGTTACGTCAATATTTCTATGTGCAAATTGATGTCTGTTTTCAGCACAAACATACGAGAAGTATTGATACACGGTGCAAATGTGGTAAAACAGTTTAGGTAGAAATCAATAGATGTTAAAGCAGAACTTCATGCACGTGAAGCCGAGCGAGGCGGCGTCAGGGGAGCCGACCAACATCTGTCTGTGCTCGACAAGAAGCATCAGCAGGGGTTAGGAGGGGTGTGAGTGTGTCTGGCAGATGCCCAGCGGCTGTGACCCGGTGTAAGCCACCAATCAAAGTTTGCCTAAATCCTCTGGCCCTATTCCCAGTGGGCTTCATCACGGAGGGGCCCTTTTGTGGAAGTCCCCTCCATATGCTGGAAGGAACACTCTAAAGCTCCTACTAAGTATTCGTGGAGAGGAGTTGGTGTTGTATGTGTGAGGGACGGGGGGGCTGATGGGTGGTCTGGGGACTCGAGGTCACACCGTGGGATCGTCCTCTCCCTGATCTAGAGACGGATAAAAAGCTTGATCCGGCCACTGTGGCTCTCCACACGTGGAAAAGTGGATTATAGAGATCAGAGTTAAGTCAGTGTGACACCTGCAGTATCTCTGACGTCAGCCATGAAGGCTCGTGATCATCATCGGGCTCTGCACGGGTCTTCTAATGGGTTCAGCTGCCTCTCTTCAGGAGAGCATAACATCATGACCACCTGTCTAATAATGTGGGGCCACTTTTGGGACCCAGGATTGTGTCTGCTACTTTGATTTCATAGTGATGTATTTCATTTAATTTGTCATTCATGCAATGTGCAAAAACCTTTAGATTTATTTGTATATATATATATTTGTCAATTCATTCATTCATTGACACTTATTATTGATAAGATCTGCGCTTGTTCCAAGTTAATATTCAAGGTTTTTAAGAAAGTAGATGTAGCATAATGGTTCTGAGCACTACTTTAGCATTTAGCTACATGAGTCTAGCTATTCATTCCTCTGATATGGCAGCCTTCTAAGTAACCCACTTTATTTAAATGATAGCATGATAGCATTACTTTAAAAACCTTAATCTACACTAAATCATAATTTGTAGTATTGATGGTAAAGTAAAATGATCGCAAAATAGCGGTGAACTGCTTCACTGCTTCATGGCAATGTTAGCAAGCAGCCCCATCAGTACTTTACTTAGGTTATGCTTTATTTAGATGGATAAGCACAGATGTAGGATTATATTTGTAAAAAACACATTTGTTGATCCTACTTTTAGTCTACATTAGCAGCTGCTAATATTTCAAATTAAATATGCACAGTGAGGAAGAATGTATTAGCTCTGTAGCTAGTTAGCGTTAGCAGTAGGATAATTAGTATAAGTTATTTTGTTTGGATCAATTATTACTTCAAAATCTTGTACTTTGCTCGTTTATTTTAGCTATATTACAACTTAGCTACTTCAAATAATTCTCACTCAAATAGAAGCGTATACTGAGACTTTGGTTCACAGTTAAATGAAACGTTATCTCTGTGTCTCCATCACAGGCGTCCAATCCTATCGATGTGGCAGCTCGTCCTGGAGCAGTACCTCACACCCTCCTGCAGAAGGATCCACGGGTGAGTCTTGAGAGCTCTTATTTATATACTACATACTTCCTAAAGCTATGTGAATAGAGTTAAAAGAGTACTATGACATAATAATGCTCATTCTGTTTTCTCACAGATAACTGATCCGTTCAGGACATCAGTCAGGGTGAGTTGTTCTTTAAATAAAGTTTACTCTGGCCAGGCAACAAAGTCCAAACTTATCCTTAACTGATCAATGGGAATGCAACGTTGCAGGCTTGTGGGCTGCATTAAAGGTTTAGCTTTGAGGTGTTCCATTCAGCGCTAGAGTCCCATAATCCCTTTTTGCCTGCTTGCAAACGATCTAGTGTTCCCACTTTGTAGTTTGGCCAGAAGACCTTTTCACCACTCCATTTAGATGCCGGCTGGCTAACTTTCGGTGTCTTTCTAAATTTTTAGAAACCCGGCAAGTGGTGCGCAGTGCATGTCCAGATCGCATGGCAGATCTACCACCACCAGCAGAAAATGAAGGTGCGTGAGATGAGAAACTTCTGTTCAAATTAGAAACGTTGGTTTTGGATGAACACTCCTCCCCCTCCCCTATGACGCTCTAGAAGGAAAACTATTCATGTCTATTTGGAAGAAAAAATCTCAAATAAAACACAGCTAAATATCTCGGCGACAAATCTGTCTCTATAGGATTTAAAGCGTGTTTTATCTGCGTATTTTAACATTGCTAAAGATTTTAATGATCCAATATATGAAATATAATATATACATTTTAAACATGCATGCACTACTTATAAAAAAAGTACCATTATATTTAAAGTCATAATGGTTTATCAAATCTCTCTCCTGGACAGAATCCTTGGAGAGTCATTGTTTGGGAATAAATGTGGAATTACATTTGTTCAAAAGTACAATCACTTTTACTATTATGTTAAAAATTCCATAGTACACTCTGGTTAAACCAGAGCATAGTGTTTTATAGAGTAAAAGTTACTTCATTAACATCAAGTATTTGCGCTGGGGCAGAATATTATAGATCTGAATGTTGAATTTAAACATGAATTAAATGCAAAATGTCTGCATATAAAACATTTAAGAAGGTATTATTTCATAAAACAATATCTTGTAAGTAAGTAAGTAATAGTTATTTGTAAAGTGTCTTTCTAGACCAGTGTCAAAAAGCGCTTTAACAATCAAAAACAATACACATTTAAAAATATATACTTTAAAAGGCCAAGACAAAGCTGTGAAATAGTTAAAGTGATACAAATAACACATAAAACTAGACAAAAAAAGGCAGATTTCAGATCTAGACCACACTAAACATTAAACTTATAGAAATAAAATTTGGATCAAAGACGTGCAGGAAATAAAACATAGATTACATTACTGTTATATGTTATTACTGCTGTCCAGTCTCAACCAACAAATAGCAGAAGAGGGTCTATGACGAGGGTGTCAAACTGGTCCAGTAAAGGGCCGAGACGGTGCAGGTTTTTGTTCCAACTAGTCAGGCAAACATGAGTTAACGAATCAGGTGTTGACTCTAACAAGCAGCACCTGACTGACAATCAACTGACTACTGTCTTCAGACACCTGATTGGTTCAACTATATGTGCTTGACCTGTTGGATACAAAACCTGCACCGTCCCGTCCTTTTTCTGGACCAGCTCAACAACTGTGGTCTATCTTCAAAACTGTCAAATTTGTCCTTGTCCATCTTCTGTCTGATTTATGTCTTCCATCCTAAACTGCTTTTTTTGTTTGTTTTTTATTCATTCTGATTTAAAATATAGATAGATTGACTATATAAATACCTTGGAGATCTCCTTCGGGAAATTGGGTAAATGTATATCGAACATACATGGTAAAAAAAAAATATTATATTTTATTTAATATATAAATAAACCATTTGGCCAATGTATGAGGCATGAGCTTTCTCTACAGTGTCCTGGGTGCTGATTGGCTTAGAAAACTCTCCAACCATCTCTGCATCTACAACATTCCTTGTTCCCTTAGCATCCATGTGTGATCAGTGATCATATATTACATTTTATTTTTTTATTATATATGAAATATATTATATTCATTGATTCATTTTCTACAACTGAGTGGAGAGGACAATGTTATAAGAGTTATTATTTATACAGTGCAGTAATAACTGTAATAAGAATATGACTTTAGTGACATAATAGTGCATCTTAGACGAAGTGAATGATGCCAAATCCTTGAGCTTTGTTTGTGATCACGTGACTCATCTGGTCTCTGTTGTCTGGACTGTGTTGAATGTAGAGAAGCCACTGTACAGAATGGGATGAGTTGATGTCACTGAGCCTTCTGATGTGTATTAAATATGTTTCTGATGTCGTGCTGCATTAGCTCACTTGGCAAATGTTGCTCGCCCCGTGCTGTCGGCTCTTTGTGGATCCGCTCACATCAAGGATTTGGACTCCCTAATCATATTACACATGTTTGTTATAAAACAGTTGGACAGATTTTACAGACACTAAGCCTTTGTTGAAGCATCGGTCACTCTTCCTCTGATCTTGGACTCAGCCAGGCTGACCATAAATCCCTCTCCTGGACGCGCTTGGTTCCCACTGACCTAATTCTTCCCGTCTTTCTCTCTCTCTGGTGTGCGCCCCCTCCCTCACACAGCAAATGCAGCTGGATCCTCACAAACTGGACATGAACGGGAAGCTGGACCTGTTCAGTCGACCCCCAGCTCCGGGAGTCTTTCCTGGGTTCCCGTACCCCCATGACCTGGCACGACCTCTCTTCTCATCCACAGGTCAGTGAGACCTTCTGGCAGGGGGGGGGGGTGAACTCCACCCCCTCACCATGACGGATCAATTAAACCCTTCCATTTGCATCTTCCCATGAAATGAATATTTATAAGTCTGTTGCACTTAGAATGCTCTAATAGCGGGATTTTATTTCTCCCTCTCCTCTGCGCTGATGTTCACTTAATTATAGTGCTTTGGTAGCAAACGTTTAGCTGTGAAGGGACGGATCTATGAATATGAATGACTCTCTGTGAGGTAATTGACTGATTTGCCCTGCGTTGGAGGGCAACAGCGAGGCAAACAGCCTTTGACTGGTAATTATGCGATTGGTGTGCGAGCGCCACTCCTGTGATTCCGTCTTTCATTAACACGTCGTGGAGAACGTGCCACTGCTGCCGTGTTTGGGAAACGAGTGTAAGGCCGACGCGCAGCGAGGGACTGACCTCGCGGTGCAGCTGTAGCATTTAGAGCCGCAGCACCAGCTGATCGCTCGCTAGCTCACCATCGCCAGTTACAGACAACGATCGGTTGACACACATAATTGAAGGTGACTCGCACAGATATATACCATTATAGTTTACAAACAGGTGGAGAGTTTTAGTGCACAGTGAACAACCAGGTAGCTCCAAAACTATTTTGAGCAGAAGCTGGAGAGGAGGTGGGCTGTGAATTACTGTAAAGCAAAATTAACTGATTTAGATTTCAGTTGAGCAGCTCTACTCCTCTGGCAACAAAAAGTACAAAAAAAATAAAATATTAAATTAAATATACAAATTAAATAAATGAAATATGATGAAAAGATTTGCCACATAAACATCTGTAAATACAAAAAAAAACTGCTTTAATAAAAAAAAAGGGGTAAAAACATAAAAATTAAGGAATCTAAAAAATGTGTAAATAAATAAGTCGAGGAAAACGAAAGTGCAATTCAGACAAAACATACTTAAGTAAGTTTATCATTTTAAATCTAAGCCACAAGAATTTGCTTTCGGAGCAGAAAACATGGCTTTGATAAAAAATGAGCCACTTACTTACATACTAAGAAAATATAATAAAATTTGATCAGCTTTTAAAATATTAGCCACAGAAAAAAATAAGAATACAAAAAGATCTGCTTTGATTTAACATTTATCACATAAGATTAAAGAATTAAAAGATAAAATATGCTTTGATTAAAAAAATGGCCACAGAAATGTAAGAATAAAAAAAAATGAAGTCTAGGAAAGCATAAGTGCAATAAAGACAAAGTGGAATTTCTCAGTTTAAGTATAAATAAAGGCCACCAAAAATCCTCTCAATATTCAATAATTTTCTACCTATTTCTCAGGATCGGGTCATCCTACTCCTTCTCCCTACGGCCCCTCGCCTCACCCTGGCGGTTTCCTGCCTCCTAGCCATTTGGCAGGTAAGTGTAAGTAACCACTTTTTTTTACATCTTCTTATTTTCTTTTTTTCTTTCTCTGTCCACACCTATATAAAAATAATTGAGGTTCGGGTCTGTAGTTTTTCATGTAGGACACACTCTTTGTGTCTTATGAAATCACAACAGCGTGATTCACCGCCTTAAATATAACCATGTGTGGGATCAGTGAGAAGTCAGCACCTGCTTCAACGCTCTTCAGAAACAACAACAATGAAGAATCATGTTCTGCTCGCAGCACGTTATCAATTCAATTAGGAAAACAATACACTTGCAACATATTATAGTATTATGTTACCTTTTCTGTGCCATGTTATTGAGCTTCCGTCTCGCATGAGTGGAAGTGAAGGAGCAGCCCTTCGTAATTAAATCAAACTTGAAGACACCTCATAATTAGGAGCAAATTAAAGATTATTGTATTGATGATGAAAACAGTTGCTCTGATTACTGAACTAGCACAAGATCAGTGTAAGGTTTGCAGTCGACGATGGCATCCAGATGCATAACTATCATGGACACCAATATGAGTATATTATTCTTTTATAAATGTGCTCTCATTGAAATGTGTTCTTTGTCACATATCTGTGTGCTTGTTTGTTTTACTGACCAACATCCTCCTGGGCGGATGATGTTCTTGTGCTGCAGAGGTTTCTTACAGTCTGAAACTTGGATATGCCGTCTAATAGGGGAAATACCCAAATCCCTAATCTGTAGAAAGAACTCATTTCTTTCGTTCCTGTTTTGTTCCTGAAACGAAATTGGGCTCCAATTATCAGTGGACCTCATCAGGCCAGTTAAGTCCCTGTGGTTTGTTTAGCCTAATTAATACAGTTCCCAATTCCCCGGCCTGCAAATGTTCTGCTTAGCTCCACGATCGCGAGCTCGTATTCCCATGAAGCCGTGTGGTTTTACAAGCACAAGCAGGGTCAGACACACTCTCGTTAGTGGCGGTGAAGCTTGGAGGCTTGGCTACTGCTGGATTAAGTGCCACTGAGCTAGGATGGCAGTGCCGGACAAAAACACAGCTCGCTTGTAAGAGAAAAGCCGAGTGGAAAAGGGTTGGTGTGGTGGTGAGCACCGCCAGCCAGCCCTCCCCCTTTGCTAATCCCTGTTTGGCATTTTGCAGATCCTTTCAGTCGCTCCAGTTCCTTTGGCGGCCTCGGCAACCTTTCAAGCAGTGCCTTCGGAGGATTAGGCAACCCCTCGCTTGGTAAGCGCTGGCCCCTGCTCCACCTCCAACGCTCCCCCCATCAATCTGGCCTCTGTGTCCAGTAGCATGACAGAGCAAGACAAGCAGTAGACCACAGGGAGTGCCGGGAGGGCTGAAAAAATTAAAACACTTAGCTCTAGTTTCTGTGTCAAAGTGGCCCAAACCCAGGGAGGCCCAGTGAAGCAGCACAACACAACCACCCGCACCCTCTTCTGGTTCTCACTCCAGCCACCAACCATGTCCGAAACTGCCTGGATTTAATCTGGAAGCACTACAAAGTACTGCCAACAGGCCCTCTTAGATCCGCTGTTTGGTGGCAATTCAACTTTTAATTATTTGAGGAGTCCCTTCTGCTCTGCCACAGAGAGCTGTGGTCTGTTCCCGCTGCATCCTCTCCTGCTCCGCCTGTCTTTCTCTAGCTTCTGTGCCAAATCAGTCACCCTTTTGTGAATTGATTGGAGTAGACGAGCCATGGAATGCCGAGGTCTTCTTTGGCTTTTCACAGCTTTCAACTCCAGAGGGCAAATGAGCCTTCCATGTCCATCCGGTGCAGAAAGAGGACAGAAGGGCAGATGAAGAAAAAAAAAGTCCTTTAGCCCAAAAGCAAATAAGTATTTTTCTTTGTTGGGGGGAGCTACTGACCTTATACTCTTTTATGCAGCTTCAGTGAATGAACCTTCAGGGACAAAAGCAGCTTTTGTTGTTGTTGTAATTGTCCTCCGGATGATTTTGTGTGGAATTACCTAACAGCAGATCCTGTTTCAACTTCCTTTCCAGGGTCCAACAGTGTCTTCGGTGCCAAAGAAGGTCCGGGAGGACTGCCCCCGTTCGGCAGCCCTCACCACGACACCTGGAACAGACTAAGACGCACTCCGCCATCATTCCCGACACCACCACAGTGGCCCAAGAGTATCGACACTGAAAGGAGCAGCTCGGCCAATAGCAATGAGCGGGAGCGAGAGAGGGAACGTGAACGCGAGAGAGAAAGAGAAAGGGAGAAAAGAGATTCATCCATTGGAAAGGAGGAGAGGGACAAAGACAGGTAACTTTGATTCATGCTTGGAATTATGCTTCACAGTCGAGTGAGGCCAGGGACAGACTAACCCATCCCATTGGATCATCTGACATTTTCTTTTGTGTCTCCTCAGGGATTCCGTGGACCGTAACCGTCACTCCAACCGCTCATCTCCAGCCTCAGCACCAGTCAGCTACCAGATCAGCAATCTGATTCGCTCAAATAGCCAAAACTCGAGCGACTCGGGTCGACATCACACTGGAAGTGTGGATCGTTTGCGTGAGCTCGAGAAGGATCCTCTCGAGCGCCACAGAGACTCCTCCATTTTGTCAGATATTAAAGTAAAGGAGAGCCGCTCGCCCAGCAAGGAGCTGCTGGAAAGACGATCCTCCGAAGACTCTATTAAAAGTGTTCAGCGCTCTCCATCGCCATACTCTAAGAACTTGATCAATGAGCAAAGCATAAAGATGGCGGGCGGGCCTCCACCCACACTGAAAGACAGTGAGAGGAAAGAGCCTCCTGAGCTACTTCACAAGGTGAAAAATGACATGAAGATCAAGGAGGAGAGAAAGGAGGAGCAGGAAGTGATGGTGGTTAGTTCCGAGCCAGGCCCACAACCACAAATCCAAGCACATCCTGGCCCACTTTCTCAACCCGGAAACCCTCACCACCACCATCCGCCTTTATCACAGCAGCCTCCTCTTCCCTCACCACGTGGGAATGAAATACCCGGTCCTGGTCTCCATGGTGTCCCCATGGGCCACTCACTGCCTCTCTCCATGAGTGCCATGCCCCAGATGGGAAGCCTAAATGTACTTGATCGAGCTCGCATGGCTCCCTTCATGGGCGTCAGTCCTCTAGCTGGAAGGGATCGTCTTCCTCATCCGGCTTTTACTTGGGATCCGCTGCGTGAGGCGTACCGCAATCTGGACCTTCAGAGACGCATGGACTTTCAGCTCAGGGCTGAGCAAGGACACCGCTTCCCGAGTGTGTACGAGCAGGAGCGAGCGTACAGGGAAAGGGAGGCCCATGACTACCAGCACCACGAGCACCTACTGGAGGTCCGCAGGGAGCACGAGAGGATGAGGCAGCAGGCGGAGGAGCGGGAACGGATGCATCTTCGAGAGGAGCTGGACAGAGCCCGCCTCCACCAGCTGCACCAGTCCCCGATGGAAGGGCACCTACCACACATGCCCCCTTTTATGCCCCATTTAGGTGGTATGCCCTACCCCAGACTCAGCCCGTCCACAGGGCACAACGGCCTACTTAATAGGACGCCGCCTACCGCCGCCCTCAGTGCCCCACCACCTCTTGTGCCAGCTGGCAGCGCCAGACCAGTCTCCCCTAGGAGGACTACTCCCCTTACTAACCCACAGGATGCACGGGACTACTCGCCGTCTCGTAATCCCAAAGAGGTCGAGGCACGGTAGCTGGGACCCCCGCCTCGTATGAAATCTTGTGAACAGAATGCACTGCTCTTCGCTGGAGAAGAGAACTGCTACTAACGCTGAAGGGTTTGATTGTACAAAGTGAAAAAACATTCTGCTCTTTAAGCACATGCCATTAAATTGTTTTAGAGGACTTAAGGTGGAGCAATGTCACAGAGGTGTGTATGTTTATATCTGACCTAAATATTTGATAATTATTAATATATTAACCGATCCTTTTTCAGCTTTGTGCAGAAGCAACGGTGTGCGAAAATTGTTTGTACATTAGCTTTCCTGGGTCCATGTAAAGATATGATTTCCTCTGTATTTCTCCGCTTAAGTCACACAATTGACAATATTTATCCGAATTCATTCAGAGACGAATCCATTACAGTACAGCTGTAAAGACTGGAATTTGGTTTCATCGCTCAGTACTCAAACCTCATGGTACCAGATGTCCTCATTGATGTACAATGTTATATTGTCAATTTGTTTTGAATGATTTCGCCTCCGAGATATGCAGATAGATATATATATATAAATATATATATATACTGAGGTCCTTGATCTAATGATGTAAAGTAAACTCATGTAAATAACATGTTGATATCTGCGCAGCGAACAATTGCTTTTTAACCGTTTCTAAAAAATTAAAAAATGACATAAAATTGTTCTTGGAAAATTGATGACATCATCCAATGGCGTGGAGGGAGGGTGCTGCACAGGAGCCTGGAAGGATAATCTGCAATCTATGCAACGTGGGGCAGGGCACCCTCCGGAATGAGACCCCTTAAGGAAGGGGAAGATTGAAAACATGGACTCGCTCATGTTTAAATGAGAGTGATTGCAGGATTATTACAGACTTCCAAGTCAAAAACTGGACTGGACACAGACAGACAAGATGGACACTTTGAAATGTGCAACAATAGGACTTTCTCTGTCAAACTTGTGGTTATGTGCAGTTGTTTTTCTTAGGCTCTTGTATACAAAAGAAGTAGAGTTTTAGGTGTGCAAAAAATGAAAATGAACATTCATGGTTTAAAATGTACCGAATAAAGTTTGGACCTAATGTCAAAAATGTCCCATTTTTTTTACCACAAACAAGTGCATTTACATTTACAGCATTTATTCATATGGTTGTCAATAACTACTTATGCAGGGGAGTTTGTGTTTAACTGCAGGCATTAGCAGAGTGTGTTGTGCATTACAGCAAGCAAAAGGTAAAGGAATGACTAGGAAAATGACTAAAACATGATGGTTTCAAAAAAAAGTGTAAAAGACAATCAAATAGAATCAGAAATTTAAATGTACTTTTGTGTTTTAAATCACATTGTGTATGTTTAAATGTCAAATCTGAACTGTGCCTGATTATTTGATTGATTTGGTTTAAAACTGTAATTTTAGCAGAAAATCCATTGTATGACTGTTTTTGTTTCTTTGATAAAAAGTATAATACAAATAATTATGGCAGCACGGAAACGCTTACATGATTTAGTGATAGAACATATCATTCCTACTGTAAAGAAACTTGAAAATGACATCACTTAAAAACTTGTAATGAGTTAAAGTGTTTAAGGTAATCACATAGTGACCATAAAGCTTAACCTAACCACACCATAACACTTCCAACACAGGAAAACTGTTATAAGTAAGTTACTGCGTTTGATGGATCTACTGACTCCTTCATGAAACATCTTAAGACACTTTTATTTGTTCAGGCTTTTCCTTGATTTTCTGGAACTCCTTTGTTATTCTCTGTGTTGTCTTGATATTTTTATTATATATTTTTATTGAGTATTGTTTTGATTGTTTAAACGCTTTGTGACCCTGGTCTGGAAAAGCGCTCTATAAATATAAATGACTTACTAACTTGCAATGTAATTGAAGTCGACTTTTTTGCTAGTCTGAGGTAAAAAAAGAAAAGAAAAAACCCTTCAGGATTAATATCTGATGACGGAACTTTTTTTGTGGGATTTTTTGCAGGTTACTATCATGAATAATTGTATGACTTTTAAAGACATACATTAATAATAATAAAAATGTTTAGAACACTTTGTTTCAGGTCCTCTTTCCTAATAACTAACATAATTCACCATAAAACAAAAGATAATTTCATTGCAACATCACTTTCTTGGGCACCAAAAATTGCTCAATTGATATGTGTATCTTTAAAGCAGCTGTAAGTAGTTTTGGGTACCTTAATATTTCTTGTACTAAAATAACTTGTGATGACACGTAAAACTAGTTGAATGACTCATATACCGTGAATTGAGGTCTTTTGTGTGATTTTTATTTTCACTTTAATAGTTATTGGGGATGGTGTGAACATGCTACATATCGCGCTGGCTGTGGTGGGGGGGACAAGTGCTACAGTCAGCTATTTGATGAATAATTGTAAGTTATAGTAAAAAAATATACATGCCTGAGTATACATGAGTATTGCAAGCTGCCCTTCATATTAAGAGGTGAAACCCCCTGAGGCTATGCTTACAGTAGCTTTAATAGTGTGCTCTTTACAGTATACATTTTGGCAAAATACATGGTTTGTTTCAAAAAATGTTCAACATATTGTTCTGCTTGTTCCCTGCCTATATTATAGAAGATTTTCTCTTTATTTTCTCATGCCTTGCCTTGAATTTGTCAAGAAAGTAAACCGTCTTCAATCATATATATATAAGTAAATGTTGGGCCAATATTGTGAGTGTTCATCCACACTCAGCACTTATGGTGTTCGCTCATCTGATAAAGCTATTACTTCTGAAATGTGAGGGCAAAAGATTTGGTTTCAGCCTGAGCCATCAGATCATCGCGCCATAATCTGTCATACATGGACTGCAGGCCCTTCAGCGCCGATCAATGAGATCGGGCCATGAAAATTCAGGGAGGAACTAATAGGACATTGATTTTGTATGAAAGCCGATTTCGAGTGTTTGTGTTGCAGGTAACCGGTATCGACTGGCGGCCCAGTGGCATATTGACCCACGGTCCGGACTCATTAAGAGGAGCAATGCCTGGGAGGCATGGTATCGGATGGTGGAGGAGAGGCTCGTCGTATGCCTCCTCTCCTCCCGCTCGACTCTCATCTGCTTTTCTAATGAGGCCGGAAGGCACTCTGGAGTGGACCGCGGAGAGAGACCCGAGGCGCCCCATCCTTTTATTGACAAGAGGACGGCTGTGCTCGCCGCCCGTCTAAAGGCGGCCAATTCATCCCGATAATGCCCCGACTACTCATCTCACGGCTGTGCACCATGAGACCCAGCAATTCTATCTTGTGGTATCAGCACATAATGACAGCGTGGATCAAACTGTGGCCAGGTCATTAGGGGATGTTATTGAAAATCAATAGCGTGCCTGTTTTCCACACACTCCAGCAAGGTTTTTAAGTCTCCTTGAAAAGACTGCTAACCAGGATGGGGCCGCCATATAGGGAAGACTTAAATCACTATCACTTTCAATTTAGCCTCCTGGTAATTGAGACATATTCCTCAGATAGGTAGCATCTGTCGGGTGCAGGGGTGTTTTTTAAAGGGTATGTGCCTTAAGTTCTAATCATCTAGTCAGCAACAGGTACTTTACTGCCTGGATAACTCCTATATCTATCATTTACCAAGTAAGCAAACGCACACCTCGCCTCCCTCCCCCTGCTTCAATCACTCTGTCCTATGCTCTATTCATTTTATGACCGAGTGTGGAACAGCCCTCTGGAGATGAAAAGCTCCATCAATTTCACTCATCGTCTGGCAAGGTCAATTTATTTCAGCACACAGTCCATCATCAGATGAGAATCAATTGACACATTGCCTCGCATCTCCAACCTAAGATGGGTTATTACCGTGTCTGCAATTTTCTGCACTTTTCGGTCTATTCTTCCTGTGATTTTTCTTTCATTGTTCCTCTGCCGGGGTCTGTATAACTGGAATTGAATTTCCCGTCTGATGGAAAATTGTCACCCTTACAGAATCATGTAACTGCTTGTTACAGAAAATCTGTTTTTTTTATTTTTATTTCCACACTTCTTCACTTTAATCCCAAATTATAGGATGCAGCGGTATTCGAGGTTTCGACATTGTTTTATTGTCCCTCTAATCCGCTTTGTTTATCTTTGAGAAACCTCAATGCTGGCTTTGGGATCGGATTGTCATGGTCTAAAAAAGCCCTTGGCAGAGAGCTCGCCCTGGCTTCCACCAACAGTAAAACGGGCCTAAGGGGCTTTTACGGAGCACAATGGCAGCTAATAACACAATGCCAGGCTAATAAGATGGGCGACGAATGAATGGCCTGCTCCAATCTCTTGTTCACTCTGTCCCGCTGATAAAACATGTATGAAAGTGGTTTTGCTACTGCAATGTAGCAGCTCCCTGTAGTCGCTCCCTCAGCAAGAGCTAATGCATTAGTTCCCACTTGAAGGCTGTTTTGAAATGGAGATTGGTAATGAGACGAGCAGCCCCCGCCACGATCGTATTTGGATTGCCGTGGCCTCCTCTGAGCCTGGTGATTTGGGAGACTGGGCCTGGCTCGGAGTTCATGCCCATCTCTCTGCGGGGGTTAGAAAGCCCTGACGAGAGCCATCCTAAACCACTAAACTATATCTGAACCGAGAGCTGAGGCAGCGAGTCGAGGGCTTGGCAATGGATCCCTGTCACAGCACTCTTTGTAGCTTCCAGGTTGTTTTTGACCACCTAAAAAGGCCAGCGGCATACATCCTCCCATGTTACCGTCTTTTTTTAGCTCCAAATGTCAACAGAGTGGCAGCTGACAGAAAGCAGAGCGGTCAGCAGTTTAAGTAGCTGACTTGGAAACAACTAAAAGGTGTGAATTCCAACCCTTGGTGACAAAGTGTGTGTAATGTCTTTGCACCTCTGGACCCATGACAAATATTCACATTGTATCAGATTGTTATTACGGCTGCGGAACGACACCATGTACTGCAGCCGGGGAGAGTGGATATTCTATTAATCACTCCCAGATGAAGATTATAAGACAGGGAGGGATATAAGGGAATTAAGGCAGATGGAAAAGAAGGAGGTCCAGAGCGGCCTGCAGCCAAAATAAGTTTCCACTTTGATTCAATTTTGAATTTTCCATCCTCCAGTGAAACACCACAATCCCCCACATTGACCATATTATATACACAAACCATAAAAAATGAATAACATTTATGCAGCTGGGTGCATCTGGCACTGATAGTGCTCTCTCTCAGGGACCCACAGGATGGCACTGTGCCGCCTTTCTTCCAACTGACGGGCAAGCGACGAAAGAGAAAGACGGACGGGTGTAAAAGGAGCCCCTCACATACTTAGACGGAGTTTTAAACGCGAATGGAGGCCATATATGGCGGGCGCAATTTGGCACAGCGAGCGCCCATGATTACCCGTGGAGACGTTAATCAAAAGTGGCTCAGTATTTGAAGCAGTGCTGAGAGGCACTGCCAGCTGGTGACAACATGGCTTGTGTGCACGGGCCAAGACTGAAGTTTATTTGAATATGGATCTCGCCGTGACCGTATTTCTCCAGAGCTCAGTTAGCAGAGCGTTCCCTGGCTCATCACTGGGATCGCCTCAGACCGGCTTGGCACCCGCCAAGTAGGAAGTTTTTCCAAGCCGCAGAATGAGAGTTACGATTGAGTCCATCCCCTCCGGTGGTGTGGGCAGATTCGAGTATTTGTTCAAGCTGAAGCTGGCAGCAATGCAGTCTGCAGCCCCGGGCGCCCATGTACGAGGATTTAAAATAATATTAAAATGACATGGATATTGTTTTTTCAGCCTATTTATTAGCAACACCTCCAGAAATAAATCAACTTATATTTCCTTTTCAAATAACTGTGCTACCCTGGAAATACATAGCTTAGCACAACACTGTGCTCAAAGTTCCCTGGAGCCAAGATTGGGACCACCTGCACACTTTACCAAGACCTCCATTATGAGATGTATCCAGTTCTCAACAGTGTGTTGATTCCATACGTGGACCTGGATGAAGTGTTTGGCGTCACAGCCCTGATATATTTTCTGAAAGAGGTTTAAAAAAAGGATTTATTTGTGTTGCTTGATGACCTTTGTTGGTTGCTATAGATCGGTTTAAATGTGTGAAAGATTTATTGAAACTGTGATTTAACTGACATAATGCATTACACACTTTAATTCAAGATATGAATCAATAGCTCTCTTAGTAATTTAAAAAAAAAAGACACAATTTCTCTCTGTCCAGATACAGTCCAACAAATAATTACCATTAACATTTTGATAATTATTAATTTCCCTACTTTACTATATTTCACACGTGACATTAATCTCACATCTCCGGACCTTTAATGAGGTGCATAAGTGAAGATTCTCTATAAAGCAGACTCTTCAAAAGTATATCTGCCATACTTCTTTGTACATTTTTCTGGCGGCAAACAAGCTTTGAAAGGCTGGTATCTTTTATCAGAGCAGGGGTTCCATGCACTGCGACAACAAACCCTATCTTATCTTGTTGTATTTGTTAATGTCACAGCTTAAGGGGTTTGTTCATCCACTTGCAACAGGGTTTACAGAGCGGATTGTTTGCAGATTAGTCAACACATGCCTCTGGAGGTCTTGGAGTGTATTCAAAAAGCTTGTCTGTTTCTCCAGGATCTACCAGTTCATGGGTGAATAGAGACAGGTTAGTCTCACCAAGACTCACTTCACCACTTTTTGTCCTGACAGGTTTAAAGGACGCTGGAAGGGGTCCCTGGTGGTTTGGCGTTACCATTGCAGGTCCTGTTTCAAAAAGTACCCGATGTGATGTTTGTTAAACAAACAAAATAGTTCATCTTGGAGTTAAAGTGACAACAAAGGTGGTTGTTGTGATTGTAGTTCATCTCACCGCCCACTCAGCAAATGTGCATGTAAACCTGAAATGCATTTGTATATATATATATGTGTGTGTGTGTGTGTGAGTGTGCGTGTGTGTGTGTGTAATTGAAACTATATCATTGACTATAGAAAAAACATTTTATTGCTTTATATTTTTTTATTATTTATGATTTAGAAGTTCTTTGTCAGGAAATTAACTTTTTTTCTGTTTTTTATTTACCCTTTTATTTCCTCCTCTATTTTGTGTCTATTAAAGACATTTGTATTTTATATTGAATTGTTTTCTTATTGTGAGTATGTTTAATAGCAATACATATATACAGCTCACATACTCAGACTTCATTTGATTAGAATTTCTATATTGACCTCATATTTTAGCCTTATCTTCCCAAAACGTTCATCATATTTTGTCTTTTTTTGTTCCTTTGACCTTCAGGCCTTACGTCGCTGCCATTATACATTGTGTATAACCTTTTGGAAATATACATTTATATTTATTTTGATGGGGAAATGTATGTATAAAAGCTATTACAGGCCAAACCCACCACTTCACAAACCCTCTTGCTAGTTCCATAACAAGTTACAGGAGTTCAAGCTTTTGCTGTTGCAGTGCATTTTGGGACTTTTAGTAGTGGTGACGCATAGGCTGTTATATCCTAACATGCTTTATGTTTTTTGGGGGATTTAAAAGGAATTGTTTTATATCCAGTTGTCAGAAAGAGTCTATTTTGAATCATCCTGTATTACAAACCACAACTGTTTCCATAACTTCTCCTCCAGACTTCTACTGACTGCTGATCAGCGCTGATGTTATTAAGCAGTGATGCATCTGCAAACGGCATCCATTACAAACAATCAACAAAGGCAAACATTTGTGTTTCAGTTTAATTCACACTGCAGCCAGGGACAGGATCATTCCTCGGTGACGCAGGAGAGCAGGCAGAGTTCCACCAGCATCAGCCATCTGGCTATCTAACACAACCCTTGGCTACACAGTGGCTCACTCGCTGATTGATTGAGGGTGTTGAAGGCCAGCTATTTAACACATCTGAACAACAAGTACTGCTATCACTGGCCCCTCTCCTGCCCGGGTGCTGCGCCGCCCAGGAATGTCTCTTATCTTTTTTGCCGCTATTTGTTGGTTTAAGCGGGACGGCATAAGCCCTCATTCCAAGTTTGATACACTGTTGCACTTGAGGTGCAGTCCTGAAAGACAGGCAGGTTGTTGCCGAGATATGTGGAGGACGAATTGACCCCTGGGTCAGTTTGTCAAAGGCAAGTCTTTTGAACTATTGCTCAGGATTGCGAAAAAAGAATACGGTGTGTCACCTAAATCCTCACGGAGGAAAATAAATCTGTGTTCTGCACCATTAAAGCCGCTTCTCTCACCTGATTGCGTGTTATTTGCAGCCCTATTCTTGAGGAAAAAGTATGATGATCTGCATTCTTTAGCAGACACAACCTGCTCATTCCCATCACACCTTCTTTGTTGCCTTTAAATGAATTTCAAATGAAAAGTGTAAGCGGGGTGTAATTATAATTCCGGGGCTATTATGAAATCAAATATCACAATGAATGTAATTTTATTTGCTTGTAATCTCTCTTACCCAGGCTAATAGGGCTTTTCAAAGGGCAAGCTCGGGGGGTTTAATGGCCGAATATCTTTAAATGGAACGGCTGCTCTGCTCTCCTGCTCTGTGGCTCTGTTCTTTTGTCTTTGATATGCAGGCAAAGAGCTTGACGGTGAGGGAGACGTGGGAGATTTGTAGGCCTGTGATCTCCATGCATCTCTGACAAATGAGCGCCTTTGGCAGAGCAGCGGGTAGTGGTGCTTCTTCTTCCCTGCTGGAATTCTGATCAGACTTTTGTCCAATTCTTTTTGGAAAAATGAAACCAGGACAACGGGACCGACGTGCCGCAAGGAATGACCTTTACTCTTCAAAAGCCAGTTGGAACTGCATTTTTCCATTACGAAATCCTGCAGATTAGTCATTTGGCCCTTCGCTTGTTTGCAGTTTTAATTTGACCCACATTATTAGGGAGAGCCACGACCAGTCAAATAGTTCATCTCGTGGATTTGGTCGCAGGACAAACAACCCTGTGATGAAATTAATAGGAGTCGATTTAAGATTCACCAGCAAGTGTTGGCTCATGATTTCAATGTCAACATATATAAGACAATAACCATGAAGGCAAACTAGCGGGCTCTGGAGGTACGCAAGCACGTCATCGTCCAATCTGCAGAATAAGAATAAGTAGTGCTCTCCATACCTGGGATAGTTGAAAGTTGAAGTCATTTCGAAAATGGTCGATCACGGACATGGATTGCCAGATCGGAGTGGGACTCTTCAGCTGGTAGTTTTATGTTGACTTGCAGGCGATTGAACACATTGCATATCTGACTTGATGGTGTCGATCTCGTCAGATGTGCTATATCTTGGCATTGGTGTTTTGGAAGACCATCCAGTCTGTGATACAGCATCAGATGCTGAAGATGAAGATGACCAGCAGGGCTACCATACAAATCATCTTTAGTACAAACAGTATTCAGAATGAGAAGAAAAAAAAAAAGGTTTTGATAACCTAACAGTTTTGAAAGTATGAAAATGAACTGCCCAATTATTAACTTGGTAATGTTCCGACTATGCTTATGCGACTCTGACGCCTACAAAAGAGAATCTTCTGCATCAACTGTGGTGTTTCTTCCTCTGCACGTGAAAAATTGTAATGAAGAACAGTTCCTAGTTGCAGTTGTCTGTCTTAACCACATCCCGTTCTTCTTATCTGGGCCCCTTTCCTCACCTCTGCTGTCTTATTCTGTACAACAACATCTAGCATTGATAATGCAGCCTCACACACGTTTAATTATTAATATACAGTATATTTACTATGGTCTTGAATAGCTTGTGAGTGTGTGCATAGAATTATCTTTAATTATAATTATAGGCAGTGTTGAGTGGAAAAATTAGCTGCTTGGAGGAGGTCTGACCCTCTAAGTAAGTGAGTACTAGGAGTGTGTATTGGCAAGAATCTGGTGGTACGATACATATCACAATACAGGGATTACAATAGGATGTATTGTGATACTGTAGAAATAACAATTTAGTTTTTTTGTATTGCCCAAGTACTTGACTCTGGTATGGCAGAATAAACAGATTTCATCATTCTCAACGAAGCCGTAACTGCTTACACTTTTATGAAACCAAAATATGTCCAAACATCAGCATTAAAGGCATCTGAGGTCGACTGTATCCTCTCGTTCTCAGTCATCGCCGACATTTAGTGGGATTTCATTTTTTCCTTTTGCTGCGAAGAGGTAATGACTGCTACCAAATGAACAAAAACTATAAATATTTGCACATTAATTGTAAAAAACCAATAATAATTTAGTTAATTTAACATAGTTTATAGAAATCTAAACCATAAAATAACAATGATTAAAGATACAATATCATTTTTAGCTGTTTGAGTCAACTGTATCCTCTCATCCTCATTCATCACCTGGATTTGGGGGGATTTTATCATTTCTTTAGTTGCGAAAGACGTAATGACTGCTGCAAAATGGACAAATGTTCTGAACAATTGCATTTTATGGTACTTTTAAAAAATCGAATTATTTTATTTTACACACATTTATCGAAATATAAATCATAAAAAAACTATGATTACAATAAAATAGGATTTTAAAAGCAGCTTGAGTCAACTTTATCCTCTCGTTCTCAGTCATTGTGGGGATTTCTCTGGATTTTAAATAAAGGGAAAAATATACAATATTGTATTTTACATAGTTCAATTAAATATAAACCATAAAGGTATATATATCATAGTATAGAGTATTGTATTTAGACACAAGTAAATATGATCAAATTGATTGGAAAGCTCCCTCCCCCCAAAAAATGATGAAGATATATCACGTATTGATATTTCCTCACACCTCTGTTGATTAACCCTTTAAAGAGATTATCAAAATAGAAGCTTTCACGGAGGGAAGTGGAACGATTCTTTTTTTTTTTACCTTCCAGAACATCGATTGCAATTGAAACATGAGCGTTCAACCAGAAGATCAATAATCAAAGACTGAAGCAATCATTTTATACTTCCCTAAGGCTGATGTCTCATTTATATTCGGTCCAGTGGTTTTCTACCAATAACCGGATATGATTTTGTTCTTTTCATGCGATTCCTCTTGTAGATAAAGGGTAAAATATATCACCTTTAAAGCATCAGAGCAACCATGTCTGAGAGACACGTGTTCGTGTACCTCGTGCTGAGTCCAAGATTGCTGGGATTGATTCTGGACATCCCCTCATTTACTTGAAACAACATGGTTGAACCTGGAAGCCTCCTCAGCTCCATGTGGAGATTCTTTGGAAGAGCGAGCACTACCCCTTGTGGCGTGCCTGGCCCAGTGCACTGTGGGTAAACGCCACCTCCAGCTGCTCGTGGGCCCCTCCTGATAAGTTAACCTTGTGATAACATGCTAATGCCTGATTAATGTTGCAGTAATTAGACACAGCTTTTCACACTCAGTTAGGAGGACATCCTTCTGCAATTAGCCCGAGCTGGAGAGAGATAATTCCAGAGCCATGCAGTGGCGCTCCTCGGCTTGTTCCCACTCGGCAACATTAAGGTTTATTTTCTCATTATTTCATTTAATTACTTGTTTGATGTCTCGTGCAGCTGCCACGAGTAATTTCTGATCCAATTAGGAAATGCTGATTGACAGCGCGGGTGTGGGATTCAATAAGCCGCGTTCAATTTGCCATAGTGACCTTATCCCGGGATCCGGCCAAGGATTCTGTGTTCACCACTGAAGGCCAACTAAAAATATAATCATTCCCCTGAAGAATATACACTGTGAGAGAGAGAGGGAGTGGAGAGAGAGGAGGGAAAAGAGAGAGAGTGTGTGTTCCTTCTCCTCATCAGACATCTAACAATGAGGAATGGATGCATTAGTGAGGAGAGGCCCCAGTGCTCACCGGCCTCCACACTGCCCATTAATAATGCACCGGCGGGGAATAGATGGGGGTTTGCTGAGATTAGACCTACATTAAGGACTCATTTGCTATTTCTATTACAGACACGTTGGTCTTTCTTAAGGAAGAAATATCAGCCCACTTATGTTGACGCTTCACGGCGGCCAGAGGTCCCACGCTGCCGCCGTTTTTTATTTTTTCCTCCTGCCTGAACTGAAGCAGTGCACGGATGCTGACGAGGCATTACTTATTGTGATGTGAAATTGTTGCAACAATCGTGTTCAGTGGAAGGCAGCAGGAAACTGTCCAATATGCCATTTAAAAATAACAGCTATTTTTTTTTCCTAAAATGTGCAATTTTAATTATTAATATTTGGGTTTTTTCCTGTATCTAGAAATAAAAGTGTTATACTGTGTATTGAAATATCATAATTATGTGCCATAGGGCTGTGTATTGGCAAGAATCTAAGAAGATACATAAGTGACGATACGATAAATTGCAATATATTGCGATACTGAGTTACAATGATATAATGTTTTGTTTAAAGAAAAAACACTTTTTCTATCTTTTACAAGAAAGAATTGAGCAAATACTTTCTCTGATCAAATGTGAAAGTACTTGGAGGAAAGTGTTTTAGAATTTAAACAACAAATGTAAACTTATATTAAAAATAAAGTGCATTTACAGTCTCAAACAACCTGTGTTACTTCAGTAACATGAAATATCCAGTATGTGTCAGCGTTCAATTTTCTCTGTTTTAAAGCCAAAATGAGTACAATCGTGAAATCTTGTTGTGCTATCACATTCATTTCCGTGAAGTTTAAGTATTAATCTTGTGTCAAGTGCAATACAATAAAATATACACCAAATCATTAATAAATCCTAGCTCCTTGTATATGCACACATAACAGTTTATAAATGACCTGACGCTAACAACTTAGCTCATTAGCATACGGCGAAGATGGACAGGTTTACACTTGTTTGGAAGTTCTACAATCTTATAAGAACGCTTAAAACAACTGAAAAGAGATGAAAAGTATGTACAAAGGGGGTTGAAAGAGATGAGCTGCTGACTGGAAAACTCGCATTTGAGTCGCTCATAAGTTAGTCTTACGTCCGTGTATATACTGAGCCACGGTAAGTCAGCGCCCCAGCAAGACACATCACCATAGCAACCGAGTCTCGCAAGATACGCTGCACAGCTCACAGACACACTGAGATGTAAACTAGACATAGAAGTATAAATTGACAACTTTACAGAATAGTCACACTGATTGGTCAAAGTGTGCATTAAAGAAATGCTTGATTTATAAAATAAAAAATGATAAATTATGGCATGTTTTCAATATGCATATCGCATGTGCCAATATCCATGAGAGTAGCGGAGAACTTGCTTTGTGGTAGCTGGACCTTACTAACGCCTACGGGTCAATCCCACACAAGCTAGTGGAGCTTGCACTGCACCCCCACCATGTCCCCAGCAAGATCAAGGACTTGACCCCAGATTATTATGATAATTTCAGGCTCAGGGTCACTTCTGGGTCAGTAACTCAGAACTCAGACTGGCATCGGCTTGAGATGCCAATGCTATGTTTTCTCAGTGAAAATGGTGGTAAAGTCTGCGAGGTGGAATGAAGAGGGCCTTTATCCAGATCCGGTGTTCGACAGACCCCCATTAGAGCCTACATGGACGACCTGACTATCACATCAACATGAGTCCCAGGGAGTAGGTGGATCCTACAAGGACTGGAGAGAATCTTTGGATGGGTCAGGATGAGTTTCAATCCCGCCAAGTCAAGGTCCATGGTGCTGAAGAGGGGGAAGGTGGTCGACAAGTTCCGGTCCTCAATTTCAGGAATGGTGATTTAGTCCATAATGGATCAACCAGTCAAGAGCTTTGGAAAGGTCTTTGACTCCAGCCTGAAGGGTTCTGCTGTTATCCAGAAGCCTACCCAAGAGCTTGGAGGGTGGCTCACCAAGGTAGACAAGTCTGGTCTTCCTGGAAGATTTAAAGCCTGGATCTTCCAGTACTTCATCCTCCTCAGAGTCCTGTGGCCTCTCCTGTATGCAATCCCAGTAACAACGGTGGAATCCTTAATAAGGAAGATGATCAGCTTTTTGCGGAAATAGCTGGGCCTTAATCGCAGCCCAAACAGCGCTGCTCTGTATGAAGCCCTACAGTACAGAGACTCCAGGGACTGCAAGGTGTAATCAGCGGGGATTGAAGTGAGGACAGGAAGGAAGTGGAAGGCAGAAAAGGCACTGCAGGTGGCTGAGTCATCACTTGGGCAAAAGGTGCTGGTTGGGGCCATGGCAACAAGGAGAGCAGGCATGGGCTACTTCCCAAAGACCCAAGTCAGCCAGGCCCGGGGCAAAGAAAGACAACATCTACTCCAGGAGGAGGTCAGAGCAGGCTTGGAGGAAGAACGAGTGGGCAGGGCAGTGGGACTCCGTCAACAGGGGCATGGACAAGATGGGCAACGCATTACATTTCAAGCCGCATGTGAAGCCGCAGATAAAACCACAAGGTGGCTGTGGAAGAAAATGGCAGATCCGTTGGTTGCTACTGGGACTTAAGCCGGTTCATGATCCGATGGCTGGGTCGCCTGGATGAGGGTATCTGATGTTGCGAGTCAACATCCAATGAATCCAGGATACATCACTGAGGACGTGGCCGAGTGCATCCAGGAGATGTATCTTTCAAGTTTAAGTTATTATGATTATTAATTTTTTAATCCTTTGATCTGTGATCAACACAATTTAAAAGTAAGTTTAACAGTGTTATGGCGTAACTAAAAACAACAATTATTTAATGTATTTTTGTGTCATCACTGATTGTTCTAAAGTTTGTGAAATTTAAATTTAAGCTATTCTTGGCGAAATAGACAGGGGCCGTACATGCATTTGCCACTGTGAGTGCTGAAGAGAAACCTCTGCCGTCTTCAAAACCTTGTCTTATTTATGAACCTGCCAGTCGGAGTCAAATTTGGAAATACTGTAGATTCAAAGGCGCCTCTGGAGTTTGGAAGCTTAGGGAGGAAACAATTCGAACTTTGTGAAACATTTTGATTTTTAAAAAAGAAATCAAGGTAAGTACATTTCAGATACAGTCTTTATCTGGATCAACACAATATTTTAAATATGAGCAAGTAGGTAAGTTAATGTTATTTGTAAAGAGCTTTTCTAGACCAGGGTCACAAAGCGCTTTAACAACCATAACCATACACAGTTAAGATATACTTCAAAAAAAGATTTTGCCTTGGGATTAGGTGAAGGGGCTACAACTAAAATACACCATATATTCCACATAAATAGTAACCAATTATCAACAAATGGTGGACACTAAATAACTCAAAACAACAGAAGTACAAAAAAAAAAAAAGAACCATAATTTTAACATTTAACGTGCTTATTAACAACATTTAGTTTAATGGCTTTTTTCCATAAAAAATATACTTTATTTTATAGAATTGTGATTTGTGCCCTTTACATAGTATTACATTCCAAGTCAAAACACACATTATTTGTCACTAAAACACTTCCATTAGCCAATTAGGAATATTTTCTCATGCAATTAAAATAAAATAAAAAGTTAAACTTAAATAAAGTCTTCAGAACAAAACCTTGACCATTTTACTTACTTACATTTAGTTTTATGTAGTGATCTAGACTATAGAAATGTTTAGACCCAATTGTATACTTGCTGGCTTAGTCAACAGCATTGCTACATAGATAGATAAATAAAACTTTATTGATCCCTCTGGAGGTCTCCTTGGGGAAATTGTTTTTCCAATTAGCACACAGCAACACAGACGATACACAAAGTTCTACTTCATTCTATGCTCGCCCTCTAACCGCTTCGCTATTGGTTTATCCTCGAGGCCATGCCTCGTCTCTGAGAAAGCTTAATGAACTCGCCACCCAGCTGGGTGAAGTCCACTTCCTATAAAGGCAGGAAATACCTGCTGCACTTCCTCCTTTTCAACTCAGCAGAAAGCTCCTGACAGCAGGCTGTTGCTCCCAAGCTTTGGAACGATCTTCCTCTCTCTTTGCGCTTGATGGAGTCTACTGACTCCTTTAAGAAACATCTTAAGACTTTTTTTTTTGTTCAGGCTTTCTTTGATTTTATGGAACTCCTGTTGTGTTATCAGTTTTATCTTGCCCTTTAAAGTATATACTTTATTGAGTATTGTTCTGATTGTTTAAGTGAATTGTGACCCTGGTCTGGAAAAGCGCTATACAAATAAAAATTACTTAATTACTTACTTAAAGTGAAAAGCTAAAAGATCAGAGTGGAACGTAATGATGGCGAATTCGCTCCCCCCTCCCTCGCCTGTCTCACTCTTAAAGGAACAGTGACACGCAAAACAATCGTATTATCATTATCGTACTTTTCTTTGCTTTGCTCAAAAATGTAATTTCAAATTTGTGCAGACCTGAAAAAAACTTGGTGAACTATCATTTCTTTCTGCCAACATAGAAAATATTTAATATTTTTCAGCAAGTCAGTTACAAACGTGTACATTAAAATAAATGAGGTTAAGTTTGTTATCAAACAGACTCTTTTTGAATGTCCTATTATTTTGTATTCTGCATTGTTCAAATGATAGTACTAATAATGATATAATAATGATTATCAAAATAATTATGATGTATATTAATGTATATAAAACCCTCCAAAGTCACATATTGCGCTACATAAGAAAAGACAACAACAACCATGACTAAATAAATGGTAAATGGCTCTTACTTATATAGCGCTTTCTATGCTTATTCAGCACTCAAAGCACTTTACACTACGTTACGCATTCACCTATACAATCACACGCTGATGGGAGTAGGCTGTGACGCAGCACGTCAGATCAACCATCAGAAGCAATCAGGGAAAAGTGTCTTGCTCAGGGACACAACACCATAATCTTGTCTGGAACTGGGATTGAACCCGCAACCTCTCCGATCACAAGTCAACCACTCTACCATCTGAGGTATGAAGCACTAAGTTAAACTACTGCAGTAAATACACAAAACATTGTTATGATAATTATCAATGCTTAGCTAAGCGATAGTTCAACCCTTAAATTCAAATTTCACCCTCATGTCGACTAAGAGTTGGGATTATTTTCAGAGTAATCTGTTCTTTTTAGAGTTATAGACATACTTTTAGACAAGACTTTTTTTTTTTTATGTAGCGACTGGAGCTCAGTTGTCTGCGTCTTCATCTTCCTCCAAAAATACACTTAACAACATCCAAATACCTACATACTGCTCGACTGTCTGACATAAGAGATTTAGGCTGACAACCTAGTATCATCCTCTCACAGCAAGCCAAAAATATTGACTTGTTAAAGTATTTTTCTGAAGAATTCCTCATGTCGGAGGATTCAATACAAGATGGAGGTTACAGGCCAGCACCATGGAGGTATTTGGATGTTCTTAAGTTTTTTTTTGGATGAAGATGAAGACGAGGCTTCAGTTGCCAAATTAAAATGAACAAAATGTTTGCCTATAACTCAAAAAGGGAGCAGATTACTCAATACAGAAAATAGTGAATTTGAATTTTGAGATCACCAACTAACGTTAAAGTAATATTTCTATATAGCATAAAGGCAAGAAGAGAAATTATATGGAATTTTGTTAAATTTAAAATCAAAAGGGTTTTGGGCTCCCAGGGTTTTTTACCCCGTCGGAAACGGGTGCAAATGGCTCTTTGAGTGGTAAAGGTTGCCGACCCCTGGCCAAGACCCAAATCACACGACGGTTGATAGTGTGGCCTGCCGAGCGCTTCCCACGGCACTTTACAGTGACGGGAAGCGTTTGAGGCTTGTCGACCCACGCCTCCCCAGAGATCATGATTATGATCGAGACAGGTTAACGCCAATGTTGTCTCCCTCGCAAACAACATAGCATTCCTGTGCTCTTCACTCGACAAGCTCACGTTCCAACGTGATAAGAAGAAGATGCGTGCAAATGCTCTCCTGGAGGAGGGTCCGAGACTCTGCTCAGACGAGACATCGACATCTTTTTGAGGTCTCACTCCTTCTGGTACAGACATCCACGAAGAGAGCAAGCGAGCTCTGTGCTCTCTCCATTAGTCGGGCTGACAACACAGTTGCTGGACGCTTGACGTTATGTGAAGTCAGCAGGCGCTTGTGTCCCTCCTGGGGCTCATGGAGCAGCTCACACTTGCTGCAAGTGAGTGACATTTTTGTCTTAAGGTTTCACTCCTTCTGGTCCTGAAATCCACAAATAGAAAGTGAGCCATGTGCTCTCCCCATTAGCTCTGAGTGTATTTCCTTTTGCGTCTAGGAGTCATCAGTGTCAAAGCCTCCGAACCCAGTGTTCCGTTGTCCGAAGGTTCTCAACCCCTCCTTCCAGGCAACAACTCTCACACTGCAGGCCTTCCAACCGCCGCCCCACTTGGACCCGGGTCAAGATCGTCTTCACCTGTTGTCCTGTGAAGGTTTTGTTTTGCGGCACGTGGCCTCATTTAGCCGCTCTGATGTCTTATTCATTTGCCACGGTAGATGTCGGCTGGGTGAGCCGGTCTCCCCTCAGAGGTCTCTCATTGGGTGGGATCGGCCATACCAGGCCTACCAGGCAGCGGACGGATCTGCTCCTAGCGATTTAGGGGCACATTTCACCCATGGTGTGGCAGCTTCAGTGGCTCTTTCGGGGGGTGTTGCAGCAGTAGACATCTGCTCTGTCGCTTCTTGGGCATCCACCTCAACCTTCGATAGATCTCATCTCCTCAACGTGGCGACAGGATCAGTAGCTCATACTGTTTTTGAGCGATGCCATCCCCCCGAGGCCCGAGGCTCCAATGGATTTGGATCCTGGGCCGGCGGGGCCTCAGTGATGCGGCTGCCAGGAGCGGCGTCCAGCTGGGGGAACATTGATCCAGTCGGGCTGCACCGTGGGTTTAAACCAATGGCGAAGTGGTTAGAGGGCGAGCACCAAATGAAGTAGAACCCCTGAGTTATGGTCATAATCTTAGGTTATACGAATTGGTGCAAAGTCCTCTAACATCGTTGCCCAGCGGCCGCCTTTCTCGCTGAGTTTTCAGTTGGAGGAAGTGCGGCGGGTATTTCCCACCTTTATAGGAAGTGGAACGCAACCAGCTGGGTGGCGGGTTCATTAAGCTTTCTCAGAGACGAGGAAGGGTAAATCAATAAAATAGCAGTTAGAGGGCTACGCACCAAATCGTAGAACCTGAGATTATGATCATAACTCAAGGGTTATCCCAACATGAAAATTACTACAGAAACACTTGAATAATAATGAAATTATAATAATAATAATAATTTAAATTAATTATATTTTTACAGTGGAAATTGCACTAAGTTGCTGTGTTTGTCTCTATGTTGTCTTGTCCTTTTAAAGCATGTATTCTAACTGTATTTAATTTGATTGCTGAAGCACTTTGTGACCCTGGTCTGAGAAAGGCGCTTTACAAATAACAATTAATTACTTACTTACTAAGTTCATAAAATGATCCTACACACGTATTGTAAAGTTAATGTACTTAATAAACTGAGTAATTATTTGATCAAAACCGCCAGTGACTGGTTTTGTTGCATTTACCAAAATACATTAGGACATTAGGATGGATTTGCTGCTGTTTCTATTTGTTCAGGCTTTTCCTTGATTTTCTGGAACTCCTGTTGTGTTATCAGTTTTATCTTGATCTTTAAAATATACTGTATACTTTATTGAATATTGTTTTGATTGTTTAAGCGCTTTGTGACCCTGGTCTAGAAAAGCGCTATACAAATAAGAATTACTTACTTACTTACTATGTTTCCGTTCTATCCCTATTAACTGTTGTAGTTCCGATTCTCGCCTCTGGATGTCAGTAAGTGCGCAGTTGACAGAAGCCTCCGCCAGCTGACTTAAGTAAAGTTGGCTCGATATTGACAGATTCGATCTTTGCGCTCTAATACCTCTTTATACGAGTTATTAAAAACAACAAAGCCCGATGTATTTTGATCACTGTTACACTAGCTATGTACTACACCCTCATGTTTGAAGAAAACATGTGTTGATCGCACGTAAACAGCAAAAATAGCGTGAAAGAGTCTCTGCAGGCACGAAATCAGATGAGGGACCGTTTACAAATTACTTGAACTGACAAAAATGTAGTGTTGAAAAATATTGTCTGATTTTAACCAGCAGACTTTCTTTCAATTACAACTCTGATGGTCACCAAATTCATGTCACTTGTAGTGAAGTACCTTCATCTCAAGTTACTACACTCATTAGTTTTTCAAATGTTCCTCTAAATTATTTGAAATCACTATTTTCACGCAATATTTCACATATATTTTGTAATAGCTTTGTAATTACAATTGTGATGGTCACCAAATTCATGTCAGTTATGAAGTACCTTCATATCAAGCTACTAGACCGATTCTTTTTTTAAATTTCTTCTTGAAATTTTCAAAATCACCTTTTCTGTGCAATATTTCACATACATTTTTTAATAGCTTTGTAATTACAACTCTGATGGTCACCAAATTCATGTCACTTATGGAGTACCGTCATATCAAGTTACTACACTCATTGTTTTTTTTAATTTCTTCTTAAATTTTTTAATTATGACCGTTTCTGTGCAATATTTCACATACATTTTGTAATAGCTTTGTAATTACAATTGTCATGGTCACCAAATTCATGTCACTTATGAAGTACCTTCATATCAAGTTACTTCACTCATTGGTTTTTTTAATTTCTTCTTGAAATTTTAGATATGACCGTTTCTGTGCAATATTTCACATACATTTTGTAATACCTTTGTAATTATAACTCTGATGGTCACCAAATTCATGTCACTTATGGAGTACCTTCATATCAAGTTACTACACTCATTAGTTTTTCAAATTTATTCTTGAAATTTTCAAAATCACCTTTTCTGTGCAATATTTCACATTTTTTAATAGCTTTGTAATTACAACTCTGATGGTCACCAAATTAATGTCACTTTTGGAGTACCTTCATATCAAGTTACTACACTCATTATTTTTTTTTAATTTCTTCTTGAAATTTTCAAAACCACCTTTTTTGTGCAATATTTCACATACATTTTGTAATAGCTTTGTAATTACAACTCTGATGGTCACCAAATTCATGTCACTCCACACGTTGACTTGCGTTTTGGCAGTAAGCTAAACACGATTTGCTGATCAGGACTCTGAAGACATTGGGTTCGTTGTACTCAGGTTTATTGAAGTTGCAAATCTTTTTTGTAAAACAACGATGCTACAAACAGCGTATGACGTAAAGCTGCTGACATGAGACGTGATCATGCTCTTGGTTGTGAAACTTTGCACTGCAGCTTCCTACCTCCTTATATGGCCTTGTAACGTCACATCACGTGACATCCGCTCTTAGTATTACAAAAATACTGATGACAGGACACTCCCCGTCTGGCTTTAACAAATGCCACCATATGAAAGTCCAAAACAGTTCTTACTGCTTCTTAACCGGAGCAACAAGGAGGACAGTCTCTGTAATGGGACGCTGGTAGACTTTAGTCCCATCTTTCCTGGAGACCTTGACCTCAACTTTGCGTACCTTGCCGTCTTTGCTGGGAAAAACTTGGGTTATCAGTCCTATCGGCCACTCGTTCCTTTTGAGCTGGTCATCTCTGAGAAGGACGACACTCCCAGGCTGCAGGTCTGGGGTAGGAGCCTGCCACTTCCTTCTTGGTTGAAGTGATGCAAGGTATTGCTTCCTCCATCTATCCCAGAAGTTGTTGTTGTTGCTCCGGTTAAGAAGCAGTAGGAACTGTTTTGGACTTTCATATGGTGGCATAGCTCAGATGGTAGAGTGGTTGCCTGCAGTCCAAAAGGTTGCAGGTTCAATCCCAGCTCCAGACAAGCTTGTGTCGTTGTGTCCCTGAGCAAGACACTTTACCCTGATTGCTCCTGATGGTGAACTCGGCAGAAAGTGTGCAGCCCATCAGTATGTGTGAATGGCTGAATTTCCCCTCGCGGGACTAATAAGGGTTTCTAAAAAAAAAAGAAAAGTTTTGGGCTAGATGCTGGACTTGACGCCATTGGGATTTGTGGAGATCTTTGACCCAGTCTCCAGCAGGGGCTGAAGGAAGACTGATCTTCTGAGTCAGGAGTGTTGCAGGTGTAAGAATGAAAGGATCATCAGGGTCGGTAGACACTGGAATAAGAGGTCTTGCGTTGATGATAGCTGCGACCTCTGCCATTAGGGTAGTGAGTGCTTCATGGGTCAGTTTTGAAGTCCCCAGCTGGAGGAACATGGAGTCCAGGATCTTTCGTGCCACTCCAATCATCCTCTCCCATGAACCGCCCATGTGAGAGGCATGAGGAACATTGAACTTCCATGTACATCCTTGGTCCAAGAGGAACTTCTCAACTGAAGCGTCATCAATGTTCGAGGGGATCTTCAGCTCTTTACAAGCACTGAGAAAGTTGGTTCCTCGATCGGAACGGATGAGCTTTACTGGGCCCCTGGTTGCGAGAAAACGTCGGAGGGAGTTGATGAAGCTGGAGGTGTCGAGCGATTCGATTACTTCAATGTGGACAGCTCTTACACTCATGCAGGTAAATAACACTGCCCACCGTTTACTCTGAGCAAGGCCGCCCCTTGTACGACGTGCAGACACTGTCCATGGACTGAACCCATCCAGGCCGACGTGCGTGAACGGGGGTTCCGTAGAGAGGCGGTCTGCTGGAAGATCTGCCATCTTCTGTATCAGCCGGGTGCCACGCAGTCTGCGGCATGTGACACATGCATGGATAAGACTGCTCACTTGCCTTTTACCGCCAATGATCCAGAATCCAGCAGCTCGTACTGCACCCTCTGTGAACAGTCGTCCCTGATGCTGAGTTCTCTCGTGATGGTGTCGAATTAAAAGTGTTGCAACATGATGCTTGCCTGGGATGATTAGAGGGTTTTTCTCCTCTTGCTGTAGTTCCGCTTCTCTGACACGACCTCCAACTTTCAGAAGGCCATCGGCGTCTATGAAGGGATCAAGAGCTTTGAGAGGGCTGTCTTTGGGGAGATTCTCCTCCTTCTTTAGACAGGCGTACTCTACAGTGTAGGTCTCTTCTTGGACAGCTCGGATGATGGTTCTCTTGGACTGCGAGAGTTCATCAATGGAGATAGCTGCATGGCACAGATGCCAGCCTTTGCAGCCTCTGGCATTGGTTGCAGAATTCTTCTGATAGAGGCGAGCGACATGGATGAGGCGAGCGACATGGATGAGTCGAGCGACGGCATGGGTCAGCTTGTTCCAGCAGGAGAACTTTGAGAAGCACTCTGACCCCAGTTGTTTGCATGACATGGTTGTGCTCATTGTAGACACCAAAGGGCGGATGTCTGGATCTGATGAAGGGTTCACCAGCTCAAAGGTGTCTTCACCAGACTGGACTCGAAGGGGTTGTTTCAGTAACATTGGTCCAACCAACCAGTTTGTAGTTGGGAGGCGTGCGGCAGTAACGGACCGGGTGGCGATATCAGCGGGATCTTCAGTTCTGTAGACACGTACTGCCACTGTTCAGGGCGAGAGCATCTCCTTATTCGCAAGACTCTGTTACTGACATACACGTAGAACCGCCTTGTGTCACTCTTGATGTAGCCCAGTACTACCTTGCTATCACTGTAGAAGGTTGTGTCGTCTAGGCGTGTGTCGATCTCTGCGGAAATTAGTTCGGCAAGTTCTACTGCAAGAACGGCTGCGCAGAGCTCAAGTCTTGGAACTGTATGCTCCGGGAGGGGGGCCAGTTTAGCCTTTCCCATGACGAAACCCACATGAATGGTATTGTCTGTGTCTGTCAGTCTGAGGTACGCTACTGCAGCAATTGCCTTAGTCGAGGCGTCGCAAAAAATGCACAGCTCTCTGCGTGATACTCCTGAGAGGGAAGTCTCTGCATAAAGACGTGGTATCTGGAGGCTGCTGAGATCATCCAATGAGGATCGCCATGTTGTCCACGTTCCTTCCATCTCTGGGGGCGGGGGGAATCCCAATCGCCATGATCCTGTGTAAGTTCTCTGAGGATGGCCTTCCCTTGGATAGTTACTGGGGCAATGAATCCAAGAGGATCGTAAATGCTGTTCACAGTTGATAGGACTCCTCGACGAGTGAAAGGTTTCCCTTTGTCTCCTATTTTGAAGGTGAAGGTGTCGCTCATTAGGTCCCAGTTGAGGCCCAGACTGCGCTGCATGGGAAGGTCATCGGAACCAAGATCCAGATCTTTGAAGTCTTTAGCATGGTCTTGGGATGGGAATGCCTCCATTACCTTTCTTTCGTTAGAAGCAATTTTGTGGAGTCGCAGGTTTGAGTCTGAGAGAGTATCTTGCGTTCTCTTGAGTAGGTCTACTACCGTTTCCACTGTAGGGAAGGACTTTAAGCCGTCGTCAACGTAGAAGTCCCGGTTGACGAACTCCTTGACGTCAGGGTCTCCTTCTTCCACACTCTTCCGGAAACAGTAGACGGCCACTGCGGGGGAGGGACTGTTCCCGAAGACGTGGACCCTCATATGATATTCAATGATTTCTTTGGATGGGTCGTTGTCTCGGAACCATAGAAACCTCAGGAATTTTCGGTCTTCTTCCCTGACGAGGAAACAGTGGAACATTTGTTCAATGTCTGCCGTTACCAGCATTCTTCGGACTCTTTCAGTTGAGGTGCAACTTCAGCGTGCCTGTTCTGAAACACTTTTTCCATGAATGTGAGGAAGTGCAGTTTCATCGTTGGCTTCTTTTCAAGACTCCGTCTCAGTGATGACAGTCGTTTTGAAGCCTGGACCTTGTTGTTGGGAAGACGGGGCCTTGGTGTCTTGAATGGCAGCGGCGCTACCCAGCTGTTGTCTTGGTCTTTCTTTAGGTTATTTTCCATTATTGTCAGGAATGAGATGTCGTCAATGGACAGAGCTACCTTGTTATCGTCCTTTGTCTGCTGAAACACTGTGGAGGCCAGCTGCTCATCTCTCCTGCTGGTAAGCATTTCTGTGCTCTGGAATTGACTGTATCTCTCCTTCACCTGTAAGACATTTTGACAGGGCTCAAAGATGGAAGGACGTTTTTGTTCTGACGTAGTGTACAGTGCACTTACTGTCTCGGGCTTGTGAACGCCTCCCAAGCAAACATTTCCAACGATCACCCATCCCAGATCGAGTTTCTGTGCATAAGGAGCTTCACGGGGGCCGTTCACCTGCTTGCGCACCTTGTGTACCGTGATGATGTCTCTTCCAAGGAGAAGCATGATGGGTGCGTTCTGTTTGAGTTCTGGGATGAGACGAGCCACAAATTTAAGGTGAGGGTGGTTGTACGCTGCACTGGGTGTTGGAATTTCCATTCTGTTGTTAGGGATGTCGTTGCATTCTACGAGACTTGGTAGAGGAAGTCTGACTTTTCCATCAATAGATTCGATTTGATAGCCTGTAGCTCTTCTCCCTCTGGTCTCTGTCACACCGGAACAGGTTCGGAGAGAGTACGGAGAGGTGGGGCACTGGATGTTGAAGGTGTCAAAGAACTCAGGACTAGCCAAGGATCTGTTGCTGTGCTCATCGATGAGTGCATAGACCTTTATCCCTCTCTCACGATGATTGACCGGATAGATCTTAACAATACAGATTTTAGAGCATGATCTGTCGCTCTGGTCGCCACCACAGACCTTGGTGCAGCTGGTGTTGACTTCTGCAGATGGCTTAAGGGCTGGCTCCCCGCCATGCTCTGAAAGGCATGGTGTCTCTTTAGCCTCCGGTGCAGGTCCAGGATGAAGGGCGGAAATATGTCTCTCACTTCCACACTCCATGCATGTAGCTGTATACCTGCAGTCCTTAGCCATGTGCTTGTTAGATGTGCAACATTTGTAGCATATCCTGTTCTCCTTAAGGAATGCTCTCCTCTCTTCAATGGGTTTCTCGCGGAAAGCCCGACACTTGCGTAGCAGATGGGGCTTTTTATGGATGGGCCACTGTCGATCCACATTTTCAATTTCGTTAGTTTGTTCTGTAGCCGAGACATCCGTCTTGTGGACTGAGATTTCTTTCTGTCTGTATGTTTTGAAGCTCGTCCCCGTTTTGGGGATGTCGGCTTGGCTGTTGAAGTTAAAGCTAGGATCGTTTCTGATTTTAGCTTGTTGGGAGATGAAGTCGACGAAAACCTCGAAGGGAGGAAATGAGACTTGGTACCGTTCCTTGTAGCTGGATCCAAGAGACAGCCACTTTTCTTGCAGGCTAAAAGGCAGCTTCTGGACTAGAGGATTTATTCCCCTGGAAGTGTTGAGGTACTGAAGGCCTGTGAGGTATCCATCTGCCTTGGCCGCCTCCAGTTCCATCAAGAGGTCACTGAATTCATGGAGTTTTGAATAGTCTCTGTTAGTGATTTTAGGGAAGTTGGTTATACGTTGGAAGAGAGCCTCCTCAATGACCTCTGGGGCACCGTAACGTGCATCCAGTCTATCCCAGATCAACTTTAGTCCTTTCTCTGGGTGATTAACATTGACAGCCCTAATACGTGTTGCATGCTCCCTTGACTCTTCGCCTAGCAACTTCACCAGTAGATCCATCTCCTCGCTATATGTCAGATCGAGTCCTTTCACTGCGTTCAGAAAGGACTGTTGCCAAGCCCTGTAGCTCTGGGGCTGGTCGTTGAAATGGGTCAGACTCGTAGTAACCAGCTCTCGACGGGCGAAATATCTGACGACGTCATTCATGCTTGATTGGTCGTGATGGGCGTATCGAGATGCGTGGTTAGGCGTTGTTGTTTGTGGTGGACCTGCATTGCTGGCCCGTGCTCCTTCTGGTGCTCTATAGGTGATGTGGTTATCATGTGAGTAATGGTGCTTGAAGAGAGCTGGCTCGTGCTGGCTCTTGAGAGGGTAGACGCCGTGCCATTGTTGACTCTGTGAATAGCTGACCAGTCTCGTCTAGGGTGAGCAGATGCGTTGATTGGATTGAATTCTCGTTTACTTGTTCAGCGAGATATTCTTTTGTTCGTTCTTGAGGGTTGAGAGGAGCTTCATCAAGTTGAAGTTTCCTGCTAGGCCGTTCGCTGCCATCAACGGCTGCCTCTAGAGTCTCTGCCTCGGCCACGGCTGCAGCTGCTTCCACTTCCAAAGATAATTTTGCCATTTTCAGGGACATTTCTTCCTCTGTGAAGGCCAGGTGTGCTTTCGCCGCCTCTGCTTTGGCGCGGGCCATGGCGGCAGCCATCTCCATGGCTGAACTGCGTGATGATTGAGCAGAACATGATGCACTGGATCCATTTTTTACTGACTCTTTATTATCCATCGTCTATGTCCAGCGTATGCTGTTTATCTTCTGCGATGAAGCCGTTGTTTTACAATCCTGCCCTCCACACGTTGACTTGCGTTTTGGCAGTAAGCTAAACACGATTTGCTGATCAGGACTCTGAAGACATTGGGTTCGTTGTACTCAGGTTTATTGAAGTTGCAAATCTTTTTTGTAAAACAACGATGCTACAAACGGCGTATGACGTAAAGCTGCTGACATGAGACGTGATCATGCTCTTGGTTGTGAAACTTTGCACTGCAGCTTCCTACCTCCTTATATGGCCTTGTGACGTCACATCACGTGACATCCGCTCTTAGTATTACAAAAATACTGATGACAGGACAAATGAAGTACCTTCATATCAAGTTACTACACCCATAGTTTTTTTTAATTTCTTCTTTTTTTAAAATCACCTTTTTTGTGCAATATTTCACATTTTCGTCAAGAGAGTGAAGAGTTGGTCCACGGCCAGGGTGAACCCGCATTGTTTCTCTTGGATCTGAGGTTCAACCAACGATCGGACCCTCCTTTCCAAGACCTTAGAGTAGACCTTACCAGGAAGGCTGAGGAGGGCCACCACCCCGGTCTGCCACTCATCAGGTACCGACCCAGACGCCCACGCAATATTGAAGAGACGAGTCAACCAAGACAACCCTTCAACACTCTTCAGCATTTCTGGGCGAATCTCATCAATTCCCGCAGCTTTGCCATTGTGGAGCTTTCTGATGTTCCCAACCTCCAAAGGGATGTAGGCAAAAGCTTCTCGGATGCGTGAGCTGAAAAGTCCTCTGACAGCTTTGTCCTCTAGACGTTCCCAGTTCACCAGCACTACATGCTGGGTTTACCTGGTCGGTCCAGAGGCTTCCCCGGCCATCGGAGCCAGCTCACAACCAGATTGTGATCGGTTGATAGTTCTGCCCCTCTCTTCACCCGGGTGTCCACAACATACCGCCTAAAGTCAGATGATACTAGTTATACCTCCATTCAGCCTAAGCCGTAGGGAGGCAACGCTCTGTTCCGCTGTAACGCACTCCAATATACAGGCACTGTACAGCTGGGGGATTGTGAGTATCCCCACACCCGCCTGACGCCTCACACAATGAGCAACACCGGAGAAGGACAGAGACCAGCCCCTATCCAAGATCTGGGTTCCAGAGCCCAAGCTATGCGTGGAGGTGAGCCCCACCAGATCCAACTGGTAACGCTCAATCTCCCGCAAAAAAGAGGTGACGTTCAACGTCCCCAGAGCCAGCCAATGCAGCCAAGGTCTCGTATGCCGAGGCTCCCTGTTTCCACTGCCACCTAGTTGGCAGCGCACCCGACTCCTGAGATGTTTCCCACAGGTGGCGAGCCCATGGGATGCAGATGGAATGGATGGAATGTCCGTGCAGTTCATTTGAGTTGAACCCGGCCGGGCAACATGGGTCACCCAGCCACCAGGCGCTTGCTGCCGTGGGCCAGCACCTAGGACTGGCTCCAGGTGTGGGCCCCTCCGGGCAGGGTTAACTTGATTCCATAATTATTTTTCATGGAGTCAATTTGGACCATACTTAATCTGACCTCACATCATGGACCTGTTTGCCATGAGTTCCCCTACTAGGAGCCGGGTCACTCGGTACTAGGCTCCCAGCAACATAGCTCCCCGAATCATTGGGATACACAAACTCCCCCACCACAGTAAGGTGATGGTCCTTGGAGGAGCTCTAGACAAACTAGTGACAGATAATGTCTGAACTCTGATTGGATGAATACTGTTGTTATATGAATATTCATGAAGCAGAGTAAGCTATGAAAGGAAGTGGATAGACCATTTGGAAGGATAATTATAATCTTTATGATAATTAAGTTATGAAATTTCAGTGTTCTGTCGCTGTTTTTGTCCCTGTTACATGTTTTTCTACTGCATAAGTGTCATATCAATACAGTTTAATCTAATCTAAATATTATCAATAAAATGAGTCTGTAATGCAGATATTTGTTAGGCTAGCAGAGAAGGCTTTGTTGGCCCTCGAGAACCACCACCGATGTTACTACACTCCATCCTTTAAAAGTGTCTTTATTATAATATCACAAAAAATGTCAATTGTAAATGCGCCTACACAGTCTCAAACAGCATATTTTTTTTTAGAGGTTGAAGAGGTTACTGTAGAGGGTTAACAGTGAAGTGAGCCTCTGTGTTTTCTTTTTTTACAACCCCATCTTGGACAACTGGTTTCAGTAGGATGGATAAAGTAAAGAGTGGTGAAATGTACAGTTGTTTTGAAAATGAAACACCAATCAGAGGCCATTAGCAGACTATAGATGACCTCAAAAGCCCCGTGTATTTTGATCACTGTTACAGTAGATGTTCACTACTGCCCAAAAACAGACTGAAGAACTTTACATTGACTGTTGTCATGGGGATACTCGTACAACTGACTGGTGATGTCCCTGCCAAGAAGATGAATGTAAAGATTTTCTGCTGTCCAAAACCCAGTGGAGCTCTGTGCACCAGGCAAGTACAAATTTAGGAAGACTTTTCAAATGTCATTTGAAAATGAATCATTATAGTTGTTATCCCTAATTCCTAACATAGATTGAAAAAAACAGTGAGTAGGCTGTATTGTGGATAAGCTTTATAATGTATTTTTAATTATTATTATTGTAATTAATAAAAATAAAAAATAAATGTTTGGAGACAGTACACCCTATAATCCGGAGCGCCTTATATATGAACATTACCTGGCTGACTTGGTGAGTTTACAAACACTTTCATGACTCTGCGCCGACTGAGCCGACACGCCGTGGGCAGGATTACGTCAATGCGTCATCACAGGGTGGGATTTATGTCAGTCATGGCGGATTTCTATGGCGTGATATTAATGCCACCGGTTTGAGCCAGTGTATCTTGGTTGTTGTACACTCAAAATCACTCTGCTGCGCGCTAATCAGTCATACACGTGCGTGCAACATGTCATACATGCGCGCTCTTGCTGTCATACACACGCTCAATTTCACTGTCTGCTCAAAACACCAGTCTCAAGCCTTTTTAACATAATTTGAACATCGTTACAATGGGAGTGAATTGAGTTGTCAGAACGCTTAATAAAGTTTGACTTTATCTGACTGTTTTGTTGACATTCCCTTAAGCACAGCTTTATCTAGTGGATGCATAACGCAACCGCAGTCAAACGTTTGACTGTATCTTTTATTCTATGCGCCTTAAAATCAGGTGGGCCCTATTTATGAAAACACTTCTAAAATAGGCCATTCATTGAAGGTGCGCTTTATAATCCGGTGCGTCTAATAGAGCGGAAAATACGGTAAAGTGTTTATTGTTTTTTCACATGTTATATTGCATTTTTGTACTCCCTCTGTGTTAATATGTTTTCGCATTTTTTATCATTTTTAACTTCTATGACTACCCAAATAAACAAAGGTGTATCAATCAATCAGTCACAGCGCCTTATGTGCGCTATTTCAAATCCGCAAATATTAATGCCACCATGCCACTCACGTGCGACACGCCCACCACTGGACTCAAGGAGGACGAAATCAAAACAACGGCATTTACATTTCACTTTCAGGCACATTCTATTGAAAAATAATGATACAAATAATATTGAACTCTTTCAGTGTTAAACTGCTGTAGGTATATGAGGTTAACCATCCTAAACATGAAATTGAAAGCTACAATGATTGTATTTACAACCCTTTACTTAAATCAAATTTAATAAAGTTTGCTATATACTGTATATATAGATACATATTTATTTTTTAATTGTATTATATATTTTTTATATTTTCTTAATTTTAATGTTCTTTGTGCAACAAGGTTGAAAAAGCCATGGGAATTGTTCAAAAAGGAAAACGACTACAGCGGAAGGACCTTTGGAAATTGGCAGGTGGCATCAAAGTTGTGGTCAGAGCCATGAAAAATTGTAATTTATTGAAAAGAAATACACGGCACTCGTCACAAGTTTGGACTAAACTTTCATTAACATTATTTGGGACGCATTCTCCAAAGAATCGGCATTGGCTATGGGTGATTTGGACAGAAAATAGAAGAGATATAAGAAAGCTGACAGTGGAAACTGATGTTCCCATACCTGCTTTTCATACTGTTGAACAGCTTGAAGACAAAAATATCAAAATTTGTAACATCAGCCGGACAAAAGAAGAAAGAAAAGACGAAGAAGACGAAGAACAAGAAGTACACGAAGAAGACGAAGAACAAGAATTACAGGAAGAAGACGAAGAACAAGAAGTACACGAAGAAGACGAAGAACAAGAATTACAGGAAGAAGACGAAGAACAAGAAGTACACAAAGAAGATGACGAACAAGAAGTACACGAAGAACAAGAAGTAAACGAAAAAGACGAAGAACAAGAAGTACACGAAGAAGACGAAGAACAAGTAGCGCACGAAGAAGATGAAGAACAAGTAGCGCACGAAGAAGATGAAGAACAGGAAGTACAAGAAGAAGATGAAGAGGAGGTGATAGAATACAGTACTATTGAAGAATGTGATAAGAAAGCACAACTTATTGTTATGAATAACAATGAGGAATTTAATCGGACTGCTCAAGAGGTAGAGGGTGAGGAAAGGTCCCAAATTTCCCAAATGGAAAAAATATTCACAATAGTGATCAAACCAAAGATGTGGAAAAAAATTCTGCCCAACTCTGCTTCAAGCGAGCTCAAAAAACCTTTGACCAGCATCCTCTACAGGTTATTTAGGAAGAAAAATCAAAGCTGCACATTGGCATTTAAAAGTCATCACATAAAAAAGAAAAAAAGTCGGAAAATCAGGTCTATTTCTTTAAATCAAATTTCTTCAATCAAAAGCCCAAGTCAGACATGCCTGTAAAATTAAATGTTACACAAAAATATACCACCAGGAGAACTGATCGCTGGGAACACAACCAGGTGCCTTAGTAGGAATGTTCTCAAGGTTATTGCGTCCGACTCGTCATTTCAAATCTGCCAGAAAAACAAAACCCGAAAGTAGGTACAGCTGTGGACCATCCTGCACCCATGCTCAGCTCACGTGATAAAAGCTTTTTCCCTGGCAGTGGGAAAGCACACTAAAGACAGGGGGTTGAAGGATTTTTTTGTGTTTTGTTTTGCGAGGTTGCAGAATTGCACTGAATTAGAGACTTCAATGGCCACAACTTGCACTAGTCAAGTGCATGCAAGTGTGGAGGGACTCAAGATTTTCATTACGGACATTGGGGCAATATATATATATATATATATATATATATATATATATATATATACATATATATGCTTCAAATTAGGGTAATTAACATTGTAATGTTATTTTGTGTTTTTGACTATAGGTGAACTTTAAGGACTATGATGGAGCCATCGGCTTTGTCAATGTCAACAATGTGCACTGGAGGTTCGTGGTAAGTAGTGGAACATTATCTAGTATACACTTTGATCGTGATTTTAGTTTTAAGGTTAGTAAAATGTTCTTTTATCGTTTCTCTCATTTGTTTAAAAAAAACCAAATCACAGTATCTTCATATCCTCAAAAAAAAGATTTTTGTTGTGGATCCTCTCCAGTCTTCAGATGACTTGGAAGCATCGCGAGAAGCCTGCTACAAATTTGGGTAATTAACATTGTAATAGCAGATATGTTTTAAAATTATAAAATAGGACTGTGTCCATTACATTTTTACTTGTTTCTGTGTTCTACAGATAGTTTTTCAAAATGAGAAGACACAGATATGGAAAGGAAGATTGTGTGGATATCCAGTGGGAGCCCTCAGAAGTCCCACACTCCTACCAAAAAGACAGCACTAGTTGCGCCATCTTTGTGATGGAAGTAAGACATTTTTGATAGAAATTCAACTTAGATTCTGCAATTCATAAATAAATGAATTGATACTAACATTTGCATTTCAATGAATATACTGTAGATGGCAAGACAGGTGGTAGAAGAACTGCCAAATTTTCCTAATAACATCACAATCAATCATTCAAAAATGTCTGTGAACAGCATGAGAAGTATGGCACAGCAAATCCTTAAAGGATCAGGTAAATATGTCTTAATTTTAGTATATATAAAGCTCTTAATTAATGTGAAATGGGAAACAGTCACACCATGATGTTATATCATGAAAGTAAGTAAGTAAGTAATTTATATTTATAGAGCGCTTTTCCAGACCAGGGTCACAAAGCGCTTAAACAATCAAAACAATACTCGATAAAGTATATATTTTAAAGATCAAGATAAAACTGATAACACAACAGGAGTTCCAGAAAATCAAGGAAAAGCCTGAACAAATAAAAATGTTTTGAGAGAGGAAGATCGTTCCAAAAAATTATAATTTAAGAAAAGTAAGAAATTAAGTTAGATTTAAATGAAACATTTTAAATATGACTTTTAACCAATAAATTATGTCCTACAAACCCATGAAATGTATGATATATTTTAAGGGCTTTTTTCAGGAAGATATGATCATTTCAGGACTGTTTATTACAGCCAAAGTTAAGTAAATGATTCATTGACTTTGATTAAAGGTTATTTAAGTCAAACACTGTTTATCTTATTTTCAAGACAAAAATTAAAAATAAAACCTCTTACTTATGGTATAATCCCCAGACCACTCTGATGTGAATTTTGGTTAGGTTTCCTCTACATCTTGTCACCCACCACACATTTTTAATGGCAGAGCAACAAGCTGCATATACAGTCAAACTTTCTTTAATGGCTGGTTGTAAATGATAAATGAGACTTGAATTTTTGTGGAAGCATGTTGGTTGTGTTTCTTATGTTATTGTCCATTGATGACGACAATTTCACACAAATGCAAAGTCCCTCACAAAAACATTGAGGCATCAGGAGTCGTTTTTTTTTGGTTCAAATTACAAACACCATAAAATGTTAGCCTAATGATCTTTCAAATAAGAGCCAAAAAATAGACTTTTAATGTTTTCATGCCGTCATAAAATGATGTTAATGCATTATTACTGAACATTAAAACCAAACTATTTATTCAAGCCAATACCTGTTTAAACTGTTTGTTATATTATTAATGTTGTTATTGTTCATATCGTTATTATTATTCATTATATCTGATGACTCTGTGTTTACTTTAAAGTTTCAAAGGAGGATTACTGTTCCTTCTGTGGACTTATGGATCTGTGAGCAACTTCTGTGGAATTTACTTGGGTAAATTACATTTTTATTATAACAAGTAAATTCTTACCTCTTGGTATATATTAAAAATGTTTTCCTTGCAGATTCAGTGCGGAAAATGTGTTCGGTGGTTTCACATCCAATGCCTAGGAATGGCTACAACACAGATTCCAGCAAAAAAACACCCTTGGCACTGTGTGCTATGTTGCAGTTAGAATTTGAATGTGAAGTTGAAGTTAATTTCCATGATGAACGTTTAATACTTTTTAAATGTACTTTTATTGTACACATTTGTATATAGCAATGTGTTGTGTATAATGTTTGATTTTAAAAAGACGTTATATACACTTATTGAGTGAAAAATAGCATTACTATTACTATTACTATTTTTATATAGTTTAATGTTGTTGATCATTGTTATTACAAGGTTGTTGTTGCATTATGTATAAAAACAAGATGACCAACTAGCCTTTGTATGTTCCAACCATCTTTGTCTTAGTTATTAGGTATAATGTGGGAACATGGTTATGTGCTGGACAATCATGTCATTGACCCTTTCAGTGAGTGCTGCCGTAGTTGAACTAAATCACAAAAAATGAATGACTTGTTATAGCGACTGAACATACAAAATAAACAGGGTTCAATATTTTATTAAATAAAAAAGTGAAATATAACAGAGAGGAATTTGAACAAAATATGTCAAATAACTTGATATGACAGTACTTCATAAGTGAATTTGGTGACCATCAGAGTTGTAATTACAAAGCTATTACAAAATGTATGTGAAATATTGCATGAAAATAGTGATTTAAAATAATTTAGAGGACAATTTAAAAAAAACAATGAGTGTAGTAACTTGATATGACGGTGCTTCATAAGTGACATGAATTTGGTGACCATCGCAATTGTAATTACAAAGCTATTACAAAATATATGTGAAATATTGCGTGAAAATAGTGATTTAAAAGAATTTAGAGGGAAATTTGAAAAACTAATGAGTGTAGTAACTTGATATGAAGGTACTCCATGAGTGACATGAATTTGGTGACCATCACAATTGTAATTACAAAGCTATTACAAAATGTATGTGAAATATTGCACAGAAACGGTCATAATTACAATTTTAAGAAGAAATAAAAAAAAACAATGAGTGTACTAACTTGAAATGAAGGTACTCCATAAGTGACATGAATTTGGTGACCATCAGAGTTGTAATTGAAAGAAAGTCTGCTGGTTAAAATCAGACAATATTTTTCAACACTACATTTTTGTCGTGTAAGTAATTTGTAGACGGCCCCTCATATGATCGCGCCTGCAGAGGCTCTTTCACGCTATTTTTGCTGTTTACGTGCAACACATGTTTTCTTCAAAAATGAGGGTGTAGTAGATAGCTAGTGTAACAGTGATCAAAATACATCGGGCTTTGTTATTTGTAATAACTCGTATAAAGAGGTATTAGAGCGCAAAGATCGAATCTGTCAATATCAAGCCAACTTTACTTAAGTCCACCTGCATAGAGATCCGTGTATTTTATCAGGACAATATGACGAAATATTAAGGTTCAAACGCGCTTGTAGTCAATACAGCAGGTGACTCTGATTAGAAAAAGGTAAGATTTGTTATTCAACACCTTAGCGTTCCCGAGTTATTAACGCGCAAAGATCGAATCTGCTTATATCGAGCCAACTTTACTTAAGTAGTAAAATACTACTTAAATACTATAGCATTATAAGTTTTAAAAAGTTGTGTACAAACACAACAGTGTAGCTCAGAAGACACCTCATTTTTAGTAGTTCCCGCCTTCAACATTTGAATGTTCGGCTCGCGCTTCTTGATGTTCTAGAATCTCGTGACGTGCGTACCTGGTGACGTCAATGTGCCTTTGATGCGTAGGTGTTTGGCTCAAATGCATGTCCTAGGACCTGAACCCATCGACAGGTACCCTCACTCTCACCTGACCTTCTTCAAGTTCCATCAAGTTCATCCTGAGCGTGTCAACTATATTCACATGGAGGATCCAAGGGGACCCGTGGGAGTGCTGGTGAGGTCGGACGGCCACAGAAGCGGGTCACCGTACTTCCTCGGCGGCTGCACTGTTGGCAGAAGAACTGGTGAGTTCATTTTAACCATTATCTTATAAATGTGTGTCGGTTGTGCGGAACATTAAGTAGCTTTTTGTGTATGGATTTTGTATTAGAAAAAACAACTCTAGACATATTTTCCCTACGAGAATTGTTCTGTCGTAAGAACACAATATCAGCCGTTATAAGCTTATGTCTGGTCTTGTTTCATGTTTTTTTGTCTTTGCATGAAACATCATTAAGTTTGGTAAAAATGTGTAAAGTTAAGATAAATTCGAAAACTTAAAGTTCGTTATTCTTTTACCACCATCAGTAGCCTAGCAACTGTAGCAAGTCTGATGGATAAAGGAATATAGTTCAACTTAGCATAAATATACATTTATAAAAAGCCCGTTAAAAAAGCATTCCTTTGGATTTCCTCTCACTTTATTTTTAAACATAGTCCAAACTGTAACAAATGGATACAATCTTCTGCAATCGATCAAATATCGAACTTCGACAACTGCGAGCGTTAGCCAAGCTAACAGCCGTTAGCAACCAGACTGCAACAAATACGTTATTTACTCTCAGAGGTTCATCTACCGGGGGTTTGAAAAAGTTCAAAACTTAGTTTGACTACATCTGTTGTAGTCCGGAAGTTGTTTCGGCCGTTATGGAGTCTACCTGTCATCGTCGTAGCAACGAAAAAAGACAAATTGAAATACTTCATATTTTTTTACTGATCTGTGTTAAAGGTATATTTTCAGGATTACTGTAGACTATTTTGATATTTTAAAAATATAAAATCGCCAGATATGTTTTTTATTTGATCCCTTAAAAACTGCGTCACGTGACGTGTGACCGTTGCTGTTCCTCAGCACAACTTTCTTGGACTATACAAACTTATTTCTAAAACATTTCATACAAAGGCGAAGCACAGCAGAGATCTGTCTCACCTCATGGGGACGTTTTAGGCAGAAAATAATAATAATTTTTATGATATTATCAAATCACTAGAATTTAAAGTTTTTAAAAATAACTGAAGTTTCTACAGAATGTGAAAATCAACATTCGTTGTACAAGCAAATGAAAACCCTGAGTTATCTATCATAACCTCAGGTTCTACGAATTGGTGCGAAGCCCTCTAACGGCTTCGCTATTGGTTTACCCCTCGTCTCTGAGAAAGCTTAATGAACTCGCCACCCAGCAGGGGGCAGTCCACTTCCTATAAAGGCGGGAAACACCCGCCGCACTTCCTCCACCTGAAAACTCAGCGAGAAGGGCGGCGACGAGGTTAGTGGGCTTCGCACCAATTCGTAGAACCTGAGGTTATGATAGATAACTCAGGGGTTCTACGTCATATTGGTGCTCCCCCGTCTAACGGCTTCGCTATTGGTTTAACCCAAGGCGAAGCATGACGGGATAAATGTACCCCCAGATGGACGCCGCTCCTGAAGCAGCATCGCTAGGGACCCGCCGGCCCAGGATCCAAGTCTACTGGAGCCGTGGGCCTCGAGGGGGCACAGCAGCGCTCAAACCGTATGAGCTACTGATCCCGCCGTCACATCGAGGAGATAGGCCCTAGCAAAGGTAGACGTGGACGCCCAAGAAGCAGCTGAGAAGATATCCTCTGCTGCCACAACCCGCAAAAGAGACACTGAGGCTGCCACACCACGGGTGGAATGTGCCCTCAGTCTGCTAGGAGCAGATCCACCCGCTGCTTGGTAGGCCCGGATAATGGCCGATCTCACCCAATGAGAAAACCTCTGGGAGGAGACCGCATCATCCAACGGATGAAAGGCCCGCAGCGTGATGGTCGTCGCCCGGAACAAAGAACTCAGAATCTTCGGGCGGAACGCTGGGTGTCACACGTCAGGCACAATGATCTGTCCACATCAATGTTCATGCTCACGTCTGCCTTGCCAACCCTGGATTATCAGGAGCAATAACAAAAGTTTCAGTTTTGTCCACATTTAGCTGCAAAGTGTTTTCACTCAGCCATTGTTTGATTTCTAACATTTACTTTTCCGTTGCAGTACTTATGGCACAGTGATCAATAACAGGATGACGCTGAAGAGACAAGGATTCGTCATCATGCATCGAGACATCATCCATTTCTCCTAAAAACCCAATCGGCCAGAGCTGAGTAAGTTGAAAATTCTGCAGCTTGTCTACACTCCAAGTGTTGAGTACGACCATAATGATGAACCATGTCATTTCTTTTCATCTTGTAGATGTTTCTTTTGTGTTATACATCGTGGAAAATGTCGATGTCCTCCCAGAGAGCCAAGGTGAGTCATTGATTTGATCATCTTCGTGTGTCTCCGCATATTTGAGATGTGTAGTTGACGCTGTGTTCCCTACAACAGATTAAATACAATTCCATATGTGTCTCGCACTTTCGCTCCTTTTCTACTTTTTGATTCTGATGATGTGAAGCCCTAAATATAGGACGGAGATGATCAACTTCGAGGACATTCAGCCGAATGGAATGGGGGAAGAGAAAGGTATGTTATTTTAATGCACACACGACAAAGTAATATTTAAGTCAACACAGTCCTTCTTAAGTTGTGTTAAACTGACTTATTACACTTTTTTAATCGCCGCGATGATTGTTATGTGATTGGTCAGAAGTTGTTCTTTTGAAACTTTAGTTTTGTTTACAAGTTTATTTCCTGATTTTGTTTTTAAGATAAGCAAGCGATGGCCAAGCCTACGCCACCATTGACACAGGCAATTGAGGAAATGCTGGTGTGTGTAATCTGCCAGGAAATGGTCTCGGACTGTGTCAGGTAAGATTGGAAGTTACTTTCTTAAAATCCCAACAGTTACGATGTATCGTTTGGTAACATGTGTTTTTTTCATTACAGTCTACAGCCCTGCATGCACAGCTTCTGTGCCTCCTGCGCCGTACAGTGGATGGATCAATCCGATTCTTGCCCCACTTGCCGCTGCCCTGTTGAGAGGATCAACAGAAACTACATCCTCAACAACCTGGTGGAAGCCTACTACGTGCAGCACCCAGGTAATGATCCAAATCAAACAAGTGTGTGGACATCATGAGATTAGGTTTTCAATTTGTGTGTTTCCTTCAAAAATTGTCACTTGTAAAGATCCCAATATAATCAAATTAATAATGATGTCGAACATTTTGTTAATTTAACAATATCCTTAATCAGCCAGTCGACTAAAAGTACATATTGATCTCTTATAGTCAAGGTACAGTAACTATGACTAGTTTTATGCAAGTTAAACAAATCACGATAATGTAAGTTCTAGTAATGGACTGTTAGTGTTTCATTAAAAAGTTGTTATTGTCCGTTATTAGTTGATACATCTTTATTTATTATATTTTGTCCTCTGAAGTAATGTAATTGTGTAACTTGATATGGCCAACATCACATTACAATTGTATTATTCCTGTGAACTTCCAGAGAAGAAGCTCAGCTCCTCCTCAGAATCCACTGCTGTCCCCAGGTAACAGATTGACTTGAACCATCAGGTCAGTTTTTTTTAACCTCCCTACTCTCTGAATGCAGACGCTGAACACCATGTTCCGTGCCATTGCTGTGGGATCATGATTTCACCATACAGCAGAATGGAGCCGAACAAGAAGAGCCATCTTCTAATCCTCTAAACCTTGAGTGTTATCTGTAAGACTGTGTTGAACTGCTGATGCCAATGCTGTGGTGTAACCTGCACAATGAATCATACTATGGACAAACTGAATAAAGGAGGGGGAACAAAGAGCTTTCATTGGCAGTCTGTGAGATCTGACATCCGTGTTGGTTCTGCTGTCCCTCCGGAGTGAAGACAAATCTCTTACTGGTGTGAGTCTGAATCTTTTGCTATTGAACTGAATTTGTCTGTGACAGTTTTTTTTTTCAAGGTCTTTACCTTGACAGGTGTTCGCTGCAAAAAGACCTTCTCTGTCCGTGATTGCTGGAACTGTCTGCGTCCTTTCACTGATATGTATCTCAGTTTAATCTACAACAGCATCATATGCTCCTCTCAAAACCCAACCCTAACGTCCCCGTCGTGAGAGGTGGAAACAGGTAAAGCTGGCTAATAGGGCAATGGTAAAACTCATGGGCCATTCACCCGTGAAGTGGATTCAACCGATTACAGAAACATTGATGAAGAAAAAGAAACCCCACAACCTAGGAGATGAAGACTCTTCGGGCGTGCAAGCTAAAGAGAAAATGAAGACGCACACTGAAAACCATATGGAGAAGGTGCGTCGGAATCTTCTATCCCCTAGGCAACCTACCAACATCGCAACCTGGAACATCAGGACAATGTTCACAGCAGGGAAGACAACAGTCATTGCAGAGGAGATGAGGAGATACAGGGTTTCTATCCTCGGCCTATGCGAAACCAGATGGCTCCAGTCAGGAGAAGTCAAATTGGCCAATGGTGTGTCCATACTCTACTCTGGACACGCAGATGAAAAAGCACCACACACGGAGGGAGTGGCATTTATGCTCTCCAAAGAAGCACAGAGGGCCCTCATCAGCTGATTGAATCAATCAATCAATTCAAGAATCATCACTGCAAGATTCTAAACCACCCATTAAAGAATGAACCTTCAAAGCATACAGTGCTATGCACCCACTAACAATACTGATGAGGAACTAAAGGACAACTCCTACAACCAGTTACAACCAGCTACTCCAGACCAGAAAAGAAAAAGACCTTCTCTTACTCATGGGCGACATGAATGCGAAGGTGGGAAATAACAACAATGGATACGAACTGGCTATGGGAAAGCATGGACTTGGCACCATGAACGAAAATGGGGAGATATTTGCAGACGTATGTGCTGACAACAATCTGGTCATAGAAGGGACTGTTCTCCCCCATAAACCCATCCACAAAGCCACGATATCACCTGACCACACCACCGAAAACCAAATAGACCACATATGTATAAGCAGGAAATTCAAGCATTCTCTCCTGGATGTACGAGTGAAGAGGGGGGCAGATGCCAAGACAGACCACCACCTACTGGCTGCAAAAATCCAACTCAAGCTAAAGCGCTGCAACAACCCCTCTGACAGCAGAACAAAATTCAACCTACAGCTCTTCCAGGACATTGGAACAACTGAACTGTATCAAACCACCCTACAGAACAGGTTTCAAGCCCTGCAAGAACTCCAACAATCAGGGGAAGAGTACTGGAACAGCCTGAAAAACATATGGAAAGAAACATGCCTAGACAACGAAACACAAACCCTGGGAGAGAGGAGGGCAAAAAAGGACACACTAAACAAATGCAAAACCCGAGCAAGAAAGGCAGTAGCCCACAAAGACTATGAGTTAGCAAACAAGAAGGTGAAGAAAAGTGCTAAATGTGACAAACAGAATTACATTGAGGCCTTGGCACAAGAAGCACAAGGAAGCAGCTGGAAAAAACAACCTCAAGGATCTCTACATGACCACCAAGAAACTGTCCGGAAAGTTCAGACGGACTAACACACAAATCCATGATAAACAGGGACGACTCCTTACCACCAAGGAAGAACAACACCAAAGATGGACAGAGCATTTCAGGGAGCTGTTCAATAGACCATCCCCGGTCCAAGAGATAGAAATTCCAGCAGCAGCACACATGCTTAACATCAACTGTGCCCCCCCAACAAGATCTGAGGTAAAGAAGGCCATCAAGGCACTACGACGTGGCAAAGCAGCAGGACCAGACGACATCCCAGCGGAGGTCCTTCAGGTTGATGTTGAAACCTCAACCACCATGCTATACCAGCTGATCAAGGAAATATGGGAGGATGAAGAACATATACCAACAGACTGGAAGGGTGGGCTTATTGCAATCATTCCTAAGAAAGGAGACCTCAGGGATTGCAATAACTACCGAGGAATCATGTTGCTATCAACACCAGGCAAAGTGCTAAATCGCATCATCTTAGAGAGATTGCGAAAGGCGGTTGATGAGGAACTGAGAGAAAACCAAGCTGGTTTCAGAAACGGAAGATCATACAGTGACCAAATTGCTACCCTCAGGATCATCATCGCACAATCTATAGAATGGAACACACCTGTTTATGTCAATTTCATCGACTTCGAAAAAGCATTTGACAGTGTAGACCGAAAGCTGCTATGGGATTTAATGGCACACTACGGAATCCCCCCCAAATACACAAACATCATCAAGAATACATACCAGGACATGCAATGCCAAGTGCTCCACCAGGGACAGGCACAAGAAACATTCACGGTGCTCACTGGGGTGAAACAGGGCTGCTTGCTTTCCCCTTTCCTTTTCCTCTTGTGCATTGACTGGACTATGAAGCAAGCTACCCACAATACAAATACTGGCATCCAATGGAGTCTGACAGAACAGCTAGAGGACCTCGACTTTGCGGATGACATTGCACTACTCTCACATAACCACCAACAGATGAAAGAGAAATCCCAACTGCTAGAAACAACAGCAGCAGGACTGGGGCTTAAAATGAAAGGAGGAAAAACCAAAATAATGCGGATAAACAACAAAAACAGCACCAACATACATTAAAGATCTAATCCAAACTTATCAACCCTCTAGTACCTTACGATCCTTAAACTCAGATGTATTACTTATACCACAAATCTCTAAATGTAGATTCAAGCCCCTGTGCTCTGGAGGGCAGACACCCTCTCTATGTTTAAAAACAATCTTAAAACCTTACTTTTCGATAAAGCCTATAACTAACTTAACTGTTTATCTTTAGCTCCTATAGGCTGAGAATGCTTGAGTTTTAGACACCGAGCTCTGTATATCCTTCTTTTCAGCATTACATTCATCACCTGTTTAAACACCTTTTTATTTCTCTCCCGGAGCCCCAGGGCTCCACCCCCAGAGCTGCTGCTGATCCAGGATCTCCACCACATCATCAGATCCTGAGTTCTCTCCTGCACCTCCATGGACTCTCCTAAACTCTCCTCTTTTTTTCTCACTATGTCCTCCCTCACTCCTCTCCTTATCCATTTGTCTACCCCCCCATCCTTCCTCCCAGCCGGTCAAAGCGGGAGGCCGTCAACAATGAGTCTGGTTCCGCTCGAGGTTTCTGCCTTCTAAAAGGAAGTTTTTCCTCGCCATAGTTCACTGCACAGTGTTTCGCTTCTTGCTCTTTGTTGAATTGCTGGGATCTGTTTTTCCTTAATTAACTATAGTCTTACTTCAGCTGTAAAGTGTCTTGAGATAATGTTGTAATAATAAGACACTTTAAATAAAATTGAATTGAATTGAAAGCTTGTATTTTCTTTGACTTGAAGAGGCAAATAAACGACACGTTACACACTCTTCGTGTTGGGGCAACGGAAGTGTCTTTTTTTGATCGTTTTATGAACCATTGGTGGTCAGACAGTTTATAACTGTTTGTTGAGTGTTGTGACCTAGAGGCCACATGCTCATGAATATACTGAAAGGCCGTAATTATTAAGTGTTGTTGTCATTTTATCATTGTTTCTGTCATTTGTTTGTGTTGCAGTGTAAATAAACAGACTTAACTGTAGAATTGTACGTATTATGCAACTGGAATAATCAGCCTAAACATGTTTCCCTATTGTTCTACAAGCCCGTTTACAATTGAGAACAAAAAGCAATATAGGAGGGTATATTCCAACCGTATTATGTTTAGAGAACAAATCTCAATAGTATGAAAATTAGAAAATGTTTATTGCCAGTAGTGTTAAAAAAAACACTTCTTTTTTTTTGTAGTTTTGTGGCGTAAAGGGTTATTGGTCCAAGATCACTGACATCATCCTAATGACTTTTCCAGCTACTGGAGAAACCAGAAACACACACACGGAGAGACAAACATCTTATATAATGAGATTGGGAAACATCTTGTGAAATCACCTGGCCGAGTGTCCAGACATCGTCACGCCGAGGAGTGTCCGGAGGGCGGACCCCACTGTGCACTGTATAAAGTCAATGTCAATGTTGTAAGACTTTGACGATTTCTGGATTCTAAGCTTGTACGGATTGCTTGTAAATTATCTGCTGGGCTTCGACCCACAGTTAATAAAATCCATCATCCCGTTGACCTGGTCTGGGTTCACTCATTTCCAGTCGACAACCTCTGGTTCCTTCTTCAATATATTGGCGTCCCTGTTGGTGAGGTACCTTGCTGGAGAGTGACAACAAAGCGCTGACCAGGAGTCTGAATCACATCTAAGAGGTGAGTTATTCTCTTTTTGATTTCAAAAAGAGTTTTGCCTCGACGAAGTGTGAAGGCTTGCTGATCTGTGTTTTGATTAGTTGTTTTAAACTCCCCACAAAAAACACGAACCATTTAAGAGGTGGAAGAGTGAATTCCTGTGGTCAACGTAGAAAACAGGGCACAGTGAAACAGTCTGTGTGACCTTTTTAAGATCAAGCTTGGGGCCAGTTGAAATAAAGGCCAGACCGTGGTTAGGATAAAAAAACGGTTTTAAACCGGTGGATACGTGCCAGAAGGGTACAGAGTAAGTCCAGGATAACTAAACTGAGGCTGTCAGGTGATTATTAATAGCTTAAGATAATCAGAGCCTGTTGATAAGGTTTGGGCTAAAATAGATATATGACAGTTTTATTATTGTCTCTAGAAGGGTCATAGAAATCAAAGTAGCTAGTTGGTTAAAAGTAATACAACTTTTGGCAGCTGAACTGCGTTGGTTGTGGTACCCGGAACAGTAAATCGCGGTCTTAGAAAATAGGGAAAATGAATGATGTGATGACGATGTCACATCAAATGTTGAATTAGTAAGAATAAACCAAAAGCTGCGTAGAAAAAAGCAGAAGAAGTGTGTGTAAAGGAGTCAGAGTGGATGTGTGCGCACGAGTGAATACATGTGTGTGTATGTTGGAACGGCTCCAATCAAAGCAAGAAAAAAAAAAAGTGAAGAAATAAGAGTGTTTGTACGCGCGAGTGAATGTGGATTGGGAGCTCTTATCTAAATAAGATAATTCCAAATCCTCTCAACAGATCTGCTTATAATCCATAAATAACCAAAAACCAAATCCATAAATATAACCAACATATATAATCTGTCGTTACAAAAATATTAAAAAGCAACGTATATAATCGTTCATATAAAGATGCGTGTACTGTTAATGTGTGTTAAATGTTGCACTGATGAAATTCTGAAACTTGGTATGAAACACAGCTGTTGAATAACTCAAGGGAGCGTTGACAAGAAGGAAAATATTGAGCCTGTCAGTAGAGAGAGGTCCAGAGAATCTGGAAAAATAGGAGTGTTTTGTCAGTGTGTTGAAAATATTGGTTGGAACGTGGAAAACATTGTGTTTGGACATTGTGAAGCAGTTGGAATTGTAGTAAGTGTTGAAAATATTGGTTGGAACGTGGAAAACATTGTGTTTGGACTTTGTGAAGCAGTTGGAATTGTAGTAAGTGTTGAAAATATTGGTTGGAACGTGGAAAACATTGTGTTTGGACATTGTGACGCAGTTGGAATTGTAGTAAGTGTTGAAAATATTGGTTGGAACTTGGAAAACATTGTGTTTGGACATTGTGACGCAATTGGAATTGTATAAAGGCATTGTTGGAGTTACAGGCCCGAAGGGAGATCGAAATAGTTGATTCTGAAGTGTGTGACGCAGTTAAAATTGAGATCTGGTGCACTTGGAGTAACAGTTTTGAAGGGAGAAATTTGGGCCTGGTAATATTCTGGTGTGTGTCGCAGTTAAAAATCGAGGAGAAGGGCGTTGCCCGTAGGGTCCTCTGGACCACAAGGTTGAAACGGTTTTCAGAGAGGACTATCGACCAGAGTGGTCAAAACTAAACTGAGGCTGAAATACGAAGATAAGGAAAGACACCAGAGGGGTGGGACTAGAGGATATAACCAACCCACTCCGATTACAGAGATTCTCCATTTTGAATTGAAAACGTCATTTTGAAGTCAAGTTGATGCCATTTTGAATCAGTCATCATTTGTAGTCCAACAGAAGCGATTTTTGAAGTTTAACAGAAACCATTTTGGAAAAGTAACGATTTTGAAAAATAAGTAATGTTTGTAGTCCAATAGAAGCCATTTTGAAAAAGTAACGATTTTGAATAACAAACTATTTTGTAGGCCAACAGAAGCCATTTTGGAAAACAAGTAATTTTGAAAGAGAAGCCATTTTGAAATTTAAAGCAAGACATTTTGAAAGTTGTTCCAGTTTGAAGTTTAAGTTAATTTTAATTTGAAAACAAAATAGGATAAGAGTAAACAAGTAATTTACTGATAAGTAAAGTAAATTAAACAACGTAAACAAAATAAATAAGTAATTAAGTAATATAAACTTAAACAATTTAAGGATAATTTGGAAAAGTAACATTGACACAAGATGAATATAACACCTGTTGATATTGTAAGTGCGAAAAACCCTGAACAGTTAAAAGTAATTCATAAACTTTCAGAGAAATGTGAAAAAATAACAAAGGATTTGGGCCAAATCTGGCCAAAGGGAGGCACATTCGATCCACACATGTGTGAAGTTATGGAACAAAGAATCATGGATTACAAACCAAAACAGAAAGGTAAAATACGTAAAGAAAAGAGAGAGCTAGAATTAGAAATAATGAAGCTTTTTAAGGATGAAGGTTGCTGTTACAGGAAAAACATAAGAGAAGGACGTGTGGAACTACAAAATAAATTAATAGGAAAAGATAAAACAGTCAAAGCAGGGCTGTACCCGTCACTGGTTGGAACATTAAAAATTGATGGTGACATTGAGTTGGACAAAACAGTCGAAGCAAACAGAACAAGAGTAAAACAAAAGAACAACACATCTCTGGTCGACATGGAACTGACAACTGTGGATCAGGGATCCACAGTTGTCACCACAGTTGGGGTCAATCTTTGTGGGATGAATATCCCACAAAGATTGACCCCAAAGCACTAAAGGGGGACCCCATCAAAGACGATGAGAACGCAGCAGCCTATCTCACCAAGCAACTCAAGCGGTGGAAGCAAGAGACAGAGGAGGGTGCTGAAAATAGCCCTCTAATGTCAACGTTGTTCAGCACATCTGTTGTCGAAGCTCTACCATCAGCTGTACAAAACAAACTTGAGGAGGAGGAGAAAATTTGTAAAATCAATAGGATTCTAGGGAACAACTCAAATCCTCGAAATGACCGATCCAGTGAGACTTGCCACAAATAATGAGTGTATTGGCTGGGTGATGTCTTGGGGCCGGTGGCCGAGACGCTCAAAACCTGGGAACTGTACATCAGAGCTCAGATTCCACAAGCGACCAAACCTATGACAATTATCACTACACGATGTATTACGATCCGTCATGTAGCAAAATCTTTGAAGAAATATGGGATCAGGAGACTAGGGGTAAAACAGTGGAGATAAAAATATGCAACATTATCATTGGAAGACAAGGGGCAGCCCTGAGTGTTGAAAATAATGATTTCATCAGACAATGGTTTAATGTTAATATGAGTCGGAACCACACATTACCCTATTTGTAAATGAGGGATTTAGATCCAAAGATCCAGGGCCTATGATAAAAACAGCCAACCAGACAGAGTGTATCGCCTCCGAAAATCCACTAATATTTTTCTCAAAAGAGGGAGACATGATCAAAATAGTAAGCGACAGGCTAATGACAGCAAAACCACAGGTTGTAACTATACCTATAACAACACAGAAGAAAAAAGAGGTGGTCAAAACCGAAAACATACTGCTTAAAGAAATGTTGACACAGATCCCTGACCACTTGTGGTCAAAGCATGACACAGACGTTGGTCTGATTAAATCAGCCAGCCCAGTACAAATAGCGTTGAAACCAAACATTAAGCTACCAACGCGACCGCAGTATCCGCTAAAAACAGAAGCAGAAGAGGGAGTTCAGAACACAATTGAGGGACTCGTGAAAGCAGGATTGTTAGTTGAGACGCATAGTCCATGCAACACACCAATTTGTCCGGTCCTAAAAGCCGACAGATCCAAATACCAACTGGTTCATGATCTTCGAGCAGAAAATGATGTTGTGGAAGACTGGCCAGCAGAAGTACCAAATCTACACACTCTTCTTACAAATGTGCTGGCAGAAGCTAACTTTTTTTACTGTGATCGATCTTTGTTCTGCATTTTTCAGTATTCCATTGTCAGAAGACTAACGACATTTGTTCGCATTCACTTACAGGGGGAAGCAGTACAGCTACACTTGCCTCCCACAGGGGTTTAAACACAGCCCACACGTGTTCAACCAAGTCCTGCGACAAGATTTGGAAGGTCAGGACATAAACAGCTCATTGATACAATATGTGGATGATTTGTTAATTTGTGCACCAACACTTGAAGACTGCCACAGAGACTCCATTAAAGTACTGGAAAAGTTAGCAGAAGGAGGTCACAAAGTGTCACAAAATAAATTGCAATACTGTCAAGCACAAGTTGAATACTTAGGCAGAATAATTGCACATGGAACAGTCACGATCACACAGACACAATTAGAAGGTGTAAGTAAGGCACCCCGACCAAGAACAGTCGGACAGATGATGACGTTTCTTGGAATGACTGGGTTTAACTCAGAGTGGATTGAAGATTATGCAAGGAAAACTGCACCACTAAGAGAGTTAATAAAAGAAGCAGGAACAACAATGCTAAAGGCACCACTGCAATGGACAAATCAAGCCAAAGAGGCGTTCGAAGACATCAAGCAAGAGATGTAGAGAGCACCCTCTCTAGCAACTCCAGACTATGACAAACCATTTTTACTGTATGTATCAAACAGACACAACATGTATGCGTCAGCAGTTCTGATGCAATAAACATGCAGTGGAAGACAAAAACAACCAATCGCATACTACAGCACGAAACTAGACAATGTGGCACAAGGGTGGCCACCATGCTATCAAGGGTTAGCTGCACTACATTATGCCTATGAAAAAGCATCCACAATCACAATGGGTTATCCAGTAACAATCAACACACATCACAAAATTACTGAGATGATAAACCAATGAAAGTTTGTGGTAACACAAGCGAGATGTTTACAGTTCATGCCACTGTTGACATATCCAGACATAACAATTAAAAAATGCAGCACAACAAATCCAGCAGATGATATACCGTTTGAGTTTGAGGGAGAACCACACGAGTGCATTGCAGAAACGTTGAAATACACAAGACTAAGACCAGACCTTGAGTCTATCCCTCTAGTGAATGTAGAGGATGTGTATTTTGTTGATGGGTCATGTTTCAGAGACTATCGCGGCAATCATGCAGGATATGCGGTGGTAAGACAGCAAGGAGATCATTTTAAGACTGCAAAAGCAGAGAAATGTGACCAACCATGTTCAGCATAGTTGGCAGAATTGAGAGCATTGACAGAAGCATGCAAACTGGCATAAGGAAAAGTGGCTAACATATTTACGGATTCAGCTTATGCACATGGTGTGTGTCATCTGTTTGGAGCGGTGTGGAAGCAAAGGGGCTTCAAGAAAACGGATGGAAGTCCAATTCAGCATGGGGAACAAATAAACAAGTTGATGTCGGCAATGATGTTACCTGCCAAGCTGGCTATTGTGAAATGTCAAGCACACAGGAAAGGGACTGACGTGGTGATACAAGGCAACAATGCAGCAGATGAGGCAGCTAAAGAAGCATCAAAGTGTGACGTGGTGATTTTGGCGCCGATGGTATCATTAGAGCCAGTGGCTACACCTGAAGACATAATCTTGATCCAGCAGAAGGCCAATGTGGCTGAGAAGACGTTGTGGAGACAGAGAGGAGCAAGAGAGGATGACAAGGGACTATGGCGGTCACATGAAGGAATGTTGGTGGCTCCGGCAGCATTTTTGACAATTTTGATCTCAGAAGCTCACAATGCAGATCATTGCTCGAGGGGGGAAGTGATGAAGAAATTGAGACAACAAGGGTATTGGTCACCTTACATGCAAGCGACAGTGGAAGAGGTCTTGAATCAATGTGACGTATGTGCACAGAATAATGTGCGGAAAAACATCAGTGCACCAGTTGGACACATTCCAGTGCCGGAAGGTCCGTTCAAACATCTTGTCCTCAACTATGTAGACATGATCAAAACAGTTCGTAAAAAACGATACATGCTCGTCGTGATTGATCGATTCAGCCGGTGGGTCGAAGCAACCCCGTCAAAAGATTTAGGTGCCGAAACGGTGATCAAATTTTTGACAAGAGAAATCATTCCGCGCTTTGGTATTCCTTCCGAGATAAGTTCAGATAACGGATCCGCGTTTGTGCAGAAAGTCGCAAAAAGGCATTTTGCAGCAGTTAAGAATAAAACAACGGTTGGGTGCTGTTTATCACCCTCAAAGTCAAGGATTGGTTGAGAGGATAAATGGAACACTTAAAGCAAAACTAAACAAGATCTGTGCAAGCACAAAACTTAACTGGGTTGACTCATTGCCTTTGGCATTAATGAGTTATCGCATGCAAACTCACAGAATCACACACCTGACACCACATGAGATGTTGACAGGAAGACCTATGCCTGCACCACACCTCAGGGGCCCATAAAAGGGTCCGTCACTTGAACAACTGCAAACAGAGATGAAAGACTATATCCAGCAATTAACAATCATCCACAAGATGATTTACCTTCAGGAGAAAACGAGACAACCTGAAGTGAGGGGGACCAAGAGTCTGGTTGTCCCAGGAGATCTGGTCTACATAAAGGTCTTCCGGCGGAAGTGGCAAGAGCTGAGACGAGAGGGCCCATACACGGTGGTCCGAGCCACACCAACCGCAGTCCAAGTCGAAGGCAGCAAGACTTGGTTTCATCTGAGCTACTGCATCAAGGCTCACACACCAAAGACCAATGACAAAACCGATAATCAGGGCAGTGAAGTTCAATCAGTAGAAAATGAAAATGCTGGTGACACATCTTCTTGTGGTGACAACCTGTCTCATTTGGTTATTGCCAGGAAACGAGCTTGCGACGACGCTGAAGACAACCTCGGGTCCGACGGAAGGAGCCTCCAGTGCGGCGCCCAACCAGCCACTCCAAAAGAAGGATGAAAGAAGCACCTCAGATAAGTACGATTCAACCAAGCCTGTTAATGTTATTTTCTTTTTGGCTTGTTGTTTCGTACCAATGATGAGAAGGCTGTTGTTAAGAAACATTGGCAAACAGGTGGACGTCATGACTGAGGCTCGACACGCGAGGATGATGCAAATGATGATGACTGAACAACTTGCTCAAGTTATGGTGACAATGCCAGACTTGTATCCCATCCCGGATTACATGGAGGACATTGATAATGACCATGCCGGAGATGATGACGATGATGAGTGAATATAATCGTGATTGATGATACTATGTGTTTTGTATTAAAAAAAAAAAGGGTGGAGTATACACCCGCTATGACATTGTGACATTATGAAAGTATTCCTGAAAATTGTGACATTATGAAAGTGATATTGATTGTGATTGATTGTGCATTATTTGAACCATGAAATGACAAGTATATGTTCCTGTGCTTTTGAATATTCATGTTTATGTGCCTGAAGTTATTCTATTGAATTTCAAGTGTTCATTCGAGTGTTATATCATAAGTGTTTGAAAAAAAAAACCATTACAAGTTATGTTTAAATTGAATATGCTAAAGAATGAGCTAAGTGCTAATCATTTCCTTGTTCAGTCGTACATCACGGAATTAACTTTTTGTCTTTGGCACTTCCGGAAGTGACCTACTAAACTTTCCTGCGACGGTACTAACATTCCTATGGGGTATACACACATTTAAAGGTAATTCACAAACCTACTCAAAGCTAGTCTTTGAACATACACACGCACTTAAAGGTAATCCACAAACCTACTCAAAGCTAGTCTTTGAACATACACACATTTAAGGTTACAACCTAAAGACAGTTACTCTTGGTCATATAACATATACATAATCTAAGACCAATAAAAACATTATAAGTAGTGTTAGTTGAAACTAACAACAGGTGGATATGTTGTGGCGTAAAGGGTTATTGGTCCAAGATCACTGACATCATCCTAATGACTTTTCCAGCTACTGGAGAAAACAGAAACACACACACACACGGAGAGACAAACATCTTATATAATGAGATTGGGAAACATCTTGTGAAATCACCTGGCCGAGTGTCCAGACATCGTCACGCCGAGGAGTGTCCGGAGGGCGGACCCCACTGTGCACTGTATAAAGTCAATGTCAATGTTGTAAGACTTTGATGATTTCTGGATTCTAAGCTTGTACGGATTGCGGGGGCGTGGTTTGGCCAGCAATGGAGTAGGACGTGTTTGAGAAGGCTCCCGAAATCTTTCAGTAAAACTTTAAATTTAATTACATTAGCGCTGAAGAAATCGACTTAAACCAGCACTTTAAACCCGTTGGGTAACCAAAGATGTCGGGAAAGGGCACCAAGAACTCCAGGAGCGGTAACTCGACTCAACAACAGTCGAGGCCTGCTGATGCCGAAGCCTCGCGTGAGCGCCCGGCTAGCCCCGAGCATTCAACCCATTGTCAAACGATGGACTTTGAAAAGCTTAAACTGCAGCTTCTCGCCACTCTCCGTAAGGAGATAGCGGATATATTCAAAGAAGAGTTGAAGGCCGCACTCGACGAGGCACTATCGCCCTTAAAGAAAGACATTCCAGCTGTTAAAGCTAAGGTGGCTAGCGACATAGCAGCGGTTGATGCTAACGTCGCGGGCCTGAAGTCTACTGTGGGGGAAATGGAGGTTTCTCTCTCTGGCTGCTCTGACGACATCACTCAACTTAAAGCCACAGTGAAGCGTCTTGAGACGGTTGTGACGACACTGGAGAACAAGTGTGAGGACCTAGAGGCGAGATCACAGCGTAACAACGTGCGCATCCTGGGCGTTCCGGAGGGACCCGACAGCTGTTCTACATCCGTGGTGTCCAGCATGCTGAAGGAGGCGTTCGGTTTGGAGGCGATGCCGGAACTCGACCGGGCCCATCGCACACTACGACCGAAACCGAATCCCGGGGATCGTCCACGTCCCATCGTCGTCAGGTTCCACTATCACAGAGACTGTGCTGACATCTTGCGCCGGGCCAGGGAGAGAGGACGCATCAGGTTTGGAGACAATAACTTGTTGATCTTTCCTGACTACACCGCGAAGGTAGCCCGAGCCAGGGCTGCATTCAAAAAGGTACGTCAACAACTACGGGCTCTGGATGGAGTTCGGTATGGTCTGTTGTACCCTGCCCGCCTACGGGTCACACATAACGGGACTGAGAGGGAGTTCACATCAGCCGATGAAGCAGCCAAATACATCAAAACATTGAGTGAGAAGTGATGGTGTCTGTGCTGCTGCATAACTCAGGTTTCTGTTCCTTGACAGCTTGAAAAGCTGTAAATGGTTTAATGTTATATATTAAGTTTTTATAAGATTTCTATTTTGAAACATTTCATTTTTACATTTCTTGTTATATTGTTCTTTGCACTTGCAAATATGGCTCTGAATCACTTCCGCGTCTGGGTCTCCTGCCTCGCTCGACTCATGACAGAATACTCTGGCCACCAGATGGACCCAGCGGAAGTAAAGGAGCTCCGCCGAGCCCTCGGTTCCCAAGGAACCAGACTATGTTCTCTGGAGGAGGTGACGCGGGACAGTCACGCAGCGCTCGTCCAGCTGTCAGCTGCTGTGGGTGAGCTCACTTTTCGCTTGGCCCCTCCCGCACCTGTTGCAGCCGCCGCAGCCTCTGTGCGCGCTCCGACTGTCTCACCTGCTCACACTGAAAGACTGCCGGCTCTACGCGAACTCACGATACCCATGCCTGAGCATTATAGTGGAGAAGTGGGCGGTTGTGCACGTTTTTTGCTCCAGCTTCAGTTAGTGTTTAGCCAGCAGCCCTCCTCGTTTTCCACGGGTCGCGCCCAGATCGCGTATCTGATAAATCTCCTCCGTGGTAGAGCAGCTGACTGGGCTACTTCACTGTGGGAGTCCAACTCTCCAGCTCTAGCGAATTATGACGGTTTTACTGACGAGATGCGCCGGGTTTTTCAACCTGTCACATCGCTCTCCCGCTGCGTCCTCTCGCAAGTTACTTAGGTTGAGACAGGGAGATGAGTCTGTGGGGCATTACTCAGTAGATTTCCGTATATTAGCCGCCGAGAGAGGTTGGAATGAGCCTGCACTTATAACCGCATTCACCCAGGGGTTAAGTAGCTCCGTCAGGGATCAACTCGCCACACGGGAAGAACCAGAGGGGTTAGAGGCTCTTATCAGCCTAGCCATCAGAATCGATAATAGGTTGAGGGAACGCCGCAGGGAGCGTGGCAAGGACGTGTTCTCTCCACCTTTTCCTATCTTTGACCGACCAGCACCTCTGTTGACTCCTGCGACTCCGACGCCGCCGCTACCCGACGAGCCTGGTCACCTACTACGTGTCTGCCCAAGTCGCCCTAAGGTTAGTGCTCGGGTGGGACACACCCGCTCTTCGCATGACCCCACTCACCGAATCACTTTACCTGGACTATTGACTGTTGACATGACTTCGACTGCAGAGGTTGTTCTGATCGACTCTGGCGCTGACGACAACTTCATTGACCGAGACTTCGCCCTGTCCCTTAACATTCCCCTGGTTAGACTAGACGTTCCCCGCCCGGTCTGCGCCATAGATGGTCGACCGCTCCTTGACGTGACTCACCAGACCACTCCCCTTTCCCTCACTATTTCGGGGTAACCACTCTGAGGTCATATGTTTTCTTCTCATTTCATCTCCCTCTTCTCCTATAGTTCTTGGTCTCCCCTGGCTTCGTATCCATAACCCTCACTTTGACTGGGTGAACTCTACTGTACTTGGTTGGAGTCCTCATTGTCATTCACAGTGTCTCCGTTCTGCGATCACTACCTCTCGTCCTCCGCTTTCCATTTCTCCCCCTCCTGATCGTTCCTCCGGAGTATCACAGTTTGGGTGAGGTTTTTAGCAAGGAGAGGGTGCTATCCCTACCACCACACCGTCCCTATGACTGCGCCATCGACTTACTTCCTGGTTCTCTACTCCCCTGTAGTCGACTGTACAAGGTTTCTCGTCCTGAGCGTCAGGCGCTCGACACCTATATCGGGGAGTCGCTGACGGCCGGTTTGATTCGCCCCTCTTCTTCGCCTCTTGGTAATAAAAAAGAACCCTGCTTCTTTTTTATTAGTAAGAAGGACAAGTCTCTGAGACCCTGCATAGACTACAGGGGGTTAAACAGCATAACCGTCAAGAACCGTTATCCCCTCCCACTCATAGATCCCTCTTTTGATCCACTGAACAAGGCCAGGGTCTTCACCAAACTGGACCTTCGAAGTGCGTATCACCTAGTTCGTGTTAGAGAGGGCGATGAGTGGAAGACGGCATTCAAGACTCCCCTAGGACACTTCAAGTATCTAGTCATGCCGTTTGGCCTGACCAATGCGCCAGCGGTTTTCCAGAGACTCATAAATGAGGTCTTAGGGGACTTCTTGAATGATTTTGTGTATGTTTATCTTGACGATATCTTGATCTTTTCCAGTTCCCGTGAGGAACACATCAGCCAGGTCCGCCGCGTTCTCCAACGGCTACTAGAGAACCGACTCTTTGTCAAGGCGGAGAAGTGTGAGTTCGGAGTTCACACCGTGAGTTTTCTGGGCTTTATTTTAGGGCAAGGTCGGCTGCAGCCAGATCCCGTGAAGGTAGAGGCAGTTTCCCAGTGACCAGTGCCTGTTAGCCGCAAGCAATTGCAACAGTTCTTGGGCTTTGCGAACTTTTACCGTAGGTTCATCCGGGGTTATAGCCAGGTAGCCGCTCCACTAACCCAGCTTACCTCCACTAAGATTCCTTTCGTCTGGTCCGCCAAGGCGGAGGACTCCTTCAACCGGCTGCGCTCGCTGTTCTCCTCCACCCCAATCCTACGACACCCTGACCCGGCCCGTCAGTTCATCGTGGAAGTGGACGCTTCGGACACCGGCATAGGAGCAGTGCTGTCTCAGAGGTGCGCCAAGGACAACAAGGTGCATCCCTGTGCTTTCTATTCCCGGAAACTGTCTCCAGCTGAGCGCAACTATGACATTGGCAACCGGGAGCTCCTGGCGGTGGTGGCGGCACTTCAGGAGTGGAGACATTGGCACTTCAGGAGTGGAGACATTGGCTGGAGGGCTCAGAGGTACCTTTTCTGGTTCTGACGGATCATAAGAACCTGCTCTATTTACAGGAGGCCAGGCGCCTGAACTCCCGCCAGGCCCGTTGGGCCCTGTTTCTGGGCCGATTTGACTTTTCCCTGACTTACCGCCCAGGAGGTAAGAACATTAAGCCTGACGCCTTATCCCGACAGTTTGCTCCTTCCCAGGAGGGTCTTGCGGATGAGACCATCCTCCCTAAGCGGTGCTTTATCAGGGCGGCAAGCTGGGATATAGAGCGGGTAGTTCTGGAAGCTCAGGAGAGTCACCCAGGACCCAGCTCTGGACCGCCTGATAGACTCTTTGTTCCGCAGCCAGCCCGTGCCCAGGTGCTTCAGTGGGGACACAACCACAGGGTAGCGTGTCACCCGGGCGTTTCGAGGACACTATCATTTCTAAGACAGAAGTTCTGGTGGCCGGAGATGGCACGCGATGTCAAGGAGTTTGTGGCTGCCTGTGCCATGTGTGCTCGCGGAAAGTCCTCTCGTCGCCCCCCCGCTGGACTCCTGCGACCCTTACCTGTGCCGAGTCGCCCCTGGTCGCACATCTCAGTGGACTTCGTTACCGGTCTTCCTCCATCCATGGGTAGGACGGTAATCCTTACGATAGTGGACCGCTTCTCCAAGATGGCTCACTTCATTCCACTGATCAAGTTACCGTCGGCATTGGAGACAGCGGACCTGCTGGTCCTACACGTTTTTAGACTCCATGGCATTCCAGTGGACATCGTCTCAGATCGTGGACCCCAGTTCTCCTCGCAAGTCTGGAGAGCAGTCCCTGGGGGCTAAGGCCAGTCTTTCGTCAGGCTACCATCCGCAGAGCAACGGACAGACGGAACGGGCTAACCAGGACCTGGAATCAGCACTACGCTGCGTGTCGGCGCGTCACCCCGCCTCCTGGTGTCAACAGATCCCCTGGGTGGAGTATGCCCACAACTCCCTGACGTCTTCAGCCACTGGGATGTCGCCCTTCCAGGCTGCCTACGGATATCAGCCACCTCTCTTTCCCTCTCAGGAGAGGGAGGCTGCGGTTCCCTCTGTCCGTGCCCACCTACGACGTTGTCGTTCTGTCTGGCACCATACCAGGGCTGCTTTGTCCCGCACCGCCATCCGGAATCAACGCCTCGCTGACGAGCACCGTGTGCCAGCCCCCGTTTACTCACCTGGCCAGAAGGTCTGGCTCTCCACCCGGGACCTCCCCCTTCCAGTGGAATCCCGTAAGCTGGCCCCCAGGTTCGTTGGTCCCTTCGAGATTGAGAGGATCATCAATCCCACGGCCATGCGCCTCAAGCTTCCCCCATCGCTCAAGGTCCATCCAACTTTCCACGTCTCACTCCTGAAGCCTGTCGCCTCTAGTCCTCTCAGTTCGCCAGCCGAGCCTCCACCTCCTCCACTCATCATCGACGACCATCCCGCATATAGAGTCCATAAGATCCTGGAGGTTCGCCGTAGAGGTCGGGGTTATCAGTATTTAGTGGACTGGGAGGGCTACGGTCCCGAGGAGCGCTCCTGGATCTCCCGCTCACTCATCCTGGACCTCTCCCTCCTCCGAGACTTTTACCGGGAGCACCCGGAAAGACCGGGTAGAACGCCTGGAGGCGCTACCTAGAGGGGGGGGTACTGTCATGTGTATGTTCCTTCCGGTTTTATTTTGAAGGTGTGTTTCCGTGTTTGGTACGTGTCCTCTGTTTTGTCTTTACAGACGCTGGCAGGTGCGCGGCTGGGGATGATTGAATGGCGGGTTCTTCCCACTCATAAGGAGCGTCTCTGACCGGAAGAACTCGCCAGAGTATTCAGTTTCCTGACCAGGTTGGCATCTCGATATCGCTCCGCTCTTAAGCATCTGAACGATCTGTTTTTTGAAGCCCCCTGACGTTGTCAGCCTTCTTAGTTGCTCACGTGAGTCTTTTTCCCTTTTGTTTTAGTTGCTGTTCGAGACCCTGATCTCCAGCCGTGTTCCTGCCTGCGTCCCGAGCGCCTGTCCTGTTTTCTGTTCCGGTCCCTTCCGACCGTTTTCTGGACATTAAAAGACTTTTTGTTCCGAACGATTCTCCGAGGATTTATTCACTTCCGCGTCTGGGTCTCCTGCCTCGCTCGACTCATGACACATAGTTTACTATTGGAGACATTAAAATGTTACCTCAGAGGCCAAATAATTTCTTATTCGTCCCATACAAAAAAAAAATTAAATGCTAGACTCTCACAAATTGTTGTTGACATAAATAATCTGGATGAAAAATATTCTGAAAATCCAACTCCAGAGTTGTTCAAACGGAGGCTCGACTTGCAGGCAGAGTTCGATCTGATATCTACCAAAGATGCAGAATGCTTACTTCTCCGTAGTCGCGGCACTTATTACGAACATGGGGAAAAACCATCCAGATTATTGGCTCATCAACTCCGCAGGCGAGCAACCTCTCGTCATATCATGGAAATAAGAAACAAAAATAACTCATTGACAGACGACCCCATCGACATTAACAATATTTTTAAACCCTTCTATTCGGATTTATATAGTTCCAGATAGTTTCCAAATTTTCCGGAGGATGATCATGTAATGAGAGACTTCCTGGACAAATTGTGCTTCCCACTAATTGAAGAAACTCAACGGGAAAAACTAGATGCAGCCTTGACCCTAGAAGAAATCATACAATCAATTAGAAATATGCAATCAAACAAAGCCCCTGGACCTGATGGTTTCCCTATTGAGTTTTTTAAAACATTTCAATTGAAATTAGCCCCACTATTACTATCTGTGTTCAATGAATCACTTGAGCTTGGCACGTTCAATTCAATTTTATTTAAAGTGTCTTATCATAACAAAGTTATCTCAAGACACTATACAGTTGAAATAAGACTACAGTTGATTAAGGAAAAATAGATCCCAGCAATTCAACAAAGAGCAAGAAACAAAACACTGTACAGTGAGCAATGGCGAGGAAAAACTTCCTTTTAGAAGGCAGAAACCTCGAGCGGAACCCGACTCATTGTTGACGGCCTGCCGCTTTGACCGGCTGGGAGGAAGGATGGGGGGTAGACAGATGGATAAGGAGAGGAGTGAGGGAGGATATAGTGAGAGAAAAGAGGAGAGTGTAGGAGGGTCCATGGGGGTGCTGGAGAGAACTCGGGATCTGATGACGTGGTGAAGATCCTGGATCAGCAGCAGCTCAGGAGGTGGATCCCTGGATCAGCAACAGCTCTGGAGGTGGATCCCTGGATCAGCAGCAGCTCTGGAGGTGGATCCCTGGGGCTCCGGGAGAGAAATAAAAAGGTGTGGGTTTGGGACAAATGTAGACAATACACAGGTATACAGACTCCGGTGACGGGTGAAGATATATAGAGGGGAGAGGGGGGGGGGGGGGTTGAAATAGCCAGGCCAGAGGGCACATACCTAGCACAGCAGATCCAGACACAGGGGCCCAAGCCGCGGCAGGAACCCGCGGGAGACCAGGACCCGGCAGGCGAGATAACCACCAGAGCCGACCCCAAACACCAGCGAGAAGGCGGACCACCACCGGGGGCGCGAGAGGGCGAGCACAGGCGAGGACGACCGAGGAAGCAGAGAGGGGGAGGCACCAGGCGCAGGCACCGGGGCAGAGGGGCAGCCAGAAGAACCAGTCAGGGGATAGGGCCCCGGGGCCAGGCCGGGCGACGGAGGACCCCCAGACCGTCAGGCCGCCAACAAGTCCATAGCAGGGGACCAAGTCAAGGAGATGGGGACCCACCACAGCAGCGGCGGCGGAACCCCCCCCAATACCCTGCGGACACGGCCAGCAGCCGGGTTGAGTGCCACCGCATGAGCCCGGGGGAGCAATGGCCAGGCACCGGCCCAGGTCCCCCGGGTCACAGGGGGGCCACGGTTGTGCGGGCAGGGCGGGGGCAATGGGGCCAACCAGGCCCAAGGCACCCACAGGCCCCACCCGCCGGACCCCCACACCCGAACCGGCCAAGCCAGAACGGCCCCGGCGAGAAAAGAAGGATATACAGAGCTCGGTGTCTAAAACTAAAACTCCTCCAGCATTCTCAGCCTATAGCAGCTAAGATAAACAGTTTTGTTAGTTATGACAGCTAGAGATAAACAGTCAAGTTAATTATAGGCTTTATCGAAAAGTAAGGTTTTAAGATTATTTTTAAACATAGAGAGGGTGTCTGCCCTCCGGACTGAAGCCGGTAGTTTGTTCCACAGTAGAGGGGCTTGAAAACTAAAGGCCCTGGCTCCGAATCTACATTTAGAGATTTGTGGTATAACTAGTAGATCAGAGTTTAGGGATCGTAAGGTCCTTGAGGGTTGGTAAGTTTGGATTAAATCTTTAATGTATGTTGGTGCTAGACCATGTAAGGCTTTATAGGTTAGGAGAAGGATTTTAAATTGTATTCTAAATTCTACAGGAAGCCAATGTAGGGAAGACAGTACAGGGGAAATGTGTTCGCGCCTCTTAGTCTTAGTCAGGACACGAGCTGCAGAGTTCTGAATGAGCTGAAGAGTTCTGAGAGACTTTTTAGAACAGCCTGACAGAAGAGAGTTACAATAGTCCAGCCTGGAGGTAACAAAAGCATGGATGAGCTTCTCAGCAGCATCTAAAGGAAGGAAATGCCTAATTTTTGAAATGTTACGAAGGTGGAAATAAGCAGTCCGTGAGATTTGTTTTATGTGTGAGTTAAATAATAAGTCCTCGTCAAAGCATACACCCAGATTCTTTACAGTGGTGCTAGTAGCAGGAGCAAGTCCATTTTGTAAAGCTAGATCATTAGTTAATAATTGTCTGAGATGTTGCGGACCAACTAGTAAAACCTCAGTCTTTTCCGAGTTCAGTAGGAGGAAGTTTTTGGTCATCCATGACTTGATATCTGTGATACAGGACTGTAATTGTGTTAGCTGAATTCTTTCATCTGGCTTCATGGACAGGTAAAGTTGGGTGTCATCAGCATAACAGTGAAAATGTATAGAGTGTCTTCTAATCAAGTCCCCTAGTGGGAGCATATAGATTGTGAATAGTATTGGACCAAGGACAGAACCTTGTGGGACACCATAGCTGACCTTAGTGTGTGTCGATGAGAGGTGGTTGACATGTACATAGTGCGTTCTATCCGACAGGTAAGATTTAAACCAGTTAAGAGCAGTTCCACGAATGCCTAAATGGTTTTCTAGCCTCTGTAGAAGGATTTGGTGGTCGACAGTGTCAAATGCAGCACTGAGATCTAGAAGAACAAGAACTGAAACATGGCCCTGATCAGAGGCCATCAGTAGGTCGTTACTTACTTTTACCAGGGCGGTCTCTGTGCTGTGGTGTTCCCTAAAACCAGACTGAAACACCTCAAAATGATCATTGTCCTGGAGATAATCACAGAGCTGACTCGTTATCACTTTCTCCAGAAGTTTTGAAATGAATACTAGATTAGAGATAGGCCTGTAGTTAGTGAGGACCTCTGGATCGAGAGTGGGTTTTTTAAGCAGAGGTTTAATTACTGCAACTTTAAAAATCTGAGGCACATAGCCGGATGTTATTGACAGGTTAATAATGTCAAGTATGAAAGTGCTAAGTAAGGGGAACAGTTCTTTAAGTAGCCATGTGGGAATAGGATCGAGAAGACATGTTGTGGACTTTGAGGAGGAAACAACCTGGGACAGCTGTCGAGGACTCACTGGTAGAAAGGAGTCAAAGTATGTATCAGTCATAGTGTCTGTGACCGGTGAGGCTGCACTGGTTGAATTAGACGAATCTAGGAGGTCTTGAATCTTTCCTCTAATAGTTACAATTTTTTCATTAAAAAAGTTCATAAAGTCATTGCTACTGAGATGAGGAGGGATGGACTGCTCAATGGACTGATGGCTCCGTGTCAGCTTGGCTACAGTACTGAATAAGAACTTGGGGTTATTCTTATTTGCTTCTATGCGTCTATAAGTGATGAGTAGTAGCTGGCTCTGGCTTTCCGAAGAGATGCCTTGTATATTTTTAACTTATCCTGCCAGTCCTGGTAGAATTCATTATGTTTTGATGAACACCATTTCTTCTCTAGTCGTCTACAAACCTGTTTTAATTTACGTGTTTCCTGAGTATACCAGGGAGCAAGACTACTTCTGTTAACAGCCTTTTTTGTTAGTGGTGCGATTAAGTCAAGCGTATTGTGCAACGAGTCTGTAAAACTGCCCACAAAGTTATCAATGTCTGGGTGACTATGGGTAGAATTTCTTGACACACTGAGGCTAGGCATTTTACTGAGCACAGAGGGAATTATTTCCATAAACTTGGTAACGACACTTTCAGACAGACATCTTTTGAGAGTGCTCCTGTTCTGTAGACTTGGCTCATTTAAAATGAAGTCAAAGGTTATTAATTGATGGTCGGAAAGAACTGAATTTTGAGGAGAGACAATAACATTTTTAATTTCAAGTCTGTATGCTAGGACAAGGTCTAATGTGTGCTTAAAGCAGTGAGTTGGTTCATGTACATACTGAGAGAAACCAAATGACTCCAGGATAGAGTTAAACCTGTTAGCTAAGCTATCATGGACCATATCAACATGGATGTTAAAGTCACCAACAATAATCACTTTATCTGATTTAAGCACCAGGCTGGTCAAGAACTCAGGGAACTCAGACAAAAATTCAGAATAAGGTCCAGGGGGACGATAGACTCCAACAAAGAGAAGTGACTGACCTGATCTCAAGGTTGTATTAGATACGCTAAGTATAATACTTTCAAAAGAGTTGAAATCACATTGTGGTCTAGTAAAGGTTGACAGACATGAGTTGATGATGGCTGCGACTCCACCTCCTCGACCAGAGCGTCGAGGGGCGTTAAAGTTAGTGTGGCTGGGTGGTGTTGATTCATTTAAAGATACGTAATCATCTATAGACAGCCAAGTTTCGGTTAATAATAATAAGTCAATGGTTTTATCTGATATAAGTTCATTAATTAGTGCAGCTTTTGAGGACAGGGATCGGATATTCAACAATCCACACTTAATTCTCCTGTCCTCTACAATGGTAGTATTTATTTGATTTAGATTTATTTGAATTAAATTATCTTTAATAGCTCTTCTACTGACATTTTTACTTGGTTTTATTAAGCGGGTCAGATTGACCCTCTCTATGTGGTTAGAGGTGGGTGGCTGTTGTGGGAGAAGGGCAGAAGAGTGTGGAAGACTGCAGTTCTGCCTTCTGATCTGTGCTCCGAGTCACGTTACACTAAAACTGTCAACACTGCTAGACAAGAGAGATGCTCCTTCCAACGTGGGATGGATGCAGTCTCTCCTAAGCAGACCAGGTTTTCCCCAGAAGGTTTTCCAGTTGTTAACAAAGCCAACCCCGTTTGCGGGGCACCACTCTGACAACCAGCGATTAAATGATGAATAGCGAGTAAACATATCATCATTGGCCATATTGGGAAGGGGTCCAGAGAACACTACGGAGTCCGACATTGTTCGTGCAAATGCACACACCGACTGAACGTTTACCTTGGTGACCTCCGAGCAACGTAATCGGATGTCGTTGCTGCCGACATGAATAGTTATCTTACTGTATTTACGTTTAGCTTTAGCCAGCAGCTTTAAATTTGATTCAATGTCGCCCGCTCTGGCCCCAGGAATGCAGACTACTCTCGCTGGCTTCACTAGTTTAACGTTCCGAAGAATGGAATCGCCTATGAACAGAGCAGGTTCCTCGACCGGTGACTTGTCGAGTGGAGAAAATCTGTTCGAAACGCTAAGGGGTTGGTGGTGCTCCGTTGACTTTGGCCGGGAACTATTCCTCCCTCGAACAGTCACCCACCGACCCTGGTTTCCCGGCTGCTCGGGAATTGCTGGAGGACTACCTGCTAGGCTATGTGGCTGTGCACTGTCTACCTGACACTGGCTAGCTATAGGTTTAGCTTCGACAGCGCACAACCGGCTCTCTAGTTCAATGAGCTTCACCTCCAGTCTAGCTAACAGGCTACACTTTACACAACTAATGCTATCTCTAAAGGAGGTCGAAGCGTAACTAAACATCTGACACACCGAGCAGGAAAGAACAGGGGAGGGAGAGGGAGAGGGAGACATAGTGAGGGGAAAGTTTGATGAATACGCTCACCGGGAAGTTTTCCAGACTTGTCCTCGGCCCGATTCGACTTCGAAGGATGTTGGTCCAAAAATAAATGTAGATGTTCACGGATGCTCCAGAAATAAGGCGAACAAAAAGAAAAAAAGATTGTTCTGCTTGGAGCGAGAGAGACGCTGCACGGTGCTGCACTACGATACGACAGGTGATACGACAGGCTCACCAACGTTTGCCTCCAACGTTTACCCAGGCACAAATTGTAATACTACCCAAGAAAGACAGAGACCCGAGCTTGTACAGACCGCTCTCTCTACTAAATTCTGATGTCAAAGTATTAGCAAAGATCCTCGCTACTAGATTAGAGAAAGTCATGCCTACCATAATATCCGAAGAGCAAAATGGTTTCATAAAAGGACGTCAGGTATTCTTCAATACCCGCACTTTATTTAATATCATTTACACTGATCAGACTGAGGCTCAACCAGAGATTGCAATATCGTTGGATGCCGAGAAGGCCTTCGATAGAGTAGAGTGGACATACCTTTTTTCCGTTTTAGAAAAATTCAAATTTGGGGACGTATTCATTTCCTGGATACGTCTTTTGTATTCTTCGCCTCTTGCCAGTGTAATCACAAATTATATCAAGTCTAATAATTTTGGTCTAGAACGTGGAACTCGCCAAGGTTGCCCACTCTCTCCGTCACTTTTCGCTCTATCCATCGAGCCGCTATCTATTGCACTGAGGTCTGAAAGAGGGTTTCAAGGTATCATACGCAATGGAAAAGAACACAAACTCTCTCTTTATGCTGACGACTTGCTTCTCTATGTTGAAAACCCTGCTGTTGGTGTGCCTGTGATTTTGAACATTCTGGACAAATTTGGTAAATTTTCAGGTTACAAATTAAATCTCGATAAATGTGTTTGTTTCCCTATTAATGGCCCAGCACAACAAATGCAATCGCCCAATTTCCCGTTTAAATTTAATCTGACTGGCTTCAAGTACTTGGGGGTCAATGTTACTTCAACTATATCTAAACTAGTTTCAGCAAATTTTACCCCTTTAATCTCAGAGATGAAATCTGACATACGTAGGTGGTCCAGTCTTCCCCTTTCATTAATTGGTAGAATCAATGTGGTCAAAATGAATATTCTTCCTAAATTCTTGTATTTTTTTCATACTCTGCCATGCTTTCTGCCCAAGTACTTCTTTAACACTATTGATAAGATAATAACTTCTTTTTTATGGTCTGGAAAAACGCAGAGGATCAAAAAGGCAATTCTTCAAAATTGCAAATTTGATGGCGGTCTATCTCTACCAAATTTTCAAGCTTACTACTGGGCCTCTCACATTCAAAAAATTGGCTTCTATGTGGCATCGTCAAAATTTTCTTGGTGTGATATGGAGCTGCCGTCTTGTCGGAGAACCTCTATGACAGCTCTGTTGTATTCTTCACTTCCCTTAAAACTTTCAGAATTTACAAATAATCCAGTTGTTCACAACACAACTAAAAATTGGCTTCAATTCAGGCATCACTTTAAGTTTAGAGATGTTTCTCCTCTTACACCCGTGGGCCTTAACCATGCGTTTTCTCCTTCTGTGTTAGACTCTTCATTCGCTGCTTGGCAGGATAGAGGTATTAAACATATAAAAGATTTGTACATAAATGAAATTTTTGCCGATTTTAATGAGCTTTCTACATTATATGAGCTACCAACTTCACACTTCTTCAGATATTTGCAGATCCGAAGTTTTGTTTCCAAAACTTTTTCAAACTTTCCCTCACTGCCTCCCAATCAACCCTGGGAAGAGTTTCTTACAATTAATCACCAGCAGAGGGGGTCAATCTCTAAATTATATGCCTCTATCCTGTCAATCAGCACAGAGGATACAAGAACAGGGGAGCGATGGGAGGAAAAGCTGGGGATACGCATCACTGAGGATTACTGGGAGAGGGCATTACGTATGGTTGGGTCCTCTATCTCGTGTGCTCGACTTGGAATGATCCAATTCAAAGTTCTGTTCAGAGTTCATTACTCAAAGTCCAAACTGTCGAGGATCTACGACACCATTACTGATGTATGTGACAGATGTCAGAGCTCTCCATGCAACCTCTCACACATGTTTTTCTTATGCCCAAAAATTCAGATTTTTTGGTCCAGATATTTTTCAATCATGAGCACAGTGCTTGGCGTGCAGTTGAAACTTTGTCCATATATTGCTCTCTTTGGTACACCTAACATCACCAGTGGACTGAGCACCGCACATAGAGAAATGGTTGCATTTACTTCACTGCTTGCCAGACGCTGCATCCTCCAGAGCTGGAAATCATCTGATGCTCCACCAATACCAAAATGGCTCAGAGAAACAATGTACTATCTTAAATTGGAAAAAAATAAATACACATTAAGAGGCACTACAGAGTCATTCTATGTCAAATGAAAACCTTTCATCAAATATTTTACGGAACTTCAGGCACTGCCTGACTGAGAAGAAACTATATTTTTATGTGTCATTCCGTCGGTACTGTGAGATGAGCCGGGGAGGGGTGGGGAGGGAGGGGAGCACACGGGTATTCATATTAAATTCATATTGAATTCAAATGCTCAAACATTTTTTGATGTATACACTGCATTTCAAGAGAAAAAAACTACCTTTGGTTTGTTATCTGTGTGTTGTTTATTTTTTTTAGTTAATGTATTACTTTACTTTATTTATTTTTATTTCTATTTTTATTTCTATTTTATTTTCTGATTGGGGGGAAAAGAAACGAAAATCTGTTTTTTTCTGAATTTCCCTTGTCTGTTAAAAAAACAAAAAAGTATACTACATGTGTAAAATGTATACATTGTTGAATATGTCTCAATAAACATATTTGAAAAAAAAAAAAAGCTTGTACGGATTGCTTGTGAATTATCTGCTGGGCTTCGACCCACAGTTAATAAAATCCATCATCCCGTTGACCTGGTCTGGGTTCACTCATTTCCAGTCGACAACCTCTGGTTCCTTCTTCAATAGTAGTAAATACATTATACAAATGGAACAAATAAAAATAAAATGACTCGTTCAATAAAGTGGGCATATGTTCATTTAATAATTTATTTAATTGATTTAAAAAAAAATTGAAACCTAAATAATTACTGAGGTGTTTTTGATCCGAACTACAGACAAGTTATTGAAAGGGGAATATTCTAACATTTTTTTTATTTGAAAAGTTTTTAATTTATTGTACAGTTGTGCTTTATTATTAGTAAAACAGCTTCAGCCAATCAGCGGCTTCGTCACATGTAGCGCGGACACTTCCGTTGGTCTCAAAGTCACGTGTGTCGTCAGACCAGGAAATGAAAGAACGGAAAGTGATTATGTTGACGAAGATCGTCTTTTTGTCAATATAGATGTTTTATGTGTGGTAAAAAGTATCATGTAAACGTTCTGTTGACGTTTCTTTAACCCATAAAAAATATTTTAAAGAGACGTTCGCATATGCCGTGTGTGCCGCATCACATAGGAAGTGGGGGGACAAAATTTGTAGGGGGGACAAAATTTGTACCTACACCGGCCGAGACTCTACCAGCAGAGTTCACTCACCACGTGCCAACCGCTCTGTCTCGTCGCCTTACATTCGTTACTGCAAACAAGAAGGTGGGACGTCTTGTCTTGTGAGGGTTTGCAAGATACCTGGGGGCCACCACCACAGCTGCGAACGAGTTCTGCTTTGGACAAAGGATTGGGGAACAAGGATTGTATGGTTACACAAGGGTTGAGAAATGTTGCCAATAAACTTGCAATCTTTACCACCAGAACAGTTCATTTTTGAGTAACATACGTATTGGACCCGGTCCTCAATGCTGGGGACCCAAAATTGCTGAGGACTAGGAGAATAAATGCAAAGTCAAATGTTTAGCACTGTACTTTGAACATAATCCTGTAAAAGTAGGTTTTTGACTGATTGACTGAGTCAGATTCATGGTGCATTTCTCGTTTGTCTGGACATCAATTATTTTTATAGCTTCTCTTCCTTGCATGCAACCACACAGTCTTTTGTAATAGATTTAGCCAAAACTAAACCGGCAATCAAAGGTTGTTGTGTGAAATACCTGTCTCACCCTCTATTAATGTATCGATTGTTTCACCACCTCTATGTGTGATAGCAGTATGCACTCTAATCAATTTTCTGATTCTGAAATTAATTACGTTGGCGACAAATGAAATTGTTTTTTTCCAATAGCCAGCAATTTTTCATAAACAATACAAAATAATAAATAAAAATAAAATAAGAAGAAGAACATAAAGACAAAGAACAAGATGACACAATCTAGTCTAAAGAAAAAAGAACATAGGTCAAAGAAAAACAACAAAGACAAAGGATACAAAGACTATCATAGAACAGAACATCCAGATACTCTCACTCCACACCTGCCCCCGAACTCAGAATTGTACAATTTAATAGCCCGAGGGATGAATGAGTCCCTGAGTCTATTTGTTTTGCACCTGGGTAGGAGCATTCATGCACTCATTCTGCTTCTCTGCTCACTGATGACAGTGCTGGGGATGACTGTCATCATCCATGATGGACAGTAGTTTGTTCAATGATCTCCTCTCAGCAACTGTCACCAGTGAGTCCAGCTTCATTCCAACCACAGAGCCAGCCCTCCTGATCAACCTGTCCAACCTGTTGACACTCCTCTTGGACACATTTCCACCCCAACACACCACAGCATAGAACATGACACTGGCCACCACAGACTGGTAGAACATGCAGAGGAGCTTCTTGCAGATGTTAAATGATCGAAGCCTCCTCACAAAGTACAGTCTACTCTGAACCTTCTTATATACATGGTCTGTGTTGCAGGACCAGTCCAGTTTACTGTCCATCCCCACACCGAGTTACCTATAGTTGTCAAATATCTAGGGCAGTGGTCCCCAACCCCCGGGCCGCGGACCGGTACCGGTCCGTGGAACAATGGTACCGGGCCACACAAGAAATAATTAATAATTTCCGTTTTATTTATTATCAGAGTATGAACAATCTTTTATTTTGAAAAACCTTTTATTTTGAAAAATGACCGGATTCGCTCGTTTGCATCCCGGTCACTTGTGCGCCAAATTTTAACCCACAAGCTAGCAAAATGAGTAAGAAACAGACGTCTTTGGATATTTTTTTTGCGAAAGGGAAAAGGCCTAGTGAAGAGACAGAAGAAGAGCCTACGAGTTCAAAGAAAAAGAAAACTTTTACCAGACAATACCAGGAGACCTACTTGCTAATGAGGCAATGAAGCCTTCAAAACTGCTTCGCCACTTGGAGACCAGGCACCCTGGATTAAAAGACAAGCCCCTGGAGTATTTTGAAAGAAAAAAACAGGAACACGAAGGACAGAAGAAATTACTGAGGGCCACCACATCAGTAAATGCGAATGCACTTAGAGCGTCATACTTAGTGGCTAATCGTATTGCTAAGGCTAAAAAGCCATTCACTATTGGTGAAGAATTGATCTTGCCCTCCACTAAAGACATTTGCCGTGAACTTCTAGGGGAGGCCGCTGTTAAAAAGATAGCACAGGTGCCTCTGTCGGCTAGTACCGTGACTCGGCGCATTGAGGAAATAGCCGAAGACATTGAGACACAATTGTTGGAGAGGATTAATACATCACCGTGGTACGCCCTCCAGGTTGATGAATCTACAGATGTTGACAACAAGGCAATACTACTTGTTTATGTGCGATATCTTTATCAGGAGGATGTGCATGAGGACATGTTATGTGCACTATCGTTGCCAACCAACACCACAGCCGCAGAACTGTTCAAGTCGCTGGATGGTTATATATCAGGAAAACTGAAATGGTCCTTTTGTATCGGCATATGCACAGACGGAGCCGCTGCCATGACCGGCGGCTGTCTGGTTTAACTGCTCGGATTAAGGAGGTTGCACCTGAGTGTGAATCTACGCATTGTATCATTCACAGGGAAATGCTGGCAAGCCGAAAAATGCCACCGGAATTTAACAGCGTATTGACTGACGTCGTTAAAGTTATTAACCATGTCAAAGCACATGCCCTTAACTCGCACCTGTTTGAGCAGCTTTGTGAGGAGATGGACGCAGAGCACAGATGCCTTACTATACACAGAAATAAGATGGTTATCCAGAGGGAAATCGCTGGCCAGAGTTTTTGAATTACGAGAGCCGCTGCAAAGATTTCTCTCAGAAAAGAAGTCACCGCTAGCAGCACATTTCAGTGACAAGGAATGGGTCGCAAAACTGGCTTACCTGTGAGATATATTCAACCTGCTCAATGAACTCAATCTGTGACTTCAAGGAAAAATGACAACTGTCTTCAAGTTGGCAGATAAAGTATCTGCATTTAAAGCCAAATTGGATTTTTGGGGACGGCGAGTGAACAGAGGCATATTGGACATGTTTCAAACATTATCGGGGATTTTGGGTGAGACTGAGCCTGAATTCTCCCAGCTGGTGCACGATCACCTGTCTTTGCTTTTAAAGGAGTTCGAGCGCTACTTCCCAACCACAAAGGACCCACGAACTGGCAAGGAATGGATCCGCAACCCATTTGTCAACAAACCAGGTGAATCTAGCATATCTGTGCAAGAAGATGATCAACTGCTGGAGATCGCAAATGACGGCGGCCTTAAAATTATGTTCGAGACAACAACTCTGCCGGTGTTCTGGATTAAAGTCATGGCAGAATACCCTGAGATCGCCACCACCGCACTGAAAACCCTGTTGCCATTTCCGACATCCTATCTGTGTGAAGCGGGGTTTTCTGCAGTGACAGCAACCAAAACAAAACAACGGAGTAGACTGGATATAAGCAACACACTTCGGGTGTCATTGTCTCCCATCACTCCCAGATGGGACCGTCTCTGTGTAGAAAAACAAGCGCAGGGCTCCCATTGATTTGGCATTATGGTGAGTAAAAATTTCCATGCACTTTATATTAGTTTTTCTGGTGTATCTGTATCTGTGCAGGCATGTAAAACGTACGCACGTAACTCTCAAAGGGTCGGTGTACTAACGCGCCGCACCAACACCCCCCCCCGGTCCGCGGTGATAAAAAGGTTGGGGACCACTGATCTAGGGTATCTAGGGTGATTCTGGTGCCAGTGCTTCCTATAAATGATTCTATGTGACCTTGAGGTCTCCCTTTTTCAGAAGGGTCTAACAATTTAAGCTTAGTTCTGGTGGGCAACACTCAATTTGGTCTGTGGGTTTTTTAGAATATTTCATCACTTAGTTGTGTCAGCAACTTGGGGGGAAAATGCACAAGTTAGGGCAAACAATACAACAGAAAAGGTTATTGCAAACATAATTCCCAAACAGTCTATTAGTTTCTTGTCTCTGGTCCATACCGGTCTTCCTGTGGGGAATAGGGCATCCATAATTGCTGTCGCCGTGCCTAGACGTTCTGTCTATCAGAACACTGTTGTTGAATCACAGAAGAGGGGCGATGTTCAGTGCCTAGACGTTCCGTCTATCAGAATACTGTTGTTGAATCAAAAAAGAGGGGGGATGTTCAGTGCCTAGACATTCGTCTATCAGAACACTGTTGTTGAATCAAAGTAGAGGGGCGATGTTCAGTGCCTAGACGTTCCGTCTATCAGAACACTGTTGTTGAATCAAAGTAGAGGGGTGATGTTCAGTGCCTAGACGTTTCGTCTATCAGAACACTGTTGTTGAATCAAAGAAGAGGGGCGATGTTCAGTGCCTAGACGTTCCGTCTATCAGAACACTGTTGTTGATGTTGTGATGAGAACAGGATATGGACCTTCCCACCGGTCTCTAGCCCACGTTTTTCTTTTTCATGAATTATTATCGGACAATATGCAAATTGGTTTACAGGGTTTAACTGTATAAAGTCCATGTGTGGAATGAATGACTGGGTTCTGAAAATCGTCCTCTAGGGGTACGTCTGTGATCTTGAGGACCGTTTTTGATGCATAAAATGCATTTGCTGAAAAAATCTTTGGCAAAATATTGAAACCCATGTACATGATAAGTCTAGTGAATATTATCTTTCCCCGCAATTGTCTTAAAGCCCCTTGTATCCCACTGTTTTGTATAAACATGCAGATTGTTGAAAGCATATCGGCTGTCAGTATAAATAGTAACAGCAGCGTCCTTGAAATGGCGGCAGGTTTGAGAAAGAGTAATGATTTCAGCCGCCTGGGCAGAAAGTTTAGAAGGGAGAAATGGCTTCAGAAAAGATGGTGGGTGAGTCACCAAAGCTTTGAGCAGGATGGGCAAAATTGAGTTCAGTGCCTTGAAATGTAAAGGAAAACAAGAACTGACTGTCTGGATGAATTGGTATGGACCAAAAAAGCGCTTGACAAGTCAATCACAGAGAAGAATTTTAGAGTCAGGTTGAAAATAATTCAACAAAGTGTGGATTTGGCACGTTTGGTGCCCTCTTGAGGATGAGACTTCTTATTCAGATTCAATTGTGTTTTTAGGAAACACCTCTCCTCCCCGTCAGTCTTTATGAGACTGACATTCTCTGGTCACATGGCCTTGTTTTATTGTCAAAACCATGAGGACTACGGACACGATCATTTCGCTCCGTCCTTCCGTGATGCCATTTAAAGACATGATAAACAAACAGCAGTCGAGACTTAAATAATTTCAACGGCTAAATATGTTAATGTAATACTTTCATTTTACTTTATTTTTGTGTCATTTAAGTCGAATTAAAGTGTTGAGAACAACACAAAACAGAACAATCGACTACATTTTAAAACATATTTTCTGAAGTTTTACTGAAACAAAAAGAGCTGAGCCCTCACCTTCACACACACACACACACACACATGTACACACTCATGCAGCACACAGATGGTGAGATTTTAGTCATGACTAAACTATAAACGTCTAAAACATTCTGTAGCTTTTAATAACATTCCTACTGCACCACAAGAACACACACACACACACATTCTTAAGTTATTTAAGAAATTATTTTATAGTTAAGATTATTATTATTTACTCATTCTCTTCATTCTGTCTCTTTATTCTCTCTTCTTCCTCCTCTATTTCTTCTCTCTCTTCGCTTCCTCTTCTCTTTCTTTTTCTACATTCTCTTCTCTTTCTCTTCACTTCCTCTTCTCTTTCTTTTTCTACATAATAATAATAATAAAAACGGTTCAAAACTGAGATGACACTTCAAATGTGTCTAAATGGATACAAAATATATATAAATATATTCATAGATCAAAAAATGAATCTCATGAAAACGTTTGACAAAATAGTATAACCATTTTAATAAATGAAAAACAATAAATATATCATTTCATGTTTCTTTGGCTAATAGATCGGAGTTATTTATTGTAAATGTCGACATAAAGGGTGAATTTTTCAAGTAAACTGTTTGTTAATTAGTTAAAAGTAGTTTTAATGGTATTAGTTATTTTATTTTCTCTTTAAAAACATTTATTCATAGCTCTAGTTATACTGTATTTTTGGTCTCGGGGAAGAGGTTTCGTTTTTCTCTTCTCGGGTTTTGTCTTGGTCACATTATTGTGTGAGTCAGAGTTTCCGGTCTTAGCAGTATTAACGGGGATCAGGATGGCGCCTCCTGCAGCCCCTTGGTCTTGGTGTTGTTGGTTTTGTCCGTCTTCGTCAAGTCACAGTCTCATTGTCTTCAGGCCTTACGTAACACACTTCTTCATTGTTTAAACACGTGATCACTTGTTTTTTTCTTATCCATCTTTTAAGATAAGCATGTTCATGCCAGATTCATGCAACCTTGATTTGTTTCCCAGGACTTTCTTTAGTCCGTTTTTTTTTTTGCTCTTAATGAAGCGACAGCTGTCTGAGCAATTATTCTGTTTTATTTGTATCTTCGGATGGTTTGAATTTATATCTTTCTTTCCATGTTTTTCAAGTACTTGGTGCAACCGGTATATCGTTGTTCCATTATCTGGGCAAGTTTTATCAAATCCCCCTTATTATCTGTTATCTCACCACGTTTCATTTTTCGTCATTTGTTTTTTGTTTTTTAATCAACAAAATGACAGTTCTTCAGGTAGCTCCTTTAATTTATGTGACAGCATCACCAGAACAGGCCCCAAAGATGGCTGTAAACCCACACCACCGTGCAACACCTCAACAAACGCATGTTATGTCGAGTTTTGTTTCATTTATTCGTGTCATTTGTTTTTTGCTTTTTATCAGTCTAGAACGGTCTATTCGTCAAACTTCTACCTTTCCCAACTGTTGGTAAGGCGGACAAATACTGGGTGTTTAAGATTCACTCCCGTAACTAGACTTTTATTTCACAATCAACAAAATGACAGTTCTTCAGGTAGCTCTTTTAATTTCTGTGACAGCATCATCAGAACAGGCCCCAACGGATGGCTGTAAACGCACCACCGTGCAACACCACAACAAACGCATGTTATGTTGAGTTTTGTTTCATTTATTCGTGTCATTTGTTTTTTGCTTTTTATCAGTCTAGAGCGGTCTATTTGTCAATCTTCTACCTTTCCCAACTGTTGGTAAGGCGGACAAATACTGGGTGTTTAAGATTCACTCCCGTAACTAGACTTTTATTTCACAATCAACAAAATGACAGTTCTTCAGGAAGGTCTTTTAATTTCTGTGACAGAATCACCAGAACAGGCCCCAACGGATGGCTGTAAACGCACCACCGTGCAACACCTCAACAAACGCACGTTAGCTGAGTTTCGTTCTTCGTCAAGAATCTATCGTTTCACGTCTGAACGATCCTACTGACCTTAGTTGGCGTAACTTGTCCGGCAGCTGGGTTCGGATCGCATTTGTCTGCTCCGGTGATGCGAAAAACGAGGAAGGAACCACCGCTGACGTGTGGGCTTTCTCCCGAAGAATAGATCTCCGACTGTGCACAGTTTTTCGTAGTCCTCGCACCTCCAGAACAGTCGTAGCGATCCGGCTCGGAGGACCAAGTTGTTGGGAGAATTTGTTAAGTTCTCGATGCCTGGACAGAGTGAAAAACAACCAGAGTCAAAACTTGTTACTCGCGAGGGGAGACAATCAGAACGTAGACCACGCTCAAACAATCTCAGTGAATACCAACGATCTGTGTCTCCCTCACGATTTTTATTTAGTTTCACAGCTACATCAGTCACAACCAGGCTGGAACAGGTTTACAGATACGATGAACGTTGATTAGGGAGGGCACACGCGCTGGCGGGGGTTGACCTTCGGTTGGCAGGAGCAAAACAAGAACCATCTACAGTTTGTGGATTAAACGTCATGGTCATTAGTCATGATGCACAAGTTTTATCAGTCACGAGGCACCGACTTGTGAGGGACAAACATTCTGATCACTTAAATTCTTATAACACCTATAAACATCGGGGACCAGACACTGGAAGAGGTCGTCAAATTTACATACCTGGGAAGTGTGATAGCAGTGAACGGTGGGACAGAGGAAGATGTGAAGTCAAGAAATAGGAAAGCAAGAACAACATTCAACATATTAAATAAGATCTGGAAAACTAAGAACATCTCACTCAATACGAAGCTCAAAATCTTCAACTCCAACGTCAGATCCGTACTGTTGTATGGATCAGAAACTTGGAGGACCACCAACGCCATCACCAATAAACTACAGACTTTCATCAACCACTTCCTTAGACGTATCCTCAGAATCTTCTGGCCAAAACGTATCAGTAACATCAACCTGTGGGAACGCACCAATCAAGAGCCAATAGAGATACAGCTGATAAGGAGAAAGTGGAGCTGGATAGGTCACACACACAAGAAAAAGCAAAACGGCAATAACCAAACAGGCACTAACATGGAACCCACAAGGCAAACGGAGCAGAGGGAGGCCCAAAATCACCTGGAGGAGGAGCACAGAGCTAGATGTGAAAAAGGGACTGACGTGGAAACAGCTGGAGAGGATGGCAGACAGACGGTGGTGGAAACTATTCATCAATGGCCTATGTTCCGAAAGGAATACAAAGGCCTAACTAACTAACATCATATGCTATGATTTACTGTTAGGGGAGTTATTATAACATTTAATTTTGATTAGAAAAAGATCAAAACTTTAGCAATTAAAATAGTGTTTACCCTCCCAGTGTTGGAATAGTGTAACAGCAACTCTGTAATTTAGCCATTGTCAATTTTCTGCATCTACAAGATAAAGGCTCGTCTCTGACCAACTGCTCATTGTTATATGGAAAGTGGTGAATGGTGTAGTAAGGCCATTAGTTTCTATAAATAAAGTTACATTTTGACTCGAAAAAACTCCTTTAACGACACATTAAAGATATATTTATTGATAAATTGATAGATTTAGAAGCAGTTTTTCTATATTGTTATTTCTACAAATGCAAATAAATGACACTGATTTATTCAAGTTGAATTTTCCAATTGTTTTTCAGAGCTGGATTTGGAAGAGGACTGTTACCGGAGTTTTCTGGATGTTGAAGGTTCTCAGGTGCTGCAGGTGAGCTGGACATTAGCTTTTCAATAAACTACACATAAGGACGTTTTCAATGAACTCTCTGGAACTGTTCTGTGAAACCTCCATTGTGTTCCCTTATATCTTAAGAGAATTGTTGTTGTGTTACTTCAATGACTCACAACTAAATTGTGTTTTTCCGTCTGTAGGCCCACCTGTGCGCTCGATCCTTGACTTGGAGAGACATCGTGAGGGACGTGTGTCATCAAGTGGAGCAGGGACAGTAGGAGCTCGCGGGTGAATATTCCGACCACAGCTTTGGTGGCAAAATAAAATATTGCCTTGTTTGTAACATGTTTGTTTTGCTCAGACGAAGGTATCACTCCAGAGGGCCTGATGTGCAAACACTGTGCCATGGACGTCTTGGAGCAGATGGTCGAACAATATGTGAAGAATATCCCAAACTTCCCTTAGACCTGCTGCCTTTCTCAAGTAAGTCTTCATAGCAGCATCTTTAAGTTAAGATAGAGAAAAGAAACTTGACAGATAGATAATCAGCGTTAACAATTTTCCAATCTGTAGATTATATGATCGACTAGACAAACCTGCAGAAACAGCTGATGGTTCATGATGCTTATTTTCAAAGGCCACAAGATGGCACTCTCAGCTCTAAAATCTTTAGCGATGAAGACGAAGAATTGAGAGCGCCACCTACCGAGCTCTTTTAATAACAACACTGTTACTTTTCATGAGATTTCAAAAACGTTGAATGAGTGAGGAAAATATATGAATTCAATGCACTTTCAATTTTATTATTAACACATTATACACATATTATATGGTGTCGCTTTGATGAAGCTTCACAAAAGACATCCCACTAGAAAAATACCTACATTTACTAATTTCTATCATCAATATGAACCTTACATATTGTCTTGACATTGATCAATGTCCATTTGTAGATTTTAAGAGAATGATTCATTAAACAATAAGAATAATTTATGCTTTTATACTAGCATGTTACAAGTGACATCACAGACGGCATAGGAAAAATAAAGGTGTTTTGTTTGTGTGTGTTTTACTTTATCTCTCTTCTCTTTATTTTCAGGAACACACAGATGTGGAGGAGTTTGCTACTTCTGTGACCAGTTACATTCAATACCAACCACATCATGATAATATGCTGATGACAGTCGTAGGCCTCGTTCAGGACGACAGCGAACTGGCCTACAGAGAGGAGAAGCAACATTCGGTGGACTGGTGTGAGGTGAACTACCTGCTCCTGAACGTTGACAGGACTGAAGAGATCATCATCGACTTCAGAAGATCCCGACCCAGCCACACACCACTCCTCATCAACGGCACAACGGTGGAGGTCGTCAGCAGCACCAAGTTACTGGGGGTGCACATCACAGAGGACCTCAGCTGGACACCACCTCCCTTGTGAAGAAAAAGTCCAGCAGCGCCTGCACTTCCTGCGACGGATGAGAAGGTTGTCTCTCCTCCCTCCATCCTCTCCACCATCTACAGAGGAACCTGGTCTGAGAAAGGAGCTTTACAATTAACAATTAATTACTTACTTAATAAGTTCATAAAATGATCCTACACACGTATTGTAAAGTTAATATAATATATTAATGTACTTAATAAACTGAGTAATTAGTTAATCAAAACCGCCAGTAACGGGTTTTGTTGCATTTACTACAATACATTAGGACATTAGGATGGATTTGCTGCTACTGTGTTTCCATTCTATCTCTATTAAGTGTTGTAGTTCCGCTTCTCGCCTCTGGATGTCAGTAAGTGCGCCGTAGACAGAGGCCTCCGCCAGCTGAGCGTCTCCAACATGTCAACACACAGAAGCGATAACACGAGGAGAACTTGTGAACACAACAAACATGTTCACCAGGACTACACTGTTAGGGGTTTCTCTGTTCCGAGGAACACCGACCCCTCTTCTAGAATCTGTCTGTTCCCAGCGACTTGCTGGCCTGTTGTGTCCTTCAGTGTGAATTTTCAAACAGGTTCACACAGGCTTGCTGGAATCTGGGATTGTTTAATCTTTCTGTATGTGTGCAACGCTTTGTGACCTCGGCCTGTGAGTTGTTACAGTGAGTGAATGTAATGCAAGAATATGATTATTTAATATGAATTAAATATGTAAGATTATCAGTTAATCAAGTGACTATTTGAAATGTGTGTTAAATCTAGATGATTTATTACAGTAAAGTTGTCATTTCTTTACATTCCCCCTGATTGCATCATGAAATAATGATGCAATAAAACAAAGACAAGTCTGATTTCAAAATAATCGCGAATCTGATTATAAACTAAACATGCTAAACTATCATCCGTATAGTGCCACACAAAGATTACATTCGGTGAGAAAGCAACAGAGTAAACACATATTCATTTAATGAATGCAGTTATACATTTTGAGCATTTCTCTTAAATCCAAAAATCCCCAAAAAATTATTCCAAATTATGCATTAAAACTAGATTAATTGAATGCTAAGTAATCAAAACAAACATATTCACTAGCTAACTAAAATCTAATAAGCCTATATTGAAGTAAAGATTTTGTTAGAATATATATTGATATAGAGCCAGTATCCTCTTCTTTGAAAAACCTCTTTAGCGAGTTAAAAAGGAAGCAGCAGCCCTGTTTTCGGCGACCATGGATGTCGGCTCGTCTGGTGAAGCGTTGTTGACGTACTCCCCTGTCAACAGTGCATCATTGAGCTCGTCCTGAAACATAGGAAAGAGATGAACAGCATCGCGTTCTCTGGACAAAGCAGAAATAATACATTCCTCAATTATTTTTCTCAGTAATGGAATGACACAGCAGCAACCTAGTGCTAGGACTCCAAAAACAGTCAGTAGGGTAGTACCTACAGACATAATTACCCCCTTCCATTTACCAAATAGATCAGACTGATGTTGTTTTTTTGTTGCTGTTGTTTTTTCCGCCAATAATCTTAACCCATTCAACGCAATCTGGACAGAGCCCCCTTCAGCAGTGTTGTTCGGTAGAACCGTGCAACAAGAATCACCAAACAACACAAGTAACACACAACCCATTTATTAGCCAGTTACATGTCTAAAGCAAGCCGATTCTGATAAGTCATAAGAGAATTCTGGTAAAGCTCATCGGTTAAACCTTGAATTGCATTCCGGGTGAGATTCTGCAACATCTGAATATTAAAATGGAGAAAATTGATTCTGTTGATATTCTTATTGACAGTGACCCAAACAAATCCTGATAGTATGTCATTAGCAATTTTGTACTCTTCAGCTACCCCAATAGCGTCATAGTAAGTGATACCTCCTTCTGAAAGATCGAAATCTAAATCAAAAGCTTCCCTTCTTGGTCTTTTGCTCAAGTAGTTATTTAAGGGATCTAAATGGCTCCAATCAACAGATGAATCAGAGGATAGTTCGGGGCCAATCAAAGTTACTGGCAGCATTAATCTTACAAGAGCGCACTGCCCTTCCCAATTCTTCTTAAGTATGTTGTGAAGGGTACGACCACCGCAATACCAGAACAGGTCAGCTCTACTGACTGGCAAAGATGTAGCATTATTCCAAGTTGTAACATTAATCTTAGTAGGGCACCAATTATCAGTTAACCAACCATAATTACGTATTGTCTTGTTCACCCATCCCACCCTATTGAGACATGTGTAATCTTTCTTAATGGGAGTAAAAATTGGAGGAATAGTACTGTCAGACACAACGCCATACAATAAATCTAGAGCATGGCAGTTTCGGGGATTCTCAGTCATCATCAAAGCCAGCATACAGAAAAATCCAGCCGGATCATCTATATGATGCAAAGGAGCAGGTGTGGTGAACAACGTTGGTCCAGCCCGAGAACACATTATGCAGTCATATTTCTTATGTTGTTTAGCAGTTAGATGGATCCATTTTAACCACATGTTTTCTTCATAATATCCCGTTTCGGTTGCCGTAATGTTAAATTTATCTAATTCAGAAGTGCGTTTCTTAGTTACATTCAGGAAGAATATACCTATTGGATCATGTCCATTTTCCCAGCTTCCTAAACCATACAGTCCAGTGTCTTTGAGTGCAGGGGATGAAAGATGAACAGAAAGAGGATTACATCGATTCTTAACACAATTTGGTTGGGCGGTCATTTTAGTTATTGAGATTATTTGGGCCAGTGGATTGAGATCAGTTGAATGACAATTCCATCTGGAGGGGCCAGTGTTAGCAACAACACTCTTCCAGGATGAACAAAGTGAATCGGTTTTAGATCGAATAATGTTTATGATGCATTCACGGGTGGTACATTTTGCAATAGACCTGCTGAGGTTGCAAAGTGAATCTATCTTACAATTAGGATGCCAGACCAGACAGAGATACTTTGGGTTTGGTCGCCAAATGGCATCGTTTGTGCGGTATCCACAATCGGCAACAGAACAGTAGTCAATTTGAAATGCCAGATCTTTTCCTTCCTCGGCTTTGTAGACAGGAGGATAGTTTGGGGCTTGACGCTTTTGTCTTGCAGACAAATTCATGGGCTACAGATTTTGTTTTGATCTGGGCTGTAGCAGAATCAGGGGCCTTAGTGGATGTATCTGAGATGGAGAGATTTGTTTCCAGTATGAGTATCAGAATTATTATTTTAGCCAAAATTCTGAACATTCTTGGTCTCTTTAAGGGATGGCAGGTCTTTCGGCTGTTGTCTGACATATTGCTTTTAGGTCAGATCTGATATCAGAGAGGGATCTTTTGGGATCCTCAGCTTTTGCACAGTGGCTGAGATGTATCCAATTGGAGGGTTTTCCTTCCTTCAAAACCTTAATGGAATGAGTTTTGGCTTCCAACACTTCAAACGGACCCTTCCACTTTGGAAGACTCCAGTGAACTCTAAAGTGTTTCTGCCAGATCTAATCCCCTGGCTTCAGTTGTAGATCTCCTTCCTCCAGGACCCTTTGAAGGATGTCAGGCACCTGGTGAGTGAGAGCTTGTGCAATCTTATTCAAGGCAGAGATATAATTTGAAAGATCAACTCTAATGTCGTCAAGGGAACCGTCCGGTTCACTAAACGGACCAGATGTGCTAGGTCCAGGCATCAACCGTCCGGTCAATACCTCATAAGGGGAGAGACCTAAAGTCTCGTTAGGGCAAGATCTCATTGCCATCAGCGCTAATGGCAATGCATCAAGCCACTTCAGTTTAGTCCCCACACACTGTTTTGCCAACATCCTCTTGAGTGTCCCATTCGCTCTCTCAACCAGACCTTGCGAAGCAGGATGATACACAGAACCAAAAGTATGTTTGATGCCAAAGAAGTCTTCCACTGTTTTCAAGTCTTTGTTAGAAAAGTGTGTACCATTATCAGACCTAATGCGCCTAGGAAGGCCAAACCTACGTATCAGCTCTTTTGTCAACCACTTAAACACTTCCGCTGCCGATTCAGTTCTAGTGGGAAAAGCCTCAACCCACCTAGAAAACACATCCACACACACCAGTAGGTATCTCAAACCTTTTACCCTGTTGTCAAGTCCCATGTCTGTGGTGTCAATAACAATCTCCTTCCATGGATCACTAGGGGGCGGAAATGAACCCATCCCCACTTTGAGGGTAGCTCTAGGATTGTACTGTTGACATGCCTGACACTCCAAAACAGTCAGTTTAGCCACATCATTCAAATAGGGATGCCACCAGAACCTTTCAATTTTCGACATAATTTTCTTGTTGGAAACATCACCAAGATGATGACTCTCTTGACACAAACTCGTTAGTAGAACTGCTGGAGCAATAAGTCTCCCATCACTATGCCTCCAGAGTTTACCCACTTTCACAGCACCTCTGTTCAACCACACAGATCTTTCTTCAGGACTGGCTGAAGACTGTAACTATTCAACTGTTTCTTCAGAAATGGCGGAAGAAACCTCCCCCTGAAGGACTGGTAAAGCAACCATCAAATTAGCACGATAGCCAGCCGCTAGCTTAGCGGCCTTGTCAGCTTCAGCGTTACCTTTAGAAACCACAGAAGTCCCTGATTGATGACCTTTGCATTTCAATACTGCAACCTCACGTGGTGATGCTAAACCCATCAAAAGATCATTCATTTCAGAGAGATGTTTAATTGGAGCCCCTGTGGCTGTAACAAACCCTTTCCTCTTCCAATGAGGAAGATCAATATGGACAGCATGATGTGCATATGCTGAGTCAGTATAGATATTAGCAGATTTTCCAGAGGCCAAAAAAGAGCCCTTGTGAGGGCAAGGATTTCAGCTTTTTGAGCGGAACAAGGTTGAGGAACAGATACAGCTTCCAGTGTAGAAAACACACCATCCGATGACAATTTCACAACAGAGTAGCCAGCAGAAAGAGAACCATTCTCTTTCCTAAAACAACTGCCATCACAAAACAGAGTCATCTCTACTTCTGCCAACTCCACATCAGTAACAGAGTCACAGACTTTCATATATGTTATTGCCAACGCTACACAGTCATGTGGGAGACCAGCTGTCCCCATGTCGTCAGCCATGTTAACACCTTCAGCTGTGTAATTGATGTGAGGTTGGTCAAGGATCTGTTTAAGCCTTTGTTGTCTCCGTGCAGACAAAGTAAAAGCCAAAGACTGTAAAAAAAAAACTGGCAACCCCATGAGAGGTGTGGACAAAAATGTTCACCACTTTTTATCAATCTTCCCAGGTAGGAGACATTTTGTCGACAAATCTGAGCTTTCTGTCTGCTTATTTTATAGCCTTTCTTAGCCAAGAAACGAAAATAATCTCAGTAGCTCTTAAATTATCCTCAGCCGAGGGCGCACTAATCAAAATCGTCAGCATAATGCAAAAGAACAGCATTCTCAGGCAATGAGAGTTCCTCAAAATGCTTTTTTAGGCAATGGTTAAAAATTGATGGTGAGTCAATGTAACCTTGTGGAAGTCTAGTGTATGTGAGATGTTCTCCTTCGTAGGTGAATGCAAAGATATTTCTGCTATTCTCATGCAAAGGGATGGAGAAAAATGCGTTGGCTGGATCAAGAACAGAGAAATATTTTAGTTCTGGAGTGATAGCCGTGACCCAGAAGGGAACACAACTTGATTGATTGGACGGAGATCGGGCACCATTCGATATTCTGATTTACCCGGTTTTGGCACCGGCAAAATTGGAGTGTTACACTCGGATTCAGCAGTGGTTAAAACACCAGCCTTTTTCAATCCAGCAATAGTTGCCTCAATACCCTTTATTTTCTCAAAGGGTAGATGATATTGGGCACGCCAAATAGGAACGATTTTAGGTTTGAGAGTTATTTGGACGGGTGGAACATGAATGAGACCAACGTCCGTTGGCCCATTGTTCAATAACGAGGCAGGAATGCTGTCCAGCATAGCCTCAGCAGCAGGATGGCCTGTGTTCTCTCTGCCATGGGTCTTGTGTCTGTATACTTTTTCTGGGAAGGAGCCAACCCTACTTTTGTGTGGAATGTAGTAGGAGTCGGTGCTAGGTGAGAAGAATAGATTGTTATTCTGCGTTTTCACCAAATCGCAAGCTGTCTTGCATTTTTTAATCATGGGTCCCAGGGCTCTAGCTTCCCCACCAGCAACAACAGCCAAAGTAACATGAGGGACAGAAGTGTCGGAAAGAGCATAGAGAAAACCTTGTTCGTTTGTTAATTCAACTTCAGCCGCCACACCGTCCGGACCCACAAAAATGTCACCGCACACAAGAGTCAAATTCATGTTTGCTACCAGATCGTGCCATTTGTCATCGTAGTCAGGGTCATCATCATCCCAGATATAGTTCATAGTGCAGTGCGGGGGGTCCGCAGTTGGATTATACGAGCGCAGCAGCATAATCCACTTTTTCCAGGTCTCAAAAGTCTTTCAAGTTCGGAGAAACCATCAGGGGGTTCAATCATGTTGAACCAGTACACAGCGGCCTCCCTCTCTGGTGCGGGCAAGAGTTCATTTTCGGTGGAGAGTTGGGCAAGGCTGAGTTCATGCTTGTACAGCTCAGGATAATTGCTGCAATTGTAGGTTTCACCATTTGGGAACTGGACCAAAGTTCCAGAGGGCGTGAAAGCCAAAGATGTGCCAGTGAGTGATAAAATGTCTCTTCCAAGCAGGCCAACTGGACATTGAGAATAAATCAATAGTGAATGGGTAAACTTGATCCCCAATAGTTCACAAGGGAGAGGTATGCTGAAATGGAGGACTTGTGGCGTCCCAGAGATGCCAACAACTGAGGTGGTGTTGCCAGAGATAGGAAGTTCATATTTACTTGTGGTGTATCTTGCACCGGTATCCAGCAACATAATCATAGTCTGTCCTCCAACAGTGAGCTCTATGAGTGGTTCTTTGAGAGCTAACACCTCAGAGCAGCGTCTCGGGCTTCCCTATTGTTGCATCTGATATTGATTTGGAGCCACGTAACCGCCAAAACCACCCCTCGGCCTGGGTGGACCTCCACGTCTCTGGAAGTTGTTGAATCCATTGTCGGTTGATTGATAGTGAGGACATTCATTCGCCCAGTGCTCCAGAGCGCCACAGATGAAGCAAGCTTGGTCGTTTGGACTGCTTCATTTGTCTCTATACCCTCGTCCTCTTCCTCTGCCACGCCCACACACTCCAGCAAATCGCCGCTGTGGAGCCATGATAGGGCCCTCAAAAGCATTTTCTGGGACAGAGACAGGAACAGAAGTCTAAGCCATCTGTTTCTTTTTAGTCTTCTTTTATGTTTTTAAGTTGGGTTTTGGCTAACTGCGTCTTGATGTCATAATAAGAGTTCTTTGCACTAGTTTCCTCTTTATTGTGGATTTTCAAAAAATTAATGACGTAAGTAACCCAGTCGTCATAAGGTTTACTATTAAGGTTAACCATTGAATCAAGACCTTTCTTGACAGACTCAGGCAGAGAGTTTATCATATTCATGCGGAACACTATTTGGGTGGACTTGTCATACCTGGAGACATCGATGTATGTACTCTCCAGGTTCCTCCATTGGCTTCGGTGGCAGATTAGAAAGTTGTCCAGAAGTGTAGCAGACAGGAAACTGTCGTCTGATAGCATTATACAGAGCCACGCGGTGATACTCGAAAGGATTGTCAGGATCGACGTCTTGAGTATTTGCTTCCTGTTCAATATTAGCTGCAGCCGTTGAGCCAGCAGCCCTGGAAGTGATGATGCGGAAATCTCTCATACACAGTTTGTCCCATAATGTGATGCTCAATGCTATGAATCCAAGGTGCACCTCCCTGAGAGAGTGGAGGCATATTCTCCACTATTGTCTGCAAATCCTTACGAGTGTAAGGAGAGTATATGGCTTATGTAGGATTGTTAGGAAAAGGAACCATCGGCATTTGAGGAGTACCACGTGAAGGGTTCCTTGCATACTCTTTTAGTGATCGTAAATTATATTCACGTTTCGGCTGAGTCTTAGACTTTGCACCTCTAGGAGGTTGGGTAACTAACGGCGCCAGAAAATCTTCGTTTTCAGGATCACCATCAACAAAATCACATGCTTCCGACTTTGCAGTTGGAGAACCATCATGTGCAGTCATGTGACGCAAACTAAATGCAACAGGTGGGATTAACTCACATAGCTGGTCCCTTGAGGCTTGCTCAGCCTTACCTGAGGGAGTACTACAAGTATTTGCAGCTGACATTGGCACGTAAATTTCTTGTCGGATCATGATTTGGCATTTCCTCAGTCAACTCTGCGTCTTGGGTTTCGGCTTTCAACCACTTTCTCAGGTTTCGGTTTCTGTCATTAGTGCTAACCAAATCAAGCATCCCAGAAACAATGGTGACAAGTGGAGCTTGAATATCAGATATCATCTGATTGTTTATCTGAGGACATTGTTTTACCTTTGTCTTTGATGTATTCAAATCTGTATCAAAATCTGTGACACAGTGGCGTGATAATGCAGCTTTAGCTTCTTCATAGGGATCAGGATTTTGAGCAGCCATTGCAGACGGTCTACAGGAATTAATGTGTGGAGCCACAGGAGTGTGAGTTGTTTTTGTTTTTCTTCTTTAACCAATTATAACACTAATTAACTGTATATATTCATACATACCTTAATTAAGAAACAGGAATAATTGTAAAATAACTATTGTCAACAAAGAATGTTGCTTAATGAAGAGAGAAGATAATTATACTAAACCCAACCAAAATACTTAAGAGATAAACAATGATGGGAAGGAAATAAAGAAAAATTAAAAATAGAAAGGGAGAAGAAAAAATAAAATTCAGAACACCAAATATAGCAACCTGAACAATCACTTTACACATTAACTTCAATTAACATTACTTTCTTTCATAAACAAACAGTGAGGAAAAAAGGGAAGTCTTAGAAGACCAACCTCTAAGTGAAGCCACTCCCACCAAAAAGGAAACTTTCTTTCGGAGCTCAGTTGGCCTTCAGTAGCTGACCAGACAAGTCTGCCAAGCAGCAGTGTTCTTATCAGCAAGAGATAGTGTCCAAAGACACACACACACACAAACTCTCAGCTGAGTCACAGAAAGTCAGAGACCTCACACAAATGAATGCAATTTTTTACAAGTACCGCAGCGAGAAAAAAGTATTCAAAAGATAAAAATATACAGACACAGACAATTTTAACAAAACAATATGTCATGACAATACGACGACAACAGTATTTTACCAAAACAGGTCAGAGCGACACACTATGCTACGTGGAACGAGATTCTTACCAGCCTGTCGTGTCTAAAGTGTTGAAGTCATAATGGCGAGAGCCCCTCGACCGCTCAATTAGCTTCCAAACACCCTGGATAGGAGACCCCTCAACTCATCCATCTATTTCAACCCCCGTCGAACTAACTCTAAACTAATCACCAATGAGACTTTGTCCATCACCGTGATTGTTCGGAAAAATTAACTAGCCCTGACTATACTGCCAAATTTTTTGTGGAGACCCTCAACACCGAAACACAATGAGATCTAACTGGCCTACACACCCACAGCTGGCAGAGTCTTCAGACCAGGATATTGGGAGAGACCCCATCAAATCACCACATATTATCCCAAATACTCGGCTTACCGAATAATAATAATCAACCATAGGCCAAGTATACTAACTAGTTTAGGAATCTGAAATTAAAAATGTCAGACGCCCCGTAGAGGGAGCAGCTTATACTTCCACCCCTACTCTGAATTCCCAAGGGTTACCAGGTTGTGTAACTGTCTCCTCTGCCTATCAATTCAACTTAAATTCTAATCAACGTTTTTTCTTCAAAACTTCACAACGTTTTTTCTTCCAACTTCACAACATTTTTTCTTCAAAACTTCAACCCGGGACACGATAATGTCGTCTACAGTTAAAACAACAACAAACAGCAACAGACAATGCAATACCCCAAAAATGAGCATCAGCTTAAGAAAGCACTATTGAAAAATATAATCTAAATTTGTGACAGAACCAGAGACTTGCGTTTATTCGTACAGGCAACCAAAACTAAAAAATATCTAAGCTTTTCTAACTTACAATATAATTTCAATTAATTCCAAAATACAAGCTAACTAAAATCTATGTAAGAAATAAGAAAAAATCTTTCTCACCTGATTCCTGAAGTAAGGTATAGTGGCGCCTGGTTGCCTGGAGAACAATCAGCTCAGAGTTCGTCTCGGAATCGAAAAGGCCTTCAAACCACCAGTCCACGCCAAGGGTCACGGTCACCAATTTGTTAGGGGTTTCTCTGTTCCGAGGAACACCGACCCGTCTCGTACGTGGTGGTGGACAAGAAAGACAGACACAGTATTGAGTTTAAGAGAAATAATGCTCGTTTAGTGAATTATGCAAGTCATAATGGCGAGAGCCATTATGTTGTGTCCTTCAGTGTGAATTCTCAAACAGGTTCACACAGACTTGCTGGAATCTGGGATTGTTTAATCTTTCTGTGTGTGTGCAAGGCTTTGTGACCTCGACCTGTGAGTTGTTACAGTGAGTGAATGTAATGCAAGAATATGATTATTTAATATGAATTAAATATGTAAGATTATCAGTTATTCAAGTGACTATTTGAAATGTGTGTTAAATCTAGATGATTGATTACAGTAAAGTTGTCATTTCCTTACAACACACATGTTCACCAGGACTACACATATGCTCACCAGGACTACACACATGTTCACCAGGACTACACACATGTTCACCGGTAAATCTGCTGCTTCATCCACTATTAATGTGTTAACTTTTTGACTGCCATTAAAAGTAAAATACTACTTAAATACTATAGCATTATACGTTTTAAAAAGTTGTGTACGAACACAACACTATAGCTCAGAAAACAACTCATTTTTATTAGTTCCCACCTTCAACATTTGATGTGCCTTTGATGCGTAGGTGTTTGGATCAAAGGCATGTCCTAGGACCTGAACCCCATCGACAGGTACCCCTCACTCTCACCTGACCTTTTTCAAGTTCGTGTTTCTCATCCTGAGCGTGTCAACTATATTCACATGGAGGATCCAAGGGGACCCGTGGGAGTGCTGGTGAGGTCGGACGGCCACGGAAGCGGGTCGCTGTACTTCACCGGCGGCTGCACTGTTGGCAGAAGAACTGGTGAGAAAAAACCATTCCTTTGGTTTTCCTCTCACTTTATTGTTAAATATAGTCCAAACTGTAACAAATGGATACAATCTGCTGCAATCGATCAAATATCGAACTTCGACAACTGCGAGCGTTAGCCAAGCTAACAGCCGTTAGCAACCAGACTGCAACAAATACGTTATTGACTCTCAGAGGTTCATCTACCGGGGGTTTGAAAAAGTTCAAAACTTAGTTTGTCTGCATCTGTTGTAGTCCGGAAATTGATTCGGCCCTTATGGAGTCTACCTGTCATCGTCGTAGCAACGAAAAAAGACAAATCGAAATACTTCATATGTTTTCACTGATCTGTGTTAAAGGTATATTTTCAGTATTACTCTAGACTATACAATAGACTATATTCTATACAAACTTATTTCTAATACATTTTATACAACGTCGAGGCACAGCAGGGATCTGTCTCACCTCATGGGGACGTTTTGGGCTTAAAATAATATTTTTTATGATATTATCAAATCACTAGAATTTAAAGTTTTTAAAAATAACTGAAGTTTCTACAGAATGTGAAAATCAACATTCGTTGTACAAGCAAATGAAACTCCTTCTTCCCTCTGGCTTCACCATCAGATGTTTTAGATCTAGATCTCACAACTTTACCCTGTGAGTTTTCCAAGCTTTTAATTGAGAATTAAACGTTTTTAAAAGTATCTTTGTAATTAATTTGGTTGATCTGTTATCACAAGTCACACTTATGCCGTACACTGGTTGAAATATTAAATAAACGCATTCTTTTTTTTCTATACAGGGTGTACACTGCAACTCACTGGCAACAAACAAGTCCGGAAGACACTGCAGGATCACGCTCATCAATTCAAGTGGCGGCTTTCTTGAGGATACAAGGTACTAACATGCACTGAATGTATGTAATTAAGTAAGTAAGTAATATTTGTAGAGCGCTTTTCTAGACTAGGGGCACAAAGTGCTTAGACAATTAAAACAATAGCCGATAAACTATATGCTTAAAAGGTAAAGACACCACGAGACAAACACAGGAGTCTCAGACAAACAAGGAAAAGCCTGCACGAATAAAAGTGTCTTAAGATGTTTCTTGAACGAGTCAGTAGATCCATCAAGTGCAGAGAGAGAGAAAGATTGTTCCAAAGCTTAGGAGCTTGTTGCCTGAAAGGATTTCTCTCCTCTGGTCCTGAACTGTGTGCGAGGAACCATCAGTAGATTCTGATCCACAGACCTAATAGCCCGAGCTGGGGTGTAAAGAGGAGCCTGACCATGAATAGATCTGAAATAAAGAACCAGAATTTTAAAGTTAGTCCTGAAAGAAACTGGCAGCCAGTGAAGAGTTTTAAGGATCGGAGTAATGTGAATTCTTCTACCAGACCTGGTCAGAATTCTCGCTGCATAGTTCTGTATTAACTGCAGGCGAGACAGCTCCTTCTTGTTTAGACACAAAATAAAGTGTTACAATAGTCCAGACGAGAAAACACAAACGCATGAATTACAAACTCCAGATCTATTGTGACAACATTTTCCGAAGTTTAGAGATTTTTCTCAGTTGAAGGAAACATTTTCTGGTCAGTTTTCTGAAGTGTTGAACTAGAGACATGTCTCTGTTAAATAAAGCACCCAGATTTCTAAGGCTCAGTTTGACAGACTGACCTAAGTCACCCAAGTATTGACTCAACCCTGGAACCTTATCATCACAAGCAATAACCAGAGTTTCAGTTTTGTCCACATTTAGCTGCAAAGTGTTTTCACTCAACCATTGTTTGATTTCTAGCAAACAATTGACTAGGCTGTTCAGCCTCTGCGGCTCAGTTGCTTGTGGTTCAGATGATCATGTGATACTAACATTTACTTTTCCGTTGCAGTACTTATGGCACAGTGATCAATAACAGGATGAAGCTGAAGAGACAAGGATTCGTCATCATGCATGGAGACATCATCCATTTCTCCTACAGACCCAATCGGCCAGAGCTGAGTAAGTTGAAAATTCTGCAGCTTTTCTACACTCCAGTGTTGAGGACGACAATAATGATGAACCATGTCATTTCTTTTCATCTTGTAGATGTTTCTTTGGTGTTCTACATCGTGGAAAATGTCGATGTTCTCCCAGAGAGCCAAGGTGAGTCATTGATTTGATCATCTTCATGTGTCTCCGCATATTTGAGATGTGTAGTTGAGGCTGTGTTCCCTACTACAGATTAAATAGAATTCCATATGTGTCTCCCACTTTCACTCCTATTCTACTTTTTGCTGTTCTAACTGTGAATTTGCTCTTTTGATTCTGATGATGTGAAACCCTAAATATAGTGATTCCTTTTTTTAGGGCCAATCACATATGGCCCTTCATGCATGAGGACTGAGATGATCAACTTCGAAGATATTCAGCCGAATGGAATGGGGGAAGAGAAAGGTATGTTATTTTCACTTCACATCACCTCCCTGGTGAAGAAAGCCCAGCAGCGCCTGCACTTCCTGCGACGGATGAGAAGGTTGTCTCTCCTCCCTCCATCCTCTTCACCATCTACAGAGGGACCATTGGGGCCTGCTGACCAGAAGCTGTTTACATTTGTAATTTTTTATTGTTGATATTTTTTATTTTTAATATATGTATTGCAATAAAATGTGTATTGCACTAAGTTTCTGTGTTTGTCTCTATGTTTTCTTGACCTTTTAAAGCATGTATTTTAACTTAGTTTATTGATTTTGATTGCTTAAGTGCTAAGGACCCTGGTCTGAGAAAGGAGCTTTACAATTAACAATTAATGACTTACTTAATAAGTTCATAAAATGATCCTACACATGTATTGTAAAGGTAATATAATATATGAATGTACTTAATAAACTGAGTAATTACTTAATAAAAACCGCCAGTAACTGGTTTTGTTGCATTTACCACGATACATTAGGACATTAGGATGGATTTTCTGCTACTGTTTCCATTCTCACTTTTAACTGTTGTAGTTCCGCTTCTCGCCTCTGGATGTCAGTAAGTGCGCCGTTGACAGAGGCCTGCGCCAGCTGAGCGTCTCCAACATGACAACACACAGAGAAGCGATAACACGAGGAGAACTTGTGAACACAACACACATGTTCACCAGGACTACACACATGCTCACCAGGACTACACACATGTTCACCAGGACTACACACATGCTCACCGGTAAATCTGCTGCTTCATCCACTATTAATGTGTTAACTTTTTAACTGCCATTAATAGTAAAATACTACTTAAATACGATAGCATTATACGTTTTAAAAAGTTGTGTACAAACACAACACTGTAGCTCAGAAAACAACTCATTTTTATTAGTTCCCGCCTTCAACATTTGAATGTTCGGCTCGCGCTCCTGATGTTCTAGAATCTCGTGACGTGCGTACCTTGTGACGTCAATGTGCCTTTGATGCGTAGGTGTTTGGATCAAAGGCATGTCCTAGGACCTGAACCCATCGACAGGTACCCCTCACTCTCACCTGACCTTCTTCAAGTTCGTGTTTCTCATCCTGAGCGTGTCAACTATATTCACATGGAGGATCCAAGGGGACCCGTGGGAGTGCTGGTGAGGTCGGACGGCCACGGAAGCGGGTCGCTGTACTTCCTCGGCGGCTGCACTGTTGGCAGAAGAACTGGTGAGTTCATTTTAACCATTATTTTATAAATGTGTATCGGTTGCGCGGAACATTAAGTAGCTTTTTGTGTATGGATTTTGTATTAAAAAAAAATAGACATATATTTCCCTACGATAATTGTTCTGTCGTAAGAACACAATATCAGCCGTTATAAGCTTATGTCTGGTCTTGTTTCATGTTTTTTTGCATGAAACATCATTAAGTTTGGTAAAAATGTGTAAAGTTAAGATAAATTCGCAAACTTAAAAGTTCGTTATTCTTTTACCACCTAGCTAGCATCAGTAGCCTGGCAACCGTAGCACGTCTGACGGATACAGGAATATAGCTCAACTTAGCATAAATATGCATCTATAAAAAGCACGTTAAAAAAACATTTATTTTGGTTTTCCTCTCACTTTATTGTTAAATATAGTCCAAACTGTAACAAATGGATACAATCTGCTGCAATCGATCAAATATCGAACTTCGACAACTGCGAGCGTTAGCCAAGCTAACAGCCGTTAGCAACCAGACTGCAACAAATACGTTATTGACTCTCAGAGGTTCATCTACCGGGGGTTTGAAAAAGTTCAAAACTTAGTTTGTCTGCATCTGTTGTAGTCCGGAAGTTGATTCGGCCGTTATGGAGTCTACCTTCATCGTCGTATCAACGAAAAAAGACAAATTGAAATACTTCATATTTTTTCACTGATCTGGGTTAAAGGTACATTTTCAGTATTACTCTAGACTCTTTTGATATTTTAAAAATATGAAATCGCCAGATTTTTGTTTTTTAATTGATCCCTTAAAAACTGCGTCACGTGACGTGTGACCGTTGCTGTTCCTCAGCACATCAACAACTTTCTTGGACTATACAAACTTATTTCTAATACATTTTATACAAAGGCGAAGCACAGCAGAGGTCTGTCTCACCTCATGGGGACGTTTTGGGCTTAAAGTAATAATAATTTTTATGATATTATCAAATCACTAGAATTTAAAGTTTTAAAAAATAACTGAAGTTTCTACAGAATGTGAAAATCAACATTCGTTGTACAAGCAAATTAAACTCTTGCTTCCCTCTGGCTCCACCATCAGATGTTTTAGATCTAGATCTCACAACTTTACCCTGGGAGTTCTACGTCATTGGTGCTCCGCCCTCCAACGGCTTCGCTATGGGTTTACCCCGAGGCACCGCCTCGTCTCTGAGAAAGCTTAATGAACTCACCACCCAGCAGGGGGCAGTCCCTTCCTATAAAGGCGGGAAGCACCCGCCGCACTTTCTCCTTTTTCAACTCAGCGAGAAAGCTCCTGACAGTGGAATGTAATGATGGCGAATGAATATTGAAGTGAACCATGTGTGCACGAAGACTCCCTGAAGATGGGAGACACACATGTCTGCTTCGTTTTGCCTAGAGGCCCAAATCACACGTGATGATTATGTGGCCTTCCGAGCGCTTCCCACGGCTTTTGACAGTGTTGGGAAGCGTTCGAGGCTTGTCGACCCACGCCGCCTCAGATCATGATTATGATCAACACAGGACTGCCGTGTTGTTTAAGAAAACAACACGGCAGTCCTGTGCGCTGCACTCGACAAGCTCACGTTCCAACGTGTTGGGCCCTGATGAGTCGAGCTGAGTCGTCCATCGGTCATGAACAGATGTCGACGAGGAGGACGACTGGCTCGCTGCATGGAGTCGACCATGGGGTATGCGAGAGCGATCAGGTGAGTATCTCTTGCAGGTCTCATGGCCCTCCTGCAGCGCACTCGACGGGTTCACTTGAGAGGTATTAGTGTGCATGTGGCTCCGCCTGTGAGTGTGACGTATTCACAGGCGTCATTAGAGACTTTCGCCGCTAATGCTAAGCTAACATGCTCCGCCGTTCATAGACGGCGAGAGTTTCCTCTCAGAACACAGTTCGGAGGAGGTTTTAAACCCCTTCGTCCGGGTCATGCCGAGACTGTAATAACGGAGTCTGTCCACACGAATGAAGGGCAGACTCAACCATGTGCTTTGTTTCCAGATAAGCAAATGTCCACGAGACCGGCTTGATCAGCTGTGTTTACTTCACTTCCGTGTTGACATGCGCTGACGGGGTTTGACCGCCGATGAGCGTTGTCAAAAAAATCCCGTTGCATGGATGACGTCACGTTTGGCGGAGAAACGTCATGGATGTCGTCACGTTGGCGGAGAAACGTCATGGATGACGTCACGTTTGGCGGAGAAACGCCATGGAACGGACGCACCATTGAGAGGAATGGCCCGGCAGGAGGCGGCGCAGCTCCGCCATCACCTGCATGGGCGTGATGACGAGGCGCGACGGGGATACGCGGAGAAGATCCCGTTCGTCGGCCTGATAAGCAAATGTCCACGAGACCGGCTTGATCAGCTGTGTTTACTTCCGTGTTGACATGCGCTGACGGGGTTTGACCGCCGATGAGCGTTGTCAAGAAAATCCCGGCGCCATGGATGACGTCACGTTTGGGGATGACGTCACGTTTGGCGTGATGACGATGCGCGACGGGGATACGCGGAGACGGAGATCCCGTTCGTCGGCATCATCATCTGGTGCTGGGGGGAAGCGTCACCAGAGACCAGCCACCCCAGCAGCACCAACAACATCGGCAACAGCGGCGGCGTGCGACGAGTGAGCGTCGCCAAGATCCGCAGCGCGAGCCGGGGAGCCAGCAGCCGCAGCAGAGTCGACGGCCGAGGGCTCCTCCCCCTCCCTATTCATTCAAGGGAATGTGTCGGGAATAAAACAAGAGAACGTATGACGTTTCTGTGGTTCGTTCTGAGAGATGTTAGTAGTGTGCATGTGGCTCCGCCTGTGAGTGTGACGTATTCACAGGCGTCATTAGAGACTTTCGCCGCTAATGCTAAGCTAACATGCTCCGCCGTTCATAGACGGCGAGAGTTTCCTCTCAGAACACAGTTCGAAGGAGGGTTTAAACCCCTTCGCCCGGGTTATGCCGAGACTGTAATAACGGAGTCTGTCCACACGAATGAGGGGCAGACTCCAACCACATGTGTTTTGTTTACAGACGAGCAGAGGTCCGCGAGACCGGCTGAGTCAGCTGTGTTTACTTCCGCGTCGACCAGCGCTCGTGCCCGACAGAGCTTGACAGCGGAGGTGAGTGGAACTAGTCCAGACATGTCTATGTTGACCGGAGTTTGTTCCTTCCCCCACAGCGCTGTCTACAAGCACTGGCACCGTGGAGGACGTCACGTTTGGCGGCGGAGAAACGCCATGGAACTGACGCAACCTGGTGTTTTTACGCGCGAGTTTTCTCGCCGCCCTGAGACCAGGCGAGGGCGAAGAACTTCCGCCCCATCTGGTCGATCAACTGGAGAGGTGCGTGGCGGTCGGATCTCACGAGTGACGAGCAGGTCTGGACCGCCAGCGGAGCTTGAGAATGTACGGGACCGGGTGAGTGATGCGGTGCCGACGCGCGCGCGACCTAACTCACTTCAGCTCCGGGTTAATTCTCCAGCACATTCCTCCACATCGCGGGTTTTGTCAGCTCCGGTGACACTAAGAAGTGCTCAGGGAGTTGGGAAGACTTCCGGGGGGGGGAAGGGAACACGCACGACGCGCATCTGAGGTGTCTCACGCGCACTTGCGCGCTTCTCCCACAGAGCCGGTTTATGTATGAGAGTGGGGGTTCTAGTGAATCCAACTCGAGTACATGCTCTGTGGATTCAAGAGATAGAGACGCGGCTTGTGTGATGCCCTTTCGTCTATGGCCCGCCCTTGGGGGGCGGGCCGGTGGACTACCCAAGGTTCGCCAGGGCTGCGGTTCTGACAGAACATTATTCGGCTTGGAGTCGCCTGGTTTTACTTCTAAGACCCACTTGGCTGGGGGGAGTAATCAGGCGGGGCTATGCGCTACTTTTGCCCGTCAACCCCCGCGTTTTCAGGGATTCTCTGGACGCGTATGGCGGAGCAGGAGAAATTATCCTGTTGAGAAACGAGGTGTCTACTCTGCTGCAGAAGGAGGTCGTAGAACTGGTCCCTGCAGCCGAGATGATGACAGGGTTTTACTCCCGGTACTTCCTCGTGGCGAAGAAGACCGGGGGTTGGAGGCCCATTCTGGACCTCAGCTATTTGAACAAGTTCATAGCTACCCGCCCGTTTCGCATGTTGACGGTCAAGAACTGCTTTCAGGTGTAAGTCCAGGAGATTGGATGACATCTATCGACCTGACCGACGCGTACTTTCACATACCGATAGTCAAGAGACATCGAAAGTACTTGCGTTTCGCCCTCGAGGGTCGGGTGTTTCAATACACTCGACTCCCGTTCGGCTACTCTCTGGCACCCAGGACCTTCACCAAGAGTGTGGAAGCGGCAGTGGAGCCATTGAGAGTGAGTGGGGTAAGGATCTTGACCTATCTGGACGACTGGTTGATCCTTGCCAGGTCAGAGGCAGGAAGTTACGCTCACACACAGAAGGTGTTGAGCCATATTGCCACCCTGGGGTTCACAGTGAACCTCAGCAAGAGCGCTCTGACTCCAGTTCAACAGTTAGTTACCTGGGGGTACTGTTGAACTCGGAGGAAGGATACGCGCGCCTCCCGGACGTGCGTATCCAGCCCATTCTCCGACTGACAACACAGTTGCTGGAAGCTCGGTGTCACGTGACAACAGCAGGCACTGTTATGTCCCTCCTGGGGCTCATGGCGGCAGCCCACACGGTTGTTCGGCTGGGCTTGCTGCACATGAGGGAGCTTCAGAGATGGTTTGGTCGTCTCAAGCTAGACCTCAAGCGGGAAAGAGGTCGGAAAGTGCGCCTTCCCTCTCGGGTTTTGCAGGACATCCAGTTTTGGAACTCTCACGCCAACCTCAGGCGGAGAGTTCCATTGGGTTGCGTCCTTCGTTACACTCAAGTGTTACAGACGCTTCCCTGACAGGTTGGGGAGGCACCTCGGGTCAGGCCTACGCCAGTGGGGTCTGGAGCAGTCCGGTGCTCAGACACATAAACTGGCTAGAGCTGAAGGCGATTCACAATGTCCTGCTTCACCTCTCTCCCCAACTGTCACGGTCCAACGTCCTAGTATTTTCAGACAGCTCCACCGCCGTGGCGTACGTAAATCGCCAAGGTGGAGTCAGATCCCCAGCCCTTCTGAGTGTGGCAAGGAAGATTTGGCTGTGGGCGGACTGTCACCTGCTTTCGCTCAGAGCCCAGCACGTCCCGGGCGAGCTGAATGCAGTAGCGGACAGACTGTCGAGGGGGGCCGTCCAGGGCGAATGGGGTCTGTCCGAGGCAGTGGCAAGCGAGATCTGGTCTCGATTCGGTCACCCGGTTGCAGACCTCTTCGCCAGCAAGGAGAACTTCAAATGCCCTCTTTGGTTCTCCCTCAGGGCTTCGGATTGCCCCCCACTAGGCGTGGACGCTTTAGCCCATTCGAGCTGGCCGGTCGGTCTGCTGTTCGCCTTCCCTCCTCCGCGGCTCCTTCTCCCCTTGATTCGGAGGACGAGGCGGGGGGGGGGCTGAGGTTAATTCTAGTGGCACCAGACTCCCCGGGGGCGCTCTGGTTCCCAGAGCTGGTGCGCATGGCGGTCGGGGCCTTGTGGGCCATCCCTTGGGGCCCCGCTGCCCTGTGTCAGGCGGGGGGGACTCTGACAGCGCCCCCGGTGCTGGGCCGGCCTCTCAAGGTGTGGCTCCTGCACGGGACGAGCTGATCGGGACCTTGGACCCGGACGTTCTCCACGACGAGGCATGTCGGTTTTGAGGGTGCTTCGGTTCGCGCCCACCCCTTGGTGGCGCGTTTCCTGCGGGGTGCCTGCAGGCTTCGACCTCCTGCAAGGCCTTCCAGCCCTCAGTGGGATCTCCAGTTGGTACTGGACTCTCTCACAGGCCCGACCTTCGAGCCTCTTGAGCAAGTCCCACTGGATATCTTGTCTTTCAAGGTATCGCTCCTTCTGGCACTAACAACCACGAAGAGAGCAAGTGAGCTTTGTGCCCTCTCCATTAGCCCTGAGTGTCTTTCCTTTGGCGTCGAGGAGTCTTCGGTGTCTTTGCGTCCTAACCCAGCGTTCCGCCCGAAGATTCTGAGTTCCTTGTTCCGGGCGACGACCTTCACGCTGCGGGCCTTTCACCCGCCGCCTCACTCGGACCCGGGTCAGGAACGTCTCCACCTGTTGTGTCCAGTGAGGGCGTTGGCCTGTTACTTGCGGCGGGTGGCCGAGTTTAGGCGCTCTGATGCCCTTTTTGTCTGCCACGGTAGATGCCGGCGGGGAGAGGCGGTCTCCCCCCAGAGGTTCTCTCATTGGGTGAGATCGGCCATTATCCGGGCCTACCGAGCAGCGGGTGGATCCGCTCCTAGCGGTCTGAGGGCACATTCCACCCGTGGCGTGGCAGCCTCAGTGGCTCTTTTGCGGGGTGTGGCAGCAGAGGATATCTGCTCTGCTGCCTCTTGGGCGTCCACGTCTACCTTCGCTAAGGCCTATCTCCTCGACGTAACGGCGGGATCAGTAGCTCATACTGTTTTGAGCGCTGTTGTGCCCCCCTCAGGGCCCACGGCTCAAGTGGGTTTGGACCCTGGGCCGGCGGGGCCCTAGTGATGCTGCTCCAGGAGCGGCGTCCAGCTGGGGGTACATTTATCCCGTCAGGCTTCGCCTTTTGGGTAAACCCATAGCGAAGCCGTTGGAGGGCGGAGCACCAATGACGTAGAACCCCTGAGTTATCTATCATAACCTCAGGTTCTACGAGTTGGTGCGAAGCCCTCCAACCTCGTCGCCCAGCGGCCGCCCTTCTCGCTGAGTTTTCAGTTGGAGAAAGTGCGGCGGGTGCTTCCCACCTTTATAGGAAGGGACTGCCCCCTGCTGGGTGGCGAGTTCATTAAGCTTTCTCAGAGACGAGGCGGTGCCTCGGGGTAAACCCATAGCGAAGCCGTTGGAGGGCTTCGCACCAACTCGTAGAACCTGAGGTTATGATAGATAACTCAGGGGTTTTCCGAGCTTTTAATTGAGAATTCAACGTTTTTAAACGTATCTTTGTAATTAATTTGGTTGATCTGTTATCACAAGTAACACTTATGCCTAGACTGGTTGAAATATTAAATAAACGCATTCTTTTTTTTCTATACAGGGTGTACACTGCAACTCACTGGCAACAATTATGTGTCCGGAAGACACTGCAGGATCACGCTCATCAATTCAAGTGGCGGCTTTCTTGAGGATACAAGGTACTAACATGCTCTGAATGTATGTAATTAAGTAAGTAAGTAATATTTGTAGAGCGCTTTTCTAGACCAGGGGCACAGAGCGTTAGACAATTAAAACAATTGCCGATGAACTATATGCTTAAAATGTAAAGACACCACGAGACAAACACAGGAGTCTCAGAGAAACAAGGAAAAGCCTGCACAAATAAAATTGTCTTAAGATGTTTCTTGAATGAGTCAGTAGATCCATCAAGTGCAGAGAGAGAGAAAGATTGTTCCAAAGCTTAGGAGCTTGTTGCCTGAAAGGATTTCTCTCCTCTGGTCCTGAACTGTGTGTGACGAACCATCTGTAGATTGTGATCCACAGACCTAAGAGCCCGAGCTGGGGTGTAAATCTGGATCAGATCAGTGATGTAAGGAGAAGCCTGACCATGAATAGATCTGAAAGTAAGAACCAGAATTTTAAAGTTAGTCCTGAAAGAAACTGGCAGCCAGTGAAGAGTTTTAAGGATCGGAGTAATGTGAGTTCTTCTACCAGACCTGGTCAGAATTCTCGTTGCATAGTTTTGTATTAACTGTAGGCGAGAAAGATCCTTCTTGTTAAGACATGAAAACAAACTGTTGCAATAGTCTAAACAAGAAAACACAAACACATGGATTACAAGCTCCAGATCTATTGTCACAACATTTTCCTAAATTTAGAGATTTTTCTCAATTGAAGGAAACAGTTTCTGGGCAGTTTTCTGCAGTGTTGAACTAGAGAAATGTCTCTGTTAAATACAACACCCAGATTTATAAGGCTCAGTTTGACAGACTGACCTAAGTCCCCCAAGTACTGACTCAACCCTGGAACCTTATTATCAGGAGCAATAACAAAAGTTTCAGTTTTGTCCACATTTAGCTGGAAAGTGTTTTCACTCGGCCATTGTTTGATTTCTAACATTTACTTTTCCGTTGCAGTACTTATGGCACAGTGATCAATAACAGGATGACGCTGAAGAGACAAGGATTCGTCATAATGCATGGAGACATCATCCATTTCTCCTACAGACCCAATCGGCCAGAGCTGAGTAAGTTGAAAATTCTGCAGCTTGTCTACACTCCCAAGTGTTGAGGACGACAATAATGATGAACCATGTCATTTCTTTTCATCTTGTAGATGTTTCTTTTGTGTTCTACATCAAGGAAAATTTCGATGTCCTCCCAGAGAGCCAAGGTGAGTCATTGATTTGATCATCTTCGTGTGTCTCCGCATATTTGAGATGTGTAGTTGAGTCTGTGTTCCCTACTACAGATTAAATAGAATTCCATATGTGTCTCCCAATTCCGCTCCTTTTCTACTTTTTGCTGTTCCAACTGTGAATTTGCACTTTTGATTCTGATGATGTGAAACCCTAAATATTGTGATTTCTTTTTATAGGACCAATCACATATGGCCCTTCATTCATGAGGACGGAGATGATCAACTTCGAGGATATTCAGCCGAATGGAATGGGGGAAGAGAACGGTATGTTATTTTCATGCACACATGAAAAAGTAATATTTAAGTCAACACAGTCCGTCTTAAGTTGTGTTAAACTGACTTATTACACTTTTTTATTCACCGCAATGATTGTTGTGTGATTGGTCAGAAGTTGAATCTGCTTTCTTTCTGGAAGGAGGCACGACAAATTGTGATTTTCTTTAAGATAAGATGATGCATGCAAGTGAAATTAAATATCACATGTCTATATATATATATTAAGTGTATAATAGCAACAACTATTCATAATATTTTATGATTAATATAATAATGGGTGGTTGAAGCTTCATGAAGGAATCCACTAAATGTCACTCTCTGCTCTAATGTAATGTTTTAAACTATTCTGTTGAAACTTTAGTTTTGTTTAAAAGTTTATTTCCTGATTTTGTTTTTAAGATAAGCAAGCAATGGCCAAGCCTACACCACCATTGACACAGGCAATCGAGGAAATGCTGGTGTGTGTAATCTGCCAGGAAATGGTCTCGGACTGTGTCAGGTAAGATTGGAAGTTACTTTCTTAAAATCCCAACAGTTACGATGTATCGTTTGGTAACGTGTGTTTTTTTTCATTACAGTCTACAGCCCTGCATGCACAGCTTCTGTGCCTCCTGCGCCGTACAGTGGATGGAACAATCCGATTCTTGCCCCACTTGCCGCTGCCCTGTTGAGAGGATCAACAGAAACTACATCCTCAACAACCTGGTGGAAGCCTACTACGTGCAGCACCCAGGTAATGATCCAAATCAAACAAGTGTGTGGACATCATAAGATTAGGGTTTCAATTTTTTGGTTTCCTCCAAAAATTGTCACTTGTTAAGATCCCAATATAATCAAATTAATAATGATGTAGAACATTTTGTTAATTTAACGATATCCTTATTCAGCCAGTCGACTAAAAGTACATATTAATCTCTTCTAGTCAAGCTACAGTAAATATGACTAGTTTTATGCAAGTTAAACAAATCACGATAATGTAAGTTCTAGTAATGGACTGTTAGTGTTTCATTAAAAAGTTGTTATTGTCCGTTATTAGTTGATACATCTTTATTTATTATTTTTTGTCCTCTGAAGTAATGTAATTGTGTAACTTGATATGGAAAACATCACATAACAATTTTATTATTCCTGTGAACTTCCAGAGAAGAAGCTCAGCTCCTCCTCAGAATCCACTGCTGTCCCCAGGTAACAGATTGACTTGAACCGTCATTGATTCCAATTCATCTCCTGTGCTCAGTTTTTTTTAACCTCCCTACTCTCTGAATGCAGACGCTGAACACCATGTTCCGTGCCATTGCTGTTGGATCATGGTTTCACCATACAGCAGAATGGAGACCGAACAAGAAGAGCCATCTTCTAACTCTTGTGAGTCCACACAACATTTGGGATACATACAGTAACTGTGATAGTACATTTGGCCACAGATCAATTCTGTACCGACTGTTGGTCTGATAGGTTTGGAAATGATTTTTCTTTTGGTTGATTTGACAAAACGATAAGAAATATGCTTTGAGATCATTGCTTGTTTTTAAGTATGATTTTCCATCATTGGATTGAGTCATTATATTAGTTGTAGGTGATGCTAATAACGTCTTTACCTTGACAGGTGTTTGCTGCGAAATGACCTTCTGTGTCCGTGATTGCTGGAACTGTCTGCGTCCTTTCACTGGTACGTATCTCAGTTTAATCTACAACAGCATCATATGCTATGATTTACTGTGAGGGGAATAATTATAACATTTAATTTTGGTTAGAAAAAGATCAAAACTGTAGAAATTAAAATAGTGTTTATCCTTCCAGTGTTGGATAGTGTAACAGCAACGCTGTAATTTCGCCGTCAATTTTCTGCATCTACAAGATACAGGCTCGTCTCTGACCAACTGCTCATTGTTATTTTAAATATGATGGAAAAAACATGGGTAAAATAATGGTGAAATATGGAAAGTGGTAAATGGTGTAGTACGGCCATTAGTTAAATAAAGTTCAATTTTGACTCGATAAAAACTCCTTTAACGACACATTAAAGATATATTTATTGATAAATTGATAGATTTAGAAGCAGTTTTTCTATATTGTTATTTCTACAAATGCAAATAAATGACACGGATTTATTCAAGTTGAATTTTCCAATTGTTTTTCAGAGCTGGATTTGGAAGAGGACTGTTACCGGAGTTTTCTGGATGTTGAAGGTTCTCAGGTGCTGCAGGTGAGCTGGACCTTAGCTTTTCATTAAACTACACATAAGGAAGTTTTCAATAAACTCTCTGGAACTGTTCTGTGAAACTTCCATTGTGTTCCCTTATATCTTAAGAGAATTGTTGTTGTGTTACTTCAAAGACTTACAACTAAATTTTGTTTTTCCGTCTGTAGGCCCACCTGTGCGCTCGATCCTTGACTTGGAGAGACATCGTGAGGGACGTGTGTCATCAAGTGGAGCAGGGACAGTACGAGCTCGCGGGTGAATATTCCGATCAGCTTTGGTGGCAAAATAAAATATTGCCTTGTTTGTAACATGTTTGTTTTGCTCAGACGAAGGTATCACTCCAGAGGGCCTGATGTGCAAACACTGTGCCATGGACGTCTTGGAGCAGATGGTCGAACAATATGTGAAGAAAATCCCAAACTTCCCTTAGACCTGCTGCCTTTCACAAGTAAGTCTTCATAGCAGCATCTTTAAGTTAAGATAGAGATAAGAAACTTGACAGATAGATAATCAGCATTAACAGTTTTCCGGTCTGTAGATTATATGATCGACTAGACAAACCTGCAGAAACAGCTGATGGTTCATGATGCTTATTTTCAAAGGCCACAAGATGGCGCTCTCAGCTCTAAAATCTTTAGCGATGAGACGAAGAATTGAGAGCGCCACCTACTGAGCTCTTTTAATAACAACACTCTTACTTTTCATGAGCTTTCAAAAAAGTTGAATGAGTTAGGAAAATATATGAATTCAATGCATGTTTTAATTTTATTATTAACAATTTATACACATATTAGATGGTGTCACTTTGATGAAGCTTCACAAAAGACATCCCACTAGAGAAATCACAAAATGTACTAATTTATATCATCAATATGAACCTTACATATTGTCTTGACATTGATCAATGTCCATTTGTAGATTTTAAGAGAATAATTCATTAAACAATAGGAATCATTTATGCTTTTGTACTTGTTACAAGTGACATCACAGACGGCAGATGAACAATCAAGGTGTTTTGTTTGTGTGTGTTTTACATAATCTATCTTCTCTTTATTTCCAGGAGCACAGATGTGGAGGAGTTTGCTGCTTCTGTGACCAGTTACATTTAATACCAACCACATCATGATAATATGCTGATGACAGTCGTAGGCCTCGTTCAGGACGACAGCGAACTGGCCTACAGAGAGGAGAAGCAATATTCAGTGGACTGGTGTGAGGTGAACCACCTGCTCCTGAATGTCGACAGGACTAAAGAGATCATCATCGACTTCAGAAGATCCCGACCCAGCCACACACCACTCCTCATCAACGGCACAACGGTGTAGGTCGTCAGCAGCACCAAGTTACTCGGGGTGCACATCACAGAGGACCTCAGCTGGACACTTCACACCACCTCCCTGGTGAAGAAAGCCCAGCAGCACCAGCACTTCCTGCGACGGATGAGAAGGTTGTCTCGCCTCCCTCCATCCTCTCCACCATCTACAGAGGGACCATTGAGAGCCTGCTGATCAGCAGCTGTTTACATTTGTAATTTTTTATTGTTGTTATTTTTTATTTTTAATATATGTATTGCAATAAAATGTGTATTTATAACAATACTTGTTTTGAAAGTTTCTGAGGCAACCTACATTTCCCCAATGTGGGAAGAATAAATATATATATTGAGTTTAATCTTGCTAGTAATAGAGCAGAAATGTTTTGAAGTCCTGGTGAGGAAAGCAATATAACAGCAAAAAACGTGTTACTGTGTTTGTCTCTATGTTTTCTTGACCTTTTATAGCATGTTTTTTAACTGAGTTTATTGATTTTGGTGGCTTAAGTGCTAAGGACCCTGGTCTGAGAAAGGGGTTTTACAAATAACAATTAACAACTTACTTACTAAGTTAATAAAATGATTCTACACACGTAAAGTTAATGTACTAAAAAACTAAGTAATTTCTTAATAAAAACCGCCAGTTACTGGTTTTGTTGCATTTACCACGATACATTAGGACATTAGGATGGATTTTCTGCTACTGTGTTTCCATTCTATCACTTCTAACTGTGGATGTCAGTAAGTGCGCCGTTGACAGAGGCCTCCGCCAGCTGAGCGTCTCCAACATGACAACACACAGAGAAACGATAACACATGTTCACCAGGACTACACACATGTTCACCAGGACTACACACATGCTCACCAGGACTACACACATGTTCACCAGGACTACACACATGTTCACTAGGACTACACACATGCTCACCAGGACTACACACATGTTCACCAGGACTACACACATCCTCACCGGTAAATCTGCTGCTTTATCCACTATTAATGTGTTAACTTTTTGATGCCATTAATAGTAAAATACTACTTAAATACTATAGCATTATACGTTTTGAAAAGTTGTGTACAAACACAACACTGTAGCTCAGAAAACAACTCATTTTTATTAGTTCCCGCCTTCAACATTTGAATGTTCGGCTCGCGCTCTTGATGTTCTAGAATCTCGTGACGTGCGTACCTTGTGACGTCAATGTGCCTTTGATGCGTAGGTGTTTGGATCAAAGGCATGTCCTAGGACCTGAACCCATCGACAGGTACCCCTCACTCTCACCTGACCTTCTTCAAGTTCGTGTTTCTCATCCTGAGCGTGTCAACTATATTCACATGGAGGATCCAAGGGGACCCGTGGGAGTGCTGGTGAGGTCGGACAGCCACGGAAGCGGGTCGCTGTACTTCCTCGGCGGCTGCACTGTTGGCAGAAGAACTGGTGAGTTCATTTTAACCATTATTTTATAAATGTGTATCGGTTGCGCGGAACATTAAGTAGCTTTTTGTGTATGGATTTTGTATTAAAAAAAAAATAGACATATATTTCCCTACGAGAATTGTTCTGTCGTAAGAACACAATATCAGCCGTTATAAGCTTATGTCTGGTCTTGTTTCATGTTTTTTTGCATGAAACATCATTAAGTTTGGTAAAAATGTGTAAAGTTAAGATAAATTCGCAAACTTAAAAGTTCGTTATTCTTTTACCACCTAGCTAGCATCAGTAGCCTGGCAACCGTAGCACGTCTGATGGATACAGGAATATAGTTCAACTTAGCATAAATATGCATCTATAAAAAGCATGTTAAAAAAACATTTATTTTGGTTTTCCTCTCACTTTATTGTTAAATATAGTCCAAACTGTAACAAATGGATACAATCTGCTGCAATCGATCAAATATCGAACTTCGACAACTGCGAGCGTTAGCCAAGCTAACAGCCGTTAGCAACCAGACTGCAACAAATACGTTATTGACTCTCAGAGGTTCATCTACCGGGGGTTTGAAAAAGTTCAAAACTTAGTTCGTCTGCATCTGTTGTAGTCCGGAAGTTGATTCGGCCGTTATGGAGTCTACCTTCATCGTCGTAGCAACGAAAAAAGACAAATTGAAATACTTCATATTTTTTCACTGATCTGGGTTAAAGGTATATTTTCAGTATTACTCTAGACTCTTTTGATATTTTAAAAATATAAAATATTTAAACCAGATTTGTGTTTTTTATTTGATCCCTTAAAAACTGCGTCACGTGACGTGTGACCGTTGCTGTTCCTCAGCACAACTTTCTTGGACTATACAAACTTATTTCTAATACATTTTATACAACGTCGAGGCACAGCAGGGATCTGTCTCACCTCATGGGGACGTTTTGGGCTTAAAATAATATTTTTTATGATATTATCAAATCACTAGAATTTAAAGTTTTTAAAAGTAACTGAAGTTTCTACAGAATGTGAAAATCAACATTCGTTGTACAAGCAAATGAAACTCCTTCTTCCCTCTGGCTTCACCATCAGATGTTTTAGATCTAGATCTCACAACTTTACCCTGTGAGTTTTCCAAGCTTTTAATTGAGAATTAAACGTTTTTAAACGTATCTTTGTAATTAATTTGGTTGATCTGTTATCACAAGTCACACTTATGCCGTACACAGGTTGAAATATTAAATAAACGCATTCTTTTTTTTCTATACAGGGTGTACACTGCAACTCACTGGCAACAAACATGTGTCCGGAAGATACTGCAGGATCACGCTCATCAATTCAAGTGGCGGCTTTCTTGAGGATACAAGGTACTAACATGCACTGAATGTATGTAATTAAGTAAGTAAGTAATATTTGTTGAGCGCTTTTCTAGACTAGGGGCACAAAGTGCTTAGACAATTAAAACAATAGCCGATAAACTATATGCTTAAAAGGTAAAGACACCACGAGACAAACACAGGAGTCTCAGAGAAACAAGGAAAAGCCTGCACGAATAAAATTGTCTTAAGATGTTTCTTGAACGAGTCAGTAGATCCATCAAGTGCAGAGAGAGAGAAAGATTGTTCCAAAGCTTAGGAGCTTGTTGCCTGAAAGGATTTCTCTCCTCTGGTCCTGAACTGTGTGCAAGGAACCATCAGTAGATTCTGATCCACAGACCTAATAGCCCGAGCTGGGGTGTAAAGAGGAGCCTGACCATGAATAGATCTGAAATAAAGAAACAGAATTTTAAAGTTAGTCCTGAAAGAAACTGGCAGCCAGTGAAGAGTTTTAAGGATCGGAGTAATGTGAGTTCTTCTACCAGACCTGGTCAGAATTCTCGCTGCATAGTTCTGTATTAACTGCAGGCGAGACAGCTCCTTCTTGTTTAGACACAAAATAAAGTGTTACAATAGTCCAGACGAGAAAACACAAACGCATGAATTACAAACTCCAGATCTATTGTGACAACATTTTCCGAAGTTTAGAGATTTTTCTCAGTTGAAGGAAACAGTTTCTGGTCAGTTTTCTGAAGTGTTGAACTAGAGACATGACTCTGTTAAATAAAGCACCCAGATTTCTAAGGCTCAGTTTGACAGACTGACCTAAGTCACCCAAGTATTGACTCAACCCTGGATCCTTATCATCACAAGCAATAACCAGAGTTTCAGTTTTGTCCACATTTAGCTGCAAAGTGTTTTCACTCAACCATTGTTTGATTTCTAGCAAACAATTGACTAAGCTGTTCAGCCTCTGCGGCTCAGTTGCTTGTGGTTCAGATGATCATGTGATACTAACATTTACTTTTCCGTTGCAGTACTTATGGCACAGTGATTAATAACAGGATGAAGCTGAAGAGACAAGGATTTGTCATCATGCATGGAGACATCATCCATTTCTCCTACAGACCCAATCGGCCAGAGCTGAGTAAGTTGAAAATTCTGCAGCTTTTCTACACTCCAGTGTTGAGGACGACAATAATGATGAACCATGTCATTTCTTTTCATCTTGTAGATGTTTCTTTTGTGTTCTACATCGTGGAAAATTTCGATGTCCTCCCAGAGAGCCAAGGTGAGTCATTGATTTGATCATCTTCATGTGTCTCCGCATATTTGAGATGTGTAGTTGAGGCTGTGTTCCCTACTACAGATTAAATAGAATTCCATATGTGTCTCCCACTTTCACTCCTATTCTACTTTTTGCTGTTCCAACTGTGAATTTGCTCTTTTGATTCTGATGATGTGAAGCCCTAAATATAGTGATTTCTTTTTTTAGGGCCAATTACATATGGCCCTTCATTCATGAGGACTGAGATGATCAACTTCCAGGATATTTAGCCGAATGGAATGGGGGAAGAGAAAGGTATGTTATTTTCACTTCACATCACCTCCCTGGTGAAGAAAGCCCAGCAGCGCCTGCACTTCCTGCGACGGATGAGAAGGTTGTCTCTCCTCCCTCCATCCTCTCCACCATCTACGGAGGGACCATTGGGGCCTGCTGACCAGAAGCTGTTTACATTTGTAATTTTTTATTGTTGATATTTTTTATTTTTAATATATGTATTGCAATAAAATGTGTATTGCACTAAGTTTCTGTGTTTGTCTCTATGTTTTCTTGACCTTTTAAAGCATGTATTTTAACTTAGTTTATTGATTTTGATTGCTTAAGTGCTAAGGACCCTGGTCTGAGAAAGGAGCTTTACAATTAACAATTAATGACTTACTTAATAAGTTCATAAAATGATCCTACACATGTATTGTAAAGGTAATATAATATATGAATTAACTTAATAAACTGAGTGATTACTTAATAAAAACCGCCAGTAACTGTTTTTGTTGCATTTACCACGATACATTAGGACATTAGGATGGATTTTCTGCTACTGTTTCCATTCTATCACTTTTAACTGTTGTAGTTCCGCTTCTCGCCTCTGGATGTCAGTAAGTGCGCCGTTGACAGAGGCCTCCGCCAGCTGAGCGTCTCCAACATGACAACACACAGAGAAGCGATAACACGAGGAGAACTTGTGAACACAACACACATGTTCACCAGGACTACACACATGCTCACCAGGACTACACACATGTTCACCAGGACTACACACATGTTCACCAGGACTACACACATGCTCACCAGGACTACACACATGTTCACCAGGACTACACACATGCTCACCGGTAAATCTGCTGCTTCCTCCACTATTAATGTGTTAACTTTTTAACTGCCATTAATAGTAAAATACTACTTAAATACTATAGCATTATACGTTTTGAAAAGTTGTGTACAAACACAACACTGTAGCTCAGAAAACAACTCATTTTTATTAGTTCCCGCCTTCAACATTTGAATGTTCGGCTCGCGCTCCTGATGTTCTAGAATCTCGTGACGTGCGTACCTTGTGACGTCAATGTGCCTTTGATGCGTAGGTGTTTGGATCAAAGGCATGTCCTAGGACCTGAACCCATCGACAGGTACCCCTCACTCTCACCTGACCTTCTTCAAGTTCGTGTTTCTCATCCTGAGCGTGTCAACTATATTCACATGGAGGATCCAAGGGGACCCGTGGGAGTGCTGGTGAGGTCGGACGGCCACGGAAGCGGGTCGCTGTACTTCCTCGGCGGCTGCACTGTTGGCAGAAGAACTGGTGAGTTCATTTTAACCATTATTTTATAAATGTGTATCGGTTGCGCGGAACATTAAGTAGCTTTTTGTGTATGGATTTTGTATTAAAAAAAAAATAGACATATATTTCCCTACGAGAATTGTTCTGTCGTAAGAACACAATATCAGCCGTTATAAGCTTATGTCTGGTCTTGTTTCATGTTTTTTTGCATGAAACATCATTAAGTTTTGTAAAAATGTGTAAAGTTAAGATAAATTCGCAAACTTAAAAGTTCGTTATTCTTTTACCACCTAGCTAGCATCAGTAGCCTGGCAACCGTAGCACGTCTGATGGATACAGGATTATAGTTCAACTTAGCATAAATATGCATCTATAAAAAGCATGTTAAAAAAACATTTATTTTGGTTTTCCTCTCACTTTATTGTTAAATATAGTCCAAACTGTAACAAATGGATACAATCTGCTGCAATCGATCAAATATCGAACTTCGACAACTGCGAGCGTTAGCCAAGCTAACAGCCGTTAGCAACCAGACTGCAACAAATACGTTATTGACTCTCAGAGGTTCATCTACCGGGGGTTTGAAAAAGTTCAAAACTTAGTTTGGCTGCATCTGTTGTAGTCCGCAAGTTGATTCGGCCGTTATGGAGTCTACCTTCATCGTCGTAGCAACGAAAAAAGACAAATTGAAATACTTCATATATTTTCACTGATATGTGTTAAAGGTATATTTTCAGTATAACTCTAGACTCTTTTGATATTTAAAAAATATGAAATCGCCAGATTTTTGTTTTTTAATTGATCCCTTAAAAACTGCGTCACGTGACGTGTGACCGTTGCTGTTCCTCAGCACATCAACAACTTTCTTGGACTATACAAACTTATTTCTAATACATTTTATACAAAGGCGAAGCACAGCAGAGGTCTGTCTCACCTCATGGGGACGTTTTGGGCTTAAAGTAATAATACTTTTTATGATATTATCAAATCACTAGAATTTAAAGTTTTAAAAAATAACTGAAGTTTCTACAGAATGTGAAAATCAACATTCGTTGTACAAGCAAATGAAACTCCTTCTTCCCTCTGGCTCCACCATCAGATGTTTTAGATCTAGATCTCACAACTTTACCCTGTGAGTTTTCCAAGCTTTTAATTGAGAATTAAACGTTTTTAAACGTATCTTTGTAATTAATTTGGTTGATCTGTTATCACAAGTAACACTTATGCCGTACACTGGTTGAAATATTAAATAAACGCATTCTTTTTTTTCTATACAGGGTGTACACTGCAACTCACTGGCAACAATTATGTGTCCGGAAGACACTGCAGGATCACGCTCATCAATTCAAGTGGCGGCTTTCTTGAGGATACAAGGTAGTAACATGCTCTGAATGTATGTAATTAAGTAAGTAAGTAATATTTGTTGAGCGCTTTTCTAGACCAGGGGCACAGAGCGTTAGACAATTAAAACAATAGCCGATGAACTATATGCTTAAAATGTAAAGACACCACGAGACAAACACAGGAGTCTCAGAAAAACAAGGAAAAGCCTGCACGAATAAAATTGTCTTAAGATGTTTCTTGAACGAGTCAGTAGATCCATCAAGTGCAGAGAGAGAGAAAGATTGTTCCAAAGCTTAGGAGCTTGTTGCCTGAAAGGATTTCTCTCCTCTGGTCCTGAACTGTGTGTGACGAACCATCTGTAGATTGTGATCCACAGACCTAAGAGCCCGAGCTGGGGTGTAAATCTGGATCAGATCAGTGATGTAAGGAGAAGCCTGACCATGAATAGATCTGAAAGTAAGAACCAGAATTTTAAAGTTAGTCCTGAAAGAAACTGGCAGCCAGTGAAGAGTTTTAAGGATCGGAGTAATGTGAGTTCTTCTACCAGACCTGGTCAGAATTCTCGTTGCATAGTTTTGTATTAACTGTAGGCGAGAAAGATCCTTCTTGTTAAGACATGAAAACAAACTGTTGCAATAGTCTAAACAAGAAAACACAAACACATGGATTACAAGCTCCAGATCTATTGTCACAACATTTTCCTAAATTTAGAGATTTTTCTCAATTGAAGGAAACAGTTTCTGGGCAGTTTTCTGCAGTGTTGAACTAGAGAAATGTCTCTGTTAAATACAACACCCAGATTTATAAGGCTCAGTTTGACAGACTGACCTAAGTCCCCCAAGTACTGACTCAACCCTGGAACCTTATTATCAGGAGCAATAACAAAAGTTTCAGTTTTGTCCACATTTAGCTGGAAAGTGTTTTCACTCGGCCATTGTTTGATTTCTAACATTTACTTTTCCGTTGCAGTACTTATGGCACAGTGATCAATAACAGGATGACGCTGAAGAGACAAGGATTCGTCATAATGCATGGAGACATCATCCATTTCTCCTACAGACCCAATCGGCCAGAGCTGAGTAAGTTGAAAATTCTGCAGCTTGTCTACACTCCAAGTGTTGAGGACGACAATAATGATGAACCATGTCATTTCTTTTCATCTTGTAGATGTTTCTTTTGTGTTCTACATCAAGGAAAATTTCGATGTCCTCCCAGAGAGCCAAGGTGAGTCATTGATTTGATCATCTTCGTGTGTCACCGCATATTTGAGATGTGTAGTTGAGTCTGTGTTCCCTACTACAGATTAAATAGAATTCCATATGTGTCTCCCAATTCCGCTCCTTTTCTACTTTTTGCTGTTCCAACTGTGAATTTGCACTTTTGATTCTGATGATGTGAAACCCTAAATATTGTGATTTCTTTTTATAGGACCAATCACATATGGCCCTTCATTCATGAGGACGGAGATGATCAACTTCGAGGATATTCAGCCGAATGGAATGGGGGAAGAGAAAGGTATGTTATTTTCATGCACACATGAAAAAGTAATATTTAAGTCAACACAGTCCGTCTTAAGTTGTGTTAAACTGACTTATTACACTTTTTTATTCACCGCAATGATTGTTGTGTGATTGGTCAGAAGTTGAATCTGCTTTCTTTCTGGAAGGAGGCACGACAAATTGTGATTTTCTTTAAGATAAGATGATGCATGCAAGTGAAATTAAATATCACATGTCTATATATATATATTAAGTGTATAATAGCAGAAACTATTCATAATATTTTATGATTAATATAATAATGGGTGGTTGAAGCTTCATGAAGCAATCCACTAAATGTCACTCTCTGCTCTAATGTAATGTTTTAAACTATTCTGTTGAAACTTTAGTTTTGTTTAAAAGTTTATTTCCTGATTTTGTTTTTAAGATAAGCAAGCAATGGCCAAGCCTACACCACCATTGACACAGGCAATCGAGGAAATGCTGGTGTGTGTAATCTGCCAGGAAATGGTCTCGGACTGTGTCAGGTAAGATTGGAAGTTACTTTCTTAAAATCCCAACAGTTACGATGTATCGTTTGGTAACGTGTGTTTTTTTTCATTACAGTCTACAGCCCTGCATGCACAGCTTCTGTGCCTCCTGCGCCGTACAGTGGATGGAACAATCCGATTCTTGCCCCACTTGCCGCTGCCCTGTTGAGAGGATCAACAGAAACTACATCCTCAACAACCTGGTGGAAGCCTACTACGTGCAGCACCCAGGTATTGATCCAAATCAAACAAGTGTGTGGACATCATAAGATTAGGGTTTCAATTTTTTTGTTTCCTTCAAAAATTGTCACTTGTTAAGATCCCAATATAATCAAATTAATAATGATGTAGAACATTTTGTTAATTTAACGATATCCTTATTCAGCCAGTCGACTAAAAGTACATATTAATCTCTTCTAGTCAAGCTACAGTAAATATGACTAGTTTTATGCAAGTTAAACAAATCACGATAATGTAAGTTCTAGTAATGGACTGTTAGTGTTTCATTAAAAAGTTGTTATTGTCCGTTATTAGTTGATACATCTTTATTTATTATTTTTTGTCCTCTGAAGTAATGTAATTGTGTAACTTGATATGGAAAACATCACATAACAATTTTATTATTCCTGTGAACTTCCAGAGAAGAAGCTCAGCTCCTCCTCAGAATCCACTGCTGTCCCCAGGTAACAGATTGACTTGAACCGTCATTGATTCCAATTCATCTCCTGTGCTCAGTTTTTTTTAACCTCCCTACTCTCTGAATGCAGACGCTGAACACCATGTTCCGTGCCATTGCTGTTGGATCATGGTTTCACCATACAGCAGAATGGAGACCGAACAAGAAGAGCCATCTTCTAACTCTTGTGAGTCCACACAACATTTGGGATACATACAGTAACTGTGATAGTACATTTGGCCACAGATCAATTCTGTACCGACTGTTGGTCTGATAGGTTTGGAAATGATTTTTCTTTTGGTTGATTTGACAAAACGATAAGAAATATGCTTTGAGATCATTGCTTGTTTTTAAGTATGATTTTCCATCATTGGATTGAGTCATTATATTAGTTGTAGGTGATGCTAATAACGTCTTTACCTTGACAGGTGTTCGCTGCGAAATGACCTTCTGTGTCCGTGATTGCTGGAACTGTCTGCGTCCTTTCACTGGTACGTATCTCAGTTTAATCTACAACAGCATCATATGCTATGATTTACTGTGAGGGGAATAATTATAACATTTAATTTTGGTTAGAAAAAGATCAAAACTGTAGAAATTAAAATAGTGTTTATCCTTCCAGTGTTGGATAGTGTAACAGCAACGCTGTAATTTCGCCGTCAAATTTTCTGCATCTACAAGATACAGGCTCGTCTCTGACCAACTGCTCATTGTTATTTTAAATATGATGGAAAAAACATGGGTAAAATAATGGTGAAATATGGAAAGTGGTAAATGGTGTAGTACGGCCATTAGTTAAATAAAGTTCAATTTTGACTCGATAAAAACTCCTTTAACGACACATTAAAGATATATTTATTGATAAATTGATAGATTTAGAAGCAGTTTTTCTATATTGTTATTTCTACAAATGCAAATAAATGACACGGATTTATTCAAGTTGAATTTTCCAATTGTTTTTCAGAGCTGGATTTGGAAGAGGACTGTTACCGGAGTTTTCTGGATGTTGAAGGTTCTCAGGTGCTGCAGGTGAGCTGGACCTTAGCTTTTCATTAAACTACACATAAGGAAGTTTTCAATAAACTCTCTGGAACTGTTCTGTGAAACTTCCATTGTGTTCCCTTATATCTTAAGAGAATTGTTGTTGTGTTACTTCAAAGACTTACAACTAAATTTTGTTTTTCCGTCTGTAGGCCCACCTGTGCGCTCGATCCTTGACTTGGAGAGACATCGTGAGGGACGTGTGTCATCAAGTGGAGCAGGGACAGTACGAGCTCGCGGGTGAATATTCCGATCAGCTTTGGTGGCAAAATAAAATATTGCCTTGTTTGTAACATGTTTGTTTTGCTCAGACGAAGGTATCACTCCAGAGGGCCTGATGTGCAAACACTGTGCCATGGACGTCTTGGAGCAGATGGTCGAACAATATGTGAAGAAAATCCCAAACTTCCCTTAGACCTGCTGCCTTTCACAAGTAAGTCTTCATAGCAGCATCTTTAAGTTAAGATAGAGATAAGAAACTTGACAGATAGATAATCAGCATTAACAGTTTTCCGGTCTGTAGATTATATGATTGACTAGACAAACCTGCAGAAACAGCTGATGGTTCATGATGCTTATTTTCAAAGGCCACAAGATGGCGCTCTCAGCTCTTAAATCTTTAGCGATGAAGACGAAGAATTGAGAGCGCCACCTACTGAGCTCTTTTAATAACAACACTCTTACTTTTCATGAGCTTTCAAAAAAGTTGAATGAGTGAGGAAAATATATGAATTCAATGCATGTTTCAATTTTATTATTAACAATTTATACACATATTAGATGGTGTCACTTTGATGAAGCTTCACAAGACATCCCACTAGAGAAATCACAAAATGTACTAATTTATATCATCAATATGAACCTTACATATTGTCTTGACATTGATCAATGTCCATTTGTAGATTTTAAGAGAATAATTCATTAAACAATAGGAATCATTTATGCTTTTGTACTTGTTACAAGTGACATCACAGACGGCAGATGAACAAGCAAGGTGTTTTGTTTGTGTGTGTTTTACATAATCTCTCTTCTCTTTATTTCCAGGAGCACACAGATGTGGAGGAGTTTGCTGCTTCTGTGACCAGTTACATTTAATACCAACCACATCATGATAATATGCTGATGACAGTCGTAGGCCTCGTTCAGGACGACAGCGAACTGGCCTACAGAGAGGAGAAGCAATGTTCAGTGGACTGGTGTGAGGTGAACCACCTGCTCCTGAATGTCGACAGGACTAAAGAGATCATCATCGACTTCAGAAGATCCCGACCCAGCCACACACCACTCCTCATCAACGGCACAACGGTGTAGGTCGTCAGCAGCACCAAGTTACTCGGGGTGCACATCACAGAGGACCTCAGCTGGACACTTCACACCACCTCCCTGGTGAAGAAAGCCCAGCAGCACCAGCACTTCCTGCGACGGATGAGAAGGTTGTCTCGCCTCCCTCCATCCTCTCCACCATCTACAGAGGGACCATTGAGAGCCTGCTGATCAGCAGCTGTTTACATTTGTAATTTTTTATTGTTGTTATTTTTTATTTTTAATATATGTATTGCAATAAAATGTGTATTTATAACAATACTTGTTTTGAAAGTTTCTGAGGCAACCTACATTTCCCCAATGTGGGAAGAATAAATATATATATTGAGTTTAATCTTGCTAGTAATAGAGCAGAAATGTTTTGAAGTCCTGGTGAGGAAAGCAATATAACAGCAAAAAACGTGAAAAAATAATAAGAAACAATAATTTATAGTGATTATATTTTTGAAGTGGAAATTGCACTAAGTTACTGTGTTTGTCTCTATGTTTTCTTGACCTTTTATAGCATGTTTTTTAACTGAGTTTATTGATTTTGGTGGCTTAAGTGCTAAGGACCCTGGTCTGAGAAAGGGGTTTTACAAATAACAATTAACAACTTACTTACTAAGTTAATAAAATGATTCTACACACGTAAAGTTAATGTACTAAAAAACTAAGTAATTTCTTAATAAAAACCGCCAGTAACTGGTTTTGTTGCATTTACCACGATACATTAGGACATTAGGATGGATTTTCTGCTACTGTGTTTCCATTCTATCACTTTTAACTGTGGATGTCAGTAAGTGCGCCGTTGACAGAGGCCTCCGCCAGCTGAGCGTCTCCAACATGACAACACACAGAGAAACGATAACACATGTTCACCAGGACTACACACATGTTCACCAGGACTACACACATGCTCACCAGGACTACACACATGTTCACCAGGACTACACACATGTTCACTAGGACTACACACATCCTCACCGGTAAATCTGCTGCTTTATCCACTATTAATGTGTTAACTTTTTGATGCCATTAAGAGTAAAATACTACTTAAATACTAGAGCATTATAAGTTTTAAAAAGTAGCTCAGAAAACAACTCATTTTTATTAGTTCCCGCCTTCAACATTTGAATGTTCGGCTCGCGCTCCTGATGTTCTAGAATCTCGTGACGTGCGTACCTTGTGACGTCAATGTGCCTTTGATGCGTAGGTGTTTGGATCAAAGGCATGTCCTAGGACCTGAACCCATCGACAGGTACCCCTCACTCTCACCTGACCTTCTTCAAGTTCGTGTTTCTCATCCTGAGCGTGTCAACTATATTCACATGGAGGATCCAAGGGGACCCGTGGGAGTGCTGGTGAGGTCGGACGGCCACGGAAGCGGGTCGCTGTACTTCCTCGGCGGCTGCACTGTTGGCAGAAGAACTGGTGAGTTCATTTTAACCATTATTTTATAAATGTGTATCGGTTGCGCGGAACATTAAGTAGCTTTTTGTGTATGGATTTTGTATTAAAAAAAAAATAGACATATATTTCCCTACGAGAATTGTTCTGTCGTAAGAACACAATATCAGCCGTTATAAGCTTATGTCTGGTCTTGTTTCATGTTTTTTTGCATGAAACATCCTTAAGTTTGGTAAAAATGTGTAAATTAAGATAAATTCGCAAACTTAAAAGTTCGTTATTCTTTTACCACCTAGCTAGCATCAGTAGCCTAGCAACCGTAGCACGTCTGATGGATACAGGAATATAGTTCAACTTAGCATAAATATGCATCTATAAAAAGCACGTTAAAAAAACATTTCTTTTGGTTTTCCTCTCACTTTATTGTTAAATATAGTCCAAACTGTAACAAATGGATACAATCTGCTGCAATCGATCAAATGTCGAACTTCGACAACTGCGAGCGTTAGCCAAGCTAACAGCCGTTAGCAACCAGACTGCAACAAATACGTTATTGACTCTCAGAGGTTCATCTACCGGGGGTTTGAAAAAGTTCAAAACTTAGTTCGTCTGCATCTGTTGTAGTCCGGAAGTTGATTCGGCCGTTATGGAGTCTACCTTCATCGTCGTAGCAACGAAAAAAGACAAATTGAAATACTTCATATTTTTTCACTGATCTGGGTTAAAGGTATATTTTCAGTATTACTCTAGACTCTTTTGATATTTTAAAAATATAAAATATTTAAACCAGATTTGTGTTTTTTATTTGATCCCTTAAAAACTGCGTCACGTGACGTGTGACCGTTGCTGTTCCTCAGCACAACTTTCTTGGACTATACAAACTTATTTCTAATACATTTTATACAACGTCGAGGCACAGCAGGGATCTGTCTCACCTCATGGGGACGTTTTGGGCTTAAAATAATATTTTTTATGATATTATCAAATCACTAGAATTTAAAGTTTTTAAAAATAACTGAAGTTTCTACAGAATGTGAAAATCAACATTCGTTGTACAAGCAAATGACACTCCTTCTTCCCTCTGGCTTCACCATCAGATGTTTTAGATCTAGATCTCACAACTTTACCCTGTGAGTTTTCCAAGCTTTTAATTGAGAATTAAACGTTTTTAAACGTATCTTTGTAATTAATTTGGTTGATCTGTTATCACAAGTAACACTTATGCCGTACACTGGTTGAAATATTAAATAAACGCATTCTTTTTTTTCTATACAGGGTGTACACTGCAACTCACTGGCAACAAACATGTGTCCGGAAGACACTGCAGGATCACGCTCATCAATTCAAGTGGCGGCTTTCTTGAGGATACAAGGTATTAACATGCACTGAATGTATGTAATTAAGTAAGTAAGTAATATTTGTAGAGCGCTTTTCTAGACTAGGGGCACAAAGTGCTTAGACAATTAAAACAATAGCCGATAAACTATATGCCTAAAAGGCAAAGACACCACGAGACAAACACAGGAGTCTCAGAGAAACAAGGAAAAGCCTGCACGAATAAAAGTGTCTTAAGATGTTTCTTGAACGAGTCAGTAGATCCATCAAGTGCAGAGAGAGAGAAAGATTGTTCCAAAGCTTAGGAGCTTGTTGCCTGAAAGGATTTCTCTCCTTTGGTCCTGAACTGTGTGCGAGGAACCATCAGTAGATTCTGATCCACAGACCTAATAGCCCGAGCTGCGGTGTAAAGAGGAGCCTGACCATGAATAGATCTGAAATAAAGAAACAGAATTTTAAAGTTAGTCCTGAAAGAAACTGGCAGCCAGTGAAGAGTTTTAAGGATCGGAGTAATGTGAGTTCTTCTACCAGACCTGGTCAGAATTCTCGCTGCATAGTTTTGTATTAACTGTAGGCGAGAAAGCTCCTTCTTGTTAAGACATGAAAACAAACTGTTGCAATAGTCTAAACAAGAAAACACAAACACATGGATTACAAGCTCCAGATCTATTGTCACAACATTTTCCTAAATTTAGAGATTTTTCTCAATTGAAGGAAACAATTTCTGGGCAGTTTTCTGCAGTGTTGAACTAGAGAAATGTCTCTGTTAAATACAACACCCAGATTTATAAGGCTCAGTTTGACAGACTGACCTAAGTCCCCCAAGTACTGACTCAACCCTGGAACCTTATTATCAGGAGCAATAACAAAAGTTTCGGTTTTGTCCACATTTAGCTGGAAAGTGTTTTCACTCGGCCATTGTTTGATTTCTAACATTTACTTTTCCGTTGCAGTACTTATGGCACAGTGATCAATAACAGGATGACGCTGAAGAGACAAGGATTCGTCATAATGCATGGAGACATCATCCATTTCTCCTACAGACCCAATCGGCCAGAGCTGAGTAAGTTGAAAATTCTGCAGCTTGTCTACACTCCAAGTGTTGAGGACGACAATAATGATGAACCATGTCATTTCTTTTCATCTTGTAGATGTTTCTTTTGTGTTCTACATCAAGGAAAATTTCGATGTCCTCCCAGAGAGCCAAGGTGAGTCATTGATTTGATCATCTTCGTGTGTCTCCGCATATTTGAGATGTGTAGTTGAGTCTGTGTTCCCTACTACAGATTAAATAGAATTCCATATGTGTCTCCCAATTCCGCTCCTTTTCTACTTTTTGCTGTTCCAACTGTGAATTTGCACTTTTGATTCTGATGATGTGAAACCCTAAATATTGTGATTTCTTTTTTTAGGAGCAATCACATATGGCCCTTCATTCATGAGGACGGAGATGATCAACTTCGAGGATATTCAGCCGAATGGAATGGGGGAAGAGAACGGTATGTTATTTTCATGCACACATGAAAAAGTAATATTTAAGTCAACACAGTCCGTCTTAAGTTGTGTTAAACTGACTTATTACACTTTTTTATTCACCGCAATGATTGTTGTGTGATTGGTCAGAAGTTGAATCTGCTTTCTTTCTGGAAGGAGGCACGACAAATTGTGATTTTCTTTAAGATAAGATGATGCATGCAAGTGAAATTAAATATCACATGTCTATATATATATATTAAGTGTATAATAGCAACAACTATTCATAATATTTTATGATTAATATAATAATGGGTGGTTGAAGCTTCATGAAGCAATCCACTAAATGTCACTCTCTGCTCTAATGTAATGTTTTAAACTATTCTGTTGAAACTTTAGTTTTGTTTAAAAGTTTATTTCCTGATTTTGTTTTTAAGATAAGCAAGCAATGGCCAAGCCTACACCACCATTGACACAGGCAATCGAGGAAATGCTGGTGTGTGTAATCTGCCAGGAAATGGTCTCGGACTGTGTCAGGTAAGATTGGAAGTTACTTTCTTAAAATCCCAACAGTTACGATGTATCGTTTGGTAACGTGTGTTTTTTTTCATTACAGTCTACAGCCCTGCATGCACAGCTTCTGTGCCTTCTGCGCCGTACAGTGGATGGAACAATCCGATTCTTGCCCCACTTGCCGCTGCCCTGTTGAGAGGATCAACAGAAACTACATCCTCAACAACCTGGTGGAAGCCTACTACGTGCAGCACCCAGGTATTGATCCAAATCAAACAAGTGTGTGGACATCATAAGATTAGGGTTTCAATTTTTTTGTTTCCTTCAAAAATTGTCACTTGTTAAGATCCCAATATAATCAAATTAATAATGATGTAAAACATTTTGTTAATTTAACGATATCCTTATTCAGCCAGTCGACTAAAAGTACATATTAATCTCTTCTAGTCAAGCTACAGTAAATATGACTAGTTTTATGCAAGTTAAACAAATCACGATAATGTAAGTTCTAGTAATGGACTGTTAGTGTTTCATTAAAAAGTTGTTATTGTCCGTTATTAGTTGATACATCTTTATTTATTATTTTTTGTCCTCTGAAGTAATGTAATTGTGTAACTTGATATGGAAAACATCACATAACAATTGTATTATTCCTGTGAACTTCCAGAGAAGAAGCTCAGCTCCTCCTCAGAATCCACTGCTGTCCCCAGGTAACAGATTGACTTGAACCGTCATTGATTCCAATTCATCTCCTGTGCTCAGTTTTTTTTAACCTCCCTACTCTCTGAATGCAGATGCTGAACACCATGTTCCGTGCCATTGCTGTGGGATCATGGTTTCACCATACAGCAGAATGGAGACCGAACAAGAAGAGCCATCTTCTAACTCTTGTGAGTCCACACAACATTTGGGATACATACAGTAACTGTGATAGTACATTTGGCCACAGATCAATTCTGTACCGACAGTTGGTCTGATAGGTTTGGAAATGATTTTTCTTTTGGTTGATTTGACAAAACGATAAGAAATATGCTTTGAGATCATTGCTTGTTTTTAAGTATGATTTTCCATCATTGGATTGAGTCATTATATTAGTTGTAGGTGATGCTAATAACGTCTTTACCTTGACAGGTGTTCGCTGCGAAATGACCTTCTGTGTCCGTGATTGCTGGAACTGTCTGCGTCCTTTCACTGGTACGCATCTCAGTTTAATCTACAACATTATCATATGCTATGATTTACTGTGAGGGGAATAATTATAAGATTTAATTTTGGTTAGAAAAAGATCAAAACTGTAGCAATTAAAATAGTGTTTATCCTTCCAGTGTTGGATAGTGTAACAGCAACACTGTAATTTCGCCGTTGTCAATTTTCTGCATCTACAAGATAAAGGCTCGTCTCTGACCAACTGCTCATTGTTATTTTAAATATAATGGAAAAAACATGGTAAAATAATGGTGAAATATGGAAAGTGGTAAATGGTGTAGTACGGCCATTAGTTAAATAAAGTTCAATTTTGACTCGAAAAAACTCCTTTAACGACACATTAAAGATATTTTTATGATTTGAATAAGTAATAAAAACGTAAATAAAAATGCTCAGATTTAGAAGCAGTTTTTCTATATTGTTATTTCTACAAATGCAAATAAATGACACGGATTTATTCAAGTTGAATTTTCCAATTGTTTTTCAGAGCTGGATTTGGAAGAGGACTGTTACCGGAGTTTTCTGGATGTTGAAGGTTCTCAGGTGCTGCAGGTGAGCTGGACCTTAGCTTTTCATTAAACTACACATAAGGAAGTTTTCAATAAACTCTCTGGAACTATTCTGTGAAACTTCCATTGTGTTCCCTTATATCTTAAGAGAATTGTTGTGTTACTTCAAAGACTCACAACTAAATTTTGTTTTTCCGTCTGTAGGCCCACCTTTGCGCTCGATCCTTGACTTGGAAAGACATCCTGAGGGACGTGTGTCATCAAGTGGAGCAGGGACAGTACGATCTCGCGGGTGAATATTGTGTTCCATGGACGTCTTGGAGCAGATGGTTGAACAATATGTGAAGAAAATCCCAAACTTCCCTTAGACCTGCTGCCTTTCTCAAGTAAGTCTTCATAGCAGCATCTTTAAGTTAAGATAGAGATAAGAAACTTGACAGATAGATGATCAGAGTTAACATTTTTCCAATCTGTAGATTATATGATCGACTAGACAAACCTGCAGAAACAGCTGATGGTTCATGATGCTTATTTTCAAAGGCCACAAGATGGCGCTCTCAGCTCTTAAATCTTTAGCGATGAAGACGAAGAATTGAGAGCGCCACCTACTGAGCTCTTTTAATAACAACACTCTTACTTTTCATGAGCTTTCAAAAAAGTTGAATGAGTGAGGAAAATATATGAATTCAATGCATGTTTCAATTTTATTATTAACAATTTATACACATATTAGATGGTGTCACTTTGATGAAGCTTCACAAGACATCCCACTAGAGAAATCACAAAATGTACTAATTTATATCATCAATATGAACCTTACATATTGTCTTGACATTGATCAATGTCCATTTGTAGATTTTAAGAGAATAATTCATTAAACAATAGGAATCATTTATGCTTTTGTACTTGTTACAAGTGACATCACAGACGGCAGATGAACAAGCAAGGTGTTTTGTTTGTGTGTGTTTTACATAATCTCTCTTCTCTTTATTTCCAGGAGCACACAGATGTGGAGGAGTTTGCTGCTTCTGTGACCAGTTACATTTAATACCAACCACATCATGATAATATGCTGATGACAGTCGTAGGCCTCGTTCAGGACGACAGCGAACTGGCCTACAGAGAGGAGAAGCAATGTTCAGTGGACTGGTGTGAGGTGAACCACCTGCTCCTGAATGTCGACAGGACTAAAGAGATCATCATCGACTTCAGAAGATCCCGACCCAGCCACACACCACTCCTCATCTACGGCACAACGGTGTAGGTCGTCAGCAGCACCAAGTTACTCGGGGTGCACATCACAGAGGACCTCAGCTGGACACTTCACACCACCTCCCTGGTGAAGAAAGCCCAGCAGCGCCAGCACTTCCTGCGACGGATGAGAAGGTTGTCTCGCCTCCCTCCATCCTCTCCACCATCTACAGAGGGAGCATTGAGAGCCTGCTGATCAGCAGCTGTTTACATTTGTAATTTTTTATTGTTGTTATTTTTTATTTTTAATATATGTATTGCAATAAAATGTGTATTTATAACAATACTTGTTTTGAAAGTTTCTGAGGCAACCTACATTTCCCCAATGTGGGAAGAATAAATATATATATTGAGTTTAATCTTGCTAGTAATAGAGCAGAAATGTTTTGAAGTCCTGGTGAGGAAAGCAATATAACAGCAAAAAACGTGAAAAAATAATAAGAAACAATAATTTATAGTGATTATATTTTTGAAGTGGAAATTGCACTAAGTTACTGTGTTTGTCTCTATGTTTTCTTGACCTTTTATAGCATGTTTTTTAACTGAGTTTATTGATTTTGGTGGCTTAAGTGCTAAGGACCCTGGTCTGAGAAAGGGGTTTTACAAATAACAATTAACAACTTACTTACTAAGTTAATAAAATGATTCTACACACGTAAAGTTAATGTACTAAAAAACTAAGTAATTTCTTAATAAAAACCGCCAGTAACTGGTTTTGTTGCATTTACCACGATACATTAGGACATTAGGATGGATTTTCTGCTACTGTGTTTCCATTCTATCACTTTTAACTGTGGATGTCAGTAAGTGCGCCGTTGACAGAGGCCTCCGCCAGCTGAGCGTCTCCAACATGACAACACACAGAGAAACGATAACACATGTTCACCAGGACTACACACATGTTCACCAGGACTACACACATGCTCACCAGGACTACACACATGTTCACCAGGACTACACACATGTTCACTAGGACTACACACATCCTCACCGGTAAATCTGCTGCTTTATCCACTATTAATGTGTTAACTTTTTGATGCCATTAAGAGTAAAATACTACTTAAATACTAGAGCATTATAAGTTTTAAAAAGTAGCTCAGAAAACAACTCATTTTTATTAGTTCCCGCCTTCAACATTTGAATGTTCGGCTCGCGCTCCTGATGTTCTAGAATCTCGTGACGTGCGTACCTTGTGACGTCAATGTGCCTTTGATGCGTAGGTGTTTGGATCAAAGGCATGTCCTAGGACCTGAACCCATCGACAGGTACCCCTCACTCTCACCTGACCTTCTTCAAGTTCGTGTTTCTCATCCTGAGCGTGTCAACTATATTCACATGGAGGATCCAAGGGGACCCGTGGGAGTGCTGGTGAGGTCGGACGGCCACGGAAGCGGGTCGCTGTACTTCCTCGGCGGCTGCACTGTTGGCAGAAGAACTGGTGAGTTCATTTTAACCATTATTTTATAAATGTGTATCGGTTGCGCGGAACATTAAGTAGCTTTTTGTGTATGGATTTTGTATTAAAAAAAAAATAGACATATATTTCCCTACGAGAATTGTTCTGTCGTAAGAACACAATATCAGCCGTTATAAGCTTATGTCTGGTCTTGTTTCATGTTTTTTTGCATGAAACATCCTTAAGTTTGGTAAAAATGTGTAAATTAAGATAAATTCGCAAACTTAAAAGTTCGTTATTCTTTTACCACCTAGCTAGCATCAGTAGCCTAGCAACCGTAGCACGTCTGATGGATACAGGAATATAGTTCAACTTAGCATAAATATGCATCTATAAAAAGCACGTTAAAAAAACATTTCTTTTGGTTTTCCTCTCACTTTATTGTTAAATATAGTCCAAACTGTAACAAATGGATACAATCTGCTGCAATCGATCAAATGTCGAACTTCGACAACTGCGAGCGTTAGCCAAGCTAACAGCCGTTAGCAACCAGACTGCAACAAATACGTTATTGACTCTCAGAGGTTCATCTACCGGGGGTTTGAAAAAGTTCAAAACTTAGTTCGTCTGCATCTGTTGTAGTCCGGAAGTTGATTCGGCCGTTATGGAGTCTACCTTCATCGTCGTAGCAACGAAAAAAGACAAATTGAAATACTTCATATTTTTTCACTGATCTGGGTTAAAGGTATATTTTCAGTATTACTCTAGACTCTTTTGATATTTTAAAAATATAAAATATTTAAACCAGATTTGTGTTTTTTATTTGATCCCTTAAAAACTGCGTCACGTGACGTGTGACCGTTGCTGTTCCTCAGCACAACTTTCTTGGACTATACAAACTTATTTCTAATACATTTTATACAACGTCGAGGCACAGCAGGGATCTGTCTCACCTCATGGGGACGTTTTGGGCTTAAAATAATATTTTTTATGATATTATCAAATCACTAGAATTTAAAGTTTTTAAAAATAACTGAAGTTTCTACAGAATGTGAAAATCAACATTCGTTGTACAAGCAAATGACACTCCTTCTTCCCTCTGGCTTCACCATCAGATGTTTTAGATCTAGATCTCACAACTTTACCCTGTGAGTTTTCCAAGCTTTTAATTGAGAATTAAACGTTTTTAAACGTATCTTTGTAATTAATTTGGTTGATCTGTTATCACAAGTAACACTTATGCCGTACACTGGTTGAAATATTAAATAAACGCATTCTTTTTTTTCTATACAGGGTGTACACTGCAACTCACTGGCAACAAACATGTGTCCGGAAGACACTGCAGGATCACGCTCATCAATTCAAGTGGCGGCTTTCTTGAGGATACAAGGTATTAACATGCACTGAATGTATGTAATTAAGTAAGTAAGTAATATTTGTAGAGCGCTTTTCTAGACTAGGGGCACAAAGTGCTTAGACAATTAAAACAATAGCCGATAAACTATATGCCTAAAAGGCAAAGACACCACGAGACAAACACAGGAGTCTCAGAGAAACAAGGAAAAGCCTGCACGAATAAAAGTGTCTTAAGATGTTTCTTGAACGAGTCAGTAGATCCATCAAGTGCAGAGAGAGAGAAAGATTGTTCCAAAGCTTAGGAGCTTGTTGCCTGAAAGGATTTCTCTCCTTTGGTCCTGAACTGTGTGCGAGGAACCATCAGTAGATTCTGATCCACAGACCTAATAGCCCGAGCTGCGGTGTAAAGAGGAGCCTGACCATGAATAGATCTGAAATAAAGAAACAGAATTTTAAAGTTAGTCCTGAAAGAAACTGGCAGCCAGTGAAGAGTTTTAAGGATCGGAGTAATGTGAGTTCTTCTACCAGACCTGGTCAGAATTCTCGCTGCATAGTTTTGTATTAACTGTAGGCGAGAAAGCTCCTTCTTGTTAAGACATGAAAACAAACTGTTGCAATAGTCTAAACAAGAAAACACAAACACATGGATTACAAGCTCCAGATCTATTGTCACAACATTTTCCTAAATTTAGAGATTTTTCTCAATTGAAGGAAACAATTTCTGGGCAGTTTTCTGCAGTGTTGAACTAGAGAAATGTCTCTGTTAAATACAACACCCAGATTTATAAGGCTCAGTTTGACAGACTGACCTAAGTCCCCCAAGTACTGACTCAACCCTGGAACCTTATTATCAGGAGCAATAACAAAAGTTTCGGTTTTGTCCACATTTAGCTGGAAAGTGTTTTCACTCGGCCATTGTTTGATTTCTAACATTTACTTTTCCGTTGCAGTACTTATGGCACAGTGATCAATAACAGGATGACGCTGAAGAGACAAGGATTCGTCATAATGCATGGAGACATCATCCATTTCTCCTACAGACCCAATCGGCCAGAGCTGAGTAAGTTGAAAATTCTGCAGCTTGTCTACACTCCAAGTGTTGAGGACGACAATAATGATGAACCATGTCATTTCTTTTCATCTTGTAGATGTTTCTTTTGTGTTCTACATCAAGGAAAATTTCGATGTCCTCCCAGAGAGCCAAGGTGAGTCATTGATTTGATCATCTTCGTGTGTCTCCGCATATTTGAGATGTGTAGTTGAGTCTGTGTTCCCTACTACAGATTAAATAGAATTCCATATGTGTCTCCCAATTCCGCTCCTTTTCTACTTTTTGCTGTTCCAACTGTGAATTTGCACTTTTGATTCTGATGATGTGAAACCCTAAATATTGTGATTTCTTTTTTTAGGAGCAATCACATATGGCCCTTCATTCATGAGGACGGAGATGATCAACTTCGAGGATATTCAGCCGAATGGAATGGGGGAAGAGAACGGTATGTTATTTTCATGCACACATGAAAAAGTAATATTTAAGTCAACACAGTCCGTCCTAAGTTGTGTTAAACTGACTTATTACACTTTTTTATTCACCGCAATGATTGTTGTGTGATTGGTCAGAAGTTGAATCTGCTTTCTTTCTGGAAGGAGGCACGACAAATTGTGATTTTCTTTAAGATAAGATGATGCATGCAAGTGAAATTAAATATCACATGTCTATATATATATATTAAGTGTATAATAGCAACAACTATTCATAATATTTTATGATTAATATAATAATGGGTGGTTGAAGCTTCATGAAGGAATCCACTAAATGTCACTCTCTGCTCTAATGTAATGTTTTAAACTATTCTGTTGAAACTTTAGTTTTGTTTAAAAGTTTATTTCCTGATTTTGTTTTTAAGATAAGCAAGCAATGGCCAAGCCTACACCACCATTGACACAGGCAATCGAGGAAATGCTGGTGTGTGTAATCTGCCAGGAAATGGTCTCGGACTGTGTCAGGTAAGATTGGAAGTTACTTTCTTAAAATCCCAACAGTTACGATGTATCGTTTGGTAACGTGTGTTTTTTTTCATTACAGTCTACAGCCCTGCATGCACAGCTTCTGTGCCTTCTGCGCCGTACAGTGGATGGAACAATCCGATTCTTGCCCCACTTGCCGCTGCCCTGTTGAGAGGATCAACAGAAACTACATCCTCAACAACCTGGTGGAAGCCTACTACGTGCAGCACCCAGGTATTGATCCAAATCAAACAAGTGTGTGGACATCATAAGATTAGGGTTTCAATTTTTTTGTTTCCTTCAAAAATTGTCACTTGTTAAGATCCCAATATAATCAAATTAATAATGATGTAAAACATTTTGTTAATTTAACGATATCCTTATTCAGCCAGTCGACTAAAAGTACATATTAATCTCTTCTAGTCAAGCTACAGTAAATATGACTAGTTTTATGCAAGTTAAACAAATCACGATAATGTAAGTTCTAGTAATGGACTGTTAGTGTTTCATTAAAAAGTTGTTATTGTCCGTTATTAGTTGATACATCTTTATTTATTATTTTTTGTCCTCTGAAGTAATGTAATTGTGTAACTTGATATGGAAAACATCACATAACAATTGTATTATTCCTGTGAACTTCCAGAGAAGAAGCTCAGCTCCTCCTCAGAATCCACTGCTGTCCCCAGGTAACAGATTGACTTGAACCGTCATTGATTCCAATTCATCTCCTGTGCTCAGTTTTTTTTAACCTCCCTACTCTCTGAATGCAGACGCTGAACACCATGTTCCGTGCCATTGCTGTTGGATCATGGTTTCACCATACAGCAGAATGGAGACCGAACAAGAAGAGCCATCTTCTAACTCTTGTGAGTCCACACAACATTTGGGATACATACAGTAACTGTGATAGTACATTTGGCCACAGATCAATTCTGTACCGACTGTTGGTCTGATAGGTTTGGAAATGATTTTTCTTTTGGTTGATTTGACAAAACGATAAGAAATATGCTTTGAGATCATTGCTTGTTTTTAAGTATGATTTTCCATCATTGGATTGAGTCATTATATTAGTTGTAGGTGATGCTAATAACGTCTTTACCTTGACAGGTGTTCGCTGCGAAATGACCTTCTGTGTCCGTGATTGCTGGAACTGTCTGCGTCCTTTCACTGGTACGTATCTCAGTTTAATCTACAACAGCATCATATGCTATGATTTACTGTGAGGGGAATAATTATAACATTTAATTTTGGTTAGAAAAAGATCAAAACTGTAGCAATTAAAATAGTGTTTATCCTTCCAGTGTTGGATAGTGTAACAGCAACACTGTAATTTCGCCGTTGTCAATTTTCTGCATCTACAAGATAAAGGCTCGTCTCTGACCAACTGCTCATTGTTATTTTAAATATAATGGAAAAAACATGGTAAAATAATGGTGAAATATGGAAAGTGGTAAATGGTGTAGTACGGCCATTAGTTAAATAAAGTTCAATTTTGACTCGAAAAAAACTCCTTTAACGACACATTAAAGATATTTTTATGATTTGAATAAGTAATAAAAACGTAAATAAAAATGCTCAGATTTAGAAGCAGTTTTTCTATATTGTTATTTCTACAAATGCAAATAAATGACACGGATTTATTCAAGTTGAATTTTCCAATTGTTTTTCAGAGCTGGATTTGGAAGAGGACTGTTACCGGAGTTTTCTGGATGTTGAAGGTTCTCAGGTGCTGCAGGTGAGCTGGACCTTAGCTTTTCATTAAACTACACATAAGGAAGTTTTCAATAAACTCTCTGGAACTATTCTGTGAAACTTCCATTGTGTTCCCTTATATCTTAAGAGAATTGTTGTGTTACTTCAAAGACTCACAACTAAATTTTGTTTTTCCGTCTGTAGGCCCACCTTTGCGCTCGATCCTTGACTTGGAAAGACATCGTGAGGGACGTGTGTCATCAAGTGGAGCAGGGACAGTACGATCTCGCGGGTGAATATTGTGTGCCATGGACGTCTTGGAGCAGATGGTTGAACAATATGTGAAGAAAATCCCAAACTTCCCTTAGACCTGCTGCCTTTCTCAAGTAAGTCTTCATAGCAGCATCTTTAAGTTAAGATAGAGATAAGAAACTTGACAGATAGATGATCAGAGTTAACATTTTTCCAATCTGTAGATTATATGATCGACTAGACAAACCTGCAGAAACAGCTGATGGTTCATGATGCTTATTTTCAAAGGCCACAAGATGGCGCTCTCAGCTCTTAAATCTTTAGCGATGAAGACGAAGAATTGAGAGCGCCACCTACTGAGCTCTTTTAATAACACTGTCATTTCATGAGCTTTAAAAAATGTTAAATGAATGAGGAAAATATATGAATTCACTGATGTTTCAATTTCATTATTAACACATTATACAGTTATTAGATAGTGTCGCTTTGATGAAGCTTCACAAAAGAAACCCCACTAGAAAAACCCCATCACTTAATCCCATCACTAAATTAAATACTAATTTCTATCATCAATATGAACCTTACATATTGTCTTGACATTGATCAATGTCCATTTGTAGATTTTAAGAGAATAATTCATTAAACAATAAGAATAATTTATGCTTTTATACTTGCATGTTACAAGTGACATCACAGACGGATTCATGTCTGAGGTGGGAAATGTATTTTACAAGTCTTGGATTTTTTTATACATTAAAATAAATTACATTAGAAATATTTTAAGGATTACATTTTTTTTTAACCAAATTAAGTAATTAATTGTTTGGGTGGTTGTAAAGTTTAGGCTCTTGTGCGTCTGTAATAGAAAGTGTGAATTGCAAGGACGAGGCATTCGAACTGTTGACGCAGTTGATCGATTGTCTCACCAGAGAGAGGCCTTAACCAAATGTCTACTTGTGCTGTTGTGTGGCTGGAGAGTAGAAAAATGAAGGTGTTTTGTTTGTGTGTGTTTTAGTTAATCTCTCTTCTCTTTATTTTCAGGAAGCTAAATCACATCTGTGAGGACGGATCAGAGCAGATGATGGATTCTTCAGCACCTTGTTTTCTACAATCAACTCAGGACGATAAGAAGAAAGAGAATTTCTGTTTTAATTTCAAATATATTTATGTATTACCAAACAATAAACTTTTATTATTTTATGGTTATGAGTCACTTGTTGTTTACTAGGTTGCTCCGAAGAGCCGATGACTATTTAGGCTGAACGCGGGCCACATTTTTAAATTCCCCCTCTTCCTGTTTTGCAAAGGCATTAGCTAGTTCTCAGACTAAAGTCTGGGAGGCACGTGGAAATTGAGCAAACATACAAGGCTGGGTTCATAATCTTAATGTGGGATTTCATGTCGCTGGTGGGAACGGGGGGATCAATAAGTTGTAATGCTGCCTGAGGGCACAAGGGCGGCGGCTCAATTCTTTTCTCTGGATAATCATCTGCAAGATGCTTAGAGTGGTGCAGAAGGGGTCGCTTTGTTGTGGACGGCATGTTTCATGTCGGGTTTATGGCCTTTATGCTGCAACACAAGATAACTGTATAGTAAACCTGCCTGACTTTGTCTTTAATTACTTCATTTTGTAACATTGCTTTATATATTTACTTTTCCCTGGTAACCCGCAAAAAAGGAAAAAAAAAGATGGATGATTCTCTCTAACCCTGCCGAACACCACCTTTTCACCCAAGCCCCTTCTCCTGCAGACCTCCACCTCTTCTTTCAGACCCTTGCCATTTCAAAAATAAAGAAAAATAAGCTTAAGTGATTCTCTGTCTCTTCCTTCTGGACCTTCCAGGATTTCACTGGTGACCAAACCCTACAGAGGCTCTAGGTTTTTGTCTTGTGCCAAATATAAATACCTAGAGTTCATTAACTTTTGTTACCATTCTGGCTCAACTCATTTTTTAGAAGCATTGATAAATAATATATTTAAAAGAAAGTACTTTTATGATTACCAATACCAGCTGATCAGGCAGATTGTTCAAGACTTAAGTGATACATATGTCATACGGAGGATAGAAGCCTGTAAGACACTTATCGTGCGCTAAAAGTTAAAAGAAAAATACACTGCACATCTGGTATAACTGTTGAAAATAAAGTTTAATACAGAAATGTAAAGTAATGATTTCCTGAAGGGTATTCTTTTGTAAATATAAAAAAAATGTTTGAAATTGTTTTTCTTTGTGTTTGTTTTTGTTGTTATCTTGAATTTACACATGATCCCATTTAGAAGATGCAAAAATTAAGAATATGATTGACATATTTATTATTATTTGTTATTCAAGTCAAGGTGTTTTTTAACTTTCGGCCATTGGTGGGTCCACACTGGCATTCCTCAGCAGCTAAGTCCCCCCAACCTCCTCCTCTTTACCAAGGGTCTGAGTTTTAATTACTCCCCACAGCAGGTCTTAAGCCAACAAGAGTTGGAGCCGCTCCAATCAGGAAACCAGTACTAAAGAGGCTTTTGCAGTTTCGCATTCTCCTTTGGACGTGTGTGTAGGAGACGTACAGTGTTTTTAACCTCACACACACCCTCGCCAACCCTTGACCTGGACTGACCAAGTGACCCTGACCATAGGTTGGTGTGTTGTAATAATGGATCATAATTTCCAAGAAGTATTCCGACTTTAGAAAACAACACACGTTGGCAAGTAAGTGCTATACAAAAGTGAATAAAACAAACAAATAAACACACACGAGCAATAATGAAATATAATCAGACAACTTAAACATATAAAAAACATGAAATTATTGAGGATAAAAATATCAGGAAGAAATACAATTTTAAGATGAATGAGTTTTGATTACTTTCAGTAAAAATCAAATCACAGAATGCAATATTGTTAAATTAAAAATATATGTGTGAAAATGTATTTTTTATTCATTGATTTATTTCATGACAAATCGGTAGATTAGGACAAATGCAATGTTAATTTGACACATTCAATATTCTGATGGCACTGATGATGATGATGTAGATTTCAATTTACAACCCTAAAACAAAGTCATAATATTATTTGTTTTATTTTTGGCCTTTCAAACTCAATTTTTTTTTATCTCTGAAATCAAGGTGACCCTAACCTCAGCCACTGCATGTGTATTTATTGAAGCCATTGAGGTCGTTCATCTTGACCCAGAGGCAACACAAGGGATACAACAAACACATTTGTTTTCAGGCATTTTGGGTCACCTTGACCCTGAGATAACACAAGGGTTACATAAAGTTCTTCTCCACTTGTGAGTGTATACATTAAACTCGTTTCTGTGGAACTCAGCTTTCGGAGTAGAACATAAAATTTTCGTCTTTCAAATATTAATGATTGATTTCTTTTTAAAGCCATGACAAAAAAAAATAGAAAATCACGTTTGACCTTCACATACTATATTTAGTAAAATTTGTTTCTAATTTTGTATTTTCTTTTTCTTTCAACTGAGGTATTTACTCAGGGACTATATACGTTTAATTTTCATACACAGAATATAAATCATTTAGAATATTTAATTTCTCGTGGTGGGACTGAAGTGTGCTCATCAGAAAGATAACACAATGCTTTGATATACTTCATGTTTTTTTGTCATCATTTCACACATTTCATATATTTTTATTCTTGGTCCTGTTTAAGATCAGATTCTGTTTAGATTCGACCTTATCATCGTCATCTTCTGACATGTGACCCTTTTTGAAAAATGCTACTTTTTCTCAGCTCTTTAATTTGAAGAAGTTTATTCATTTTTACAGTCATTTACGTCATAAATACTGGCGTGATATCTACCATCTACAGACGTCTAGTCGTGTAAAGTATTAGTATATTTGCCTATACATCACTATGATTTCCCTTTTTCTCGATCCAGCTGCAGAAGCACATCTGTTGGACACTTTTTCGGTAACGAGACATGTGTAATATATATTTATATATATATAAAAGAAGCTTTCAAACCCATAAACTAGCGTGAGGACAACGGACAGCATCGATCAGGTTAGTATGAGAAAGTGCTCGGATGAAGTTGATTGAAATACACCTGTGACTATCACTTTCATCTTCAGACAGATCTTCCAGCTCTAGAGTTAAGACATCTTGCAACAGATTTGAGAATGCTCATGTAAAATGGCGGAGATGGTGGATCAGCAGAGTCCAGCTCCTTCAAAGGGTCACGCTCGGTCCTTCACAATGCACCCCGAGTGACGGCGGGTTGGTCTCAGTCTTGGTGGTCTTGTACGGCAGCAGCCCGCCGGCGACCTGGCTGCCCCACGGCCTCCACTCGGACTTTGCCCTCTTGTGAGTGGGACTGGTCGCCGCGGTGATCTTCACTTCAAAAGCCCCCCCCATCTGTCCATTCGATACAGGAGGGCTCTGATCCAGGTGATCGGCCGAGACCAGGGGTTGCCGGTCCTCCTCCTCTGAGATGGCGAACACGGGGACGCTCACGTGATCCGCATCGCCGCGCTTCTTCCCCACCTGGCCGGTTTCCTCCGGACTCTGGTTGGAGGCGGCGCAGCCGGAGGTGGTCTCAGGCTGGGAGTTCTGCGGGAGAGGCGAGGTCTTGGCCGAGTCCGAGGACAGCAGGCCGAAGCAGGGGCCGGTGAAGCGGGAGCGCCGCAGGTTGCTGGTGGAGCTGAGGCGCCGCTGACGCTGGGCGACTGGGTACGAGGGGTTGCTGACGGCAGAGTCGGAGATGGTGGTGTCAGGAGAGAACTCCAGCTGGACATCAGAGAGGACCCTCCTGCTGTCGTCGCCTCTGTGGTCGGACGCCAGAGGCTGAGGACCCTGCAGGGGAACAACCAACTCCATTAAGGTCATGAAGAAATGTGCTGTTAAGTTGAAATGTGATTTGAATATTATTTCTGTAGTAAATTTAAATATCTTAAAACCCTTTAAGTTGAAGTAAGGTTTGGTTAAAATCTCTTTAAGACTGTTTCCTTGCTAACATAGCTTATACAGAAGTATACCTTTATCCGACATAGAATCAAGTTTCATATTTTAAATTTTTCTGAGACTTTAAAACCAAATGTTTGGAAGTTTTTAAGTGCTTATGAGGCTACGAGGAAAGCAAGCCAGCTAGCGTAGCTCAATGATAACAAACCTAGCTTAACATTTGAAAACATGTATAAAGTAAATATTACTTAGTATTAAATTAAGTTACAATTATCATGTTTGTCTCTCTTGCCGTTCTGCTTCATTTCACATGCTAAATAAAATGTAAAGATACTTTAGAGTTGGCCACACCTGTGCAGGTGATCTCATCATTCACAGCCAATAGGAGTTGGCCCTGAAAAGTGTCTTGTTTTTTATTTTATCTTTGTTGGTGATGAAGTGATGAATTTGTTTAAAAAAGAAAATAAATGTCCACTCTAAGAACTTCTGGTGACTTGTTTCTAATACTATATTTAAATTCTGGCTTCTCATTAAATTATATTATTATATATTTTATATCCATCTAGATTTTTTAAAAATCTCATATATGACTGATTTTGACTCCCACAATAATTGGTATGCACGTAAGTGACTTACAATCTCATGTAAGTTGTTTTACTCTCCTCCTCCGAGGCACTTTTTCAATTTTCTTTTTATTAAGTGACTCAAATCTTCTTGTTATTTCTCTACTTGTTTAACCATAAGTGGCATATTTATTGCTTATCGTGGCTTTGCATTAACAGTGAACAAGTGGGTTCATTGATTACCAGATCTACAAGGAACTGAGAATGGCATACAGGTAGAAGACACTACAGATGGGCAGGTAAAGTTTCATGAACCAGTATCCTGTTTTCTAGTGGCCATTAGGTGGCGACTGCAGTTTCAAAATTGATTTAATTGATGTAGAAAGGAATAGATAATAAAGCTTAGAGTGACATCTGAAAACAGGATAACGCTTCACAAAGCTTTATCATCCCATCCGATATTATCAATTTAAGATATTTTAAATTGTAAACTATACCAGCGATTCCCAACAAATGTACTGTGAGAAATCATTAGGTGGGCTGTGGATATTGTAATATTTCCTGTGAATGGTACTCCGAGAGCCTATAGTCACGGCACAGATTGAGGCTTAATCCGATATCTATCCGTGTGCCACAGATGCCGGCACTAATAGAAACCAGCAGCCCTTCATACCGAGTTCTTAAGAGGAAAGTAGTACACTGACGTCAATTAATTTACATTGACGATTACATTTACAATTATGTTTTGGTTGTACATTTTTGTAATTAATGTGGATTAAATTAAGCTAAATAATCAGTGGACAGAAAAATACCACATGCTCCATTCTTTCCATGTTAATTAAGACTTCATATGCATTTTATATATCGCAAGTGATATTTTATTTGGTGGTGTTCTGTCAGATTTTTCTAACCTAAAATATGTGCCGTGACCCAAAAACATGGGGTAACCCTGAACTAGACTACGAAGCTAGACTAGACTTCTTGTGAGAAACTGAGGCCGTAGTACTGACGCTGTCCATCAGTTTGGTGAAAGGACTGGTGGAGTTCCAGCTGCACCACTTCTTGTGCAGCTGTGACAGCGGCGGGAAGAAGTCCTGGAAGGTGCGGACGCTCCACGCTCTGGGCCTGCTCGGGTTTTCCTTGGAAGCTCTGGCGCCAGTGGGAGAAGGGCTGGAGTCCTGAGAGGGCCAGTTAGCCACAGGAACACCAGTGTCACTGTGCCGCAGCAGGCGCTCTCGCTGCTGAAACACCGGCAAAGAAAAAAGGTGTTTTAGAAAGAAAAGGACAATGTGTGATATTTCTATCTATTGCTTTGGATGAAGTCTTTATGCTCATTTTTTTCATTCAGGGACCTCACACAAAGTATATCAAGCACATATCAGAGGTGCTATTCAGGTCAGTGGCTGAGAGCGAGGGGGGAATCCGGCACGCAGCCCTGGGCTGGAGCGTGGGCAAAAGGACTTGCCTGCCACTTGTTGGCACACAGGAAGTGGCCGCGCTTCACCCCAACTGACCTCCCTTCATTAATCCCTCCGTCGAGAGCACTTCCCCGGGGGGCACTTGACTGGCTACTGCTGCACCTGCTCCGTTTCCTCCTCACACCTTTACTCTCACCCGGTGGACAGCGCTGTGCGCCACATTCATGGATTAACCAGGAGGAAGTGTACTTGTTCAGTTGGCTCGTAGCGCCACACAGCCAGCCAGCCGAGCGTGTGTGGCTCAAGTAACAACCTCATTCATTATTTATGAAGTATATTAAAGCTGTCAAGTGAACTGGAGGGGCTTTGGAACGGCTTCAGTCACGCTTCCAGTGTGTGTAACTCTTAACGCCGAATGACTAATTGGGAGCACCAGACGATTTTGAGTCGAATATCCAAGTCATGTTTGCTTGAGCAACTCATAGGGGATAATTGTGATTGACAGTTTCGATGTGTGCATGCCACCTTATCCGGCCTGATCGGTCAGCTGCTATTAATCAGGGGAGGGTGAAGGTTTTAGGGGTTGCACCCATCAGCGGGAGAACAAACCCAGAATAATCCTTCCCACAGAGTCGCTAACAGCTAGCTTTGTCTAGACAAGAATTAGCTAGGGGTTTAAATAAAGTGTTCTTTTGCTTGCTAAAGCTGCAGCAAACACAATAAGGAGTTTTAGGACCCGCACACAAGGCGACACATCGGCCACCCAACACAGCAGACACTTCTGTGGACCTGCAGGGTTTTTCAAAAGCACAAGGGTACACGAAGGACTAGGGACAACATATTTGACACAAGCCTTCAGCCAGAAAAACTCCCGTTTCTCCGATCCTTAAAACTCTTCACTGGCTGCCAGTTTCTTTCAGGATCAATTAAAAAATTCTGGTTCTTACTTTCAGATCTATTCATGGTCAGGCTAAAACTTAAATCAGTGATCTGATCCAGCCTTACACCCCAGCTCAGGCTCTGAGGTCTGTGGATCAGAATCTACTGATGGCTCGCTTCCGGACCAGAGGAGAGAAATCCTTCCAGGCTGTTGCTCCTAAGCTTTGGAATGATTTTCCTCTCGCTCTGTGTTTGATGGATCTACTGACTCCTTCAAGAAACATCTTAAGACATTCTTATTTGTGCAGGCTTTTCCTGATTTTCTGGGACTCCTGTGTTTGTCTTATGTGCCTTTTAAAGCATGTATTTTAGTTGAACTGTAAACCCCGGTCATTGAATTGACATCGTTAGTTTTTTTTTTCTTCCTTGCATTATCAGATTGTCTTTTTTCGTTAATATCATTGTTTTTTGTGTGCTACATAGTGTCCTCAAATCATTCACGTAAGGTTGAGTTCTCTCATCTAATCATAACTGCATGATGTGACATCCTCTCTTAATGACAGCACGCACACATTCCATACCTAAACAGCAACTACCACCAGGTAGCTAACCTCGCAAATATACCATTCAGTTGAAAAAGTCCTACATTATATCAATGATGTATTATCCAGTGGTTAAGCAATGGATCCATCTATCTACTATCTCGGACTTGAGAAAAGTGTCCAATGTTGAATTTGTTTACGTAAGGTAACGATGATAATGATACTTACTTAATTCATAACTTTAGTTAACAGCTAAGGCCGACACTTTTGTACATATTTGAGAGCCCCTAAAATTTACCGGAAACAAATTTCATAAGTTTCGTTCTAACCAATTGTATCAGTCGTACAGTTTAAGATGTGGGACTTGTCAATAAGCCCTATAAGGCAGAGGTAGGTGGAAGTCATTGAAATGTTTTAGGTTTTTATTTATATTGAAGCAACAAATTCAAGGCACACTGAAGCTACATTTGCTTTAGCCATGCAGATTTCAACACGTAAACAGAAGCGCCATGTCGAGGACCCACACACAGCCGGACCACACACCAAGTGCCAAAGCGTGTATGACACACAGCGCCACACAAACACTTGCACACAATTGGTGCTGGGAATCTGGCTCCGGAGATAATACTCCATTAGCCAGGGCTGCACAAAATCTTGCCAGTCCTTCAAAAAAAAGCTGCCAGATCTGCTGCATGCCAATTCTTCTTCAGGGGGAGGACAAAGGGGAGCAAAGAGTGGAAACAAAAAACAACTTCCTACCAAAAATCGCCTTTTAATTATCATCATTCAATTTAGCACCAGAGGGTAAGACTGTATCACAACACGCCAAGAAAACAGTTTCGGTCTTCAGAACACAGGGGCCGACTGGAGGCAGTGAACACCCCATCACCTCTGATGTCCTGCGGTTTATGGATCACTTCTTCTGGTTTATGGATCATTTACTCCGAATGAGCAGATCGCCTACTGAGAGTTGGGTCTTGAGATTAAATTCTTCCGCTTTGGAGACTCACGGTCACATTTGATGATTGTTGTGTAAGATCTTTTCCGTTTCTTTTTTGTTTATTCGTTTGGCAAAATGCACACAATAAGCTATGTCAATAATGTGCAGATAATGTACACATATTCTCTGGCCTCATAACCCAAGTTACTGGGATATGATCTAGCCGTACATTCATAAGTTGCTATACGAAGTGAATACTTAGGTAGTTCCTCTTCAGATGAACATCTTTTGGTTTCTTATTGCCACAGGATGGATCATTCTATGAATCTGACATATTTAAGAACATATTCAACCTTTTTCTAGACATGTAAGACACATTTGATAATTAATTAAAATGTATTTATCTATTTTATTCTGACTAAGGTATAATTCTTTTAAGAGATCCCCTCCAGTGCTAACAGACTGAAAGCTCTCCATTTGACAGAGTATTCACACAGACACCTATTATAGTTAAAATTAAATAATTAAAATAAGTAAATTAATAAAAACATATTTAAAATATGTACTTTTTTAATGCATATGCTAAACTGGATAAAAAAAGCGTTTATTTATCAATATATCTACAACATTAAAAGAGATATTTTGTAATTCACAACAATATTTCAATCATAAACAACAGTTAAGATCCTTTAAGAGGCATTTTGAAAATTCTCCATGCATTAAAAAACACCTCCAACACTTAATCTTAAAAGTCACTTCCTCCCAAATATGTGTTTTAGCTTTCACCTATGTTACCTTACTGGCTACTTGTTCAGTGCATGTGTGGCTTTCAAAGCTAGTTAATAGTTACCGTGTGAGGGGAGAAGGGGAGCCTGCTGGGACTGTTAGAGGTGGAAATGATAAAGACCTCGTCGGCACCAAGGTCCAATTCTGTTAGTCTGCTTGTGGAAAGATCAGCATCCTGGGTAGACTCACAAGCACCTGAGGATGAACATAAATAAGAAATCATAACCTCCGACTTGTGATGTGCTGATAAAGCTTCATGAAGCAGAGTCATATTTTCACCCTCAGTTTCAAATGGGAAGTTTCAATATAATAGATGTTCAAAGCAATACTGCCATCTAGTGGACTTTGAAAAAAGTATACTGCTTCATGAAGCTTCATCAACCAATTACTATTTCAGAATGATTTGAGTTTGTGGTTTACTTGTGTGTTGCGTGTCACTGTGTTTGACGGGTTGTTCCGAGGCCGGGACGATGGTCTGATTCTCTGCCATCAGCTGAAGCTCGCTGACCTCAGCCACACTGGTCTGGACTTCCTCCTGCACCTACAACCAAAAAGATTATACTATAATCTGATCAGTTATCTCATCAAGACCTATGGAATAATCCTGAGTAAGAGCTCCTCATGAGTTTTCTACAAAAAAATCCCTTCAAAACTGTGACTATTTCTATCATATCGAAGTTCAGCCAGTGCTGTGTGACCTCACTTGAACCTGGTTTCAGAGGCCCAGGCCCCTCCTGGCTGCACTACAACAGTGAACCCTCTCGGCCCCGGAGTCCAGTCAAACCACGAATATTAAAAGCAATGTCCAGTAATCCCTGCTAAAACTTTGTCTTGAAAGGAATGTCTGTGCTGATGAAGCCATAAAAAGAAGATGCCAGGTAGAGGGGCAGTGAGAGGGGAACACAGGCATTTTTGACACAGTCCAGTCTGTACCTCAGAGTTAGAGGAGGCGCAGGAGCTGTCTCTCTTTTGACACAGTCTGGGTCTGAAAGACAGAATTACACAGAAATTAAAATGTAATTTTAAAGCGGTTAAGATCTGATATGGACGGATTTTCTGTATTTAGAAAAATAAGAACCTTTTTGCAATATAAAAAAGATTTAGAAATACAACATATTGAAATGATTATCAAAACAACAAAATAATATTATTATAAAACAATTGGTATAATTTGAAGCTTTTTTGTAAAGGATTGGTAGATCATCTATGCTTTCTATATTACGATTCAACTAACTAACCTAATTCAACACTGCAGAAAACTGACCAGAAACTGTTTCCTTCAACTGAGAAAAATCTCTAAACTTAAGCAATTGTCACAAGATGATCTGGAGCTTGTAATCCATGTGTGTCTTCTTGTTTAGATTATTATAAGTTTATTTTCTTGTCTAAACAAGAAGGAGCTGTCTCGCCTGCAGTTAATACAAAACTCTGCAGCGAGAATTCTGACCTGCTCTAGTAGAAGAACTCACATTTCTCTGATTCTTAAAACTCTTCACTGGCTGCAAGTTTCTTTCAGGATCAATTTTTAAATTCTGGTTCTTACTTTCAGAGCTATTCATGGTCAGGCTCCTCCTTACATCAGTGATCTGATTCAGCCTAAACCCCAGCTCGGGCTCTGAGGTCTGTGGATCAGAATCTACTTATGGTTCCTGAACACAGTTCAGGAGAGGAGAGACATCCTTCCAGGCTGTTGCTCCTAAGCTTTGTAACGATCTTCCTCTCCCTCTGCGCTTGATACTGACTCCTTCAAGAAACATCTTAAGACATTCTTATCTGTGCAGGCTTTTCCCTGATTTTCTGGGACTCTGTGTTTGTTTTATGTGTATTACTTTGATTGTTAAAGCGATTTGTGACCCTGGTCTAGAAAGGCGCTTTACAAATAACCTTTACTTACTTACTTACTTATCTACTTACTAACCAGTTTTTAGCTTTCTTAATTCCCTGTGCAGTATTTTCAGTACTGCTGAGTCAACTAGATGGCACCCTGTTACTTGGAGATTAAAATATATATATTTTATAAAAAAAAGACTTATACCTTTTAAAGTGCCACATAATAAGTTCTGAAAATGCCTATAGCTTTATGAAGCTTCACCAGCACATTACTACTAAGTAAAGAATGTGAAAATAGGAGATTCATGTTCAATCTTAAAACCTACGATAAAATTATTTAGTGATGTTTCCTGTAGACTACTTGAGTCGCTCATTATTAAGTGTGTTGTGATATATTTTTGATTATTTCTTAAGCTAACTTTAATAAGTTTAATCCAACTTAATAAAGCGATGGAATTTATGGTAGAATTCCCCTTTACTAAATGATTCAAAAGCTTGAGTTTAAAGTCTATGTAATCTAAGTCTTTTGAAGACCACATGTGGCCCACTTTCCTGGCATTTCACTAGCCTAGGCTCATTTTAGCTCTTTATGATATTAAAGGTTGGGGGTGATAGAAAAATACATAGATAGAGATCGGGTCACTGGAGTAGTTGATAGTACTACTCAAGAACAGTCTTGGTTTAAATTAATTCCTTCAGGGAGTTTTATAAGCACAGACCAAAGTCACGTTTTTTCCTGATGGTATAATTGTTATTGGTTTTTTCAACTCTGAATTCAGATGCAAGCAGCTCCTGGACATGGATATAAGGCACATGGATCCAATTGAAACTACCTTACCGGTGATTTATATCATTGGTGCCGAAGAGTATCATGACTGCTTACATATTTAAAGTACACATAAAGTCACATTGAAAACAACTAAGAAATGACCCTGCTCCAATGGGAATCTCAGTCCAACCGAATGCATTTGTGTCCCCAATGTTCTGTCCTCCCGTTAACTCCGAATGACCCAGCGAAGCGTGTTGAAATAGCTTAGCCATTCTCCACTTATTAAAAATTACTCTCACAGCTGAGTGAGCACTTCAAGAGCCACCAGTCAAGTGAGGGCGACCCCTGCTGCGATCAGCCTCAACTCCCGGGCTGCTTTTTCCGACCTTAAGGGTTGTTGGAAAGTAAATCTCCAGACTGCTTTAAACCTGCAATATCTTTCACCTTTGCTTGCCGAGCTGTTTTTCTTTCTGACGATTTTTGGGAAACCTTTTGATTTAACAAGGACTTAACAGACAAGAAGGGGGAGCAGCTACTGTGCTTTCTTGTGTTCTTGAAGCTTCTGGGCTATTTCTTGGCTTCCACATTACCGCTGCAGATTGGGCTCCCATTTTTACTGAACATGTGTTTCTAATTTTTCTAACTAAGAGTAAGAACTTTTGGAGTTTCCGACACAACACAAGTCTTCAGGAATTGTGGTCTCACAGTTACTTTCCTAATTTGGAATCCATCGATTCTCTGAGACTCCTGTGTTGTTTATGGTATTATCTTGACCTTTTAATTATATATTTTATTGAGTATTGTTTTGATTGTTTAGGCGGTTTTTGACCCAGGTCTGGATAACAAATAAATTACTTTATTACTTACTTATAGTAACTTTTCTAATTTGGAATCCATTTGCGTCATCATAACGTCGATAAAAACTTACATGAGATCCTAGAAAAGGTGCTTCTGAATTGACACCTTTAATAACCTCTTGAAATTGGGCCACATTAAAAAGGCCACGCATCCGCCACCAAATCAAACCGATCGGCTAAGATCGCCACATCAGTGACGAGGCTTTCAGCTGAGTCAACATTACAAACAGGTGAGCCTGTGTGTCCAAGTCTGTCACCTCAGACAGACTTGTGAAGTTTCTCAGGAAAATATTTGGTATGAACTCTGTGAGGGTTTGTTAGTCCGATTTTTCACTCTGCTTGGGAGATTGAGATATGAGGCTAACTAGCAGGAATCCAGATGTGTGTTAGCGATCTGCTGTTGGCAGCAAAATTCAAGTGATTTCGGAGATCTCAAAGCAGAGTCGACGACAGGTTTTTTTCCTTAAATTTGCACAGATTTTGGTTCAACCTTCCACCAGTAGCTGATTACTATGAGTACCAGCATCATTGGTTATTTTGACCCCTAGGCCATTCAGCAATATTTATTTATCCTAACCTAAAGCCAAAATTTATCAGCTATGCTTTTCAAATGTTGACCACCACTATCATCCTTAAATAAGGTCTTCTCCATCTGCAATTCTGTTCAGAGAGAAGTTTGTAATTGTGAATTGGGGTTGTGTCTTTCTGCGTTGTCTTATACGGGAATTACTGAAAGACAGTATCAAGTGGTCTAGGAAATGTGGATGTTGTCACAAATATTAGTTATTTGTGGTTTAAGTTTTTAAGTTTGTGGTGAAGACATTTAATCCCCCCCAAAATGTTTTTAAAATATGCCATCTGTTCACTGTCCATGGTCCTGATACCCACACTTTGTTATCAGTATTTACTCCAACCAGGTGCTTACAAAGGTATGAGAAACGTGTTGATTTGGTCACAAAAGATGCTCAAGAGAAAATAGACCAAGTAGAAGATTACCTAAAAATGATGCAGAGGGTACCAGTCAGAATCATGGCGAAGAAGGCCGCACCGCTCACAGCAGCCAGCAGGGAGTCCACCCTAGTGGATGCGGAACTTAAGGCATGCCGGTCTCCTTCATGCTCTGTGAGATTGTGGTAATGGAAGAGGAGAGCAAAGCCGCGTCCCCAGTGGGTGGTGGTGATGAGTTCCATGATGACCTCCACCATTTCCTGGTCGGAGCCAAACACCAGTTGGCTGCTGGGCGGCCGGTTGGAGCCACAGAACCTCGATGAAAAGGTGATCAAGTCAGAAATGTAGAGGACGTCGTGTGGACAGGCGTCCAACATCGACTGCTGTGTCTCTGGGGTATTGGTCGACGTGTCTGTGGACTGTGGCAGGGAAACGGTGCTCTCTGTGACTCCAGCTGGATAAGAATTGGGGTCAAAGTCAAATCCAAGACGAGATCTAGCACTGGCGGCTTTCTCTGCTGGCTTGAACGTGGAGCCATTTGTTAATGCAGTTTGATCAGGGGAACCATCAGTTCTTTTGGCGAGTTCAGAGTTTAAGACTTTGGTTATCTCCATCTTTGTTGAGAGCTCCTGTACCACCACTTGCTGTTCCTCCTCAACAGCACTCTGTAGCATTAACGCTTTGCTTGCCGATAAATCCTCATAGGCTGCCAGGCTGGGTGAAAATGTGGCATTTTCTTCAGTCGCCTCCTCTTCAAAATCCAAAGCCGCAGAATACGGCAAATCAGAATCATGGTTTTCAAATACATCAAAGTCAAATATCTCGAGAATGAGTTGGTAGTCTACAGGCACAAAGAACTGCCAGACACAGTGAGTCCCCGAGGAGTAGTTATAGGGAAAGCCAGGGGACAAAATCAAACCTTGGACATCCATTACATCCACCTTGGCACCACAGTCAAAGTACACCTGTAAGAAAGATCAGAAGAGTTTAGTTGATCAGAGAAAGCACATGTGGAGCCAAACAGTTTATGAAATACAACTCATTGGCATAATTTGAAGTGTTGAAGTTAAATCAAAGGTTTGATGAATACATTCCCCTGAGCCCTGTGGCTTACTCCTGATGAATAAATGGCACTTCTCCCACTGTATGGACATATTTAATGGTGAAAAAACTTACATATTTCCGTATTTGTTCCCAAGCCCATGTTTTATCTGAGTAAAAATACCTCTTCTATTGAAGCTTTAAGTTTCAAAGCAATAGCAAACATAAAAAATAAAAAAGATACAAATCCTGTGAGTGTGTCACTGTGTTCCAACGATGAACAGACTTTGGATCGCTGTTCAATAAATAGAATTCAGATTTTAATTAAATTCGATCAAGTACAATCTTGAACTAGAGTCTACGCCAGGGGTTTCCAAACCGGTCCTCAAAGGGCCTGGTGCAGGTTTTTGTTCTAACCAATCAAGACCAAGATCAAACTAACCAATCGCACCCCCTTTAACCCAATCAGGAGTCTTCGAGGTGTAATCAGTTGATTGTTGCTTGTTTCAGCTGAAACGTCATTGGTTAAACTGTACATGTTGGATCGGTTGGAACAAAAACTTGCACCACCCCTTTGAGGACCGGTTTGGACACCCCTGGTCCAAGCAAACCAAAAGGTTCCAGTTGTTGTCGAAACTGTTGTTATTGTAGCCCTTCTTGGAAAGTCTAGAGAGGAGAATGTCTTCAAAGCACGAGGGCCGTAATCTTTTACCGGTGTGTAGCGATGCGGTGGTACCTGGTCTAAGCGGAGACAGATGTGTGGCTGGACAGGGAGCTGAGGACCAGACCTATGAAGAAGGCTTGTGTGTTTATGAGCTTTCCTTTTGGCCTCAACTGTGCACTATGGGAAAGGTTCATCCTGGCAGACAAGCTATTACAGCAACACCCCCGGGCATGACTTCTGCACAACACTAGACTGCAGGAATAAGAGATCCGTGCAAGAATGTAGTTTGAGATACAAGAGCTGACTTCCAGAGACTGTTGATTTATGCGATCATGTCATGGAAGTTCTGCTGGAGTCTTGAAACAGTAAACCAAAAAAGTTTTCACTCCTTTTGTAAAAGTGGATCATTGTAATGCTAAAAGACCCTTTGGAGTAATTCACATTTTAATTAATGTTTACATTCTCAGAATGGAATAAGCCACTAGGTTAAGCTCATCGTCATTCCGTATCAGTAAAGATTGTGTGAACCAAATGTAAAAGAGCAAAAAGCCGCAGTACATAAAAATGTCCACTACAAAATGGCTACAGCAACACTGGAGTAAAAGGGTAAGGAACTTAAACATCAACACTATTAACACCAAATGTATGAGGGTCAATGTTTCCAACATTTACTTGCGCTTATATTGTCTTTATGTTTTTTTAATTGTGGGAGGAAATCAGAGGGTACGCATTAAACTAAACATACAAAGTCCACACAAAAATAGACGCACCTCAAGCCGGAAGGGAACCAGCAACTTTCGTGTAACCTAAACCAATGTTCAAGATGTTAACCTTATTTAAGACATGAAACGTTATAATGTGGTTAATGTCACCACCACTTGTGGTTAACACTGTTATCGACTAGCTAATCTATTATGTATCAAGGGGCCCCGGAACTAAATTTGATGAATTCTGTTTATGTGCCAGTTGCACAGTATCCTGTGAAAAGGCTGTTGGAGGGTTAGATATGGGGACCTTCAATGGAAAAGTTTCTTGGCATTATTACCCCTTATTATCATAATTTTCTCATTCAAAAACAGACCACATACAGCTTGTCAGTTGATATCGGAAAGAGTAAGATGTTTGCCAATTCTCTTATGTTGTTCAAAAAAAATACAAAGGCTAACCTGAATTAGCTGATTATGAATCCGATTAAGAGGCTTAATGTTCCTGGTCATTAATTTTACGAACAAACAAAGCGCTACCACCAACAGGCAGGTTAAGAATCTGGCATGTAAGCTTTGTGGGGTTTTTTTTAATCAAGGAAATCAGGTTTCCATGAAGTAGACTTTTAATTGCTATTTGACTGGCATTTGGGTGTGACTAAAGCAAAGCCCATGTCATGGCCCCCTCACTTTCTCGCCAGAAATTATTGTGCCGCAGCAAAGAATTGCATGGATGACATTTGAATAGGCCAAATGGCATTCCTGTGGAGGTTATAAAGAGAGAGGGAGTAAGCCGATTTGGGGTACAGTCCATTGCGCAATGTGGGGAACCACTTCACAATATGGGGGCAATGAGAAAAGTACAACGTGTTCCCTTTTTGGAGTAAACATGTTCGCCCCTGGAAAACATGCTTGCGTTCTAATCTGGCATCAAAGAACTTTTTCACTTTCTGACCGGAGAAAATGGATAGAATGAGTTGTCGGTGTCTGAATGTGAACTTTGGGGTCTAATCAGAGAATTGTGTCACGGGCAGGGGCAGTTTCATCTCTCCCATCATGACGAGGCGACTGGGAGGTCGATGCTGGGAGGATGTGCATGGTGGATTACACATGAAGGGGCCCCGAAGTGCCACACTGTCGAATAGAAATAGGGCATTCTTATAATGCCAAACATCTCGGTTCTGTTGCGTCAGCGACCACTCTGCTGGCAGGCCGCTAATTATTCAAGGATGCCTTTTCTCATGGTGCAACAATGGGCCTCAGGGCATGGTGGTGGGCCACCTCCATGACAGGTCAGGAGGATGATATTTTAATGAATTGATGCTAATAAGAACAAGGCAAAGTTTACATAAGAGCCGGCTGGTCAACGCGCCCCAGTTGTGCCTGTGATGGGGGCTTTCCTGGACAGAAGTAGATCAACAGAGCACACAATTGTCTGACATGACTTGTTCAGTGAAACATCATAACAGCTTCTGTCATTACCAGGGGGCCCCTAACAACTGGTATTGTTCATTTGGCTTCAGTACATCCCTGAAAATATTGTATAGGGGTGATGCATCCAGACTGTGTGACTGTCTATTTACTAGTGAGGAACATCGTTCATTAGTTTGTCTAGGTACAGATCGATAAGTACAACCATCTGCACTTCTAGTAAGTTTGAAAAGCTAGTGATGAAGTTTCAGTTTTGGCACATTTGTTTCAGCTCTAGAAGAACCTGGTTTCCTTAAAAAGTGTGACTGAGTTGATCACACAAGTCTAGAAAGAAAACCCCTTGGAATTTTTCTAGACTATTTTTTCACAACCACTGGGCAAGGGTCAGTACCTGACTGTAAGACAGTTGATACCACGCCACCCAGAAAGAAAAAAACATAAATTGTATTGTAATATTTTCTAAAAGACAGAACAGTCACAGAAGTTGCATTAGTCTGTTACTCCTGACAAATCATAATACTTGTTTTGGTCAAGTCTACTAAAAAATAAGGTTGTTAACTGGTGAAAATGAGTGATGGACAAACCCTATATGGTAACATCTTGTTACAGAGAAATCAGACTAAAACGTTTGCTGATTCAGCGTTATCATGAGATGTATTTAATTCACGTAAAGTTTATGATTTTATCTGAATGTCGGTCCGTGATAATCATGTCTTTGGTAAATAAAAATCCTGGGCTCTAATTTTACATCACTTGTGTCATACTCACGGGATGTGGGCTAAATCAGATCCAGACACTTCTATACCAGGCCAGAAAAATTAATTAATTAAATAATACAGCAAATAAATCATGAAAAATGATAATCCAATTGCTTGACATTTTGACCTCGGAAAATAAATGAGGGGAAAAAAGAAGTAAGTAGGTAAGTAATTATTAATTGTAAACTGCTTACTCAGACCAGGGTCACAAAGAGCTTAAACAATACACAGTAAAACACATAAATAGAGACAAACAGCAGCCCGGTAATTAGGAAAATTAGGAAATAAGGTATAATTGGGTAAAAGCCAAATAAAAATGTCTTAAGATGTTTCTTGAAGGAGTCAGTAGATCCATCAAACACAGAGAGAGAGAAATATCGTTCCAAAGCTTAGGAGCAACAGTCTGGAAGGATTTCTCTCCTCTGGTCCTGGTTCAGTAACCATCAGTAGATTCTGATCCACAGACCTCAGAGCCCGAGCTGGGGTTCTAAGGCTGGATCAGATCACTGATGGAAAGAGGACCCTGACCATGAATAGCTCTGAAAGTAAGAACCACAATTTTAAAATTGATCCTGAAAAAAATTAAAAGAAAATAATTCACGTTGTGACCTAGACTGTGTTTCACATTTTTCATTTCTGTATATGTATGTATTTCTGTATTTTCACATTGAAACCAAATCATTATTTTTCCAATCAAACACTGGGAGAAATTTCAACATTTATTCAATAACATTTTATGGTGACTAGTATTCAAGAAAAAAAGTACCCGTGAAAAGCAAGTTTAGGTCCTTCTTTACAGAGGCTACCAGCCGGCAGATCTGTTTGTTGGCTGATTTGGGTTTTTAACCACCCAAGCTGACAACATCACTGTGAAAACTTTGCAACATGAGCTGGCTGCTGCTGTAGCACAGTTAATACTCTCACACCCACACATGCAAGCTCAGCCGCTGAGGCACAAACTGGACCGGCTCATAAAGAGTCAGACGGGCCCCTCGGAAAGGGGACAGGAATCCTCGGCTGTGCCGTTGACAGGAGGGGAGAAGCGACACTGCTTCACGGACTCACACTTGGACTACAGACTCGCAGCCATAACTCAGACAAGTAAAAAAATTAAACAAGAGAGGATGGAATCTAAAAACATCAGGTAGAAAGCAGATAATCTGAAGTTAAACATCTTTTTTATTGGTATTTAATTTGTGTTGAATCAGAATTATTGTGAGCAGTATTAGGACTTGCACTGACTGATTATATCTATAATACACACTTGAATACACACAGTATATTTGTGATTTGGAGAAAATGAAACATGTTTCTGACGTCATCCTAGTGCAAAGAGAAACCTGTGGGCCACTCCTCTTGACATCTGACCCTTGTGACCTCATTGACAGACATTTTTCAGATTTATTTTTCTCTAAGTTTACTGTTTGTATCCTCATTATAAACTCATATACAAACAAAAATGTATATTGTTTATTTTATTATTGTTTGATTTTGTAATATTTTTTAATTCAAATCAACAAATTCACTTTACTAGTGTTGCATGAAGCTCTTTTTAAGGCACCGCGATTAAGATTATAGTTAAAATAGGGAAATTTTTAATTCCATGCAAATACCAAAAAAAATGTAAATCTAGACATGACAGCATAGAGATAATGAAGTTTTATGTAATTATTACAGTTAAATAATATGAGACTGTGAGCTACATATCTTAACAAAAAAAAAAAGAAGCTAAAACACACCAAATTTGTGATTCTGATTAGCTCAAGCCTGATAATTTGTCCATCAGCTGTGATGAAGTGTCTGCTTGAGGTCACGGCTCCCCTCGCAGCTGTGGAAACTGCTGATGCTAAAGTTTTACAACATTACCCTGCTGTGATGTCAGTGTCTCTCTTGGTGGGCTGATGTCACCAACAGGAGCTGCACGTTCAACCCCCCGAGCGAGTCCACAAACAACTGGTGTGGCGGTCTGCCTCCACAGATCTGGGGTGGCCCTGGTCCTGCCACCTCAGCACATTTCAGTCCCCCCATTGCATTATGGGTGATTTCTGAAAGGCCCCTTTGAGCGCAAGCCGGTCTGAGAAACTTTTTTTTTTTTTTTAATGCTCGCTTGTTTCCAGCCTGCATGGAAAAGTGGAACGCGACTGAATGCCCTCGCACGAATATGCTACCGGGTGGGCGCGGGGTGAGACGTGGACTCCCTCTTCCTTGTTTGAGGTGTCAGCCTATTAACATATTTCCTCTGGAGAAGTGCTGCTTCAGTTGCAGCGGCGGCTGTTAAAGCAAGACTGTGGAACCCTGCGGTGGAACATGACCTTATCTCCACAGTGGTTGCAACCAGTTGGGGATGGAATCATTTCCAGATTTTGGAATGTGATCCAGTGAATGCATCCACGGTAATTAGTCTCCCGGCAACAACACTGCGAGAAGCCAAAACATTTAGAGCTGCACTGTACACGGCTGTCTGTCTGCTTATACCCTGGAATAATCAGCCACTTCAACAAATCCAGGATTTTTGTTTAGAACCCTGGAGTTCATTCTATGATTTCTAAGAGTAAACTTTGTACTGGATTAGCCACAAAACACTTTGTCATATTGGAACCTAGTTCAATAAAAAAGCTTAGCAAAAACATTTAGTTGATTATTTCAATCACATGTTTTAAAGTGAGTCTTGGGGGTCAAATTTGGCCCATCAATTCTTTTCATGTGGCTCTTAAAAGCTTAAAAATGGATTTTTGTCGAGGGAAAATTTGTACGGTGAAATAAAAGCATCTTGTGGTGAAGAGTTTATTTTATTTATTTGTTTAAAACAAGTTATTTTTAATTAAGCCACATATAGTACAAATGAAGACTGACAACCCATCCTGTCCAAAGTTGTATTTTAGACAGTAGAGATTGTCCAGGCCTGATCAAGTGCAGCACCACTGCTTTTAATCGGTGTACATTTTTTATGCAGCAAAAATATTTCACGTCATTTGAGTAAAACTGATTGATCATTTCCACTCTTTTTAAAATATTGTTCCATTTCCAGCTGATGCAAGGAGTGAGACATTGCAAGTGTGTTTCTCTTGTATGAGTAAAAAAAAAGTGAACTTACATGCCAGCAGAAAGTGGATGTTAAGATCGTGACCTATGATCACGGTCTTGAGTACCATTATTCAGACTCTTTTACTCATATAGGCCTTGGACGTAAGACCTGAAACTATATGCATTCATGACTTCTCATTCTAATTCCATTTCGCATCAGAAGGTTTAATATGTTTACTAAGCCTGTATATTTGCTTAAGAGATTTTGTTTAATGCGCAGTTAATGCACAGAAATTGTAAAAAAAAAATAGACTTAACACCTAAGACTTCTGGGAAAAACACCATGGTTAACATGGAATTGGTTTACTGATTTACTACTGCTTTTTTTTTTTAAGAGGATAAATCAGATGGATTGATTAAAGCAGCTCTGGGTAGTTTTGGGTACCTTAATATTTGTGTACTAAAATAACTTGATGACATATCAACTTAAAACTAGTTGAATGACTCATATACCGTGACTTGAGGTGTTTTGTGTTATTTTAATTTTCACTGTAAAGGTTCTTGGGGATGGTGTGCACATGCTACATATCGCGCTGGTTGTGGTGGGGGGGGGGGGGTATTATGGTACAAAAACAAAGTTGAAGTTATGTTATTTACAATTTGATTCACTACCTCATCGGTATCCATCCTTCATTCAGACAATGGAAGTCTGAAAACAGAACATTTGTCCAACTGCTGCCAACCAGGACATGGCAACTTTTGCAACGTTTACATGGGAAATGTGGTCTCCCGGTCGGGCTAAACACTAACACTTTAGTCCACTGGCGTCTCTCGACTTCAAATCGCATTCACTGTTCAGTAAGTACAAAGCAAAGACATTTTAATATCGTCCCTGCCTTCTGCTTATTTATGACGTAATAAGCAGAAATCAAAGACACTAAAAAAGCATATTTTAAAATGTCCATTGTCCTGCACAACTGTACAATTAAACACCTTTATTGCCATTTGAAATATAATTGATAGTACAATTCAAGTTTGATTGAGCAAATTGAAGTACTGATCCTTCTTCAGGGAACAAATAAACAAACTATCCATCTAACTAAAACTTACTTACACAACCCAGTAGAAATTCGGTCGCACTCCAGTATATATCACCGTCCGCTACATGATGTCAATAATGATTAAAAAACAATTCGCAATTTAATACAATACACAGTTTAAATATATACTTCAAAAGGCCAAGACACATAAGACAAACACAGGAGTCCCAGAAAATCAAGGAAAAGCCTGCACAAATAAAAATGTCTTAAAATGTTTCTTGAAGGAGTCAGTAGATCCATCAAACACAGAGGGAGAAGAAGATCGTTCCAAAGCTTAGGAGCAACTGTCTGGAAGGATTTCTCTCCTCTCCTCTTTCTCCCACAGACCTAAGAGCCTGAGCTGGGGTGTAAAGCTGGTTCAGATCAGTGATAGCTCTGAAAGTAAGAACCAGAATTTAAAAATTGATCCTGGATGAAACTGGCAGCCAGTAAAGAGTTTTAAGGATCGGAGAAATGTGAGTTTTTCTACTAGAGGATGTAAGAATTCTTGTTGCAGAGTTTTGTATTGCAAACTAATACAATTCTTCAATAATGAGAATTGTCTTATTCAATTGAAATATACTGTTTTTCAATCATGAGAATTAGGCCCTAATTAGGAGGTATGTGCAGCGCCAATGCTTTTCTCTAAACATATGGACCAGAATGCTTGTTGTTCAGGAGACAGAGCTTGTGTCTGCGAGGCATGCGGACATGTTTGTTGATAGACTGTCTGTATCTGCTGTCAGGAAATTCATCGGCGAGCTAAGTGAGTTCACCGTCCACTGGCGCCCTGGCAGTTCAGTTCAATTAGTGATGAATGTCCCCTTTTCTCCATCACAAATAGAACCTCGCGAACGATGGTGCAGGGCAACACAACAACTTCACTCTTGTCCGCATTGTGGTTCTGTGAATCGTCAGACCTGAATGCCAGATATTTTTTGTTCAAAGTAAGAGGGGGTTGGGGGGGAATGGAATATAATAAATCCCGCGCTTGTTTATGCTGTTCCAAAAATCAAGTTAATACAAAAGGGGAGTGGAGGACAAAGCCATCATTTACTGTGTCCCCTCAGGCAGATAATCGCAAAGATAGTGGGCACCCAATACATACGAGAACTAAAGCTAGAGACCCCGACAATTCAATATAGTAAAAGCTTTTGTTGTCGGCTTGAAAGAATTGGGCTGCGGTGCCGTCATTCTTCTTCACAGGACGAGGATGACTTTTGACAGGTGAAAGCTACAGAGCTTCTTCTGGCTGACAGTCCTGGTCTTGATGTCCTCGAGAAGATCTGTGTCACGGGTAATCCATTTATATTTTGACACCAGAATCTCGCACTTGCACAATAAGAGCTATTGCATCACACGGAAAAGAACAAAACCAGACTAGTGGGCGTCTGGGTGGGCAAAATATAACGAGCTGAGAAGAATCGACCATCCAGGTCAACACAAATATCTCGGTGTCCATGTGCGATACTATATATTTCAATGTCTTTACTGCTAAATAATAAAACTCCAAGCGTGTTTAATGATGAAAACTGAGCATCAGCACAACTCCTGACTTAGATCTAAACCTGTTTTTTCTATAAAATTGTTGAAACACTTCATGTCAGTGGATCAAAACAATCAGTAAGGTTGGTTCTCGGATTACACGCTGGCCGGATCACAACAGCAGCCGAAGGAAAAACAAGCTCCTGCTCTCAGACCTACTATTTCATCATCAACTTGTCAGTGTAAGCTTCACAATCCGCTCGGATGGCTTTGAAAAGTAAAACATAAGGTTAACATGCACTCAATGTGGTTCTCATTTCAGCAGGAATGACCCCTGCATGCCATTCCCCAACTCTGTGACGTGCAGCAACATCAAAACATGCAAGTGCCATCAAAACATCCCTTTGAAATACCCCCTGGAACACAATGTGCCACATTTAAAAAATATATATCAAGTAGCCATATCGTCTTTGAAACATGAGTACAGCGATGCATTTATATTTGTCGGTGCAAATGCAACAAACCGAAATGCGTGAGAAATTCTATATTTTTTGTTGTAAATACTTTATGATGTTTAATATAGTGTGCATATCCGTCATCTGATAGTTATTTGTCGGTTGTTTTTTTTTTTATTTAGAAAAAATCCGGAGTAAGAGAAGATTATTTTATGATGCAACCACAGCGGTCAACAAAACAATGCTTCGCAAAACTCCATTCAAAAAATGTAAATTGGATGTGTCCCTACTAACGTGTATTCTATTGCAAACTGGCTTAAAGTTTAAGAAAGAGATTCAGCCTCTGATACAAGTAATTATATATAAAAAAAAAAAAATTATGAATTTAATGTGTGCTTTTATTAAGGTTCCACGTGCTGTTAGTTTGCACAAAGTGTTGATATTTTGCACCGAATGTAAATGCGTATCAGAGTTGTCTTCACATCTGATCTTCTTTAAAATAAGTTATTTTATATTTGTAGAAACGTTAAGAATTGCTCATCGTGCACATGTTTGAATGATCGTTCTCTCGGCACGATGGACGTGAAAACAAGTGTTCACTTACTTTTTGAGCCACGCATCCCATGACGAAAAGCAGATATGTTGTCATGTGAAGATGTGCCCCGAGCGACGGAACACAAGTCATTTTCCTGTAAGTGTTCCTCGTTCGATGCGACGCGCAGAGAGCCGTGTCCCGCTCCTCGTCCTGCCTCGCATTCACCTGGAGTGTCGGGAGCGCGCTTCCATCGTTCGTGACCAGACTGGACCGACCCAACTCTCAGAACCAGACCACTGCTGTGCACTCTGTTTCACCTCTTGTTTCACTCTTTTTTTTAATCATTTATGATGCGGGAGTTTACTTTTAGTAAAGAAAAACTGTTTAATTTAATTTGATGTTCTAATAAAAAGTAGGTAAACAGAAAAACAATCAAAACATACTCAATTTAAATAAACATCTAGATTTTTTGTTAATGATAAATCCAAAATGTATATTTACATTCTATAAATATTATTATTGTTTTAGCTAATTTTGTATTTTGCATACCATAATCCTGATTCCTCAAATACCCCAGAAATAATATTATTTATTTATTTATAAATTCCCTAACATGGACCATTTTTAATTGTGGGAGGTTTTTCAACTACGTTTCCCCGACGTTTATAAAATCGACATGTTCAAATGTTACTAGTTTCACTTTGATTAACTTGTCAATGTTACTCTGCATTTAGCTGATACAAGTATTGATTTAACTGTTAAGAAGAGGCAACTATCAGGTTATAATCTTGATTGCATTATGACCAAGCAAAGTCTAAAAATGTAATCCTCATGGTTGAATCTTATTTATAGATTATTCTTCTATTTTTCTAACGGTTTTATTTTATCTTACAGTTGATATATTTACTAATCGTGCCACAGGGAAATTACAGAATATTAAAACTGTAAAACTTGTTCAGACTTAAGGTTAAGGTTAATCTATTTGATAACCAATGCCATATTACCGTCTTTGATTTTTTTTTAAAACGTTAAATGTTTTTTTCTATTCTAATGTTCAAGGTTCATATCAAGTTCATTCAATTGAGAATAAGTGAAGTTCACCCCTTTGTCCACAAGGGTGAAGCACTGTTCAACAAACGTGCTGCTGATGCAAAACTCACACAGGACCTTTTCTCGCGTCAATGTTTTAATTAAGTGACGTCACTTTATGTTTTATTAATTTAATGTATTTTATATTTGAGCCAATGCGCTTCTTATTTTAAGTGAATACAAACAATATGTTCAAGGTTACGTCAAAATAATCGTAGGTTGTATAAACCTTAGATGTCAGTAGATTTATTTATTTTTTAATATATATTTGAAAAATATGTATTAAACAACGTCTGGGTGATATGTTCGTGTTATATACATATTGTATTCCAAATTTTAAAATTTGACAGAAACTACTTCCTTGAAGGGCAAACAGTCGTTCCTGTGTTTCCAGTCGGACAGTAAATACGACGGAAGCTAAACAGCCACGTAGTAAAAAGGCGAAGCTCGCAGAAGGGTGAGCGTTCTTTTTTTCCGGTATTTATTTACACTGTCATGCAACAATACATCTATAATATACATGTAACATGTTAAAAATGTGTTATTATTGCAGGCAGGTAAAAAAAACATTCCGAAATGTCGCACCGACAGTCGGTGGCTAATTTAGCTAAGACGTTAGCACGGTTAGCTTGACAGGTCCCTGTCGTTGTCGTCAGCTGTGTCATTTAAAATGGGACTTGATAGCATCCGTGGCTTATGATGCAAGTAGACGAACAGTGATGCACATAAAGAGCATATTGCCATCCATATGAAGCTGGTGAAACGCATGCATTCCAATCAAATAGCAGACTCTGTCATACAAGGCTGTAGCTGACATTCTTATACACAAAAGTGTTAAATGAAGAATGAATAATTAAACCATGTCCTAATGCCATGTAATACGCGTGAGAAGCTGAAGTTTTCAACGTTTCACCTTCACCTAAAAAGAATAATGTATAAAGTACAGCTATTGATCCTCCTGCAAATCAATGTTAGAAACCTTCAAAAATGACTCAAGTCAAGCATGATTCCCTAGACAATGACTTAAAATAAGTCACTGGGAAATTATGTTCCCGCCTTACTTACTTACTTACTTATAGCATTAATCCATTAGATCCTCCAGATGTGTTAAATATGAATGAATAATTCTTTCAGCAATTGCTCAATCAATGAAGAACTGTCTATACATGCACAAAAAGGTGACACAGACAGTTCCTTGTCAATCTATATTTACAGAGACAAAATCCACTTACCTAATCCAGCTTGTTATCTCCCCTGTGCATATTTAGTAATTCTTAAATCAATAAAAAGTGTGTTTTTACATAACGGACGTTAAACAGAATGTTAGAGGTTACTAATTAACTTCATTTCTTTTCTCAAGATGATATTGTGAAAACCTCATGCCAGTGAAACCTGCAGCACCATTTTTTTTTAGGAAATGGCCACTTGTCAGTAACAAGCTGCTTAAATGGAAGTATATGTTGACCAACCACCCATCGCCAAAGAAGCCTTGACTGTGCACAATGAAGTGCAGTCAAAGAAGAAGGATCTGGACGACTGTCAGATTAAAAATGGTGACGTATCTAATGGTAAGTGTATGCAGAACAGTTACAGTAGGGTTAGTTTAAAGAAGTGTTTGTTTAGGCTTTTGCTGGATCAGTAACCGATGGAAGACCTTAGTCATTGGAAATATATTTATAGTGACATATGGGATTGATCAGACTCCTACGGCTTTATTTTGTAGATTAATTTGCATATTCTTCCTCATTTAATACAAACAAATTATACAGAAATGTAATCAACCCTTTATTAGGCAGCTAAAACATGACACTTTTGTGATCCCACCAATCTTACATATATAAACATTTGCTTTGCATCACATGCTTATTAAATTAAAGTTTACTAATGTACTGATTGACTACAAGCATGGATTTCCTCACAGAACTATGCTGTTTCTAATGTAGTTAATAACCAATGTTCATTTGCATTTGTATTAGCTTTAATCTTTAGTCTTTCAATATATGATCATATACATGTGTCATTTTTGTAAAACTTTATGTAGCCTGGCTTTCAGAAGCTTGCCCAACCATATCGGAACTATTTCAAAGGAACACATTAACCATCATAACTAAGTCATTACACCCTGTTACCTCCTTAAATCAATTTGCACTATTTAATGTTTAAACACAAAACCTGCATGACCTGATTTAAATCGTTTATTATTGTTGTGTTAACAAGTACATAACATTAACCTTCACAGAAGATACACTCCAAAACTACCACATGTTTTAAGAGTGTTCATTTAAGTAATCTGATAAGAGACATTACATCAATGAATTAATATTTAGCATGTATAATGAAAAATTGACGTATTTTAAAGCTTTAAGCCTTGTGTTTAATTTATTTGTTTTAAAGAAAAGCATTAATTCTATCGATTAAAAACATTGCTTATAGTTAAAATATTATTATGAGGTTGACTATGATACATTAAAACTCGTTCTTAATAGTGTAACAATAGCAACTTTTAGCATCCATAGCAAAGGGTTTTGGGCTTGTACCTCCAGAATTTCTTCACATTTACAATTCAAATGTTTTGGGCCTGCAATGTAGGCTTTTGTATTTCTAGCTTTGAATAGTCAAATCTTCTGTTCCATGCCTACTTAATTGTTGAAGAGTATGTTCTCTTCTCGAGGTTTTTTATGGTGCTGTGCTTTTTTGTTACGAGCATGTTTTTCGATTGGATTCAAGAATGATCTGTATGTAAATCATTTGAAACATTCCTTGAAAAGTTCAAAACCACACTATCCTTGCAAACAAATTGCATAATTGTCTCTGGGCAATCATCTAATTTAATGTAATTTAAACCATGTAATTTATTAATTTCTATTTTCAAATTTTTATAAGCTTTGTGCATAGTTTTATTATTTTTTACACATGTTTACCGCTTGTTTTTACAAAAGTCTCTGCCTCCCTGAGGTCTATGGATTATGTCTTTGTTGTCACATTTACATGCACATTTCTGAAAACCGGTTTTGGTTCCTATCTTTCTGCCCCATGTTACACCGGTATTTCAACTGATGTGTGCATATTCTTTTATGTTATCTTTGGGTGCGGGAACAACATTTATGGGGGGAGAGAATTAAAAAATACTAATTTTGTGTTTGTGGTTGTGTGACCAGTTCAACATACTTCTGCATTGATCTACTAGGAGAAATAATAAATATAGAGAAAAGCCTTCATTAAAATTGAATGTTATTGGACAGGGACCGATTTGATGAGGTCAAAATATTAGTATACAATGATCTAGCCAAAGTTTAAAACGGATGGTTTGTAGTTCCATTTCCCTAGCCTTCATATGTAATGTGTCATCTGTAGACCAATTCTGCAAAGTGTTCAGGATTTGTCTTCTATAACTGGCTGGATATCAATAATTTTGTGGCATCAAGAGCACATTCTCACACAATGCATCAACTACTTGAGTGTTGAGTTTAATTTGATATACAAAGTGTTCTCACAGATATATATTTTATGTATATATTTCATACAGTTTTACAGAGCAGTAGTAGATGTCCAACATTTCTTTGCATTAAAATTTACCAGGGTAGAATGTGGGTTTGTTTCATAAACTGGTTCACAGCCACTTGGCAGAACACTGTCTTTTAAATATTAATTGTCTTGCTCCTCTGGACTCTCCTTTTCAGGTTCGGTCTACTCAGATTTGACGCCTAGTGGGGATGGACTGACAAAGTGCTCTGGAGTTCAGGGAGATGCACAGGAAAATGGCCCACTCTCTCCAACTGCCCCTCCTCAGAGCAGCAGCTCCCCTGTCACCATTCAAGAGCCATCCTCCCCCCAAGGTGTGGCTTCTCATCCACCCACCATGCTAGAGTCTCTGGGAGCTAGTACTGAGTTGACGGCTCACAAGGGGGATACGTTGCAGTCACTCAGACTCAGTATGCCTATGCAGGAGACTCAATTGTGTAAGCATATAGTAATATTGCGTGAGTGCCCCTGTTGTAAACCCCTGCATTTGCCCCTAAATGCATGATGTTTATCATATGTCATAACAACATTTTAACCAGAGGTGATTCAATGGAGATCTTGCCAACTTAAGATTGCTTTCACAGTCATTCCCCACCCTCATTGTATTGCTTGCTGTTCAGTTATAAGTGTGGTTGCATGTTCTTGTTTTGTTTTTTTAAACTGTGGTATGAAACTAACCCCCTTGTGAACTTAGAAAGTGTGTTTGCATTTTTGACTGTGGTGTTAATGGATTTTAATATTGCAAATGTCATGACATGAGTCACTGACACACTCATCAAATCAATGCTAGTGTGAAAAATATCCATTATGATATTCATTATACTTTAAAAGGAAAAAATAATTAAATATAAGCAACACATTCTTAATGGAGTCAGGCTTGTAATTGAATTCAACAACAAATGTTTTCAATAGACAATCACACTTTTCACCTTGGAAGTGTAGCCACAGTGTGCACAGCTGTCTAATCTAGCTCCTGTTCTCATGCCGTAAATAGCCAATCTAAAACCTTCATTGGAGATGGAGAATGAAGAAAAGATCCGCCTGGAGGCTCGTCGGCGCCTGGAGGAGCAACTCAAACAGTACCGTGTGCAGAGACATAAGGAGAGGGTAGGTGATGCACACTGCTCTGTCATCTGCAAAGTGGCATGTATGTATCTTGCTTACCTTTAGTAATTCTCCAAAGTGTTTTCCTTAAAAAAGCATTTTTTGCATAAACAATTCTTGTATATATTGGCAAATGTCTCACTAACATTATAACCACGAACTAACATCTTTTTATAATAATTATTTTCACAGAGCTGAGTGGTTAAATTCCTAATATTTAAAAATCTTTATTCTAAAATTTATGTTATCGTAAAAATGTCCTCAAATCTTAAATCTAAAACAAACATATTAAGGCTGAAGGTTTTGCACTCCCAAGGCGCAACGCACACAGAAGACCGTCAAATACATTTGGTAGTATATGTTGAAGAATAAAACTATTATTATCCTTATGCCTATTTAATCAATGTTTTAGTTTCATCTCAAGATATAAATAACCGTCATGTGAAATGGTAAATCGGCTAATTTTCCAAAACGTAATTCCTATTTATTTTCTCCCTGTCAATGGTCCCGAACTCTACAGTCTATCGGCATGTTTCCATGCTTCATTCAATGGCTTCAATGAAGATGCGAGGTCAAACGTAAATAACTGACAGGTGTCAAGGGCAGTGGTGCTTGAATGAGGTATTAGTCAGCTGATTTGGTGGAAAATTGCAAATATCTGGTCACATCCTGGAGCCTGCAGCACAGAGAAACCCTTAGAATTGTCTATAAATATATTACATATAAAACATGTGCATTCTATCGATTTAAAAAGTGAATTAACAATACATATCATCGTAAATTCACCCAGTCCTACCTGTCGTCTACTGTCCTCGCCTTTCATAACTGCTGCTCATTTAGACCAATATGAAGATTGGTGACAGACTTTAGGTATTTAGTAAGGCTTACAACAGCTCTCCCATAATTGACGTAAATAAAATATTACTGCTAATAATGATTACTCCAAAGATATAAAATAAAAGCTCCACAATCAAGCAATACATGACAAAAGAACATAAATGTACTCAATTTATATACTTATTTTATGTTGTTTTTGTAGTCTCATCGCAGTTCTACCAAGAGCAGACACAGTACGCTGGATCCAGAGTTGATGTTACACCCAGAAGATTTGCCAAGAGCTAACACCGTTGCCATGACTACGGAATACTCATTCCTCAGGACCAGTGTCCCTCGTGGCCCCAAATTGGGAAGCTTAGGAATCCCTCCTGCCAGGGAGAAGAAATCAAGGTCTTCCCGGGCAAACAATATCCACTCACTGGCTGATCTCAGGTCGGGGGAGGATGATGAGGGAGGTGGCAGAGGTGGAGCAGCGACAGCTGACAGCTCCATGGGCTCTATCCAGTCCACCATTAGTTCAGTGTCCACTCTCTCTGAGGTCAGCGTCATATCGGAGAGCAGCTCCTGTGATGCGGAACGACAACACGGTGTTTCGCTGCAGGTCATTGACAATGCCTCTGAAATAGACGGGAGTGAGTCGGGAACAAGGCCAGGGAACGACGGCAATGACAGTGACAGCTCCACCTACAGCAGCGTTTCCACTCGTGGGACATATGGTCTTCTCTCCGCCGCACTGGACCGCCAGCAGGGGCCCTACACAGTGGAGGGGAGGGAGATCGCACCCGAGGCCATGGGTCATTTCCCATCACTCCAGGAAGTGTTGCAGGCAGCCAGCGACGAGCAGCACCACCTGGCACTAGAGCAAGACGCCGCTTCAGAACCTCGTAGCCGTAGAGACAGTTTCTCCAGCAGGTATTGGACTCTTTAGAACAGACGTTGTTATAACTAAGCCCTTGAGCAATCCTTAATTTTCTCTCTTTATTTCAGTGTTTCCCTGGAAAGTTCTGTGATGGGACACGATGAAATGCTCCAAGTCATGAAAGAGAAGATGAGACTTGAGGGTCAACTAGAATCTCTTTCATCTGAGGCCAATCAGGTATTTATTCATTACTTTTTAACTATCAGGTCATTATATTTAAGTAATGAATTTCATTGTTGTAGAAATCAAATTATTCAAGCTTATTTATATGCTGTTGGCACCCAGGCCCTCAAGGACAAGACGGAGCTCCAGGCGCAGCTGGCTACAGTTAATGCTCAGCTAAATGCTAAAAAGGAGGAAGCTCAAGTGAGTCAGGAGAGGCAGGCTGTGCTCGGCACAGAGGTGGGAACACTGAAAAAGAACTGCAGGCAGCTGGAAAAAGCCATGGTGGAGCTGCAGGGGAGTCTTGAGAGCAAAAACGCCAGCCTGATGTCCGTGAGCAATGACTTGAAGGTGGCCGAGGAGCAATACCAGAGACTCATGGGAAAGGTTGAGGATATGCAAAACACTGTAACATCAAGAGATACCACGGGTAAAAGAACAAAATAATGTGGGGGGTTAAAAAAGTTTTCTGATGCTTATTTTGATATTTCACAGTTCAAGAGTTGCGTCAGCAGATGGGTGGTCTCCAGAGCCAACTCCAACAAGTCCAGCTGGAGCGCAGCACCCTGCAGAGTCGAATGAAAACTTCGCAGGCTGAGATCGACTCCCTCCAGCAGGTCAGACAGTGGTACCAGCAGCAGCTAGCGCGGGCCCAGGAGGCACGAGTGCAACTACAGAGTGAAATGGCAAACATGCAAGTAAGTTTGATCGTGAGTGATATATTCAATTCTGGCTTTGATAAAACAATATCTTTTCTATTTTTTAAGGTTGGAAAGATAACCCAAATTGGGGTCGTGGAACATCTGAAACTTGAAAATGTAAACCTGTCACATCAATTGACAGACACCCAACACCGTTCAATCAAAGAGAAAGAGAGAATTGCTGTTCAACTGCAGAGCATTGAGGTATACTTTTCGCACCATGACTGTTTGTATTTGACTTTGTCCTTCTTTAACAAGCAGGTGATTCTTCATTCAACTTGATGCACACATATCAACTATAAGTCTATCTTTTGCTTGCAGGCTGACATGTTGACCCAAGAATCGGCCTACAAGCAAATCCAGGATGCCAAAACCATGGTGGAAGATGACCTGCAGCACAAACTGGACGAGTTTGAGCAAGAGCGAGAACACCTCATCAAACTAGCAAACACAGCCGGTCAATTAGAAAGAGAACTAGAACAGGTGCGTTTGATTTTGTATCTCATACCTTGTCTGGGTTTTTCATTTTGCGTCAAATTAATAAACCTTTTGTTTCGAATCATCCTCAGATGAAGTTGACCCTTTCTCAGAAAGATGTGCAGCTCCATCAGCTCCAGAACGAACATTTGGAGCTGATGCGCCAGCTCACCACAACTCAGGAGAACCTGCACACCAAAGAGCAGTCCATCAATCAGCTGGAGGCTCGCTTTCTGGAGCTGGAGGCTCAGCTGGCCGAGCTGCAAACAGAGAGCAGTGCAAAGGACGACAACATCCAGTTTCTTCAGAATGAAAAAATAGTTCTAGAGGTGGCGTTGCAGGCAGCGCGAGCCGATAAGAGCCAACTGGATGAAAACGCTGAACGACTTGGAGAGGACGTTCTGGTTGCCTCTGATGTTCTGGATCAGCTCAGACAGGAAGTTCAAGTCAAATCAAGTCAGGTAGGACTTCTATGGTACAAGAGTATTTTTCTCCATGTGATGAAACGGGATGAATTAAAGATGCAGTTATTTGTCAAATTAGTGTTGGTTTTTGTGTTGACTGAATTTTGTTTTGCTTCAGATTGAAAAGATACAGCAAGAAAACGGTTCATTAAAGAAACAGGTGCAGAAATTGAAGGACCAGTTTCAGCAACAAAAGGTAATACACCTTGAATTTTACTCTACCTGTGGAACATATTAGGAAAATAGTTTTGACAATTTAACAATGATTAAGCTTGCAATAATATAGTATATGTAATATATGCCGTTATATTTCAAAATATCTAAAAAAAAAAAAATTATTAAGCTTTATCTCCAGTCAAAAAAATGTTACCATGTGTGAGAGTGAACTGTTTAAATTATAAGTTGGTTAAAGAAAGATGTTAAAAATCAAAAGAAGTCATGCTGGCATTCAAATTTGACGTTTATTTTTTGCCGTGCGACGCAGCTTTTGAAAGAATGTCAGAACTGTGACTCACTGTGGGAGGATGACAAATTTCTGCCATCTGAAAAATGGTGATTGACGTATTTGTCTAAAATGAACAATGACTGTTGGGAATGACTGTCAGGCATGCTGTCCTTAATGAACACAATAGCATCAATTAAAACTGAAATGTAAATGTTAGTAATTAAGTAAGAATTAAGTAAAAGTTATTTGTAAAGCGCCTTTCTAGACCACAAAGCCCTCTAACAAACAAAAACAATATACAGCTAAAATACATGCTTTGAAAGGCCAAGACACATAAGACAAACACAGGCGATATAATAAAAATTGTCCTTTACTCACCTTTTCCGAAACTGTTAGAACATTTCTTTGCCAATAAAAGGGCATGAAAAATGTTCTTTTTAAAAAACATTCATATTGACTGATTTGTTGAAAATAATTTACATTTGTTTAAAAAGGTGTCTTTAGTTCAACAGATTATTCTTTTTGAACAAAGGCAAAACTTTCACTTGCCATATGTTTATCTTTTCTAGGGATTATTGTCGTAAAAGATGTAATAACAAAACAATTGCTGATATATTTCTGAAAAATATTGTTTTCAAGTTGTTACATAATTATTTTCTATTTATTGTGAGCATTTCCTCTGTTGACACATGGGGTTGTTATCACTCTTCAGGTATCCAAGCCAATCCACTAATGTTGAGTTATGTTTATACTGTTTTAAATTGTGGTTAGAGTTTTTCTTTCACCTTGCAGGTGATGGTGGAAGCCTACCGACGGGATGCCATCTCTAAGGAACAACTCATAGGCGAGCTCAAATCCACTAAAAAGCGCCTGCTGGCCGAGGTGAAGGATTTGAAAGAAGAGGTGCTGAGCGCTCAGGGGGAGAAACAGAAGGCAGATCTGGAGCAGGCTCGGCTGCAGAAAGAGGTCACGAGGGTCCAGGATGAGATGAACAACATGGAAGCTCATCTCCAAACAATTCAGAGTGAAAGGGATCAGCTAGAAATGCAAATGCAGGTTCGGTGATCACTCATACACTCAGTGCAGTCAATGTTTTGATTGCAGAGGTTGAATCATGTTTTTTTTGTTTGTTTTTACAGTCGCTGCAGTTTGATCAGAGTCAACTTGTAGCTGTGACGACGGAGAATGAGGGCCTGAGAAAACGGGTGGAGAAAATGGAAGGAGAAGCCAAAAAGTGAGTCAAATACTCAAAGATGTGTTGAGAAGTGCAAACATGATTCACTTTTGGTTTTAACTTGATGTCTGTTGCAGGGCCATCTCTGAGCAGAAGGTACGCATGAAACGGCTGGGGACAGACTTGACCAGTGCTCAGAAGGAGGTGAAAGCCAAACACAAGGCGTATGAAAACGCTGTGAGCATCTTGAGCAGAAGGCTACAGGAGGCTCTGACCGAGAAGGAGACGACCGAGGCAGAGCTGGTCAAGGTCAAAGCTCAAGTGTCTGACGGAGGAAACAGCCAGATCTTACAGGTATACTGTGTGTACACGACACTTCTATATTACATATTGTTCAAGGTTTGGTACCATATAAAATGTGTTTTAGTAATTTAAATCATTTTATTTATGCTGTCAAACTTCAGAAAAAACAAACACAAATCCTACCTAAATTTATTTAAATGTTGCTACTTGAAATTTAATGCAATGGTACTACCGTGTATTTAATTTAATCAAAAAAGATCAAATGCTTTTAAGTTAAGAGGACAGGAATCTATATGATTTTAACTAATTATAATTGTTGTTTATTCACTTACGTCTGTTGGCTTCAAGATACTGGGTCACATGGTACTATTAACAAAATATAGATTTCTTAAAATGATTTGATGTTTCGAAACAAACATAGTATGACTGTTCATTTAACTTCGAATACTTCATAACACAGGAAAAGATCAAAGCGCTGCAGGCTGAGCTTCTTTCTGTTGCAAAAAGCAAAACCATGTTGGAGAAAGAGCTGCAAGAGGTCATCACCCTCACTTCTGTGGAGTTGGAGGAGTACCAGGAGAAGGTTATGGAGCTGGAGGATGAGGTGGACATTTTTTCCAATGACTTAGTTAGTGAGAGTATATTGTTGTTAATTTGTATAAATGATGTGGTCCTTCCATAGCTTCAAGAGTCCCGGTGCTTCAAGAAGAGAATCCGAAAACTAGAAGATGCTAACAAAAAACTGGCTCTGGAGTTGGAGCATGAAAAAGGGAAAATGGCTGGATTAACTCAATCCCACAACACACTGAAGGAACATTCTAATATTTTAGAGTCAGCATTAGCAAAAAGAGAAGCAGATCTTGTCCAGCTCAATTTGCAGGTATAATGAACATACAATTATTTTTTTAGCTATAAGATTGAATTATGCATCATTGTTTTAATGTAAAAATGTCACTAGGTTCAAGCAGTTTTAAGACGTAAAGAGGAGGAGGACCAGCAAATGAAGCAGGTGGTGCAAACTCTTCAACTGGCTTTAGAGAAGGAGAAAACCAAAGTGAGAGACCTAAAGGATCAGGTAATGTGTTTGTTCTTTCTTTCTCAAGTGATAAAATGTTATCAAAATTTAAGTAGACTTTATTTTTAATAGTTGAACAAAGGGAGTTTAAATGGAGTCTACTTTTGTATTACTTTCTAATGCCTAACACTCTGCACTTTAACGTTAACCAAAACTGAATGGTGGATTTATCAGCATTATTTTAATGATTCAATGTGTCCTGTAGGTGGCAGCAGCGAAGGCAGAAGCGGCACACAACAGAAGGCACTACAGGGCTGCCATGCTGGAGCTGGCCGAGATCAAGAAGGATCTGCAGGCCAAAGAGGATCTTGTGAGAACTTTGCAGAGTGAAGCTAAAAAACTGCAGTAAGTAATAATACTGCTTCATTTCCTTAAAGGTTTGAAAGTCTAATGGGTTGTCATAATAAGGGTATTAATCAAATGTATTATGTTGTTCAGAGCTCAGGACAAAAGGCATACTGAAGAAGTGTCCAGTTTTCAAGAGGAGCTCGCAGAAGCTCATTCCCAACTTCAGATCCTGCAGAAGCAGTTGGACGATGAGCTGTCAAAGCAACCTCTCACTAATCAAGAGGTAATACGTAACCACTGGAACTTTTTTGTTAATCACATGGTTCTCAAGACTAGACCACATTGAATGAACACCCTGGTCCTTCTTTCAGGTGGAGGACCTGAAGTGGGAGGTGGAGCAGCGTCAGAGGGAGATTGAAGCTCAGAGGCAGCAGCTTGAGTTGGTGGAGCAGTGTCACCACAGCGAACTGGAAAACATCCAGACATCTCTGCAGGTGAGCAGCTGAGCATATAAAAGATGTGACTTTCTAGTGAAGCATGCAAGAGAGTTTGTTGGTTTTTCTTCTCAGAACATCAAGGTGGAGCTGGAGATGGTGCAGGAAGAACTGGGCAGCACCAGGAAGGACAAGTTTATGTTGCAGGCGAAAGTGGGCGAGCTGAGGAACAGCATGAAGACCATCCTGCTCCAAAATCAGCAGCTCAAACTGGACTTTAAACAGACCCGGATAAGAAAGGTAGGGAAGAAAGAATATGCTTTTTTACTTCTCTCTACTCGAGAACACATTAGTTCATAGCTTTGAATATTTGTAGCTTTGCTGTTTTGATGCGAAGGATTCTAAGACTTTTAATTCTTAATCCCACCTTTGTTGTACTTCTTAGCAACGGATAGAGTTGAAAAGTGAGGGGAACCCATCAACCCCAGTGACGCCTGTGAAGATCCCTGACTGCCCAGTGCCGGCATCTCTACTGGATGAGCTGCTCAAGCCGTCAACGTCTGTTAACAAAGAGCCCCTCAACAACCTGCACAGCTGTCTACGTCAATTAAAGTAAGATTACGTTTTCCATAGCTCACAATGGAACAAAGTCATCTTTACTATACTGACCTAACCTGTTTTTTATCAGGGAGGAAATGGACAGTCTCCAAAAGCAGATGCAGGAGCACACAGTGACGGTGCACGAGTCAATGAGTTCATGGACAAACACGGAAGAAAGACTGGCTGAACTGGGGCTTGACAACGACATCTCCATTTCATCAGAGGCACTAAACAATGCAGTTGTTGAAAACGACGACACAGAGGAGCAGCAGGCATAAGTTACAGGCTTTTCTCAGGCAAACAGAGGGAGGGGGTGGAGTTTTATCCACAACGGCACTTTTAAAGCCTCCTGTTCTCTTTATTCTAACCATTGCTGCCAACATTTGGCATCTCCCCCGCCAGCGCAGAAGTGCATCGAAGAGTAATACCTTTTATCAAAGCTTTATTCTCTATGCTCACTTTGATGTTTGTTATATTTTTGTCAGATTTATTTATTACAGATTAAACTTGTTGTTTAAATTAACCCCTTTTGTTTACAAATTATTAAGGCAGTTTATATTAATGGAACGGTTTCCTACACTTAAAGGTGATCACTCATCCCTCTTTTTTGCAATATTGAAAACCACGGCTCAATAAAAAGTATTCTGGTGGCAGTTTAACCATCCCACCAGTTAAATGTAGTTTTCTCGGTGCCTGTTTCTCTCATCTTTGCTTTGACAGACATCATTACTTCCTGTTAGTTATAACATTACGTTTGCTGTCCTGGTCAATGCATCTTTGTTAATATGCAGTGTTTTTTTTCCAGATGTCACATATCAACTTGTGTTCTTGAAGTCTAGATACATTCAATTTAAATGAAACTGTTTTGTTAGCATGGACTGCAGTCATTTGTATGCGAAAAAGCCTTAAATCATATAATAACTTGTACTGCAAAAAAACTGTTTGATGGAATGAAAGTGGTTCTAGTGTACGTGTGTGTAAGATTTTGGTGTACAGTGTATAAGCGGGTTACATAAACTGACATTTTATGCTTGATCTCAACTCACTAAGGTAAAGGATGAGCATGAACTGTTACTAACATTCATGCAATGGAGCTTCTTAAAGTATATTCAGTACATATTTAAAGTACATCAAACGTATGCCTGTTTTATGGCTCAGTTTGGATGTTAATTCCATAGTTTAATATATAATTTGTTATTGTGTTGTTGTAAATTAATTTGAAATGATTTATGTAAGAAGATAGAATCAAAGAAATCAAATGCAAAACGTATTATTCAAGCGACTAGTTCAGGATAACTAAAGAGAAAAAGGGGGCCATCGTTGTAACTACTGCTGTTGATATCAAGATGTTCATTCTCATCATAAGATGTTTTTTAACACCATTGTTTGCTTCTGTATTTCCAAAGGGACATCAAGTATTTTGAGGTGAATGCTTTCAAATGATGAAAACAATACATGTTGACAAACTGTCTTCTGAATAAATCTTTTGAGGTAAGTTTGTTTTTCTTGCTCACTCGAACGTATGTTCACATTACAGCACATTTCAAAAGTGGATACATTTTTCTCAAGGAGAACCACGGTAAGGATGGCTTCTTAGTTTTGTGGCGCTGACCAACTTTGTATAAAACAACTTTAAAACCCATCTTTTGAACATACGACCTACTCTTGAACATATCTAAAGCCATGGAAAGCCCAGGGTCCTGATAACATTCCTGGTCGTGTCTGAAAGAAAGACTGCCGAGGAGCTCACAGATGTTGTCACAGATATCTTCAACTCCTGAGACATGCCTCAAAGCCACAACCATCATCCCGGTCCCGAAGAAGTCGTCCCCCTCTAGCTACAACGACTACCACCCAATCGGACTCAATTCCATCCTCATGAAGTGCTTTGAGCGGCTAGTCCTGCAACACATAAAGTCTGAGCTCCCCCCGCCCTGGACCCCTTACAGTTTACAGTTTGCATGTTGGTCTAACCGCTTGACTGATGATGCCATCTCTGCTGCCCTCCACTCAGCCCTCACCCACCTGGAGACCAAAGACTCGTATGTCAGAATTCTGTTCATCGACTTCAGCTCAGCATTCAACACCATCATCCCCCAGCAGCTCATCCTCAAACTAGACCAGTCGGGACTCAACACCTGCCTCTACAACTGGCTGTTGGACTTCTTAACAGGGAGACTACAGACAGTAAGGTTCGGCATTAACGCCTCCAGCACCATCACACTGAACACAGGGGTCCGCCAAGGAAGTGCGTTGAGCCCCCTCCTCTTCACTCTCCTGACCCATGACTGCAGCCCATCATCCAGCTCCAGCCTCTTCATCAAGTTTGAGGACGACACAACTGTGATCGGTCTCAACAACAGCGATGAGACGGTCTACAGGTGTGAGGTCAACAGGCTGACCATGTGGTGCTGACCAAGACAACAATCTTCACCTGAGTGGAGAAGACGAAAGAGGTCATTGTGGACTTCAGGAAAGTGTACACCCAGCATCGACCACAAACTAGGGACGGAGCTGCAGTGGAGAGGGTGAGCAACACCAAGTTCCTGGGTGTGCACATCTCTGAAGATCTTTCCTGGAGCCACAATACAGCATCACTGGCCAAAAAAGCCCACCAGTGCCTGTACTTCCTCCGAAAACTGAGGAGAGCAAGAGCCCCACCACATATGATGCTCACCTTTTACAGAGGCACCATCGTGAGCATCATGTCAAGCTGCATCACCTGTGGTACGGCTCCTGACCAGCTTCTAAATATGAAATCCTCTGTTCCACTGCTACCTCTGGTGAATTTGTCAAGGAGGAATAATCTTCTAGAAAGCTCTGGAGAAGAGTGCAATATCTCGTTGAGCAGTTTTTGGTCCGGGAAGAGGAAAGAGTATCTCTAAAATATGAATGAGAGACAAAAGTTGCACGCTCCAAAGTGAAATGTGCAAGTAGATGACATCGTTATTGTCAAAGGACGAGGGGAGGGATAGCAGTTTCAGCCGGTTGATAGACCTAGGAGGTATTCTGACTTTTCATTTGTTAGAATGTAAAACAAAAAAAAAAACGTTTGTAGAATTAATCACTATAATAAATTATATTTGCATTGATTTACGTTCTGATTATAATCTTGGTTTGTGTCGTCATTCGTCATATCCGGCTTTTCTTGTTTGCTTTTGTATGATGTATGTCAGAGTATAATTAAACTTTTCATTTGTATCTAAACAAGGAGCAAAATTAACATTATTATTCATCATTGGCTTTCAAAGTCTTGATTTCCACATGTAATTAATATTGTGTAAGTTTAGACAATTTTCGACTGATTCGTTAAAACGGAAAATATACTGTAAAAGAGCCCCAACCTAGAATAACTTGCCCTAGCTGCCCCTGTCAAATAATCCAGTGTATGTGTGCCCCACACCTTCGAGTTCCTGGTGTAATTTTGAGCAGGCACCGAGTCGGACAGCTATGGGTCCTCCTTGTGCATTTTGAACGCATCGCGGTGAGAAAAACACCTAGCAACAGTCGCCGGGTAGAGAGGAGGAGGAGGTGGGAATAACACTATAAATATAACTAAGATATTTGGCATTTCTTATGTATACGTTAAACTGTTTATTTCATACACAATCCAAACGTATACGGTGTTCTTAATGTGTGCTAGGCTTCAGGTGTTAGCTTTACGTCCTGCTAGGTGGCTAGTGTTAGCATGTCCTGTCACAGCTTGCTTGGGTAGTGCTGACAGTTCAAAAACAGCTCTTACTGTTTATTTCCTGATTTAGTTTTGTCTGTTTTTTGTATTTAATATTGCAGTGGATATTTTTTATATTACACAGTTGATTAATGTGAACTATAACTTCGTGTTCATACTGGTCTTGTGCGGCTTCTGCTTTTCTGGATTTAAAGGTGAATTCCAGGAAAATAATGTGTAGGTGGCACAATTTTTTTCGACACTAAAACTTATCCAACTCGATATAAATAATAATAAGGCTGATAACATGTATTAACTTGTTTTTTAAAAGTGATAAACAACCGGGGAAGTAAGAACCTGCACAGACCATTTCAAGCACGGTCAGGCAAACAAATTAATAGTAGGCTAACATTGTAATTCAATTTTATCCAAATATCCTCGATATAATAATAGTAAGCTACAATATAATAACCTTTAGTTTAAAAGAGATCAAAACATGTTCTAATATTTTGACATGGATAAAGGTGTACGCACAAAGACCAAAAAGGGAAAGAAAATATTATATTGACAGTAAAATTTACTATCGGAAACTTTTCTATGTCAATTTGACTTATGTTTTTTTGAATGGCCATAAGAAAACGGTAAAAGAAGTGCATGTGTCAACACTTTGCTCCGGTGTGACTTTATAATTCACTATGAAAAGATTAGTGTCGTGGGTGAAATCCGATTTATTTTTTTGTATTCAAGATAAACTGTATATAGCGTAAAAAGTCAAGACCTACTTGGAATAATAAAAACACTTCGGTACCACACATTTTTTTGTATGCCAAAAGTTTAAATAATTGCTGATAGACTAGGCCTGTTATTTCTGCTTCCATGCAAACAGTATCACAAATGTATTTATTGTGGGGGAATGTCTTACTGTGTTTTCATCGTCCCAGCATGTGTCCTGTGAATGAAATATTGGGTTGGCCAATTAATTACGCTTGCATGTTTAAAGTAGAGTGGAGACTATGCTGTTGTATTTTATGATATTCCCAAACCTACCAAAAAATCAGAATCAATCAGAATCAGAAATCCCTTATTTGTCCCGCGAGGGGAAATTCGGTTTAAACAACAGCAAGAGCAATATACCACAAATAAAACACCCAGAAATAAAATAATAAAATGAAAAAAATCTAACTATGGGTCTTTACCAGATGTTTGGATTGCTAGTGACATTTCCAAAGCCTATTGTTCCCGATTTATTTGGATATGATTCCTTGTTTCACAATCTATGGTATGACTTAAAGTAGTGCAATGCTGCAGATGTACCTCACGATATTAGTTGGCTTGGTATCTTTTGAGGTTGGATAATTCTTAACCTAACAAAAAAAAACATATTTGTTTTATCATCAGCATGATAGGGACTGTTCCCACATTCCTGAATGTTATAGTAAATAAGTAAGTAAAGTTTATTTCTAAAGCGCTTTTCAAGACCAGGGTCACAAAGCTCTTTAACAATCAAAAACAGGGGGATATCTGTAATATCACTTGTTTCAACTGCACCACAGTTCTTTTGTTGTTATGGTTGTTATGGTTGTTCAAATGTGGGGTTACAACGTTTTATTTTACAGCTTTAATGCTTACTTAAAAGTTACTCTGTAGGTCGGAAGACAGAAGTTAAGTTTCAGCCAGAAAGCAAGTCGTTGTATTGCTATTATACTTCAGCTAATATATATATTTTTACAATTAATTTAGTTTTTCTCATTTTCAGTTTGAATTTACGGTAAACGTAAATGATCCAACTGCCTCTAAACGCAACATTCGCCTTCCCTCGGAAAGGCGCATGCGCAGATCGCGTTGTAAACAATGAGACGATTCCAGACCTCTCCAGCAGCTTTGTGTCTCCCACACTTGAGCGGGTCTGAAACTTAGCTGCGACTTTCTTTTAGTGGCGCCCAGAATACAACGATGCCGCTCGGTGAGTCGGGGAACACCATTGCCACGAGATATTATAAGTGTTGTTGTGTTTTATCGACATAATCGTATTACATTAGTGACGTTTCAGGCTGACACACTTGGGCGTGACAGCGTGCGAACCACCCGAGATGTGTGAGCATCGTCAAACATTTGTTTTTATTCAACGATCTTGTCTGAACATTTATTCTGGATCTCGTTGTGGTTTTAATGTCATGTAGTCGGCTCAAAGTGACTAGTTTGGTAGCATGTTAGCTAGCACAGCCTTCAAATAATGGTCGTTGTGGGCGCTGTTGGCAGGAAAGAATGATGGAAACAAGTGTAACGTTTTAGCAGGTTCTCAAGTTTACATAAAGTCTCGTCAGAAAGCTGTTGGCTGTGCTTGTGTGAAACTGCTTTATTGGTCAAGTAGTGATGCATCAGAGGAACAAAAGCCACTGGAAAGTGACCATGTAATTGAGCAATTCTTACACCAAAAAATGCCATTTTGTAATTGTGTTATCTCCTTAGCAATTTTATGTCAATTTGTGTTTCTCAATAGAAATTAACTAGAGGCACATCTAAGTGATTTTTAAACTTAATATTTACTGATGATATTCCATGTTGCCGCTTGAAAAATATTTATTCTTGAAGTTAAAGGACACAAATGTGAGAATATCAGCCTGGATTAATGATATTCAAATGTGTTCTCCTGCACTCTGTATATAAAGTTTATATAGTTTGTCATTTGCTTTGTAAATGTCATTGTTATTTAAACGGAAACGTTTATGTTTGCAGGGAGCTGAAGAATGGAGGCGGTTCTCAGCAGGCTTAAGGAGCTCAGTGATGATGAACTTCGTGAGGAGTTTGCCCGGGCAGGTCTGACATGTGGTCCGATCACCTCCACCACTAGAGCCATCTTTGAGAGGAAGTTGGCACGGGAGCTTGCTGGGCCAGAAAACAGTATCATTGATGCAGTCAGCAGCTCCTCTGCAGGTGTCTCATGCGCACCCAGCTCCGTTGCTGCCAATGCCGAACCTGAGCAGAGTGCCATGTCAGCAGATGTTGGTCCTGCCACCACTGCTTTGCCACATAAAAACCAGAATAATTCTGCAAGGGACGAGCAAGACTTTGGCTATGGAGTGGGTCTCAACCCACCAGAAGAAGAGGCCATCTCAAGACGGACCATGAAAAACTCTGCAGAAGCCTCTCACTCTCACTCTGGAACCCCTTCAAAAGCAGCACAAGTGTCACCAACGTTGTTTTTCGGAGTATGTCCACCGTGGGAGGATGTTCTGCAACGTAATGGTAAGAAGGGCTTTTGTTTTATTTAATTATGAGCATAGAGAAAATCGCAGTCAAGTTGTTTTTTTTTGCTAGCCTAGTGTTTCATGCAGATGCAATTAAGTGAACACCTCAAACATCTAGGCATATTTTTTATTAGCAACTCATTTTCATCTTTTCTCAAATTGACACCGCATCCTTTGCCCTGCTTCTAACTAGTTTAAATGTAATACACATAAGTAAGTAAGTAAGTAATATTTATTTATATAGCGCTTTTCGAGACCAATCAAAACAATACTCAAAAAAGTACATACTTTAAAGATCAAGATAATACTGAGAACAACACAGGAGTTCGAGAAATTCAAGGAAAAGCCTGAACAAATAGAAACGTCTTAAGATGCTTCTTAAAGGAGTCAGTAGACTCCATCAAGCGCAAAGAGAGAGGAAGATCGTTCCAAAGCTTAGGAGCAACAGCCTGAAAAGATTTCTCTCCTCTCTCCATGAATAGCTCTGAAAGTAAGAACCAGAATTTTAAAGTTTATCCTGAAAGAAACTGGAAGCCAGTGAAGAGTTTTAAGGACCGGAGAGATGTGAGTTCTTCTACCTGAGCGGGTCAGAATTCTCGCTGCAGAGTTCTGAATCAACTGCAGACGAGACAGATCCTTCTTTTTAAGACATGAAAACAAACTGTTACAATAGTCCAGACGAGAAGAAACAAACGCATGGATTACAAGCTCCAGATCATGTTCCGACAACATTTTCCTAAGTTTAGAGATTTTTCTCTTGAAGGAAACAGTTTCTGGTCAGTTTTCTGCAGTGTCGAACAAGAGACATGTCTTTATCAAATACAACACCCAGGTTTCTCAGGTTCAGTTTGACAGACTGACCTAAGTCACTCTTCGTAGATACTGACGAGCCTAGAAATCAAAAACTAAACTTTGTCTTGATATTGCAACTGATTATTTTTTTGCTTGTTCAATTTATGCTGCATGTAACTCCTCACCGACAGTAACTTTAAAAAAGCACTATCTGTGTAAAATGCTTCTTCTGCCAGTTGTCCGAATAACATTGTTGATCTGTATTTATGATTACACAAGAAGGGACATGGAGAGAGGGCACAACTTGACCTCGTTAGATTCTTGAAGATATGAGTCATGGTATAAATCCAACCTGGTCTACTTCTAAATAAATCGATGCTATTAATGTTACTCTGCTTTGGCAAAAGCATCTGTTGCATCTGTAAAGGCATGTGGACCTGGCAGGGTTATTGTGTGGCTAGAACATTCAAATAGACTCTAGTATTTTGTAATTCTGTGTCATCAAAGCATGTTTTGTGTTTTGTTTTTTGTCTTCAGAGAGAGCCCATGTGTATACAGATAAAAGAGATGTTCTTCAAGCTGTAAAGATGATGAAGGGAGCTCGCTTCAAATCTTTCGCCAACCGTGAGGATGCAGAAAGGTTTGCCAAGGGAGCATGTGACTATGTGGCGTCTCCGAACAAGTCTGCACTATGCGTGTCCCCAGTCAAACCTGGCCCAGTGGTTAGTAAAGGTATGTGGTTGAACAGTACTTTACACTAATGAGGAACTAGAAATGATCAGGGATAAGGTTCAACTTTTTGTCCCGTCTTGGTGTGGCTTCTTCAGTTGGGTATGCCAAATAATTTGACCTGTTAAAATTGAACAACTGGAAGGTTGAATATCTAGCATGCAACGATTTCATCATCTGTGGAACTTTGTTGTCAAATAAATTACATTTTTGGCTCCTTTCTCTTCTTGACTCTCCTCTTTGCCTTTCAGAAACCATAGAGGTTGATACTGTGAATCGGGAGCGGGCCAACAGCTACAAGAGCATACGCACACAGGACCTAACCGCCAAGTTGAGGAAAGCAGTGGAAAAGGGGGATGAAGGGGTCTTTGGCGATCTTATTTGGAGCAACCCTCGCTATCTCATTGGCTCTGGGGACAATCCCACCATCGTGCAAGTAAGCAGTGAAATGTTTGATATGGCCATAGTAATAAAAGATGTCCGCTTTTCTAAATGAGTTATTAAATCAATGTGAATTGTCTCTGAACTCAAAGAGGTACACTTTGTTTAAAAAGTCCAGGAAGTCCAGTCTTAACTTTTGTTGAAAATAAAACCAAAACATATATACATGGTCCCTCGAACTAAACATAAGAAACTAGTATATAATATACAGTCATTGACCAAAGTATTAGCACCCCTGGAACTTTTCCAGAAAAATGCACATCTTCTCCCAGAAAAGTGTTGCAATTACAAGTGTTTTGTTATACACATGTTTATTTACTTGAGATGCATTGGGACAACACAAAAAGCAGAAGAAAAAAGCAATTTTTAGATCTTTCCATGGGTGCTCTATGGAAAGATCCGGACTAATTGATGGCCACTTCAGAATTCTCCAGTGGTTTGTCTACACCCATTTCTTGGTGCTCTGTGGGGTATGTTTTAGGCCATTGTCCTGCTGGAACATCCATGACCTCTGAAGCAGACCCAGCTTTCTAACACTAGGCCCTACATTATGGGCCAAAATATTTCGTAGTCTCCGGATTTAATTATTCCTTGCACACAGTCAATGCACCCAGTGCCAGAATCGGCAAAACACCTTTGAACTTCCACCATATTTGACTATAGGTACCATGTTCTTTTCTTTCTAGTCCTCATTCTGTTTTCGGTAAACTGTAGAATGACATGCTTTGCTAAAAAGCTCAACCTCAGTCTCAACTGTCCACAAAACATTATATATATATTTTTTTTACCATTTTATTTCTTAAGTCCTCGGACAATTCTCGTCTCTTCTTTCCCTTCTCCATGCTTGGAAAGGACACAACACAAAGTTTGAGTAAAGTTTTATACATTGGCTTTAGTTTGATTTATATATTGCCAGGACCTGTTACCTGCCACAGATGTGTTTAAAACGAGATCACATGCTTGAAATAAAATGATTTACCCACAGTTTTGATAGGGTGCAAATTATTTTGTCCGGTCAATATTTGTTTTGTGTAAAATTATGTAAAATTTGGCTTTTTTTGTTGTCCCAATGCACTTGAAAATAAACAAGAGTATACCAAAACATTTCTAATTGCAACACTTTTCTGGGAGAAATGGTGTATTTTCTGGAAAAGTACCAGGGGTGCTAATACTTTCGTCCATAACTGTTAATATTTAATTTTCAAGTTCAAAGAACAACAATCCCTTTTTTTTATGTAATATGAAATGGAGCCATAATGATAAGAATTGTTGTCATCCCTTGTCCTCAGGAGGGCTGCAGGTATAATGTCATGCACGTAGCGGCAAAGGAAAACCAGGCTGGCATTGCCCAGCTGATACTGGACACATTGGAGAATCCAGAGTTCATGCGCCTCATGTACCCGGATGACCAGGACATCATGCTGCAGAAACGTATCCACTACATTGTGGACCTTTACCTCAACACTCCAGATAAAGCTGTAAGTGCCTTAACTGCCAAAGTCTCTTTTTTGAATTTGCATTATTTTGTGTTTTATTTTCAGGGATTTGAAACTCCTCTCCACTTTGCCTGTAAGTTTGGTTGCCCTGAAGTGGTCAACGTCTTGTGCTCTAACCCAAACATTGATAAGGACAGAATTAACAAGGATGGACAAAAGCCTTGTGAGGTGAGTCTCTTTTTGTCCTGTTCCATGCAATTATTGACTTGAATATTTTTTATTTTGTCAAGTGATGTCTAGAAAAGTTTATTATTAATTGAAAATGATTGGGATCATAATAAAAACTGCAGTTCTAACTAGAACTATTAAAAAAATCAATAATTAAACTGATCCTTGGTTCACAGCATCTACAGCCTAATGACAAAAATAATCAAAATGCAATAATCCATTAAGAAATAATCCAAACACATTAATGTAACAGTAAATCGACCAAATGGGAAAACCATGTACTTTCAAATAAACCTAAATTGTAAATGTAAACACACCTAGAACCCCATTCGTTTTTTGGCATTAGAGGTGTGTATTAACAATAATCTGGTGATACGATACTTACCAAAATACAGGGACACCAATACAATATATTACGATATATTGAGATACTGTAGGAACAAGCATATATTTATAGTATTACCTGAGTACTTGGCTTTGGTGTTGCAGAATTTATACACCACCAGACTCAGGACAAAGTTGTCACTGCCTTCGTTTTGTTTGTTTTATTTTTATACTAAACCATGTCCAAACATCCGCTTTATAAGCTGCTGGAGTCAATTGTATCTTCTCATCCTCAGTCATCTCTGGGATCTCACGTAAATTCATCATTCCGGCATGAGAACGACACTTATGTTCCTCTTAATCAGCAATAATGATTTTCCTACTTGTGTTATAATAAAAGTAATAATAATACAAAGATTATTATAAGAGTAATGTGTAAGTCTCTGTCTTTGTTTGTCCACAGGTCATTTGTAGTCGAGGGGATAAAACTCGAGATGTGAAGCAGAAGATTTCAGAGTATTTGGAAGGTAATGTATTTTAACCTAGTGAAAATTGTAATATATATATTTTTTTACCAATTGAAATGTAAGTTTCTTTATATAATTAAGTAGGAAATAAGAGAAAATCATTTTGACAATGTTTCCTCCAAATTAGGCCTATCCTTATTTTTATAGAAATGTACTAATTAGATTAGATGAGATAAGTTTGCATTTATTTAAGAAGCTAATGTAACTTGTGTGACAGATCGATGCTACATCCCCCTGTTGAGGGCGACTGACAACACGTCGCACCCCGTCATTGGTGCTCCTTGGTCACCTGAGGCCTCAGAAACGCTCTCTCTCATGCATCGCCACACCAGAAGCCCAATGGATCCTCTGTTGACAGTCACGGCCTTTGCGGGGCCACTCAGTCCTTCAAAAGTAACTTATTTTTTGTGCTAAGAAGCAAGATCTGTATTTGTCTACGCAGTCATTAAGAAAGCTGAACTTTGCTTACAGGCAGATGACTTTCGGCGCAACTGGAAAACGCCACCGAGAGACAGGGCTGAGTTTTTCCACAACATTCTCAAGTCTGATCCAGATCGGGGTGCAGAGCGAGTAGGCAGGCAAGTCCGGAAGTGATTAGTCAGACTTACTTTACTTTACTGCAACTTTTTACTAATCCTTCAAATATTGACACACAATTATTTCTTTATGTTTTAAGTATTTGTGTGTTTTGTGTACTATTACATTTTTACATTTAAAACTTGATGATGTATAGAATGCTTATTTAGCGAATGTATGTATTTAATATTATTCTAGTCCAAAAAAATGTCTGTCACCCATGCAAAAAATACTTCTCTCAGTCCTTAAAACCTCGGTTTGTTCATGTCGTCAATCTCTACAGAGACCTGGCTCACGAGATGGGGCACCCATGGGCCGAGTACTGGGACTTCTTGGACAGTTTTGTGGATCTCTCCTCAGCTGATGGTCTTCGAAAGCTTGAAGACTACCTGAGCAAGAGGGATTTCAGTCCTCACTCTCATGACGAGGCTGGGGAGAACGAAGCCAGTAACCGATTCAGAACACCATCTCCAGGTAAAGGTTCATTCACTGAATTCCTGATTTGATTTTGTGAAAGCTCAGTGTTTATGTGCTCTGTGAGTTTAAATGGTTTCCAAAGGTTCTTCATAATGGATTATGGGTAATGCAACATTGTGTCTGCTTCTAGGTAAGCCTAAAAAGTTCTGCAACTCCATTTCTGTTGGAGCCTTCTTGGAAGAGAGTGACGACATCAGCCTGGAGGAGATAAAGAACCGGCAGAATGCCGCCCTCACCAGCATCACATCCTCTGTTGCATCCAAGGAGGCCTTAAAGGGAGCGGTGGGCGGTCGGGAGTTCCTCCTCTCTATTGGACTGCACCGTGGTGCCGACCTGATCGAGACGGCGGCGGAGCAGGACAGCCTGTGCCTCTGCGACGACGGCCTCTTGTCTCCTGGCCTCGCATGCAAGGACAGCATGTGCTCCAGCACCCGAGACAGGACTCACAATGGAGAAAAGTCGTCTCCTCGCTCGTCCCCATCCACCTGCCTGCTGTCCCCGGTCTCCAACCTCATGGCCGAGTTTGAGCGGATGTCCCTGCAGGAACCTCTGGACACCTCTGGCGGCATCCAGGAAATGAGGCGGAGCAGTGGAGGCAGCTGGCACAGAGAGTGTCGGGACCCTGCTGAGGACCTAAACACTGGTCTGAACTGTCTGTCCCTTGGTCCCGGCAGCCAAGACACAGACGCCTCACAGGGGCCCAGCTGGAAATCTGAAGCTAGAGGGAGCGAGGAGAGGAGCAGCAGCGACAGCTCTGAGGAGTTTTTCGAAACTGTGGAGAGCGTGGAGATGATGCGCAGGACTAAGGGGTCAGGTTCAGGAGTGAGAAGTGTATGTGCCAGGTCTAAATCCTGGGACCACGGTGGAAGGGACTTGAGCAGTTCGGGATCATCGGAATCTTCCTATAAATCCTTGGAAAACTCCCAAGAGTTCCTTTCCAGGACTCCTCCTCACATTAGGAGAGCACTCTTCATTGAGGGGTGAGTTTTTTTGCTGCTGCTGACTATTTTGATCCAAGACTCCTGGGCACATTCAAGTGGCTTTGGGCCTCAGTAATGGTCGCAATTTGCACCAAAAATAATAACAATTTTTCATAAAACAGGTTCGCCTTTTGTTTAACTGACACATTGTGAAGTGTCAATGTCAAAATAATAACAACAAAGTAACTATAGTCACTAACCCACTTGAAGGGATCAACGATAAATATGTAACCACAGCACCGCGCTGCCTCAAGGGGGCGCACAAACCTCATTTATGAAAGTTAATCAATTGACTTTCTACTTATCAGGGTTCGTTTGGTTTGTAGATGGTGGGTTTTGTTCTTGATTATTCATCATCTCATTCAGCTTGTCAAAGGTGGTCATAATATAAACAAGTTTGACCTGGAAATACAGCTTCAACAAAGATTGTGATGAATTTGTGTGTTAAAGTTTGGGTAAAAGATTGTAGCACTTCTTCTGACTTCAAGCTTCTCTGTCTTCCAGGGGGTCGCCATCCAAGTTGGACAAAGAGGTGCTGTCGGCAATAGAGGGTGTTGAAGTGGACGTCCAGAAGTACCCCAGCATCCACAAGTGGAGGAGAACCATGAGGTCGTACTCCCCGACTGATATGCAGAGGTAGATTTGAATCCGTCGCTCGCATGAATCCGTTTGTTCTGTATCCGGGCAGATTTCATCTCGTGCCTTCGTTAATGTCTCCACCACAGTAAAAATAACCTCCATGTCTGTGTCCAGCTGGCCGAGCCCCGCGGTGACGAAACATCGACTCAGGATGCCTCATCCGACCCCCGGCTCTCCGGTCAGCAGCCTAATGTCCCCCTCGGCCCGCTTCAGTCCCGCCCGACCTGCCGCCTCACCAGACTTCAGCCCTGGCCGCTACAGCCCTGCCAATGCTAGCAACATCCAGCGCATCCGCCACAAGCTCTTGAATGACTCGCTGCTTTAACGGACCCCCTCCTCAGACTGCAGCCGCCATAGACACTGCTCCTGTCCCCTCCATCTGCACCGGGGGGCCAGAGGTCAGAACATACCCCAAATATGCACAATGTGTGGAAGAGTAGTTTTGTCGGTGTACGGTACGACCCGTTTGTTCTACTGGAATTCTGTGGCGTCCACTGCAGCCTGGACCACGTGTTTGGACCGTGAACATGTGACGCACCTGTATCGTGACCCGAGTCGGCCTTTTAATTTGGATGTCGTGAGTTAAAAAACCACACTTTCCAAAGTCTTTTGCCACTAAATCCTGTCGGAAATAATGTTCTTAAAAAAATGTTGATATTTTAAAATTGTTTTTTGTAAGTTGGTCAGTAGCACAATATTGTATCTGTTTTTATGAATGGTGTGGGAAAACCGACTGCCATTTCCTGCGTTCTCCTCAGTTCAGGAATTGCCTTAATTTTCTGAAGTGACATTTGAGACACGCACACGTTCGTTTATCTCAAAACACGCAAATGATTGCAGAGGCTGAGATCTTCCATGCTTTTATTTTGTTCTTCAATAAATGGAATCATTGTCCATCTTTCCTCGGTGCTTCCTGGATATTGTTCTCTAGTTTTCTGTCACGACCGCCTCCTGCCACAAGTGTAATAATATCAAGTAAAAAAAAAAGGGAAAACTACTTTATCATTTCCTGGCTCAGGTTTGTAGAGCAAAAGTCTTTGCAAAACAGCGCCCCCTATAATAGCGATCCACCACAAGAAACGTCTTTAAGAGCCAAGTAGTTGGTGCCCTTAGTTTGAAACGTGAGGTTGAAATAGAATTGTTTTAAAACAATAGATTATAGAGCAGAGTTTCATGTAGTGGGCCTTCAAAAGATTTAGATTGAAGCTTCATCAACACAACAGTTGCAACCTTAACTTCAGAGGCTCTTTACCCTCACAACAATGGCGTCTGTCTTTCTTCAGCACCGTTGGGCTCTGATGTGGGGAAGGTTTGCCCAAACACTTGGTTGTTTCTCCCTTGAATGTTTCAAGCATTTCTACTAATTGGCACAACACCGTCAACTCTTTATGCATGCTAAAACCATCAATAGATTTGTGTCACACAGTTCACGAGGGGTATTATGGTTTTCCACTTTAATGGCAATTGTTTATATAGAAAAAAAGGCTGATGTCTAGCATTCTCTCTATAATCGTCATGTCTTTAGGAGGAAAGAAAAGCTCAAAATGTTGCTTTTCCAAATTTATTCACTGCACCACAAGACTCCAATGACTGCATTTGACACCACAGACTTCAATATTTTGGTTTTAAAAAAGAGAGAAGAGTAAAAATCCTCAGGTACATTCAGGAGCTGCTGTGTAGTTGTTTTTCTGCCGCTGCCGACAAAGTCTCTCAATACGTGAAAAGGAATTTTCTTTTTTTTAGAAACAAGACACTTAAGGAGAGATCCGAGAGTCCTGGAGGTTTGAGGTAGAGCCAGGTCAAGTCCGGGTCAGTTTGTCCGGGGGCATGAAGCCCGCCTCCCCGAGAGTTCTGAGGGCCACCCGGCCGCTGGGGCGGATGGTGAGCCAGGTGATGCTGCCGTTGTTCAAGCCCATGCGCAACCAGCCTTCTGGAGGAAACTGAAGCGCCCTGAGCAGTTGAGAGACAATGACTGAGAAACGATTTTCAATGGACAATCTCTAATGAAGGTGACTGATGTCTAGTTCATATCTTTCGGGTCACATAGGTTCTACTCACTACTTCCAGAGTCCAGGTCAAAGCTTGTCTAATTTAGTAACAAAAAACTAGAATGTACTCCATCAAGGTCACGATTTGCACGAACCTGCAGACGAAATAGCGGATGACGTTGGCGTGGCAGACGATGATCTCGTAGCTGTCCTCCTTCTGCTTGGGGTCGGCGCGGTGGATGTAGCGACGGAAGGCCGCCTCGATGCGCGCTCCGTCCTCGTAGTACTGCTGGAGGACGGCAAAGAGGTTGAAAGCGACACGGCGAAGCTCCTACGCGTTTACGACTTGAAAAAATGTTATGACGCGTCTCTTACCACAGCGTCGGGCTTCCAGTGTGTGACCGGAGGCACAGGCTCAATAGGCGCCCCCTCTCTGAGCAGGTCGCAGCCCGCCAACTCCACACCTGAGCGATGGTCAGACAACCCCAAAATTGAGTATTGCATTGATTAAAAATATCATTTAATAAACTTAAATATCCCAATGATACCGTTTCAATTTTGAACAGCACTGAATATAAATATGTTGCTCTCGAATCATATTTAATTGTATTTCATAAATGTTGTTTTATGCTTTAAATTTCAAGTGTGTTTAAACTAAAACCTATCGTTTTTTATTTATTTACAATTAACATGCTAAGCTTCACATCGTTTATGTTTGTGTTGCAATTCAACTTCTGGCTGCTAGATGGCAGTCATTACGTCCTCTGCAGCTAAAGCTACAATGAAATCCTGTGAGATCCTGGCGATGACTGAGGATGAGAGGATACAGTTGAATAGAACAGGTTTGGCGTTCGGACAAATTTTAGTTTAAAAACAAATGACTTACTACTTCTTTAAGAGTCATGTGTCGGTGCATTCTGCAACACCGGAGTCAAGTACTCGACAATACTACAACTATATCTTTATCCTACAGTAAGACATGTTATTGTTGCCCGTGTATCGTGCCACGTATCGCCAGATTCTTGCCAATACACACCCGTATCGTTGGAATAAAGGGAATAAACATGAGTCAGAGGTCAAGGTACAGGTCATAACGTGTCACGTAGATCCAATGAAGTTACCTGGAAGGTGTTTGCTGAGGATGTTTGCCGTCTCTGTGGCTCTTGCCATGCTGGAGTGGATCATGATGTCATAGTTGAGCCCCAACGATGCCAAGCGCTGACCCGTCCACTCCGCCTGCTCTCGACCTGGAACCAGACACAATCATTCTTGTCACAAACTTCTTTTTTTTTAACTAATGTTGATTTAAGGGTCTCTCAACTAGATCTTGGACCTCTATTGTACTCATCAGTGCGTGTCTGTTTTTCATTGAAATATTAACATTAGAAAAAAGGGTCCTGTCCACTGAAAAAACAATTTTCTGGAGACTAAATCTTGTTTCCTATAACCAAACCCACTCTGCTGTGATTGATCAAACATCACTCTCATTGTATAAACAAAGAGGGGCATGATTTCAGTTGGCTGAAGCCATTATTACATCATAATAGACACCGCTCTCGTAACCTCTCGTTCGCTGAGCTTTCAGACAGGGATAACTTTTTAAAGTACCAACTTTAAAACAGTTTGGTTTGCCCTCTAAAGACCATGAAACATGTCCGGTGCTACATGTGTACAAAAAGTTCTCTCGGTGTCACAAAGTCAACACTGTGGTCCGGGTGAGAGGTGGGTTCAGACCTAGTGGAGTCAGGATCCTCTCCTTGTCGCTGCTGCCGCTCAGGTTGTACTGAGAGTGTCTGATGAGGAGGATGTTTCTGGTGGCTTTAGGTTTGCTGTTGTCCTGCTCGGCACTGGGCTCCTCTGAGGTCTTCTCCTTCTTCTTACCGTTAGTACTCATGGACGGATCCCTCCTGCGGAAACATTCACGAGAGGGTCTCAGCAACTGTCAGGACTATCGCAAGAATCGAGTCTCACTTGTCCCAGTTGAAGTCCCAGCTGGACCCGGTGGGTGTCGGTGTGTGACTCGCCGCCGTCCAAGCCGGCGTCGCCGCTTTGACGACGCTTAATCTCGGCCACGAGTCCCCAAAGTAGCCTCGGTGGTCCGCGACAGCCGTGGACAGCAGCAGGGCGCCCGAAGCCCCGGCGACCCCGCAGACGAGCCTCAGACCTCTGCGGTACGACATGACGCGAGCGATGCTAACAGCTAGCTTCTCTTCAACAGTCTCTCTAAACACTCGCCACTGACGCTATAACTCAAACCCAGTAGTCACCAGCGTTAAATAACGTTACTTATAAAGCATACTGTGTGGACGGTACCGCCCGAGCTGAGCTGCCTTCGGTCGAGTTCGAAACGCAAACGGAACAAGGAAAGATTTGCAGCTAATCTAAACACTTGGACCCAAATGTGACGGGAAGCGGGAAGAGACAAACTAGGCAGGTATTTTTAAGAACTCGACACTAGAGGGCAGCAGATCACGCTTAGAACTCTGGCGAACAAAATAGCATATCATTGGAAAACAGAAACTTTTATTGTTAACTTTTGTAAACACGACACAGGGTTTTTTATGGTGGCATTACAGAATAAAATAATGAAATAATTTAAATAAAATTGTAATAATTCAATTAAATACAAGATAATGGCATATAAATAACGAATACAAATATAATTAAACAAAATACATTACATTTCATCAAACAATATTAATGACCCAGACAACAGTTGGGTAGAAAGAGTTCTTGAAACGGGATGTATCGTATCTGGTTTGTATCGATCTCAGTCTCCTGCTAGACTGGAGTAGTTTAAACAAAGGGTGTGAGAGGGGTCAGCTACGATCCTGCCGCCACGCCTTGATGTCCTGGTGACGTACAGTTCCTGCAGAGATGAAAGAGAGCAGCCAATCGTCTTCTCATAATAATAATCTGCTGCAGTCTGTTCTTGTCCGTAGCCGTTGCAGCAGAGTACCACACGGTGATGGAGGAGGTGAAGATGGACTCCACAATGTCAGTGTAAAACTGCACCAGCATCTACTGTGGGAGGTGGAGTTTCCTCAACTGATGCAGGAAGTACATCTTCAGTTGTACAGTAGAATCTTCTTCCAGATGAGACCGATGTTCATCTCCCAGTTCAGATCTCCAGTGAAGATGGTACAGCTGATGGATAAACTCCACATATCCTAAGGGTCTACAATATATATATATATATATATATATATATATATATATATATATTGGGATTGTTGTTCATACCATTATATACAAATTTAAAAATGTGCACTAGTAGCTGCATTTATCTGTTTATTTAGAATTCAATGTAACATGTTGTCAAATTAGTACCTTCTATGAGAACCCTTGTTTTATTCATCATATGTTATTGTATTTCATTTTAATTTACATTAATTGTTAAAAAAAAAGTTCAAATAAGCATTTCACTTCAGCAAACTTCTCTCTACAAGAAACATAATATTGTATTTATCTCATTTTAATGTATTTGTATTGTCAACATTTATGACAGAAAAACCAACGAACCCATTCCATTCATTTTTAAGTTAAAACATTTTTTTAAATTTAATTTAATAGTTCATACTCATTTCAAGGGCTATTTAGATCATGTTTGACTCCAGCTTGTGCACGTTTATTTTACTAAAATACCAAGAAATTCACCTCTATAGAATGTGCTATGAAATAATTTTGTATACCTTATATATGATTTTTTTTACTGCAACATAATCATGAAAATGGCACTAAAGTGGTGTATGTGTGTCAATAAAACACTTTGAATAGAAAAGGAGGTACTGTATATATTTTAATCTCATTGTTTTCCTTGTTTCTCCTCCTGATGTTGACGGGTTGTATCTGTAACATCTGTAACTATAATCCACTCCTGAAGCTGAGTGACAGGTGAGATGTTTCATATTTGTGTTTCCACCTCCAGCCACTGGAGGGAAGTTAAGGACCACTTGTGCTCAACAGTTTATTGCAGAGAAACAGTGAACTTCTCAACACTTTAACTTATAATTATTACATTTTAAAACCTTCCAACCTCGAAAACAGCGTCATCAGGATTATTTGTTTAAACTTTATAAACCAAATTAAATGAGATTAAATATTAAAACTGAAGTAAAGATAGTTGGTAGGTCTCTGACAAGTACGTGTTTTATTTTCATTTCGTTGCAGATGTTTTATGCGAAGAGGTTAAGAAAATAACATTTTCTCAATAGAATCTAAAGACCTTGTTACATTGACGTGCACATAAAAGAGTTCTTTATTAAAGTTAAATGGATTTCAACAGGCTTTGATTCGTCACACACACACACTGCAGAGGGATCGATGGTCTCTCACACACACACTCGGAGAAGCTCCACCTTTTTCTCCTCAAGCGGTCCAGTGACCTCACCGGTGGGCTGGATTGGAAGGGTGGGATTTCCAGGCGATCCTCCTGCCTCTCTATCCTCGGATCTATGCGGCTTCCACGGTAGCGGACTGGCTGTACCCGTAGTCCACAGATCCACACACACACACACACACACACACAGTTCACACACCGGATCCGTGTGTGTGTTGTTTCTACATGCGCCTCACTCGGAATAACTAACAGAGGAATGTGGGATTTACAGAATGCCCAACAGCGCTGGAAAGAGATTTAAACCCACCAAATACATCCCGGTGTCCACAGCTGCCACTCTCCTGGTGGGCTCCACCACTTTGTTTTTCGTCTTCACGTAAGTTGCACGGATTTATTTTATTCCTCTCGACTCTCCGGGTGTAGAAGCTCGCGGGTCGCTGCAGGAGAAGCAAGTTTGCTCACTTGTAGGTGGAGTCACTGGGCTGTGGGGCCAGTGGGACCCCGAAAATGGACCCGCGAATGCCGTCCTTAAAAAAAAAATCCCAAGTGAAAAGTTGATCTGAACAAGCTAGTGTTGAGAGCGGATTGAATTAAGATGGTGGCTTTGCTTTCGTTTACTGTCCCCTCAGGGGGGTCTGGACAGGGGAGGCCTGGGGTGTGTGTCCTGGCCAAGTCCGCCAAATGGTCAATTTTCTGTGATAAATGAAGTAGTGATGTACATTATTGACCTGATTTGTAGTGTCAATTGAGATTCTAAACATCTTCCAGTTATTTTTCTCATGAATGTACTCCACTGGTTTATGTTATATTTGGAAACCCAAAGGTTCATATTAAATATGATGGTGATTGTTGTGGACAAACATGAGGAATACAAGGTACACGTTGTAAACAAATGTTATTGTTTGGCATATAATTGACACGATTCACGAATTTGTTCTGCAAAGCCCACTTCATTTCCACATTAAAAAAATGATATCTGTGTTTTGTCAAAGTATTGCCAAAAATAGAAAATAAATTGTGTCTAATTTTGTGGGAGGTGGCCTGCTTGAGACCGGGGCTCCTGCAAGAGCTTTAGTGATCTCATAGAGGTCAGTTAAAGCAGTCTTTGTACTAGCCAGAACATTTTTGGAGTTACAGGGAGGTGGTGTTGAAGTTCTTGAAACTGGTCTTTAGATTTATTTGGTCTTGTCTTGTTTTTTCACCGTCTCACCCGATGTTGAACCATAATAGTGGTCTTTTAGCATAAGAACAGGATTATTTTTACAGAATAATAATCAGAAACGGCCTTATTGGCATTAACAATATACAGCTTTGGAACAATCTTCCTCTCTCTTTGCGCTTGATGGATCTACTGACTCCTTTAAGAAACATCTTAAGACGTTTCTATTTGTTCAGGCTTTTCCTTGATTTTCTGGAACTCCTGTGTTGTTCTCCGTTTTATCTTGATCTTTAAAGTATATACTTTTTTGAGTATTGTTTTGATTGTTTAAGCGCTTTGTGACCCTGGTCTGGAAAAGCGTTATATAAATAAATATTACTTACATTTTTTTCTACGGTTCTTTGTGTATTCTTTATTCTTCTTTCCAATCCTTTAATGATACACGTGAAAGAAACATAGACACGCCCCCTCACTGTCCACTAAACAAAGATCATTGATTGAATGTCGTCAAAATAAACTCCAATATGATGCTAATGTTCTTCAACTCCAGCAAGTTATTGTGTATCATTTGTGTAAAGTAACGTTGAGTGCGTCCACAAATGCTATGATAGAATATTATCGTCTTCAAGATTCCTTTATCATAAAAATAATCATATATAATGCACAATGTTTGACTTATAAAAACTAAATGCGGTTTACACGATACAAGTGATTCCTATTTAACATTGACACGAAATAGAACAATACTAAATTTGTTTTAAAATACCATGAATAAACTTTTACTAGATTTCATTAGATACTTTTGATCTCTGTTTTTGCGTCTTCTGGAAAAGTATTGGACTTGCCTCAGTTGTGGTCTTGATTTTATCTTGTTGTCAACACTCTCTGGTTTTAATCTTGTCTTGTCCTTCACAACTCGGTTTGTAGTCAGGTCTCAATACTGTCTGGTCTTGATCTTTTCTTGGTCATAACCATCCGTTGTGATTTTTAAATGATAAATCATTTTTGAAATCTTTTTAGACATATAGTATCATAACAGGTCAACGTTTCTGATAATAAAATCTATAAAAAGGTAATTAAAATATTTAAATATTTAATAGCCAAATGAACACCCTTTTCCCTATTAAAACTTAAAAAACTTCAATTGTAGAAACCTGCTTTAAAGCGATGCTATGCGATTTGAAGTCGAGCGACGCCAGTGGACTAAAGTGGTAGGGTTCAGCCCGACAGGAGACAACATTTCCCATGAGCACTCGCTAAAAGTTGCCATGGCCCAAGTTTGCAGCAGTTGGACAAATATTTGGTTTCCAGACTTCCATTGGCTGAATGAAGGATGATACCGATGGGGTAATAAATCAGATTGTGGATGATGAAATATGATATGTGTTATGACGGCTTTGTAAATAACATAACTTTAACTTTGTTTTTGTACCGTAATTCACCCCTCCCCCCCACCACAACCAGCGCGATATGTAGCATGTTCACACCATCCCCAAGAACTTTCACAGTGAAAATAAAAATCACACAAAACACCTCAAGTCACGGTATATGAGTCATTCAACTAGTTTTAGGTTGATGTGTCATCACAAGTTTTATGAAAATATTTGAGTACAAAAATATTAAGGTACACAAACTACCCAGAGTTGCTTTAAAGATAATATGTGCGTCCTACTTCTCCTCTGAAGTGGTTGCTTGTTTTACAGCCTCTGTCAAGGGTATTTGAATGTAATGCTGCTCTTGCAGAATAAACAACTTTGGACGTTCCAACTGTCTTTTGTAAACATCCTTTGTGTGTTGAATCTTCATAAAGAACAACGATGAAAGGTGACAGGTTACAGTTTAGCTGGTTAATTAACTCGGATCAAACTAGTTGACGGTCACAGAACCGATGACGCACAAAACTTTGAGATCTAATCTCTTCAAGCACTCGGAGTCAAGTGGGCCGCGATGTAGCTCAGGTCGGGACACACTGATATAAGTCGATATCTCACACACACACATAATAAACACACTCCAGTGATCCCCTTGTGTATCATAGCCGAAGTGCCTGGATTACAAGTTGAATCGATGTCAAGCCTAATCTGTATCCTCAAGAGACCCCGAGGCCGAGGCATCGGCTCCAGACTCCAGATCCAGCGCGGACACTGGAGATTGTCTGCTGGAGAGTGAAATCGCTGATTCTTTGACTGAGTGTGTGTTGATCTAGATGTTCAGTGGAGGACTTGTGAGTTGTCGGTGCGAGCGTGGGCTCAAATGAAACATATGGTATTGATGGCGCCGCAGGTAGTTTGGATCGTCGCACTCAAGCTTGCATAGACAAACCATCTCACTCTGGCCATTGTGTTAATTGTTGTTTCTCCCTTGATGTGGTTTTCTACGGCTGCGTCTGTCGGCGCGACGAGGCAGATGGTTGTAGGGTGAGGATTAAGACTACGATTACTGTTGCTCCTTCGTTTCTCAGCAAAAGGCCCAGAGGATTGAGGCGAGCATAATGGAACTCCCTGGGGAGATGCACAAGTCCAAACTAGGCCATGGCGCACTATTGTCAAACCCATACAGCACTTTATTTGTTACCCAGTCCAAGCATGTCTTGGACTTAGACACACATTTGTAGACTAATCCAGAGGGATCTCTCAGATACAACCATGTCGTGGTACAGTGAATAAGATCAACGCTCCGGGTCTGCACTGGAGACATGTGTCTCTCATGATGACTGGTGGGTAGTTGGGTAGTGGGCTGATGAGGTTTCATTATACAGTCTGGTCAGAGTTCAGTAGTTGGCAATCTCGGTTAACAAATTACATGTGGTTTTGTGAATTAGGTTGATTTGGGTTCAGATCAAAACATTATAAAGCAAAGGGGACATCAAGTGGCCTTCAATAATGAGTATCATGAAACATCCGGGACCAGCAGAGACTCAAGTCATTGTCTAGTGGAGACATTTTCAAGTCACGTTACCATGACTGATCTGTCAAGGCAGTCGCTGCGATGTCTCCGTCGGTTAGATACTACCTTAATGAAGTATAATATAATATAATGTAATATTGTTGCTGGTGTGACACCCAATCGAGGATTGTTTAGCCTAGGCCAGGGGTACCCAACTTTTTTAAGCACCACAGACTGGTTTAATGACCACATTATTTTAAAGCAACCTTCAGATATAAACAGTAAATATTAAATGGAAGCACGACCAGCAAAAAAAGATTCTTGAGTCACATACTAATGATACTTCAGATTACTTTTTCCACATACGACAAGTGGCCTCGTATAGAATGCGAAATAGGGCCCAAGCTCCACGGTTGGCGACTATTTGCCTAGGCTCCTGTTTCAACAAGGATGTCATTTAAAGTTAAAATAAATGTCAATGAAAAACATCTGTATTTACATTTTGTAAGTTTACATTATTTGATCAAGTGAGATAAGATACATTCAAGTTACCAACATTGCTCTTGTGAAACATATTTGTGTGATTTCACATTCATGATTTTTAAAAACATACCACTCCATTAAAAAGTACTGTAAATGTGTATTAATGCATTTATTTATTAGATTTAACCACAGTTAAACAGTTTGTCGACATAAGCTAAACTGATAATGAACTAGACAATTTTATAGCTGCAATAGAAGCAGGTGAAGATTTACTTATCACATTTATTTAACTAAAGTGTAAGTAAGTAAGTAAGTAATATTTATTTATATAGCGCTTTTCCAGACCAGGGTCACAAAGCGCTTTAACAATCAAAACAATACTCAATAAAGTATATAATTTAAAGATCAAGATAATACTGAGAACAACACAGGAGTTCCAGAAAATCAAGGAAAAGCCTGAACAAATAAAAACGTCTTAAGATGTTTCTTAAAGGAGTCAGTAGACTCCATCAAGCGCAAAGAGAGAGGAAGCTTAGGAGCAACAGCCTGAAAAGATTTCTCTCCTCTGGTCCTGAGCCGTGTGCGAGGAACCAAGTAGATTCTGATCCACAGACCTAAGAGCCCGAGCTGGGGTGTAAGGCTGGATCAGATCAGTGATGTAAGGAGGAGCCTGACCATGAATAGCTCTGAAAGTAAGAACCAGAATTTTAAAGTTGATCCTGAAAGAAACTGGAAGCCAGTGAAGAGTTTTAAGGATCGGAGAAATGTGAGTTATTCTACTTGAGCGGGTTAGAATTCTCGCTGCAGAGTTCTGAATCAACTGCAGGCGAGACAGCTCCTTCTTGTTAAGACATGAAAACAAACTGTTACAATAGTCCAGACGAGAAGAAACAAACGCATGGATTACAAGCTCCAGATCATGTTCCGACAACATTTTCCTAAGTTTAGAGATTTTCCTCAGTTGAAGGAAACAGTTTCTGGTCAGTTTTCTGCAGTGTTGAACTAGAGACATGTCTTTATCAAATACAACACCCAGGTTTCTCAGGCTCAGTTTGACAGACTGACCTAAGTCACCCAAGTACTGACTCAACCCTGGAACCTTATCATCAGGAGCAATCACCAGTGTTTCAGCTTTGTCCACATTTAGCTGTAGAGTGTTTTCACTCAGCCATTGTTTGATTTCTAGCAAACAATTGAGTAAGCTGTTCAGCCTTAGGGGCTCAGTTGGATCAAAAGAGCAGTAGAGCTGGATGTCATCAGCAAAAATGTGATAAGAAACATCTGGAAATCTCTGAATGATTTTACCTAGGGGAATCAAGTACAGCAAAAACAATAAAGGACCCAGAACAGAACCTTGAGGGACTCCACACAACAGATCTGCCGATTCAGACCTCATTTGATTGGCAGATACACTAAAACTGCGCCCAGAAAGGTAAGATGAGAACCATTCTAACACAGACCCAGACAGTCAAAATGTCCTCTTTAGAACTTCAAATCACCAAGTATGTATTTTGACACCATTTAATTGAAGTACTTATCAAAAGCACAGTAGCATTTGTGTTGATCTTTAGTGCTATGAGCAGAGATTGCTAAAACTATTGTGAAGTGAAACGTGCCAAACTAGCAGATGGCTCGCGCTGACAGGTGGCTAGTTAACAACAAGTAACGGTTGACCTGGTCAATAGAAGCAAGTCAGGTGCTGTTAGCCGTTAACTAGCAAATTCTATTCATCATTGTTGAAACCCGAATGTTCGCTTTCTTCACCTGCTTCCAACTCAGTTGTACTAGAATTTAAAAAGTTTCACCAAACAAGATGAGTATCAGTATCTTGTTTATTTTTAATATTTATTTATTAGCTGTTAACCAGCTAAGATATTTCTTTACTGATATGACACATTTTCACATATTTAGACAAGATTTAATATTTTTTTGGTATTTTCTATTATTAAATATGAATAAATGTCACGGGAAAATACACATTTTACGTAGTAAAGTGATTTTATCACTTTGTAGTGAAACTACAACTGAAAAACAAAGTGAATAATAATTACTGAACAGCTATAAAAACTGAAATAGTTTCACGAAGATCTGCTAAAAAAAATCATGATTACATATTTCACAATGTACTCTCAATGTAATGTTTCTTTTTTTATACTATATATATATATATATATATATATATATATATATATATTAAGCGCTTTCTATTCAATATTTGATATCTGATGGTAAACCACATATATGAGGTGTTTCTAAAATGTGTCATATAGTTGTTAGAAACTTGAGCATAAGTCATAAGTATTTATAAATCATTTAAAATTAATCTTATTTTAAATTTCTTGACGGCTCTGTGTCACTGGTGGACAGTAACAAAAGCAGTAGTTTTGTTACGTTGCCAGAAGACTGCCCGATTTCACATGGCAAATGTAGAGCATGACACACACAATACAAACACACACACACACACACACACACACACACACACACATTTAGCTTGGCCTGCTGACAGTTTGTGTTCGCTGCTGTGATTGAATTGGAACACATTAGGGCAAAATTATTTATATCGCCGCAGCGTGACTTTACTGAGTCAGCAAAAGCAGCGGATGAAAAATAAAGCTTTAGTACAATATTATTTTCCTAATCGTTGGATGATTCCATCTGAAAAATATCCTTCAATATCCTTCACTGAGTCTCATACATATTCTTTACGCACCTGGTCTATTGGCGTTACTTTCCAAGAGCAACTTTACAAGTGATTTAACATTTATCTCAACGCGACATGTTCAGCACTCTCTAGTGTGAGGCCGTGGATGTTGACTCGAGAGCGGAATCTAATCACCAGCTTCCACATCTGTTTCCTCCTTTTCATCATCGCTTCATTCAGCATGACTTCATTCAGGTCCTCAAGAGCACATTGTTTGGCTCACTCGGAGACTCCCCGTCCAGATTTGAAATCAGTAGGTGTTTCCGCTGAGGGAGGGTAGACGTGTAAATATACACTTACAAACTTGGATAGAGTATTGTCCTGTGTGTCCAGAGCTACAGCAACTTTAGCTAAATTGTGTTGTTGTGTGTTGAGTATGGATAGTTAACTTAAAGAAATGTCAAGTATTATTTTGGAACTAAATGTATTTACCTATCTATCAAATGAAAGTTTTAACTCCTAGGATTACATGTATGAAAAAATAAAAGATCACACAAAACTTAAAGTGGCATGTAAGCATTAGCATGTATTTGAATGATTATCACAAAAACTATTAAAAATAAGGAGGAAAAAATAGTTAACAAAGAAACCGAACAGACAAAGAAGTAACTGACGTAACAAACAATTCCCAAAAGTTCTTGGTCATATATTGTCTTTCTATGCAATGCAACGTCAACAAAGTGGTCAGAAATTGGAACCAGAATGGGCCAAAAACTATAAAAATAATTTGATGAATCATGAACAAAAAATGTAAAGAATATATTTTTTTAAGTTAAGTTATCCTAACTGAAGTTTTCAAAGTCAGCCCATTCAAGGTAGGGTAGTTAATTCCCAGTATTTACATTCTCTGATGCAATATATATATATATATATATATATATATATATATATATACATTTATTTATTTATGCATTTATTTATTTATTTGTGAATGGCTGTCAAAGCGCTTTGTGACCCTAGTCTAGAAAGGCGCTATATAAATAGAGATTATTATATTATATTATTATTATTATTATTATTTGTAAAATAAAATTCAATATGTTGTGAAATTTCTTATTATATGTAATTGCGATTGCTCTTTAACAATCAAAAATATTTGCTATTGGATGACTTATTCTCGAATACTCGATTACTATGATAAAGATATGGGTCAAAATCAGATGATTCAAATCAAGGTCCGACTCCCATCAAAGATCGCTGTGCATGCCAAGTGTTTCTCCTGAGTCACGTCACGTGTATTCAGTAAATATCGTCCTCAAGCTCTGGCCGGCGCCGGCCTCCTCATCACGGAGCTCACTTTAATTCCATTGAAATAATGAAGACGGGAAATGTGATTGAAATAATGGGACATATTAGCTCCTGCAGTTTACGTTGCCAAGTTACATTTTACTCTGAAGGCTGGTGATCACATCGACCTGCCAACACCGCTTTATTATTCTGATGGATCCGCTGAATTTGCTGAGCCAGTGAAAGCATGAAAATATGTGTGTGTTTATTCAAATGTAATAAAGAGCTTCATTTATAGTTGCCACCTCAAATGTTTCGGATAATCCTGCAATAGAGGCTCGTGCTACACTCTCAGTGAACATTAGTTCTGGAGCTAACTCTGTGAGTAAGTGTTTGAGGAATCTAATTAATGATCTTTGTGTGTGTGTGTGTGTTTTTGTGTGTGTGTGTGCATGGTATTTATGCTTTCGTTTTGTAAACAAGCTTGTGAAGCATTAATGCCACTTAGCAGTGGTTTCCATGGAAGCCGGTCTGTGGCTGCACAGTGCATTTGATTATTTAAAGGTTCAGTTTCGTGTGTCACGATCATGCCGGTGCGGAAGTTTGTTTTGAATGTCGCTCCAATTACATTAGGGACAATTTGGCTGCTGTTTGCCTGCAGTCTGGCCATTTCAAGAGCTCTATGACTAAGATTTGAAGCAGCCTGTGATTTTTGTTATTAACTCTACTTTTCAGCCTGAGTATCTAAAATACACACGCTTTAAATATCACACGACTTTGCAGTGAAAACACCAAATACTGTGATTAATTTGTTCTTTTTGGTAGTTTATTCATGTTCAATAAACTTAAACTCAACATAAATCTAATGCAATCTATTGTCTGTTACAAGTTTGTAATTGGTTTGCTTTTTTATTTATTTAATTAAATTAAGAAAATCTTCAACTTAGTACACCTGCTTGCCAAAGAGCGTTGCATAAATGTTGACTCAAAACTCAGGGTTGCACCATTTACAATAGTTAAAAATGGAAAAAAATGTGCTTTGGTACATATGAAGCCATATAATGTATTGCTTGAAACTGTATTAAGTAGTTTTACTTGAGCACATATTGGTTATATTTAATTTTATACTTGATTTTGATTTAAACTTTTTTTCTTACTTGGGTGCAAACATTTTTTCTGCAAGTTCTATAATTTGATGAAACTTTTTGCTTTAGATTGACGCGGTCTGCTTCAAAGTGACCCTGTGACAGCGTTATATCAAGGACTGTAAATTAAATTCATAGGCTGGGATGAAGTTACAAGTCACTAAATCAAGTGGGATGTTGGTGGTGAATGTTAAATCTTCAAGATACATATTTAAAAAAAACGTAACATCCAAAGAAAGTAAGTTAACGATGCTGAGGCACTATATCGTAAGAGAGTGAATTCATTATTGTTGGGTAAATCTGCGAGGCCTTGACCTCCGAAAAAAATTCCCCCAAGAGAGGGAAACATTCCTGAAGGTGAACTCATTTGAATTTTGAACCACACATATTGAGAAATATCCTGGTTCCTCTCAAACCTGCCGTCACTGCTTGAGGCTCAGATGCTGAGCCGGACTCCTCGCACTTTGATAATCTTCACAGAAGACTCGGTAAACCAGAAGTAGCCGATGGACAATATAATCTCCCTCAGTCCTCGGCCTCTTCTTAAACTCCATGCGGTGCAGTCTCCTGGTTTGTGGAGATAACGGATGTTTGTGTTTTCACTGAGGATAAAAAAGTAGCAGTAAAGTGGTCTGGTTTTATGTCAGATAAGAGAACATGTCGTTTCCTCTCAAGACTTCACCGGTCAACATTTGCTGGTGACTATTTGTGAAACCTGAGATCTGACAGATGATCCTTCCAGTTGTCGTTGCATCTAGTTAATGTGATTAGAATTTGTGTTTTATTTTGTGTTCAGTCACATCCTAAAGTGGACGTTCATTGGTCTGGTGAAAGAAGTATAATACCTTTTTGTATCTTTTAACTTACAGTTCTTTAAATAGACTTTATGTTTTATTTTATTTTTACGTAATTGTCAGACTGATGCAAAGGAAATGTGAAAGTTTTGAGTTGCTCTAATGTATTTTAATTCTCCTTTTAGCCTTGAATATAACTCCTTACGTCCTATAACGTTTAAAGACCTTATACCTGCAGGAGTTAAAAAAAAAAGTTCAGCATTATCAAAATCGTAGGGGCACATTTGCATCATCTGTCACTGTTAACACATGCATAGAAATACATATGAACAATAGAAATACACAATAGAAGTACACCAGTACCTGAATAAAACAGTTGAGAAATGCCATTCATAAATGAGCCAGAACGCAGTGTGTTGAACTAGCTAGTACATGCTTTTAAGAATATTTATGATGGTATCCTTATGCGTTTCAGACCTTTGAAGTACTTCATTTTTTGCTTGTGATTAAGAAACTGCAGAATATAAAATACAACATATAAATGATGTACTGTGTTTTCGTCAAAACTAGTCTGATGTCTCCTAAAAGATACACAGCAGGTTTCTTGACCGACACAGGCGGACGTCAGGTCAAGGTATGTCCAGCTGTCCTGGGTGCACCGGTGTGGAGTCATAGTTCCCAGCGGTGTTTCAAAAAAACTCTTTAAATCACTCTTGACAGAAACTGAGAACTCACTTTCTTCTCCCGCCCAGACGATCGTCTTCAAAGTGGTAAAACAGGATTTCGTAAGACCCAGATGGGAAGGTTGCACATTAGTGTCTCGGTAGAATGTCTCGTTGTTGCCAATGAATGTCCATTGTTGTTTTTTTGGGGGTGAATCAATAGGAGTCACACGGAGCAGCCGGCTCTTTTTCGCACACTTGGCTGCGACTAGTCTATTCTGCTGGTATTGATGTACAAAAGAAACCCAAGAACACAGATTCAAATCCTTTCTTCTATCTCATCATAACACCTGATAAATGTCTTCTGAGGACTCGAGAGGTTGCGTTTATCGTCTCACCCTGGAATTGATGTTAGTTATTTGTGACTGAACTTTCTCTATAAGCGCCTGTTGCTGCCCGTAAATCGTGCCAGGTACCGCCGTCGCTCAGTTAAGTGGATCCTTGTGGAGTCGGTAGTGAGTGGGCAGAATAAAAAAAAAAGGGCGGGAAACCGGGGGCAAGCTGCTCCGCCATCCTCCCAACTGCCCGCGAGCCGGGCCACCTGGAAAGCCTCCTCTGGTGGAACATGTGGGATTGATTTAGAGCTGCAGAAACTCCCACTCTGGGTCCGTCCACCCTGCCTCTCCCGGTGTTTTTGTCGGTGATGAGTGGAAGCAGAGCTCCGGGTCTCTGACACCCTCTGCAGGAGTGGCCTTCAGGAAGATCAAGCGGAGTTTACAAGAGCGCAGGCGGGTCAGTCCGTTACAGAAAGCAGACTCTGTGATTTAAGGGGAAGGTCGTTTTGTGAGCCGTAAATACTTAAATAGCAGAAGTAGTTCCCTGGCACCTTATCTTAGCTGCCAGGAAAAAACCGTAGCAAAAGCATCCTTTGATCAACGAATGTGGATTACAATCTTATAATTACCTCTGCCGAGGGGGTTATGCTTCAGCTGGTGTTCATCCGTCTGTTAGGAAAAGTTCTGAACACATTTAAATTAAAACATTGGGAAAACATTAAAGAAGAGATTAGGTTTAAGTGCAATCTGTAGTTAGGGAGGTTTCGAAGGATCTTAGAAAACCTTCGACTTGCTGTAAGTAACTTGACTTAAAGTTAATTTTAGTGATGTGTTTTCACTGCTTAAAAATACATCTGGCTTAGGTTATTATTCTTGAATCATCAAGTTGTTTTAATAATTGAAATTATTAAATGAGTCTGATGGTCATAGGAAGGTTTTAGGTGCTGATCGTGGTGTCCACGCCAAGTCCTCTTTTAAAGTGAATTACATGCAAAGTCAATGTAGACTAGTTGTTATGAGAAAACTATCTATATAGGAGTCATTCATATTGTCTGGCCACAACTTTAGTATCAAACACTAAAGTCATGATGTTTACAAATCAGACCAAATGTAAGGAGAAACATTTAGAGAGAGAAAAAAAAATAAGAACAAGAAAAAGCTGAATTAATTCAAACTTATCCAGTTTATACCATTTCCTAAAGTACTGATGGACCCAGATAAATCTATTTTTACCATACTTACACAGTAGATAATAGGGAACAACTCTGCCTCTTGACTTCCCACTAACTTTAAACCCGCTCCCCTGGCAGAATGACTACTTTTTAGCCAAAACCAAGGGCCGCTTGAGTGGAAGTAGTGCGACAGTTAATATAGATTTATTTGCCGTATTACAATTCCAGGGAAGTTTTTAATATAGAAAACTATATTAAAAAACAATGTATTAGCAAAATTGTAACTTTAAGTTGATTGTCCAAAAATTAGGACCAAAATACGTAAGATCCAAACCAGGGGATCCTCTTTAAAAAGTTGATTGTATAAGAGAAAAAACATTTCCTCAAATGTATAAAAAATACAACCACATTTCAAATAAGACAGTTTAAAATGATTTATTTCAAGAAAAGCAACTCCAAGTCAAGAATGTCAATGTTGCTGGATTTGACACTTACATATTCTCTTTGGAGCAGGACGTGCCACTGACCTTATCCTGCTGCACTTTACTCTGACACTTACTGTACCCACTGAACCATCATTGGCCTGAAGTCAACTGGAAACACCTGAAGTCATAATAACTGACCAGTGGAATCTGATAGAAAATTGTTAATGTATTCATAAATATATTTCCCTATAAAATATGATTATTGAAACATTAACAAGTGAAGATGCAATTATCAGTGTTTTATTAATTATTTTTTTTTCATTGTTGAGGTCCTTCTCTGCAAGCATGTGACAAAACACAGGAATACTTTCTCAAAGGAGATGTCCTCCCCTGTCCCTCGTTCTAACTGTTTCCCTTCAAACTGGTCTCACCACTTATCTACAGCATCAGTTTATGTCAACATTAATGTCACCCTTAAGTACGAGCCATTCAAGAAGACGCTAATCTTTCATTTCTAAAATGACACTAGTGGGTCACGTCGCCCAGTTTAGTGGCTGCTAAAGAATAATTTTGAACTAAGTGAGAAGATTGTTTAACTACTAAATGCCTCACATTGTAGTGGTTGAAATCCTCACCAATGTGAAGAAGTTGTGCCGCGTCTTAACGCTCTTGATTTTACAGGAAGGAAGTTGTTGAGAGCAGGAAAGCTGAGCCACTGCCTCAGATCTCTGCCGTCCTTTGTTTCCTCTGATCAGTGCAGACTTAGTTCACAGCACAAATATTATTGTGGTTAGTCGCATCATTTAATTGTTGTTGTTTTTTGTATTTGGTCTAAGGAGAATCTGTTGCTGGGAAGTTCACTGAAGCTCATCTCATGTAAATCCTTTAATCTACTGTTGACCTTTGACCCTAGAATCGTGCTACAAAAACGTAGCAGGATTTCTTAACTTTCGTTAACTGTAGTCACCGGTGAACCTCAGGGGACTTTAACCGAGCCTTGTTTGCCTCTGGAAAGACACCATCATGTTGCCCACGTGCACCATGGTACCATTCCATCAGGGACCACGACTGGTTGAGCCTGTGGCTCTGTTTCCAAAAATTTTCATTAGTTTTAAGATTTTTCTTATTAAAATGATTGACAAGACCTTATAGAGTGATAGGATCCTATTAAAACGCTTAGTGACGCTGCTCTACTCATTGTAACAAAAGGGTTTTTTGCTAACTGGTCCTGATCATGGTGGACCAGGCAGAGCCACCTGTCTGTTGTGAAACAAGACAAAGATCCCTCCTGTCTAATCTCTGACCAGGATGTTTTCCTTTTGCTTTCCCTTCGTGTCTCTGAGGAGAGAAGCTCGATTAAGTTGCCTTTGAAAGTGGAAGCTTGACGTCTGCAGAGCCGCACTCTCCTCCCTCTGTAAAAGGTCTTAATCTGGGCTACATGACAGCGATCAGCTCCTATGTGACCTGGATACACCTCGTTGGTTCAGTTGGGTTAAATCGCTTGATCAGATCTGACAGGACCAGAAGAGTCTCCTGACCTCATTGGCTCAGCCGAGAAGATCCTGATTTAATAGGCCTAGTTATGATGTTTTCAAGATGACATGTCAACGTATTTCTTTTGCTTCTTGACAGGCTTTCCAAAAATGAATATTTGTTGGATACAGAATTACAACTTAAATAGGTCTGTGTGTTCCGTCAGTTTGGTTTCATTAGCAAAGAAAACTGCATTAGTCAGATGGCATCGTAAAAAATAAGCTAACCCCGCATTAGTTGGAATATATAATCAGAAAATAGCTGAATTAAAACGTTAAGATAGATAGCATTACCAAAAATAGCTAACAATACATTTAGCTAGATAGTTTAGCAAAATATAAATAGTGTTAGCACATTTTTTATTAGATGGCATCATTACAAAATAAGGTAACACTACTTTTAGCTAGATAGCATCATCATGAAAAGAGCTAATGCTACATTTAGCTAGATAGCATCATGATGAAAAGAGCTAATGCTACATTTAGCTAGATAGCATCATAATGAAAAGAGCTAACACTACATTTAGCTAGATAGCATCATCATGAACAGAGCTAACACTTCATTTAGCCAAATAGAGCATCAGTAAAAAAGAGCTAATGATTCATTTAGCTAGATAGCATCAACCAGAAAGAGTTAACAATACATTTAGCTAGATAGTATAATCAAAAAAAGTTAACTATACAATTATCTAGATAGCATAATTAATAAAGAGCTAACAGTTCATTAAGCTAGATAGCCTCAACCGAAAAAAGGTAACGCTACATTTAGCTAGGTAGCATCATTGCAAAAAGAGCAAACACTTTATTAAGCTAGATAGCATCATCAGAAAAGAGAAATCACTACATCAAGCTAGATAGCATCGACCAGAAAGAGCTAACACTACATTTAGTTAGATAGCATAATGAAAAAGAGCTAACTATACATTTAGTTGGATATAATAGATACTCTTTTGTTAATGCTAGTGCGATTTATTGAGCTCAACCCAAACGCACGACTAATGTTGATTGTTTTTCATTTCAGTAGCAGCTTCTTATCTTCTCTTGTGTTGATCTGACTTGTAATAGTCTGACTGAGTCCAGGCGTGCAGTGGATTCGTGTCGTTCCACAAACCAAACTAGCACAGAGGAAGTTTGTCTCGGTCACATCATTTCTTCCTCCTTGTGTGACAGTTCCAGCCCCTCTGGACCCAGATGGCAGAGACTCCATCCGTCTCCCTGCGTGTTAATAAAATCACTCACTCTCGCTGAGCTTCTCAGCGACGGTGCCGCTCGTCCTGAAGCTTCAGACATGTGTTCATAATATTATTAGTGGAGCTTTACTCTTCCTTAGAGAAATCACACTCACTTAACTGCTAATGCCTTCCTCACTTGAGCAATGATTTGATTTAGACGTACTGAGCGTCTATTTCTAATCCGTCCTGCATGTAGCTGTCCGTCCTGCAGCTCTATTTAAAATGACTTGATTCCATGAATGAAGCTGATGTGTCAGTGTTATTTAAGTTGGTAAGTAATTTATATTTGTAAAGCTCCTTTCAAATTTAGTGAAAATTAAATATTTTTGTTTGTATCAACAAAAATGTAAAAGATGGGGAAAATATTAATATAATAAAAAATAAAGATAAACGTAAGAAAAATGAAAAGCATTTTTTAAATATTTTATAAATGTGATAAATATGAATGTATAGAACAGGAAATAAATAATAATAATTCCAATAAAACCTTATTTAAAAATGAAATTTTAAATTAATTTAGATAGACCTCTGGAGATTTCCTCCGGGAAATTGGGCAAAAACCAGAATTAAGGAAGAATGGAATTTTGTTAATAATAACATGTCTACGAAATGTCTTACATTTTGTCTACGAAGAAAAATTCTAGTCAATTAAAAAAAATTGCTAAAAAAAAATACATTTTCAATCGGGAGATACACCTTAGCAAAAACAAGGGGTGGGTACAAAAAGAAACAAAGAATAATAAAAAAGTACATTACTTAAAAAAACGAAAGTGTTGTACATTTAAGTTAAGTCCTAATATAAGTAGGGATGCTTAATTTTGTCTTAACAGTTTTTATATAATGAATGCAGAATGACACAAGTTGAATTTCTATAATTTAGATGAACATTTCATCAAAGGAAATTACCTCAAAACCAAAATGAAACACTGAAATCTGTCAACATTTTGGTACCATACTATCTTGCATGTCAGTTGGGGTGTGTCCTTTTTGTATTGGTTATCTTTTAGATTATTTTAGATTATTTAAGACACTCTGGTTTCCTCTCCTAACCTTTAAAAAAATACAGATGTTAATTATTGAATCTAAATTTTCTCTGTGTGAGTGAGTGGTTGTACATTTGTGTCTTTAGCCCATGGTAGCTGGGATAGGCTACATCACGGGTCTCAATCTAACTCGGCAGTCAATTCTTCTGGAGCCTGGGTCGCACACTGGGGTGTCTTTCAGCAGTTTCTTCTAAACTTCATTGACACATTTGATGTGTATTTTTGTTTTGTGAATAATTATTGGAAAAAGTTCAAACGTATCTGAAATCTGAAGATGATTAAAGAGGCATTTGTTGGGTTGTCTTTTGATTTGATTTAATGATGTTGGACAGCTGTGGAGGATTATTCTGAGACGTTGACGTCTGAATTACATGGAATTATAGTGTGAGAAGCAATTAAGATATTTTCCTTGAAGTCTCTCAATTTGTTCTGCAATGGAAAATCAATAGATTGTAAAGATGACTAAATGAAAGTGGAGAATTATTTCTGCTTCCCTACAGGAAAAAGTTAATTTAGGTTTGGATCTTCTTGGCAGTCACAGCTGCCACTACAACAACATCTAAGGTTCTTCTCTGAGCTTCAAGGAGGTTTCCCAGAGTTGCTGAGTCGTGGCCACACTACACCTGAAACCACCAGCGAGTCGAATGTCGGCGTAAATCTGGCAGCACCACAGCTGCCTCCAGCCTGAGCAGCTCAAATGCCTGCTCGGTGGAGGAGGTGTGAGTGCTGTTGTGTCTACGAGGGTCTGTTGCTCTCGATGGTGAGGGCAGCTGCACACACTCTTCTGTGTCACCGGGTTGAGGTGTCATGGCAGATGTGTGTGAGGAGACCACGAGAATATAAATGTAATCCCTGCATTTCCTTCTTGCTCAATGTGGAAGATCATCTGAAAGATTTTGCTAAAATATTATTTTCCCGATCCCTACATATTTCTCATGTTAAAAACATGTTTTTAAAGAAACATTTTGGGTGGGTTACACAGTCCCTTTTATTTAATCTGTAGTATACCTTCGACACTTTGTTCAGAAACCTTATAACTACCTTGTCACGACTGGCGGCTGGAAAAAATGCTAATATGAAGAACTTGTTGAATCCTACTGGACATGAGAGAATCGACTTATTTGAACGGAAATGGTTCATTTTGGAGAGACTTGCATATAGACTGAACTTAAAGGAAAATGTGTATATACCATTTATATAATGTATATGTATCGGTGTCAATTCATATGTCATTTATAAGTATCTAAATAAGTTGATGCCTGTAAATTCACCCGTTTAACTTTTAACAATTCATAACATGTGTATCTTGGTTTTAAAAAACCTTTCATCATCAATACAGTAGAGATGAGCAAGGATTGCACTGTTTAAGACACATTTTTGCATCATCTGGTTGTCTTTTCCCGTCCCTGTTTTTCAATGTCAACAAGTGTTGAAGAAATGTATCTTTTTACCCCCATTAAAAAACAAATTTGTTAGCGAAAAAGCAATTACAGTGGCTACAAAAGCCAGATAATCCTCCAACAACAAATAGAGTTGGTTTTTAATTAAGTGGTCGCAGCCAGTCGATGTGAATGGAGCGGACCGAAGGGAACTGGAAGTGAAGCAGCTGGAAAGAGCTTTGTGTCGCCGATTATATTCCACTCTCTTAATTGGCTTTACGAGCCGCATCCCAGGCTGGACTGGAGTGTGTCGGCGTTACAGTACGTTGTGTAATTCTCCTTAAATTTGTCAGCAGATTAGCCACGAGAAAAGCTGCGGAGAAGCAGCATAGCTGCCACATTCCCCATGCCCTCGAGGAGCCACTTCACCCCTCGCTGTCAGTCACGGCTGTCGGCTCTACCATACGCTTGTTAGCCCGCGACACTTCCCTGCTCACTCTTGCACTCGTGCATCATCTGTCGGACACTTTGACGGAGTCTGACGTGTCGCCGGGCTGGAGGGGGCGACGAGGAGCACCATCGGACTAGGGTGCTGGTTCCACAAAACTCTTCTCACGCTCCACAACAGGGCGGCTTTTGTCTCGGCGTTGCCTTAGCAAGCGTGTTTGCAGAGTGTGCGACTGCTTTACATTCAGCGTGTGCGTCCGAGTCCAGAGAGGCATCGACAAGAGCTGCCATTCAAGCACTTCGCTGTTCCTCATTTACAATCTGCTCTCCACATTGCTGCCCTGAGTAGAGACTGAGTGAGTCTATTTTTACCAGCACTTCCACCGCCGACCCCCCCTGCAGTTTAACTGGAGCATGGCGCTCAATCACAGTCGCGTCTCACACGTGTGGCTCTTGTGTATTCTATGAACTTAAAATACAGACTCTGACTGACCACCTTTTACTGCTTTAATTGTAGCTTGGTTGAAACGGGTGCCTGCCAAAAGTTGAATTCTATTTTTAATGGCGTTTCAAAACGACTGCTGTACTTTTTTTCAACTTCAGTCTATTGCCTTGAAATAGTACATCAACAGTACCGATAGAAATCTGAGTACTTAAAGGGAATAACATAACAGGCCCTTGAACGAGAAAGAGAACCATATGGCCAGAGACGAAAACAAAATAAAACTGGCAGATTTTCCCCAAGCTGACAAACGCCTCTTAAACTTTTGCTTCCCCTAAACCAGTGTTTTAGATTTTGTTTTCCTCCAGTGGATCTTGAATGAAATTAAGATCCACTGAATTTATTTCCATCAATGCTGACAAACAAATATTATGTTCTAAAGCTTCCAGGAAAAGTAAACGGAAACCTGACCAGACCAGAGCCTTTTACCCTGTAAGCAGTGTATTCTTCACATCTTATGTAGTTCTGCTCTAAGAAATATTTTGATCACATTCATTAGCAACTGCCTAGAAACGTCTACCAATGTGGTGAGTTGAAATTGAATTTAAGTGTGTTTGGAGGTATAATCTTCAGCAGACTGTTTGTCCACTGTGTATTTTTCATTCTGGCTTATTAATGTTAAGTACGGTTGACGGCCACACACCTACGAGGCATCTTGTCCAAGTCATTTGGTTTTTCCACCATATAATATATGGACGCTTGAAGGCAAACTGAACAGCTGTGTTTGCAGGGGTATGTGTTCAAGTCATTGCCTGTACTTTCTCATTTGTCCGAAACACGAAAGGCCTTAGTTAAAAAAACGATTGAAGACGATTGTAACAAATAAACCACCTGGGTTGAATGTTTTGCTCTATAGTTGTTGCAACACTTGAGAAAGCTGTGCTTTAAGAGGGGGAAAGTCAGTTATGGTTTATTGATGATGTGCTTGAGGACGGTTTCCTGATGTACCAGCCGGCAGTTTTCCACGCTATCCATTAACCTGCTCCTGCCTGCTATGCTAAAGTTTAATATAGATTCTACCTCTGGGGACATTTAAAAGTTTAACTTGACCATGAAAATCTCCAGCAGGTTTCAATTAACTGGCTGTCCGCCTGAGCTTATCTCAGAACATATCCTTAGGACATTCCCACCCCCTAACGTCGGGGTTTGCTGATGGCTATCTATTTTTTAAGCTGATTCTGAACCAGGAAAGACATCCACCTCCTGATTGACCGGTTCCCCCCCCGGGGGGCGACCACAACAGATGGACCCAGAGCTCTAATGGGACACCAGAACTAACACCTGTGTTTGACAATTTCTGCTCTTAGCCAGATGGACATAATTATCTTGACCAGGGAGGTTATGTTTTCCTTTACGTCATCTGCTCGTCCCTCGTAGGACGGGTTGATAAAATCTGTAGTTTGAGAGAAAATAAGAGTGACCAGAGACGTTTTCTGAGAGGATGTTCATATTAATTCTGAGTCACGTTCATGCAGAGAGAAGGACATGTTTAAGTAAAACCAAATGGTTACACAAGTCTGTATGAAATTAATAGTCTCACAGATATTCTGGGTAAAAGTTGACAAAAACTGGTTTCAACTTCAAAGAAACCAAATCCTATATTTATATAAATTTGAGTTCCTCACAGGCAGTTTGTCCTTTTTATGGATGATGTGATCACACTTATTTCTGTGAGGGAATTTTCCAGACTTATAGCAGTTGGCATTGTAATTTTGATTCAAGTCACCACATGGGAATATTTAAGGTCCACATCAGGGCTGATTGTGTTATTTAACAATTTAACTATTTAAGATAGATTCATGGTACACAAAACATGAACAGAGAATGTCAATGATAAAGTGTATTCATATTAAATTGGCAAAACAGGAAGTTAATTCAGATTCCAACATTTCCACACTGTGAAGACGTTATGAATTGCTCAGAATGTTGACCAGGTTTAACTTCCCTAGTTGGAAAATGGTGTCAACACTTCCTAAACAGTAACAAATCATCACTTGAGAAACTGAAAAAAACTTTCATGTAGCTTTTAAGTCTGAGAGGATGAATTATTATACTGTCAATCTTAACAATGACTTGTCTGTCGTCATGAAATTACAGATATGAATAAAGAACACGACTCATTCAGCAGGTGAATCTCGACGCATTGAAAGTGTAAAACAGCAGATGGTAACATCTCTTCTGATGATTTGGCGTGCGGATTAGACGATTCTCGCAGTGGCAGATGAGCTGTGCTGATCAGGGATTTCACATCTCGCACTATAAACAAACATCAAACAATTTTCATCATAATCACAGTTGTTATTTCCCCGTCCAGCACCGTACAATCTCTGGCAGGCTGCTGCTGCTGCTGCTGCTGCGGTGTAATAGAATTCACTCAGACAGCCTGCAGTGGAACTCATTTGGAATAATGACGTCGGGTGCGTTTTCAAATGATGTAGTCGAGTTAAAGACCTGATGTTTTAGAAACGGCTAATGTGCAATTACAAGTGCAGTCGTGAGTTTCTTTAGATGTGATGATTCAAGATATCAAATGTGTTTTAAATTCTTACCTCTCAAGTTGTAGTTGCTGCCCTGAAGTTCTTAATTCACAAGCGTTAAGCAGTGTTAGTCATCGCTAGTTTAAATATGATCTGAAGTTTAATTAAATGAGTTGTTCAAAGCCAAAGGGACACTGCTTCATGAAGCTTCATCCACCATGTTGTTGTTTCATGTTGCAACTTTTTTCATATTTGTCTGGTGACATTAGAGGAATATTAGACCTTCAACAACATAAAAGATAAAAGAATATTGGAATATTCTGACATGACTGAATATGCTTACACCATGTTAAAATGGATATCTAGCAGTAGTAAACATCTTTTAACATGTCAAAAGTTGTTTTGCATAAGCAAGTAGCATGCATGGTCAAATTAGAAATCTATTTCTAATTTGTTACAATTGGAACTAGAAAATCTGCATTCAGCTTTCCTGATGATGCATTAGTCATGGGAGCTGAAATAACAATTACAATATTAAGATGGATATATGTGAGTTAAAGGTCAGTTTTATTTTTGTGACAAATCTAAGGTTTTTTTTGTTGGCCACCAAATGTAAATGTTGTTGCCACTCGGTTGGGGGGGATTTAGTGATTTATTTCTGCATTTCTTTAATACAAATTTCATTGATATTTCTTGTCTTATGTTTTGTGTGGTTTCACTATGAATTTGGACCAATTTGTACCATTCTTCTAAAGTGTGTTCCATCCTAACTTCCTATCAAAGCTACGTAAATGATAATAAGGATCTTTATTACGTAACTGTCTGACATTGAGCAAAGATGGAATGTTATGTTCTGCCTGCTGTCGTTAACACTTAGGTAGAGGGTCAGGGTTCAAGTATTTAACACAAAAAAACAAGTCTCACTAAGAGATGAACCACCTTCACTCTTTGACTATAATGTGACATGACGTTTTACAAATGTCTGACATGGGCATTTAAGCCTTAATAGAAGGAGCTGTTATGTAATAGTTCTCTAATGACTTGCTGCACCATCTGTAAGGACTTCAGTGAGTGTGAAGGAGCACGTGTTGAGGCCACCTGGTGCTGCAGATACTCTGCTAAGTTGCCAGATCTGTCTTTTGTCCATGTTTTGTCAAGTCAGAGCCTTCTTGAAAAACGGTGTCAAGAGGCCAAGAAACATCTGCTGAGTCAGGCGTGAGGTTTATCTGCGTTTGACAAATGAAGCTCGAGGTGAGACCTAAACCCAAAACACAATCCGCCTCAGAGAATCTGCACCTCCTATGACACCCCCTGAAATAGGTGTTTGAGCACAAAGGAGGCGGCCATTGTGACACAGAGCCGCTTGAATGAGGAAGATCACTGCATGGCCGGCTGTTGGAACAAGCAGAGGTCAAGGTGCTTGACCAACAGCTTTAGCTTGTCATGTTTTCGACTGCACAGCTGCTTATGAATGTGGCACGGCTATAAAAAGGTGACAATTGATGACCGCGGCTAAAAGACTCCTTTATAACAACCTTCACAGGACTAGTTTATAGTTCACTGGAGCCTTGTTTAAGTAGACACATCTGTTACTAAGCTGAGCTTTACACTTACTTTTATCTGTACTGATGCTCTTTCGACAAGTGAATTCCATCAATTTTTTCATTCGATCAACGCTCTTCTATTACAAGGTGACAGTGACTCAGCAGCGTAGTTACTGTGCCTCGATGATGTTGTTCCGCTCACCTCCCATAACCCTTCTCTGCGCATAATGACTATCATCTACTATTTAATGGATACTTGCATTAAGTCGCCCACTCTGATGTTCTGCCCTTCATCCAGAGTGACTATATATGCATGACATACAGTAAGGGTGGATACACGAGTAATCACATCTTTATTTTTGGTGGCACAGGCTTCATTTTTTCAATATATATCCTTGATTTTGTGATAATATATGTACTTAGACCTCGCCTAATCTGATGCATCTATTGACACAGTTAATAAAGCTGATGTGGCTTTTGATTTATGGTTGTATTTACAGTCTCTGGTTACTGAAGAAGAGAAGCTATTAGATTGACACAAAAGGACTCATGCACTGGTAGTTATGTCGAGAACTAGCCATCATGCTAGTGCCAGTTCCACTAGCCCCTGTTCAGTACATGATCTGGACAACCTTTACTATTTAGTCTGTATGGGCGACTATGTAAAAGCTCCTTAACTTTATAAAATAAAACTTGCATATCTAGATCTACTACCTGAAAGGATCGAAAATGAAAACAGAATAAATAAAGTCTTATTTTCAAGGCAACATAACAAATGATGGTCAGCTTTACATCCACAGGACATGCTGACTCTAACTAGGTATTTTAATATCAAATAAAAATGTGAATTTTTGTGAAGTGATGCTTTTATAAAACTATTAGCTTTTATATGCGACTGTTAGTAAAATTCAGTGATTTACTTTATTCACAAAATTGCATAACAATTTCAATAATGCACAGATGTTAGGTATTCTATACATTTGACTCCAGATATGTGCGCATTTAGAAAATAATTTGTATGAAACCAGTGTTTGTTATATAGTTTCCTTGCTTTTTTTCAAATTAATTTGAATTTTGATAGATCTTAATATTTTGGTCCTCGTCAACGACTGGGACGGCTACTTTTGCAATTGCCAAAGACAAAAAAAGGCTCATGAATGAATCAATACATTAAATTATGACTTGTCAACATCACACAGTCAAAGCCGGAGTCTCTGTCGCATGAAAAGTGTAATTATGATTCCTTTAATAATAGCAATATGTACAAAATACTGATTAAGTTGTTAAGTGTCAAAGCAAATGTTTGCTTTAACATTCTCTCCCTCATAAAAGAGACAGATAGTGAAGGTTATCCAGATCGTGTAGTTCCAGCTTCCAAGCTAGTGCTTGTTCAAGGCTCTAGAAACTCAGAAAAGAAATTGGTCGCTATTAGAATATTTAGCTTTGACACTCAAATAGTTTTTTGAAAAAGTTGGAACTTTTTTTCTAATAATGTTTTCTTTATCGCCTCACTTAAACGAGTGTCAGCTTGACTAATCACCTCAAGTTCCTACTCTTCACTTCAACTCCCCTTGCACGACTGTCTATGTAACCTGGTATGTGTCGCTAGTTACTTTAATGAGACGTGTAATGTGGCTAACTTTGAATGTGGACTGGCTCTTGTTTTCCTCCTAACTTATCAAGCTTGGATTTGACTGTGGAAGAGAGTTTGCTCTTTGTGTGATGAAGTACTTGAACACTCAACCTTCCTACCAAAACTGTTAACGCTGCAGGTAATAAAACACTGCAGTAGCTGGTGAGTTACCAGGACAACTCAGCCTTCACGGTCACTCTCTCCTCCCACCACAAAGCCAGAGGTTGGACCATTATTTGCTGCTTTCGAACACAAAACTAAAGGTTTTGACCATTTGACTTTTGCAGTCAGAAACATTTTTAAGAATCTGAGACAAACTACAGTAAATTATATTGATTACTTGCAACAAAATAGTGAAGACATGCTAGATAGGATAGGATAGTCCTGTGTTGTGAGGGCTGCTTCTTTTAACACAATTTAATGTGTGTTTCTATTTTAGTGATGGTCTAACCTTTAACTAAAGTTTTTTTTTACATGCACGTGGGCAACGTGTTGATTTAACCCGGGGCCAAATATACACCAAGACATTAAATGCAACCCTCAAGAGCTCTAGTACATTTGAAGCTAACAAAAAATATGTGAGATGGAAAAGTTTGTGTTTGTGTTTCTAGTAAGATAAAGTCTTATGTGTTGTGAGTTATAAACTAAACTAAATGTAAACTTTTAAAAAACAATTAAATTCTGGTTATATAGTTCGAAACCCATACCCATTTGGGTTCATTATAATATGTATATGATAGAAGGTACAGAACAGCTACTGGACATTAAATTATGGTCAGCATTCTTTCAACTTTGACAAGCACGCTTGCTTGCAGTGTCAGGTTTGATGTTCTTGGTCAGGTTTAGAATTCATTATAGCAGCTACAAACACATCCCATGATGTCTCGCTAAGTATCTGACTAGAATGATTTTCAGGCTGGGAAACCATCGGAACTAAGTATTAAATCAATCCAAAAAATCACAGGAAATAACTATCCTAGCAAAAGATCAAATTACGTGTAACATAGGTCAGTAATGGTGACACACAATGGCTCAACTTGTTCATTTTTATCACTAGTGGTTTTCGAGGGCAACAGTGATGACGTAGTTTACTAGTAAATCCAGCTTTATTCTATGCAGAGTATGTTTAATGAAACACCAGTGTGAGCCAGTTTTCTTAAAATAGCCTGAGCTACATTCCATCTTGTGCCATTTTACACATCATCAGCGATAAAGTCGGAGACAAATGGATTTTCACCTCGGAGCAGTCGCACTTTAGCTGTCGCTTAAAACGGCACTCAGTCCAGGTTGTAAAGATGCTTCTGGCTGTCAGGACCTCCCACCTGTGCCGTCCCAGAAGCCTCTTTGTTCTACCTGCTGCCAGGTTGTCATATTTTCCAGTGTGGGCGGAAGCAACTGAGCGTCCAGTTCATATAGTGGCTCCATTCATTCACCCGACAGAGCGTCCCTTATGGCTGCTTCCCTGCCTTCCTGGTGAAAAGGTGTAGAAGTGAGCGGCTCTGACTCCTCAACTGTGGGTTTCCACTCATGAGTCAGGGGAGAGCGGAGTTTAATCCACGCTGGGGGGAGGTAGCGTGCAATGAAGAGAGGCGTCACGACAGAGAAAGACCACACACTGGTTATAAGAGCCCCTTCATTCATAAATCATAAACCTATATCCAACATTCTGGAGTTTTTGTGTCGCTGCATTTTTCCGACCACCATAAGGCATCAAGGCTCATCATTGGCTTGACATGTCCACGGTGTGTCACATGTCCTGTCGCCCCCCTGGAGGGAGCGCCGGAACTTTAGTCCGCCATTGGTTGCTTTTTGGAGAAACCATTTGTCTGCTGTTCCCTCCTTCGATAATTGTTGCATCCTCTTCAGGACCACTGAGCTGGATGTTTGAAAAGGATCGCTCACATCCTGACTCTTCACTCACACCTGAAGTAACTGAGTGACGCCCTGGCTTCTTCAGACTCTGCTGGCCTTGTTTCGAAAAGAGACTCTAAAGCCTGATTCGGTTTGTTGCCTCATTTGGTCAAGTCCCCAAAACAAATATTAATGGCTACACAACCACTAGGGTTTTTTTTATTTTGGTTTGCAAGCTCTTTTAACCTAACCAAACAGCCGTCTTAAACAATAAATGGGCAGATAGTCAATATATATCTATAATATTTATTGTTTTACTTAGTATAACATGTTGAAATGGACATTTTCCCTTTAAATCAGTTACCTGATTATGATGCATCTGTGGACCCTACATGATGCAAATAGCACATCGTGCTGAAGGATTTCGGACATGTGTGTTCATTAATTGGTGTTAATATTAAAATAAGTGAATTATGAACAATTTGTGTGTCAGATGTTCAGTAACAACAATTATCTCCAGAACACAGAGTCTCCTGATGTCATGACTCACCCACTTCCTGTAAAGACACGTCAGATTTACGGACTGTACACAGGTGTTACCATAGAAACGCAGCTTCGCATGTGATTTTTCTTTTAACATGAGCGCTCTTGTTTTTTCTGAGGAGCAATTAAAGAACCGTTTTTCTCTGCAGGCAGAATCACTAAACGGTCTCTTTTTGTCCGTAAAGTTGTGTATTTATAGTCCAGCTTAGAGATCAAGAAGATTTCTCCCACAAAGTTCCCACGTCATGTGACAGTGCCGTTATTAAAAGCATCAGAGAAGATCCTGACGGAAGACTTTGCAAGTTTGAACTCCATTACAAAAATAATTGAATACAGGATGTGATTTAAACATATTCATGGCTCCAATTTTTTCCCCGACTACAAACCAGAACTCTTCTGACCCAGAAGCCTGGTTTTTCAGACGACTCTGAGGAGGCAATTTCCCACAGCTGAGGATCAATTTCTAGATGAAACCATCTTTCGCTGTATCTGCTCCTAAATGAATCCACAGTTTGTGCCTGCAGGAGAGGCGTGAGTCAGAAACACTTTTCAGGCATGTGGGCATGGTACTTGTTTTCAAAGAGTTTCTTAAAGGTCACACATTTCCGACTCTCATAACAGAAACGACCGTTTTACAGGACGTCCCAAACCATGAGGGTGTTTTCTTTCTACTGTGGCTGTAAAAATGGCTTCCTTATATGGTAACTTCCTCCCTTATGGCTGTTACTATGATTATTTAAATAGCTGCTCAAATAAGAGATTTTATCATGACAAATAATGTTTATGCTTATTTTTATTACAAAGAACTACTGTCTCACACAGGGTGTGCGTGACTGTAGACTTTAAACACTGCTCCTGTTCATGATTTAATATTCATATATATATTTTTTTTTTTTGGAAGCTGATCTTAAAGAGCAACTAATGTGAAAAACTCCAACTCTCTTGACTCATGTTTCAAATGTTGAAGTCCTCCTCTCTAAAAAGTCTCATCATGACCATGTTTTTAGTCATAATATTGTCTCTCATTGACAATTAGGCAACCCTTTAAACAAGGAAACACATATTTCACCAATTATAAGCTTATTGCTTTCTGATTAACTGATAATAATCTGTAAATATAGTCATATTTAATAAGAATAACAACTGGCTAATGCACATATCATTTGGTAGTTTATTAATGCTTCTATGTGTTTTCTAATACAAACTATTTTACCTCAAATTAATATACATAAAAATGATATTTTTATACTGCATGATACCATGTACATGTTTATTGATTCAAATGACTTTATAGAAACCAGAAATGTATAAATATAATAACACAATACATGATCACATTTATCTATATATTTTAGTTAAATCAACATATTGTTATTTATTAAGTGTCCCTATCATACCGAAGCTTATTTTTATCTGTTCATAAATAATAATGAACTGAAATATCTGTATCACACATTTTACCAGCCCTGGCCACAGCTAAAATTCCCTGAAAGTGTTCGACAACTCTTCAATAGGTTTTTGAGCTTCCAGTTAGTGGAAAACCTGATTTACTCTGTTACGAATCTGTACTTTCCAGTTGATGAAACCAAGGCCCTTCATGCACATCAGCTCTGGTAGATGTAACGACAGTGTGTGCTGTCACAGGATGCTGGGACGAGGTCAGCAGATGGAAGATTCCAGGAAGTTTGCTGATTCTTCCAGCTTCAGTCGTTACGAGCGTTTGAGGAAATGAACACTCTAATCACAGCTAATGATAACATCACTGACCTATTTGGATCAAGGATTATGAAAGAAATACTATAACATAATAAGATTTACACTGGACAACCATAACATTATCATATGTAGCCATGAGTCCATCAGTAAAATCATGCATATGTAAAATTCGACAAAAACTTGACTATTGACGAAATCCTGACGATATTTTGCCATTTTACTAAAATATGTTTTTGACACTGAATCCTGCGATACATAATCCTGTCAGTGTTTTGATTTTCAGGCATTTCAGTCATCTTTTGAACTAAAACAATATAAAATCCTTTCCTTATTTACTTGCCAAAAAAGCTGCTATCAAATTGATTTTTTCGCATCTGCATCTTAAATTAAATGAGTTTTTTAAGACAACTAACTCAATGTATAATTATGCTGCGGGACATTTTAAAAATGATGCGTTCAACCTCTCAATGTTCTATCCCCCACGTGAACTCTCAAATTAGATTGAAACTCCCAACAGGGATTATTGGAGGTCACAGAAGTTCAACCAATCTAAATGTGCTACTTTGCAATTCTGTCCAAACGGTCCGGCTCTGCTGCCATCCCCGCACATTTCTGGAAGTAGTTATTGAAAGAGATGATTTAAAGGTCAGTCCGTCCACTCGCCCCATTAGAGGTGTTTCTATACGTCGTCTACGGTAGGGACCTCTTAATAACCCTTGCTCGGATTCAAGCATATCTCAGAAATACCCACATTATCTTTCTTACAACTGATGATAGAAAAATAGATAGATAGATAGATAGATAGATAGATTTATGATCTTACGACCTCATCTGGATCAGCACACCGCTGTCTCCCTGTCCTGATACAAACTCTTCACTTCCCTCACTTATACAGTAGCAAACCTCTTTGTCATCACATCATTAAAAACCTTCTCTATCGATATCCTTAATCAATAGATGCTATGAACCAGAAGACACTCATCTAATGTTTACCATTTGATTCTAGTCAATCATACAATATACAAAATATTGTATCATGATAGCATTTAATGACTTTCTAGTATCTCTCTCGGAGCATATTTTACAGACATTATGAGTCAATGAAACAGCTAGTTAAACCAACTGTAAGTTAATGATCTGTACCGTCTGGTTTTCTGAATAAAGCCGGTTGTACTTGTCTCACACTGAGACTCCTGTTCTGCCCGAGACCTGCACACAGTTGGTTTCATAAGAAGCAAACTGACGACTGGGCAGAAGGATCAGCTGAGTCTCAGATGTTTGAGATGATGTGAATTAATCCATTGTGGCATCAGTTGGCTTCCATGAAAAGACCCTGTTAGTGCTGCTTTTTGTTGTTGTGACTTGTTGCTTTGCCTAGCGGGTGAAGCCGATAAATCTTTGAGCATATTTTTCCTGTTTGTCTTATGTGTCCTGGCCTTCTAAAGTATATATTTTAACAGTGTATTGTTTTTCGATTGTTAAGGCACTTTGTGAGACTGGTCAAGAAAGGCGCTTTACAAATAACATTTACATACTTACTTACTTAACCTGATTAGCATTTAACATTTAGGGCTACAAGTTTGATGCTATTTATTTTACCACACTACTATATGTAACAACATGTAATTACAACGACTTACTCTTTTTTTTTTTTGTGCAAGAAATTTTAATGCAGAAATGTATGGCGATATTAAGTTGAAATTCACTGTAACTTAAGCATTTGTATGCTGTACATCGAGAGTTTACTGGGTTTTTACTTTTGGTAAACAAAGATTTGTATTGTTGTTCTTTGCATGTGTATATGAGAAAAAGGAAGATGGGCAGAGGACAGTCCTTTCAGTTAAAAGTGTCCTGTATGGAAGTATAACAAACCATACATACATACAGTACATACATACATACATACATACATACATGTTTTCTATTTTTATGTTCATACTTGAAAAAATCTACGTATGCCGGTTCAAATAGCCTTGTGGTCTTAACATTCGAGTTGTTGTTGCTGTGAGATGTATTATCATGACCTGACATTTCATATACATTTACATGTGTATTATGTGTGGTAGGGGGTCCTAAACCCAATTTTTGAGACCAAGCGGTTTGGAAACAAGTGATGAAGAAGGTAGAGAATGGCCCCAGAATAGTTTCAAATATCTTTTTATCTGAAAAAGGATAGTGTTGAAAATATAAAAGCTTGAAGGATGGAATGTCGGCTCAAAAGTCATTCTAACAATTAAGGATGTAAGTCACCGTTACGCAACATGGTTGGTGAACAACATTTCCATCTTTTGAACATCAAGCTCTCCGAAAGCAATAAAACGGTGACTAACAGAACAAGGACAATAAATAATTGTTTGGTAAAGAATGTAAAAAGAAAAAGGTTGAACCTGTCAAGTGTAGAGAACCAAGTCCTTGATGTTACAGACTGTACGTAATGGGTCGCCAATTATTTTTGCATCCACACCCAGTTCAAAGTCAGCATTATTTTTACTGACCGTCCTTCAGATGCTAACCGCGCAAATAATTTTACATGAATGGAAAAAGAAAGTCATTAACAATTTTTACCCTGAATAAGCAGAAATCCTTGACTGGTTTCTCTGCAACAAGACGGTCCAAATAGAGTTTGGTTTTTACTCATATTGACTAGTTAACATTATTTTTTGAGTAAACTTGGCAGAAAAAGCAATGTGAAGATCCGATTTTTCTCTCTCCAAAATAAGACCTTTCAACAGTTATAATCAATAGTACAAAAATTTAGCAAGTTTTTCGTTTCTGTGCGGCCTGATAGCAAATCTCACCGTCCAAGTACAGGGCCCTGTGATCGTGAACTATTTTTGCCTGTCTCGGCCACCAGAGGTCTTTTACTGTATATAGAATTTAGAGGACTACAATAATAATAATAAAAAGAAAATAATACCAATTTCAGAAAAAAATCAAACACTCATTTAGTGTGATCGGAGATTTTATGGTCTGTGGTCATTATTCACCTCATTAGTTGGTGGCTGAATCATACATCGGAAGTTCTATACCTTAAATAGTTTTGTTTCTGTCTTAGTATGCCATGAGGTCAGTAAGTGTATGCAGCTTTTTACCAAGATCAGGTCACATAGGCGGTTAAAACTTTTGTCTCATCTCCACCCCCTCTGGGGTTTTTTCTTTCTTAGAATACGTCTCTTAGCAGATGCCGTCCATGCATGTCAAATTGCAGCTCCACGTCTCGTAGGATTCTGGAGCGACTAGGATTGTGCTCATGTGAATGGCTTCTCAGTCAGGCCCTGAAGGCTGATTTGGCTCCCAATTCATCGCCACAATGGACCGTCTGCACACATCCCATAATGAAGTGGGTTTTCAGTCTGATTGGACACGATCATTGTGGTCATAAAAAACGAGACAAATTAGAGGATTCAGTTTCATAGGAAGTCGGGTTTTCCTAAAAAGAGCCTCCTCCGCTGTGATCCGTGATTCAAAACATCTCTTGTTGTTGCTGTCAAAACAGAACCTGTGCCTCGTTGTCTTGTCGCTCCACGTACGCCAGGTGTTGCAGCGCCCGAGGGTCTGAAGAGACCCAGGCTTTAGAAATAAAAGGTCACAACTGATGTCTCCCTGTGGTCTTCTCTCTCATCTTGATGCTCCAGCAAACACTGCGTGGGATTACGAAACTCTAGACTCTGAGGTACGGATGTATTTGATGTGAACATCTCACTTCTGACTTGACTTCAGTGACTCCTTTATGAGGCACAGCTGCTTCATAAGTGGATAAGAAACATCTGTCTCGTTTGACCTTGTAATGGATGAAAACCAGCGTTGAAGATCTCGAGTGTGTCGCAGAAGAGGAGACGTGGAGGGTTTGGATGCCAGTAGCTGGATTGGAGCGGATTTGTACCTTAATATAGAAGCACCTGTTCATCTGGGATTATCCAACGCAGGGCTCTATTTTGGATCTGTGTGGATGTTCGACCATCACACCCTGTTGATAATAGCTCCCGGGTGTGAGGCTGCTTTTATTTGGGTTTGTGGTGTGTGGGAAAGCTTTATGTGGCTGGGGACCAGGAGATTAGTGGTTCGGCTTGTCGGTCCAACTTGGATATTTTTTATTCTTCTTCTAATGAAAGGCTTTGAATATCAGAGTTAAATATGTCTCTCAGGTTTTAAATACATTTGACTAAACCAGTTGCGAATGACGTCATCGCAAACATATATTCTTGTTCTGTGTACCCTTTTTTATAAAGAAAATGATACTTTCGTAGACGCTTCTCAATTAAAAAAAACTGGTTTCAAGATTTACTATTATTTAAATTATTCATTAAGTCGCATCAACAAATTACATTTTTTTTAAGGTACTGTGTATTTCCGTTTCCATTCGATATTCAATTTTGACACGCCTTCAGTCTGCGTGTATTGATTCGTGAAGCAGCAAGTGAAGGTTCAGTGACGTGTGGTGAGGTCCATGGCTGGTGACGTACTGAGTACTGAGTCATTTTTTTTAAAGAATAACGCATTTAATATTCATATTTATCATAGTCATATTTATGACTATGTATCCAACAAGATTGTCAAACGTAACATCAACATCCTTCTTGTGTCTAAATAATATTTACAGTGACCAAAAGAAAAGTGTTGTGTGTAGCAAGAGGGTTTTGTGATTAAAATACAGCCTTGGAGTTGGATTATCTTCTATTCCCATTATGGATTTTTGTACTTTGTACTTAAATGTATGTTAATCCAAAACGTGCATGACCACTAGCCAAAAATGACCATAAAATTAAAATTATAGAATCAAAATAGAATTAATAAATGAAAATCGAAAAAAACGATCCTGAATTCATTTTTTGCGGTGGTAGCCATCATGGAAATGCAGTCTTCCGGCTAAGCCAGGCTAAAAAGAAGGGTTCAAAAGTAATTGACAACCATGTCCTGATAGGACAAAAAAATATATATATGCTAATGTATGCTAATCTTACGGACTTATTTTCGATGACGGATCATCTTATGCAAGGCTCTATGTGTCATGGGACCCTGTTATGGGTCAGCTGTATACAATGGGGTGAGTCACCACCTTAGTGCCCTTGTCTACGACTAGCTTTTCCTAGCTTATCAGTTGTGTTCCATGAAAAGAATGAGATAAAAATATCCTTTTGATGTCCCTTTATACATGATAGTGAAGTTCTTCATGTCAAACGTGACGAGTGTTCCACTCCGTGACTGGAGCAGCTACAGTATAGCCAACATATGGATTGTCCTAAAATATCCGGTGCAACTGTTTTGGGAGTTTTTGGCCAGCCCCACCCAGCCTTCTCGAGGGGATTTCTTTGGCGGACTTCAAACGGATACGAATCACATATGACTCCATTCCACTTATAATTGGGTCAGCATGTGACCCAATTATTTATAGACAAAATCTGTCCCTGAACACAACACAGAGCTCCAAAACTGACTGAAGGTTCCTCTGAACACCAGCCACGTCAGAGCGCTCAGAGCCGGGGCCAGAAATAAAACAGTTGTGATGAAACGTAGATGTGGAAATGATTACTTGTGAGCAGGTCCCATCTTCTGGAGATACAGTAAAATAGATTCATCCTCATAAATCTTCACTCCTGAATGTCTCTGACTCACTTTTCCACTCTGCTGCCTTTCTCCAGGACGTGAGCTGGAGATTCACTTAACAAAGAACTAATGTAATCCTGCATGTTGTTGTCGTAAAAGCCGGGCGGAGTGAGCTATTATTGAATCATAAGCGACCTGACATGAGCGTTTATCCCTGCATATGGCTCCTGCTGGTCTGAAACTGCAGCCCCGGCCGACTATAGCTGTGGCGAGGAAGACCTCAGAAGCCCTCTAAGCCGATCAGACCCAACACATCGGCCCACTATTTCATTAGGAATCACAATCTGCAGGCCTGTCAGCAGCATAATAAACTCTGAGATGGAGCATGTGGGGCCGTCGGAACACGGAGGGAGAAAGGAATCCCTGAGCAAACCCAGCACACCAGCAGGCAGATCTCAAGTCATATCTCATCCTAAATCGTCCAAACTGTTGAGGATTCAATTTGTGATTCAAGTGGTGAAATAACCCAGCCCAGTACTTGGACCTTGTTGTTCTGCTGAGCCTGTCCTGTTGCTTCAGTCTTCACAGAACGAGAACACTTGACCAACTGAATCTAACTATTATTGATAAACAATGGGGTGCAACGTTGTTTAATGTGGAGTTAAATATGTTTTTGTATTTGTTTAAAATATTTAAAATTGTTTTAGTCTTTAGTTTCATTATTTATTGTAGTGTCTGTATACTATCTGCAAAATATGTGAAAAATCAATTTAATACAAGCTACCAAATTGGAGTGTTGGTGGAATAAATAATGCAATAATAATTAGTATTTATCAATTATTTATTTATATGGAAGCATGTATTTGTATCCAAAACCAAATTAATTCTACTATTTTTTTGTGTAATTTCATTTTTATACAGCTAGTTTTCATTTGTTTATTTTCCTTTGTTTGTATTTGTTTTAATTACTCACTTACGTTGAAATATTATGCTTTATTTTTTCCTCAATTTTCTTTTTTGAAAACATGCATCAAGAACAGAACACTTTTTAAGTAATATTGATTTTTTCTTTTTTTTTAAATGGGATCTTTTTATGGTGTGATTTATTTATTTATTATATTTTTGTATGTGAAACCCAGAACGTCATATAAAATGATTTCTATATTAAATAATAATTTGTATTGTTGAAACATCCGATCAACTATGGGAGGTCAATGTTCACTTTCTATCCAGTCCTGCCCACTCTAAGCTACTATACTGAGCTTGTGAAGTACTTCCTACATGTACTGCTGCGCCCACGATCCCTCCAACCAAACCTGACTGGACATCCTCAAATATAGATGATGCAACGTTGTAAACGTTTCCAAGGGTAGCTATTTCAGTGGTGCCACTCTCCTTTGCTCTCTCTTGTGTAAGGAGGAAAGAAAAGGTCTACCGGACTATTTCAGTGTCACTGCAGTGGACGTGACTTCATGTTTGTGATGCCTGCTATGAAAACTCCTTCAAACATATTCATTTTACACACACTGAAGGTGCTTTCATGCCGCCTGTGGCTCCGACTCTCAACTCTGCCGAAACAAACTCTGCACTGTAGAAAGGTCAGCCCAATTTATTGACCCTCCCACCATCAGTCTGCTCCCTTCTTTTGTTGCAGAGTTCCCAGAGAACAGTGGTGGGATTCTGCCCAGTGCTGCCAGCCTCTGTCCCTGAAAGGAATCATTGTGTCGTCTTGTTGTCCTCAAGTAAATCAATGGAGCTCTTTGTTCGCTCTGCAGCATGTAGGACGCTGAACCCACGTGTCACCATACTGGCTCCTGAACGTTGACTCGGCAGATTGTTACCTCATCCCAAAAGTACCCACAACGAAAGCATACAGTTCAAAATGCAACTGTATAGTATATCATACCAGTTCTCATGTTTTAAACATTTATCCAGCTATTGTTTTACAGATATACAAGTGTAAAATGGCTAACACTACTGTAGAGATAACAATGCCAACATAACAGATGCCAACTAAACAAGATTTATGGTTATACTGCTTGTACATGTACATGTGTAGTTATTACTTATAGTTATTGAAAGTAAGTGGTTTCAATATCTGCTGAATGCTTGTTAGAGTGAGTGCTATGCTAGCTTTACAGTACTTTCTGTAAGACTTCAAAAGGTTTAAAACAGCTATAGTATGCGACTAAAAAAAGCAAAAAAAATATGCATTAGTGTATTAATTTAGTAGCTAAAATTATAGCCTTGAAAACTGTATAAATAACCATTTTGCTATTGTAGCATAAGTGCTAATATAGCTGAAAATGGCTAACAAATGAATGTGCTGTAGCATTTGTATTTTTCCTACCCTTTAAATCACGAGTCCTTGTGTAGACTGTAGACTGGAAGCGCTTGTGATATTTACTGTAGTACTTCCTGTTAGCGTTTAAGCTACTGCTAAAATAAGCTTTTAATATCGATTTGTTAAATTTTTCCAGAACAATTCTTCATGTCAAGGCTTCAATACAAGAGGGACATGACAGACCAGAGTAGAAAATGAGTTAAATATGAATTTTGGGTGAACTATTGCGTGAGGAAGGTTTATAACTGATGGGCTTTGATAGTTAAAGTGCTAACTGTGTTGTTATGCTAACCAATCTCAGTAGTTCTCTGTTGTGTTCCTGATCATTATCACATTATTTCTCAAGTTAAATCCTGTTTTTTGGCCTTTTGCCAAATAAGTTTTCTTCCCAAAGAAATTCTCATTAAAACGGCTTTATCTGTGAAACCCGTGTAATTCCTGCAGTATCCAAGCTGCATATGAGAAGTGCCCGCCTGACAATACACAATTAAGATCTGCGGCGATGTGAAGCAGAGACTGATGAGCTGCAGCGAGGAGGCGTGCAGGGAAGTGGAGATGGTTAGAAGGTGAGGAGGACGGAGGGGAAGATCTTTAGGGAGGGTTAGTGGAGGCAACCTGTCTCTACCACCACTGATGGATGGTGAAGCCAGCAGAGAGGCTTGTACAGGACGTTCTGCCTCCAGGATGTTCCTCAATCAACTCTATTTTAACTTCACATTTCAATGGTAGAGATGTGGAAGTGGTCCATCATCATCACACTGATATGAAGATGTTGGCAGTCCATGATGACTTTTCCTGACAGTTTGATTTGACGTGTGATTTTGGGATGCTGTGGTGACAGTGTAGCTTTCCAAGTCACCGAAACACTTGGAATAATGCTAAGCTGCTGGAATACCGTATGAAATATTATAAGAGGAAATATTTACCACTGAAGTTGTCACATCAAAAAGATGGTTAACCCGTGAGGAAATGTAACGCACAACCAATATTCCTGTAAATATCTCTATATTTTTCATATGAATCAGAACAATGGACACATTTTTTACATTATACAAGTGCTAAAATTTTTCTTTTTTCTCTTTTTTAAGGGTGATAAATACAAAAGTATACAAAAAAAGGATTAAATAAAATAAGGCCCCTCCATGGCACATCACTCTCTGTTCATTTACCATTTGTGTTTTAAAGGCGTTGTAGGGGTCATCAAGATCCACTTTTGCAAACATCATCAAGTTAAATAAATATATATAAAAGAACATTTTAATGTTCAATTTAATAATTAATTAAATTAATTGAATATTTACAAAAGTCCTGTTTAGTTTTGAATTCTCTTTACTGATATTGAGCAAGTGTTTTTTTTTTTTTATAAATAATGCTTGTAATTCAGCCTCTTGGAAAGAAAAGACTGAATACCAACTTAAGGAAATTCTTGGTTTTGGGTGAAACTTCACAACCTTTTCAGCGTTCAGTGTTACAGTATTGAAGAAAAAACACATACAAAAAGGAGGGTGTTCAATGTAAGAGATCATATTGTCTCCAGTGGTTGGTAGCTTTAGAAGGTGTTATGTGTTGTTATTGTGTAGACATTTAATGTCAAAAGAGAGTATTGCTACAAATTCTAGGCGTTCTCAGATTTATAATCTGTTCTTTCCTTCTGAGGTAACTTTACTTTATATTTGGACAAACAGGATTTCTTTTGCCTCTGACACAAAGTGTCCAGTGAACCATGTTGAATTACTGCGTTGAGGTCGGCGGAGCTTGACAAAGTCGCTCTGTTTCCTCTGGCCCCAGTGACCTAAAATCTGAGTGCTGACCTGATCTACTGGTTCTGGAGCAGTGACTTACTAGTGCCAGACTTCATAGTAGAAAACCTGATCCTGGGACTCGCATATTATATGTATGACAAAACTTGGTGCATATTAATATCTATGCTCGTCATTTGAATCTTCCAGCAGTGGTGTCTCCTACTCTTACCTATTCCATTTCATGACTATATTTAAAATTCTGCTATTTTATATTTCAGCTTGGGCAGCTTGATCTAGTTGATCCGGATAATTTGGTTTGTTTAAAACATTGTATTAGTCAATGGGTAGCTAATATCTGGGCATGCTAGTATCCATGGAAAAATGTATTCTATCCTTGACAAGGATCTGAGAAAGTTGAATAGGTTTCTTATAATGTGCTGAACATTTTAAAGGAATATACTATTTGGAAAATTATGAAATAATTATATAACGGACATGTTCAATGTCTAGCCAAAGGGCTATTTGGGGCCCCTGAGTGGATTAAATGTGGCCCACTGCCTCGGTTTTCAAACGTTTTATTATATCAGAGAATGTAAAATATTAAATTTAAAACATGAGTCTTATGAAAACGCCATAAACTGTTTGAATTGTATTATTGGTTAACAATTATGTGTGTTGTTTTTTGGGCTTAAATAATTACAATATTTGTAAGTTAGTAGTAAACTAGTCAACATCAGATTTGGACAAATGACTTTCATCAGGGGCTTTTATCAGATTCTGTGACTGTTTTAATCCTTGTGTTATTTATGGGTCGACCCGACAGCCTGAAAACAAATGTGTTTCTTGTATCCCTTGTGTTAGTTCACGTTGACCCAAGGGATACCACAAACACATTTGTTTTCAGGCCAATGGGTAACCTTAATAGTGAGAAAACCCAAGGGTTAATAGATCGTCGCGGCAAAATATACTTCTTTTGATTTGAAAACGTAAAAAAAGTAAAAAGTGACAAAGAAAAAATGGAAAATAAGGCTAAATAGGCAAAAAAAAACAACTATAGACTATAAGACTATAAAATACCTACTGACAACTATCTAAGTAAGTAATTAAGAAATTAATTTGTATTTATATAGCGCTTTTCCAGACCAGGGTCACAAAGCGCTTAAACAATCAAAACAATACTCAATAAAATATATACTTTAAAGGTCAAGATAATACTGAGAACAACACAGGAGTTCCAGAAAATCTAAGGACCTACTCTAGTCTCTCCCATTCATTCCTTATGGGGAATTTATCCAAACAGCCCTCTGATAATCAAAAAAGGACTGATTTAAGAAATAATGCTATACTGGGGTGCAACTAGTAATACATTCCGAAAAAAAACGATATTATTTATTATCAGAAACATTTCAATGTAAGTAGTTTTACCCATGTGGCCAAATATAAGAAGTCAAATGGCCGCCACACTTTGCAAAGCTTGGTCTCTGAAGTTATCTAAAAAGCTGATAAACTTTTGTTAACAATTAAATTAAGGTGTAGTACACGATTAAAAACTGAATATTCTGCTCAATATAAATAGTCTATATAAACACTGTCCTCTCCCTCACTTATACATCAGCACCCTCCACTCTGCAGGCTTTAATGAAGCCATGAATCTGGCGAGGACGAGGATCTGTGGACGTCTGAGCCTGCTTTATGACCAGAAGAGTCTCCTGCCATCTATATCTGCCAACCTCTGGACCAGGCAGCGCTTGTGTGTACATTAAACTGATTGATGAATGCTTCATTAGGCTGATGGGCTCGGCAGCCGCTAACTAAAAGTAGATTTCAGTTCCAACCCCAATTTGCCTGACAATGCATCAGTGACGCAGCTGCCGGGTTAAACTGTCTGGAATATTGTCACAAATGCATAATGAAGGAAATTAGGATCTCTTCTGTGGAACCGTGTCTGCAAAAATGGCTTCCGTTTCTTTGTAAGAGTAGGTAAAATTGAGACTATTTTTAGTCTAACAAATGGGCATCATCAGTGTCCTTGTTTCCGTTTTGGTACATTATATATTTCTTTTGGACCATTTTTTGGGGGACGGGTTAGCAAAGCATCTTAGAACCTTAGGCAAATGTCCTTTAAGCAAAAAGCAAATTTCTAAAACTCTTTTGGATAACTGGCAAATTCACTAAAAAAGTTTCCTTCATTTAACATCAAAACCTTTCACCATCTGTCCTAAACCCCTCATTAGCTTGCATCTCTCTTTTGCAAGTATTCTGGCAGTGTGATAAGAATTCCGGTTTAATTGTTTCCCACCAAAGAAACAGGCTCTTGCTAAGTGATCCACTTCTGGGACTCTTGACAGCAGCGACATGCTTGGGCAGTTGTGCCTAGACTTGGCATGAGAGTGACGAGGAATGTGACACAGAGCAGCCACGCTTTACCCTTCATGCACTCAACAGTAAAGGTGACTGACAATTTGTTCAATCAGATAAAAGATTATACTTTTCTTGCTGCACTCACAAGGTTCAGAGAGGTCTCTCGGCGAAGAGTAGTCGATGTGGTAGTGTTGGCTCTGTCAGTGTGTAACCACCACTCACTTTAACAGTTCACCACAGAGTGTGAAACACCGGGGATAAGGAGCAGTAGCTCTTAATCTGAGGTTATGGTGGAAAAGGATTGATTGCCATCTTTAGATCAGGAACCTTTTCCCAAGTGGTCTTGATTGGGGGCAACGGGTCAATGGGAGAATTGGAAGCCGAGGGAGCAGTAATGGCTTCCCACCGCGGTGGCAAAAAGCTCTTTATTTCTCAATTGGTTTTTGTGCTAAACCTGACACTCCTGAGCAAAAAATCCAGGATTTTGACTTGAAAATTGTTTTTCCAAGGCAGGTAGTTGGTGTGTCTCCTAAGGGTTCATGTGAAAACCCAACTTTCCTGACTCACTCACATGTTTCATAATGTTGAAGTCTTCCTTTACAAGATGCAGTAAGTTCCTCATCATGACCCTGTTTTGAAGTTATTTCTTTATAAAGTTCTCCCCTGTCTAAAATCACGGCAAACGACAGGTTTTGAAGTGGGCAAAAAGACTTACACCGAGCAGATTTCCCAGTAACCTAAGAGACAGGAGGAAGTTACCAGCGAACACACTGGTCCCAGCAGCACAGGTAGTGTTGCTACTGGGACCGTTTGCTGTGTTACACATTTTGAGATTGGATGAGGAGATCAGACACCTGCCCACGACTCATATTAGAGCTGATACTTCCCATCGAAAGAAGTCAGTTGAAGTTCTTATACAGGATTCCTCATAGGATACTTCCTAGTTGCCTTCCTGTGAGGGTGTTAAAGGTACATCGAAATACACTTTCTAAGTACAAGTAAATCTACTATTATAGCAACATTTTTTTTGTCTAAACAAGAAGGAGCTGTGTCGCCTGAAGTTAATACAAAACTCTGCAGCGAGAATTCTGACCAGCTCTTGTAGAAGAACTCACATTTACCCGATCCTTAAAACTCTTCACTGGCTGCAAGTTTCTTTCAGAATCAACTTTAAAATTTTTTTTCTTACTTTCAGAACTATTCATGGTCAGTCTAGAAAGGCACATCTCAAAAAACCTTTACTTATTTACGTACTTACAAATACGCAGAGTAAAAACACCTCCAAGTTGCAACTACATATACCTGAAGCTGTTTTAATATTTGCTCCTTTATAAAAGCGCAACTACGCTACTGTGTTTGCATTCAGGCTACAATTGCAATACAACGACTTGTCTTGAGTTTGTAGCATTGTTAGCATTAAATAACCTGTGATTGTAAATAAAATGTACACTTAGTAATTGAGCTACATTGACTTATTCTAAGCTCCATAGACGTGTACATAGGCACTTAATACATTCTTTAATGTATTTGAAGAATCAATAAAAATCACCCAAATAAAAGTGTAGAGCGATTTCATGTAAAACTGACTTGCCTCATTGTAGAGATGGAATTCTTAGTTCTTCGTTACATTTTTCGTGTCCTTCATGAAGAAAATTGTATCATCAAATTAATCTATGCTAAACTGATTTTACTTTCATTTATTATTTCACCTTCTAAGTGTTTGTTTGTATGCAAGGACCACTGAGTGAAGTCGTTTTTTTAGCAGTTTGCATTATAAATACACATTTGGAGTACAGTTTCTCACCACCTGTTGTGTATAAATATTCGTTCTCCTTTTAGCTCTGATTTTGCTACAAGCTGCACTTCTGCTTTAAGCTCACCAACATCCTGATAAATATAACCGTCTCCCAAGTTGATCTTTCTGTTGCCTGACACTGTCTGGGGCAGAAGTACAGGTGGTGTGTGGTGTGGCCCCCCGAAAATATCTACGTCTCATATTTGGAAAATGGAAGTTATTTATAATACTGCAATTATAAAATATGCTAAGAATTTTAAAATATATTTCCACTCAGCCGAAATGAAATGCTAATATATTGTAATGCATGTTCAAATATTGTAGTTGATACGCTGACAAAATATGGTAATATATGTGCATAAATATTTATGAATCGGTTTTGGTAGTTTCTGTTAAAACAGCGTTTTGAACAAGAGCTCTTCCCTCATGTACACAAGGCTCAGAATAAGGAAATACATCAGTTCAACTTCTATTTTATTTCCCTCTATTGACAAAAAGAATCAAAACATTAGATATTTGTCTACTAGGTTGGTATATCACCATTCTTTCATTTGTGTAAAAGAAAAAAAGGCAGAAACATTAATAACGATGTACTTAACATTGAATGTGAAAAAAATAAAGTATGTTTACACAACAACTAGAATCTGATGCACAAAAACAACGTTCTTTCACATTCTTTTCTACTCTTCGGTCCTGTTTCTCACAATATCAGGTTCTATTGTATTAGATTATGAGCTAGTTGTGTAGAACAAAGTCACTAAAAGAAAACATTAAAAGACATATCTACAAATACAAGTTTCCTTATTGTCAATCCACGTTTGGATTTATGATTATTATAAGTAAGATGCTAATTTTGCGTGTGGTTGAGAGGCAGAACTCACGTCACCGAGACAGGAAGACGAGTTGAAATAATCCGGGTTGAAGATGCTCATGTTTTCATTGGGAGTGACGAGGAAGGACGAGATCACGATCTAGCAGACTGCGTCAGGGATGTCAGATTCTAGACAGAGCTTGTTATGGTCACTGTAGTTGGGGAATTCCGACAAACCACGCCGTATATGTAAGAAACAGAAGGTTATGAACTCTGGCGGAGTAATGACTGAGTAAGGTTGGTTTCTTTGGGAAGTGATGGCCTCTATAAAGAGAGGATGACGAGCTTCACCATCGACCACAGACTCAATGACAACACGCCGCGTCTTTCAGTTCAAAGGAGATGGTTTTTCAGGCCTGCAGGGCAATCCTGTGTTTAGGTGGTTGGCTTACATCACCACCGTGGTTTTGTATAGAAACTATTCTGGTGAATTGGCACTTCTGAACAACACTTGTCACCTCACTCTGAGACTTCTGCTTCCGTACCTTTAGACCGGTTGAATGCAGAAACACGTATGAAGTTTTCTCACATTTTGGAACTGTAAGGCTAAGTTTTCTACTCATTCATTATTCACCACTAGTTGAATTCTAAATACAACTTGTTAAACTGTGTTTAAACTTTATCTTTATAAGTACATTGTAAATAAAGTTTATATATTTATATAATATTAACCTATTTAGTTCATATTTATTTAATTACATAAAATAAAATAATACAGATTAAAATACCATCTAATTTTATAATGCCACGGCCTGATCACCCCCTCCATTCTTACCTTAGTTTATTTCTTAAGGTTTGCCCGACTTGGTGTAGGAATTTTTCTTTGTGCCTTCTTTTCTTTGCCTTGTCGGTGCCGCACGTAATCATCATAAATGAACTACGAGCTTGACTCTGAGTTATCAGTCCATGCAGACAAGCTAACATGGCTGTCGATCCACTCTCAACTGACGCCACCTTTAACACCAGATTGCATTAGACAGTTGTATTCCTTCCTTCTCATCTGTCACGTCAAATAAATCAAGTCTGGCCATCGGTATAGTTGCCAAAATCCATCTTCTTCTCTTTCACTCTTTCCTCTGATGCTCGCACCATCACTGCACCCGCCACGGCGTGGAAAAGATAAGAGGATCCTGAACAACATTTCTTTTTGTGATCTATAAAAAGACATATTGGGGACGGCACGATTTTATTTGACAGGATGAGGGATGCAGTGTCGGATGTTTTTTGTGTATGTGGAATATGATTGATTGTTTTGTTTAAATCGTTGCGTCTGATCCAGGCGACTTCTCACCATCACTTGGTTTTTGTTTTCCTCACGGAGTAGCTTCGCAGGTTAATAAAAATAAACATCCGCATGTTAGTTTCCAAGTCTCTCCTTTGAATGAGTTGCTTTTTTTTAATTAAGAAAGTGAGCTGGAAATAACCCATTAAAGCTTTCTGGCTATTTGATGACATTCATTCTCTTCCAAATCAATTCTAAGGAGCTCACTAAAGTTAGTGTTTTATTGACTTTTGAGAGGGTTTTTCAGCTGTTTTTCTACACTTTTTTTAATCTATATTTTGATTACATTTTCTTGTTTAATGGTTTGATAGACGTTTGTACTTTAGCAATATATATAGCTATATAAATGATACTATTTGATTTGATGTGACATTGTACAAAGACAATATCAGATTGCTCTGCTGGTAAAAATTGGACATCAAATGGGCCACAATTTGGAGACCTCTAATTTAGATGTTTTCTTCAAACTTCTTCACTCTAAAAATAGACCTTGGTTTTTGAGCCCGGCTTCAGAACATAAGCTCTGGAAAACATGTGACTCATGCTCAAATCAACATCGCCTTAAATCAATCTGATTATTGTAAGTGATGTGTTGCCGCCCCAGGGAGGAAGCTTTGGATTAGCTCAGCTCTAAACCTTCTTCCCCGAGTCCCTCCTTGCTGTGTCATGAAAGAAAAGGACAAACGGGAAATCAGCTAAAATTCGGAGTGAAGGGCGCCCGATGAAAAGATCTCTCTGGTATCGCAATAAGGCCTTAGAACCAGTTTATATCATGATGGCGCCGCCCTTCTGGCAGCAAAAGGAACACTTAAATAACCTCTCAAGCCCCCCTCTGAGGCGTCATGGTTACACAAGCTGATGAAACCCTCGTCGTGGTTGTGATAAACACTTTGATTACTTGTTACTCCCACATAATGAACCAGCGTCTTTGGCTTTAGCGAGGATTTCTCTGTTTTCCTCCCACGCTGTCTGTGACCAGGCAGCAGCTGTCACTGCCCCACTCTTGTGTCCTCGGCTTAACTGGACCTAATAAGCTCAGGAACAAAGCTGTAAATGAGGGTCTTTGACTTTACTAGAGATGTATTAACAAATTGTTTGGCCACGTTTTATTCTGTTTGTTTTAGGTACATAAGTAAGTTGACCCTTCAAAATATAAAACTTGAAAATGGCATTCAAGATGATAATACCCTTAAATGTGTCTCTACAAAAGTCGTATAGTAGTTATTAGTCCGATAAATCCAAGTACTACCTGTAGAAACAACAAATATTAACAATAACGGATTCTTCACTAAAGCAAACTAAGTTACATGTACATATAACTTTTTATTAGCTATAATTATTCAACAAAAAATATTACGGAAATATTACGTTTACAAGAGCTCAGTGTACTTGCACAAATAAATCTAGCATGTAAAACCCAAAATATGTTGATTGATTTTATTTTTGTAACGATACATTCCATTTTTCAATTAATTTATTTAAAAAAAAAACATATTTATAAATGACCGAATCATTGAATAAATTAAGTTATGAATGTTTTAATATGAATGAAACAATATTGTAACAGTTACAAAAGTTTATCCTTAATTTTTTATCAACTAATATTATATAGACATCCCTCAGGAAAATCACGTTGGAAAATTACAATCCAAGCCCAAAACAGCATCCGATTGAAAAAAAAAAAGTATTAAGTAATGTTATTATTATTTGTATTTTAGTAAAGTCATAGTCCATATTAACAATGCAAATGTATTATTTTGGTTTTAATGAAGCAAAGAAAAACATTTTTTATGGTCTTTGAAGCTGAACCCTGAAATATAATATACATGCTTGTTCACTAAAATCATCCCCCACTGCACCACCATGGATTTACTGAATGAGTAAAAGCCACTAATAATACAAGCAGGTGGTCATAATGATATGGTAGATGGTAAATTCTACTTCTTATTTTAATCTGCTCCAGTTAATAAAGCTGTTTATTTGTGGCTTGTTTTGATTCAACACAAAATATGAATATTGATGTTAGAAGAGTAACTTTTTTTTAGGATTAAGGACCACAAGCTTACCAAGCAGCCACCATATCCCTGTTAGCACCTCGCGAGCGTCTCGCTGCAGGCAGCTTGAATAATTCAACGTTGCTTTAAGGCGGGGAAGATGGATTACAAACAATCTAGGAGTGAGAGGAGACTAGATTGAGTCTCAAAGGCGAGAGCGATGTCTGGAGGGGCGACACGAGCAGGAGGTGTGTTAGTATGTGGAGGAACGCCTAAAGTAAACACGGGTCTCATCAGTTCACGACCATACTTACGCGTTTATGTGCCGTCAGTTTGACGTTCCTCTTAGTAGAACTCGGAGACAGCGAGCCCATGAAGACCCTGGAACACATCCGTGTGCAAGTGATGGATCATCACTGGGTGTGTTGTTACTATGTATTTCCAGTCACCAAAATTGTTGCAAAGATATTTTGTCCCAACTCAAAATGTTCTTTCTTAAATATGTGCAGATATAAAACATTCAATCTCAAGACTCATTTTTAGCTGATTTACACTGAACCGAGTGCATGTAAGGACATGAAAGGTAGCGCAGTGTTACTGATGGGCGGCGCCATTGCTTCGTTGGGCTTTAATGCTTAGACGGACCACGGTGATGAACCATGGCATTCCCTTGCATAGCGTGATGCGGCACCAAGCTAGAAATATGCCGATCTTCTATTATTGCTAATGTCTTTCTGACTGTGGTTATCCAGAATAATGTGGATTGTCCTCCCAGGAAGGAAGAGCTGGATCTGGTACATTTTCAACGTTAAGTTTGCAAAAATAATGCGTTCCATTAAGCAATGCGAAAGATGATACCACTTTTATTGATACCTGACAACAGGGATGAGATAATTGTTGCATGGAAAACAAGTAAAAAAGAGGAAGATATCCACTCTTGCGAGAAGTTGGACGATCAGTCAAATAACCATATCCTGGGTATTTTCCCTGTTAGGATGAAGCCTAAGAACTATGTGCATTACTTCCATTTCTGGGGGCAACAGCTAGGTGGCGTATTGGTTCTTCTAAACTTTCAGTGCAAACCAAAGGTTATGTTTGGCATTCAAGGTAGCATTACGAGTCTCTTTTTGAAAATCCAACTTAGTTTTTAGTTTTTCACTATTCCCCCCAATATGTTAGCAGCTAACTGCTGTTTCTTTAGTTTCTTAGTCCTCCACTGAGATCACTTCTACCACTAAACAAGAAAAGATGCCATAAATATTCCTTCGTCTGGTCTCAACATCATTCTCATCATGCCCTTTATGGACTTTGATTCCTCCTTAGCTAATGTCCGACAGACATTAGCATGAGACGAATGATACCATCGGAAAGTTCAAGGGCGATTTCTGAGCTGCATATTTTTTATTAAGCCGTATCTCTGAATGATGTCATCACTCATTCAGAGATACGGCTTCAGACGAATTCAAGGGCGACACAGGTGTGAGAGGACATGGAGAGTGGGACATACCATATATAACCGAGATGAAAAGGATATATCTGAGATGGCGCTACAGTGATCTGTTTATCTGATTCCTGCTTGAAAACATGACACTGGTACTTCAATCAAACATCATCTTATGTGTAGAGATGCTGCCATGTAGTCAGTTTGCTGCTGGATGTTCTATTTTTTCCTGCTCATGTGTAATGCGATGTCTCCCGCGCTAATGTACTGACTGTCATCATGTTTCCACTGGTGATGGTGTCTCTGATTTCAAAACAAGAGCGATACCAATAGACTGCTGGGAATGTTCCATGTTCAATGTTA